>NC_092783.1:49636797-50236797 GCF_047496795.1 Chiloscyllium punctatum
CTCTTCCCCCCCCTCCCCTCTTCCCCTCCCCTCTTTCCCCCCCCTCCCCTCTTTCCCCCCCCTCCCCTCTTTCCCCCCCCTCCCCTCTTTCCCCCCCCTCCCCTCTTTCCCCCCCCTCCCCTCTTTTTCCCCCCCCTCCCCTCTTTTTCCCCCCTCTCTATTTCCTCCCCTCTTCCCCTCTGTACATTTGGTGAGATTAGAAGTTGTATATTTAATGAGGCAAGTTGAACAGTTAACAATATGTTTAACAAGTAATTCTGCCACAAAACTCCACATAGCCCACGTCTCTCAGATCCCAAGCGGATGAGTTAGACCGAAGGGTCTGTTTCCATGCTGTATGACTCTATAATTCTGTTCCATCTCTTGTCAATATTCTGCTCTACTTATCCGTGTATCTCATGTCTTTGACATTTAAAATTTAAAGTACCAGTATTCTGGTCAGAATGGAATCATGCCTCAGACATATTAACAATTACAAAAAGCCCACTTGTGTCAAATGGAAGTCTTGTGCCTCGTTGAGAAGCACTTTTAGCATTTTTATTATTCTGCTTCAGACAAAGTGCAGTACCAATAAGGCTTGAGGGCAGATGGAATCTTGATAAAGCAAAAAAAATATTGCTGTATTGATCAGCAAATTGCTATTGCAATGCTCCACTGACTGAATTGTAACTAGAGAACAGATGCTCAATCATGCAGTATGATGTTTTTTGAAAGACTTTTTAAGTCTGACAGCAAGTGGAGCTTCCCATTTGCTGTCACTGTGATTGCTTATTGCATTTGCAATTGGTCTTAACATTTGAAAATGCACTCTTCATTGCTTGTACCACAGACTAGATTTTGATGAAAGTGTAAAGCCATTCTGTGGAATAAGATCTGATTATGATTTTATCTCTGCATGATGCTTTTTCTTCCTAGCCCTTCTGGTGAGCTTATAATGGGGTTTTGTTGAGGAATGCTTGTTTGGGTGGGAGACAGAAATATAGGCATGTGACAAATATTTGTGTTTAATTGCCCAGCTTTGGCAATCTTCAAATCAGCTTCCAGTTAAGCAGCTATCCATTGAGGTAAATGTTAAGAATGCTTATTAGAAGTATGCTGCATGCTTCTGTTAATGGCTGAGAAGTACTCCTATGTAGAGGGTCCCAGTGGCCGCCTGCTAGGCAACTCGATAAATTAACTTCATGAGAGAATATTTGAGATTACACTGAGAACTGGTTGCTAGAGTCTCAGTAAGATTGATCCCCTTTATAGTAGGTTGAGATGTTTAAAAAGGAATTTGGTGGGGTACTTATTTCTGTACTAACTATATTATGCATGGTAATACTATGCTATGATCTTACTTTGTAGTAATTTAGTAATATAATGTAATATTCTTTGATTAATTCCACCCTTGTTTTCTGCGTGAGTCTCTCATTCCAGTGTGTTTTCTTTTTTATGATTTTTATGATTGTGACACTTATACGCAGAGATGTGCAGTTCCATGATATCACTGTAAGGCTGTTTTAGGGGCCTAATCCTGTAAACAATTGAATTTTGTTCAAGCCCCATAACAGTGGCTCAGCATCTTGTCATAGTGACCTGTACACCCTCACCTAAAGCAGAGCTTGCTGGAAGCCATTGAGCAGTACGTAACAGACGTCAAGAGCTTGTATGGACATTGATGTGATATAAAAGCAGCTTAAGTCAATCTGCTTTTTAGAAAATGGTCTTGTATCGCTCTTAATGCGGAAATGATCTTCCTACATTTAAGCTTAATCAGAACTCACTTGGGCTTCAAATGGAGTAATTTCGAAGATTTCTTGGTAATGTTTTCCTGAATTGACAGTGTACATTTATTCCAGCGATAGTTTAGTTGCATTTATGATCCATTCGATTGCCAACATGGTATATAGTATACAGTACAACACATGTTTATAATCTTGTTTACTGTCAGCTGTATTTGGGTATCTTGCTGTTTTAGTGAAGAAAGTAGAGCGATTGCTTTCTACCAAGGCAAGAAACATACAATGCCACTCCAACTCTTGGTTAGAAGTCAGGCAGTGAGCCTGGACTATATGTGCCCAGTGTTTTGTTTCAAAATGTTACGGGAGCTAAATGGGTTGAATCAATCTTGGCTCTTGTATTCCTCAATCAACCTAAAAATCTTTCCAGCCTACAGCAGCTGCATTTACTGTTCCAATGAAACCTCCATATCCTTTACACCCTAAGGTTTGCAGTGAAACTTACAAGGAGTGTATTTATTATTTATATTGAGGACTGTAGATTTATCTTGAGCCATAAATACTGGAAATAATGCACAGCTAAATATTTCAATGGAGCTGTGAATTTCCATAATATTTTAATTATTTCCAACTTCTAAGCTTGCAGATTTTTCAGGAGAGGATAGTGAGCTTGCGTGACTGTCTTTGTCTTTTCCAGGAAGACCACACTTGTTCACACTTTATTTTTTGCATTATCTTCAAATTACTTTCACTCTACTGTGTCATGTAGTCTGGTTTATTCCACTACTAGCCAAGACCTTCCAACATTTCTTTGAGTTATTAGGGTGGTACAGTGATTAACACTGCTGCCTCTCAGTGCCAGGGATCTGGGTTTGATTCCAGCCCCTCTGGTGAATGTGTCTGTGTGTAGTTCATCCAGTGTCTGGATGGGTTTCCTCCGGGTGCTCGGTTTTCTCCACAAAGTGCAGGTTAGGTGGGTTGGCCATGCTAAATCATCCATAGTGTATGGGCTAGTTGGGTTAGCCATGGTAAATGCAAGGTGGGTCTGGATAGGATGCTCTTCAGAGGGTCGGTGCAAGTCCAATGGGCCAAATGGCCCCTATCTGCACTGTAGGGGATCTGTGATTACCTGGGTGTTGCTTACTAAATGAACAGTTGTTGCATTGATGTCAATTTCATCATCAGTATGTCTGCACCCTCTAACATGGCAACTGCATGTTCTGGAGAACTGTTCCTTATGTCCTGTTCACTAGGAAAACAAACTGTTCTTCGTGTCATAAGCTTAATGTGAGACTCTAGCAACTATGATGATTGGATGAGGTGTGTGCTGGTGTCCCCTGCCTCTAACGAATTGGTCCAGCAGAATTGTTCAATAAATCCCACAGGTTACTTTTGAATTTAAGCTGCAACCTGGAAAGGTTGCACTTTTTTAAAAAAAAAATGCAGTTTCCTGCCTGCCAACTTCCAGAAAATCTAGCAAGTCCATTTTGGTTTGCTATTACTCACTAAAACTAGTAAGTCAGGAACTGGTGTCACTCTTCAATACAAAAGCTACTTCAGTCACCAATTTGTCCTGTTATTCTATAAAAGCTTGTGAAATGAAAGGAAGAGAAAAAGTACCAGTGAAGAAGACTGAAATTCTGTTTTGGAATATGTATGTTTTTCTGTGTACACTTGGAGAAGGTTGCAGGCCTATTCTGGTAAATGGGTCTCGATATTTCGGAGGCAGAACGATAAGTAATTTAATTGAATAATTTAATATTAAGAAACAAAACTTTGCTTTTCAATTTTTCTTTACCCTTTTAAGCAGAAGCCAATTTCCCCAGAGTTGTAGTCACTGTGCAGTCATAGACCATTCTGCTTTGCAATAATCATTCCACAATGCACACCACAATGTGTAGCAAATTTCATTAGCAAAAATGGACTATTGAGAGATTAGGGCAATTTTTGAAAAAAGCTAGTCTCTGTTGCATCTTGGAGAAATGAAACACAAACAAAAAAATAAAATACCGCATTCTATTTACCTTAAGAGACTTGCACTTTGGGTCTGATCTGCATCTGGTAGAGTGTGATGGGGGTGGGGGGGAATATACAAACCTGGAAATATACAGTTTCACTGGAATGAGACAAGGACTTAAGGGTTAAATTAATGACAGGTTGCATAAAATAAGGTTGTACAGTCAGTTCTGATATAACATGATGGTTTGGTTCTTGTACAATCCAGCAGTGGCCATGCCATTTCAACTAATGTTATAGCCAATACAGGTAAGGAAAGTTTGCATTCCGTAAATAACGGTCTACGTTCTTCAAATGCATTAAAGCCATTTCATATTGAAGAAACACGTGTAATAGCAGAACCAACTGGATTCCTTTGAAGAGTGATTTCATTGATTTGTTCAAAACAATAAGTCTTGATAACATACAGAGAATTTTTTTTTCTCCTCTTGTCTAGAAACAAGGGAACAATCCTAAATTTAAAGCTAGTCCCTTTCAGGAGTAAATTCAAGAAACATGTTTGCACGCAGGTGGGAAAACTAAAACTTTATTTCCCCTCCCCAAAAGCTTTGGATTCTCCATTACTGAAATTTCAAAGTTGCAGTTGACTGATCAATGGCTAGGGATCAAAGTCAGGTAAATGATGGTGAATAGAGGAAAAGGCCAATGAGCTGAATGGTTTACTCTGTTTATATATAAAACGATTTGGAACATTTACAAGATTTTTATGACTGTAAAACAAAAGTAACTTCCTCCCAACCAGTGGTGGTTCAGGTTAAATGGCAGGTTTCATGAATTAAAGGATTGACTTTAATGTTTTTTTCATCAAAAGGAATGAACGTCTCCCATTCTGCAGTTTGCTGACTACATGCTGGTCTAAAGTTTACTGTGGGGAATAGCGGGAATAAGTGCATATTCTACCATTTCACAGGACCTTTACTTCTAAAACACTGCATGACCATCTGCTTATTATGGGAGTTACACTTCTTCATCAACATTCATGACCATCTTCAAAATATCAATGACCTATAAAGGGAAATTGTTTCAGCTCAGTTGGATGCCATATAAAGTCCAGATGGCAAACATGTGCATCCAACCTTGAAATCTGTGCCACTTGGACCTCTTTAATGGGAATGTGCAAGAGACATTACTGATAACATTCTGACTGCTTGAAATTCACTGTCTATCCCTAAACACCTTGTACTGAGAGCACTTTTAAGTAACAGCTATTTCCTTTTCTTTCTTTCCTCAGGTTTATCTGGCAACCCAGCTGATCTCGACAAACGAAAACAAGTGTTTGGTCAGAACTTTATACCACCCAAAAAGCCAAAAACATTTCTGCAGTTAGTATGGGAAGCACTACAAGATGTCACTTTAATTATACTAGAGATTGCAGCCATTATATCTTTGGGCCTTTCCTTTTACCGCCCTCCTGGAGGGGACAGCGAATGTAAGTGTTCAAATTTGTCTCTTATTAAGGGATGGTACCTGCAAAAAAACCTAAAATCGGGAAAAATCATCTAATTGCAATAATTAATTTGTATATACACAGCTTCATAATCACTAATGACCAGGGTCTTTTGAAAAATAATTAACTCTCTTTCCAGTTTTTCAGACTTGTGATGATTCTGAAGAGGAGTCTGTTCACTGAGTAATAGTGCAGCGTGGGAGTTATTAAATAGTATAGGAGTAGGGAAGGAATGAAAACCATTTCAATTTACATTTAAAGATGTGTGGATGGGGAAGCTTGATGAGGGGAGAAGTGCTGTCTTTTTCCATATCCAGGCATTGGTTTGGCACCCAGTCCTATCAATGATTTAGAAGTTATGGTCCAGACCAGACAGACCCCCTCGAAATATTTTAACAAGGTAGCCTAGACCCTAACTTTTTCTTATTTTAAGAATAGATGTGAAGTGCCGTGTTCCAAATGTGATGTGACTGGTCAACTTACTTGACATTATGCAAAACGCAATTTTTGAACACTATAGTTAAAATGCAAACAAAAGAAAGAGGGGTTTAGATTAACTTAATAATTGGAAAACTTAAAAGAATAATAGATACAGTATCTATTACTAATGAACTGTTCTGATATAGTAACATCACATTAAACACATCCCTTGACAAAAAGGCAAATTCAGACAGATTCACATACGTAGTTCTCCAATTCAGGTGAAAAAAATATCAAGAGAACATTTGAGTGTAGCAGCCAAGAGGCACTCACTGAATCGTCAACTGTTTAAAGACCCCAAAGGCTCCTGCTTCAAACTAAAGCAAAAATCTTTTTTTTAAAAAAGCACTAGAAAGCCTGGGCTGTGAGAACTGGCCACACCCCGGCTGCTTCCATTGTTCCAACGCTTTTACAGAAAAAAACTCCTTAAGGCCTCACAAATTGTTTTCTTTCTTAGAGACACCTCAATACCTCTGCCTTACAACCTCTCTCCAAAGTAAAAGCAGGGCAAACTAACCTCTTAAAGTGACAGCATTGCCGCAATAAGTAAATTCATTTACATACTCTGGGGTCATGCTCATCAGGAGAACTTCGTGCAAGAGCTAACCAAAATTGTTAGCCAGTGCAAGGAGGAAAATGATTTTGTTTAACTTGGACTTCATTCCTGAACATTATTCTGACTTATTAATGTGCATTGAAAATATTTCACTTTAGATTTTCCTCTGATTTTGAAGTTTTACAGTTCTACAGGATCTTGAAGAAATTAGATAATGCCAAGCAATTTTTAATTGAATATCCATAGATAAATGATGATGTGCTGTTTGGCACCACTTTCAGTTTCTATTGGTTCCATGATTATGGCAACTTTCGATTGCAGTCATTCATTTATGTAAAGAGGAGGCTGTGAATTAATGGTTATGTCATTGGGGAATCTGGATTACTAGAGTGGAGAGTGTGGTGCTGGAAAAACACAGCATCCAAGGAGCAGGAGAATCGGCATTTCGGGCATAATCCCTTCATCAGGAAGTCTAAGGTTCTGGGGGCAAACTCACTATGGGACAATTTAAATTCAGTAAAGTTTGGAAGAAAGGTGCTTGCCTAATTGTGACCATGTTAACCACTGCCAGTTATTGTAAAACTCATCTGGGTCATTAATGTCCTTCAGGGAGGAGCAGCTACCTGGTCTGGTCTATATTTGAGTTCAGACCCAAAGCAATGTGATTTTAACTGCCTTCTGCGCAGTGAGGAATATTATTAAAAGGTAAAGTAAAGCTGGTGATGCCCACATTCCCTGAATGAATTTTGACACAGGATGTAAAAGTATTTTCTTTCCATTTGAAAACTTGGCAGTGCCACCAAGTGAAAAGCTTTTGTGAAAGAAAAAGTATTTTTAGTTTTCTAACCATTAATGACAAGGATGAATTTTAATTGTAAACAACTTTGTCAGTCTGGTCTTTACATCTGTAATTGTCTTTTACCATATCTTGCAGTATGTGGGGAAGCCTCAGGTGGCGAGGATGAAGGAGAGGCAGAGGCTGGCTGGATTGAAGGTGCAGCTATTCTCCTCTCGGTTATTTGTGTGGTGCTGGTGACAGCCTTCAATGACTGGAGTAAGGAGAAGCAGTTCCGTGGGCTGCAAAGTCGCATTGAACAGGAGCAGAAGTTCACTGTGATCCGCAAGGGTCAGGTTATCCAGATTCCAGTGGCGGAGATTGTTGTAGGTGACATTGCTCAGATTAAATATGGTGAGTCGTGAATGGAGGGGAGGTACTGAAAGATTAGTTTGTTACGCATAATGTTGGATTATGAAAAGTCCTAACAGAATGTTTGTTCTTGATTATTGTTAGAGTACCTTTTATGTATTACGAAGTAATCCCAAAAGCCTGGTTCCATTTCCCCACTGGCTGAAGTGACCAGGAAAGGGCTCCCCTCCACCCTTCACATGAGGAATGGTGACCCTTGGGTTAAACCGCCATCAGCTGTCCCTTTCTAATGGTAGAGCAGCCCCATGGCCTGGTTCAAAATAAAGCTATGACTTTACCTTTCAACATTTGAAATTTTGTGTTGTATATGGAACTTGTTCTGTATTTCTATCTTTGGGTGCTCATAAAGGTTTATCTTGGCATCTGGTCATATTGGTACTTAAGCCTTGTATAAATGTCCTTTTTGTGTTAATCAGCTTTCTTTGTCCATAGTTCCTCAGTTTTAGCCTTGAGTACAGTCCTGGCCTTAAACACATGTTTACTTGAAGTATAAAATAGACCGAAAAATAAGTTCTGTCAAAAAGGCAGACTTACCTTAGGCAAGGATGGTGCTTAGCCAATTGGAAAGTAAAGGAAGTAGATATTGATTCACCAAAGAAATCCTATTTAGCTTGTTGAGTTTGGAGCTTTCTCCAAAGACAAAGGGTAGAAACACTAGCTTGATTGGAAATACGGTTTTAAAATCCCTGCAGTAAGCAATAGGCCCATGAGCTAAGGGAAGTGTGAAAGTTGCTTATGCCAGGCAAAAGATAAGTGGGTTGATCATTTTCATGGCAAATGTTTTTTTTTAAACTTGTAGATGTGCAAAAGTGCTGTTGGCGTTCAAGGTGGCTGCTGCTAGGATCTTGTGACACAGTGGTAGTGTCCCTACTTCTGGTTGAGTAGGTTTGGGTTCAAATCCCATCTTCAGACATGTGTGGTAACCTTTCCAAACAGGTTGATTTTTAAAAATAATCCGTACTCTCCTCCCTGACAAGCATCCACAATGTCTGTTCTAACCTTTAGCAGTGAAAAATCCCGTAAATGGTTCATTGTTCACGTACACGGAGCTGATTGATCTTTGCTGCCATGTAGGAGAATTAATCCTGTGCACAAACCAGAAATCTCTCTTAGGACTTTGTGATTTTGGAAACTGTCATTCATTCAACTTACTTCCTAAACTGTTGCTGAACAGAGCTGGATATGTTCTAAGAAAGTGCTACTTTGAATTTGGATGCAGGTCAATCAGTTTGAATGTGGAAATAACGAAGGGTTCAAGTTGGAAGGAGACAAATAATATGAATGTTTCAAATTTAATACCATTTTCTCCTTCCAAAAGCCAAGAAATATTAAAGTTGAAATGTTGTTTAGAGGCTGTTTGGCTGTTACATATTCTAAAAAGGAATCTTTATTTCCTTTACTTCTACTGAATTTTGATGAGCTTGTGCCTTTGATCTCATTGAGCCAGATTTCTAGTTTGTGAGCGAGTGTAAATTGTGGACTGAAATATTCTTGTACAAGAGATCTTTGCAAAGTCGACTGAGGTTTTATAATTGCCTGCAATGAATTGGGAGCCATTTTAATTTTTGGTGTCAGTCCATTGCTGAAAGCTGATATTTTGGTTATCCATGTGTTATTACTGTTCAATGAAAGGAAATATTGACTCGAGTGTCTAATAGATGACCAATCCTATGGCACTTGTTTTACACCAAAGGTTAAAATAGCCTTCATTCTGAGTACTGCAGAAGAAAAAAAATTTATATTGAGCAAGGCTAAAATATTGGGAACAATACACACACTGTGTGTGTCTGCAGTGGTTTGCTTTAAAGCACACTCCAGCCTGTCATTGAGAAATGCTAGGATGTGTTGTCATGGAATTCTGCTCTCAAAAATTTATATCCCAGCTATTAGATTATATTACTTACAGTGTGGAAACAGGCCCTTCGGCCCAACAAGTCCACACCGACCCGCCAAAGCGCAACCCACCTAGACCATTCCCCTACATTTAGCCCTTCACCTAACACTAGGTGTAATTTAGCCTGACCAATTCACCTAACCTGCACATTTTTGGATTATGGGAGGAAACTGGAGCACCCGGAGGAAACCCACGCAGATACTGGGAGAATGTGCAAACTTCACACAGACAGCTGCCTGAGGTGGGAATTGAACCCGGGTCTCTGGCGCTGTGAGGCAGCAGTGCTAACCACTGTGCTACCGTGCCGCCCATAGCTATGATCAGCTGTTGAGGATATAAGCTTCTGGAAATGCTCAGCAGGTCAGGAAACACCTGTAGAGAGATAGTTACCACCCAGACTCAAGCAGAAATGTTAACTTTGGTTCTTCTCACAAATGCTGTCTGACCTGCTGAGTATTTCCTGCATCATTTGTTTTTGTTATATTTCCAGTATCTGCAGAGTTTTGCTTTTGTAGGAACATGAAATGAATGTTCTGTCCTCCACAGGTGACCTCCTGCCAGCTGATGGCATCCTCATCCAAGGCAATGAT
Source organism: Chiloscyllium punctatum (assembly GCF_047496795.1). NCBI lineage: Eukaryota > Metazoa > Chordata > Chondrichthyes > Orectolobiformes > Hemiscylliidae > Chiloscyllium > Chiloscyllium punctatum. The sequence continues at coordinate 49,646,709 of NC_092783.1, forward strand.
TTAAAAATAGATGAAAGTTCTTTGACAGGAGAGTCAGATCATGTGAGGAAATCAATGGAGAAGGACCCCATGCTACTCTCTGGTGAGTAGTAACTGTTGTGTTTGTACCCTTTCATTTAAGGATAATCAGAGGACAGATTGCAAATAATTTAGACTCTGAGGTGTTTAGAGCCTGTGTGGAGATAGTTTTATCTTCTGATGAGAAGCTTGTAGGAATGGATAATCATCAAGCTTGCAGGATGGGATAACCAGCAGATTTTTTTTTGCTTTGAGTGCCTGCTGTAAGGTAGGAGAGGAAGGGAAGTAAGATTGCCAGTCTCCAAACGCAGTCAGTTAAACCAGATTGAGGGTGTTGACTAGGTGTCATAGTTGAGGAGAAAGTGAGGACTGCAGATGCTGGAGATCAGAGCTGAAAATGTGTCGCTGGAAAAGCGCAGCAGGTCAGGCAGCATCCAAGGAACAGGAGAATCGACGTTTCAGGCATCAGCCCTTCTTCAGGAATGAGGAAAGTGTGTCCAGCAGGCTAAGATAAAAGGTAGGGGGGAGGGGCTTTGGGAATGAGGGAGGTCAAGGTGAGGGTGATAGGCCGGAGTGGGGTGGGGGCAGAGAGGTCAGGAAGAAGATTGCAGGTTATGAAGGTGGTGCTGAGTTCGAGGGATTTGACTGAGACAAGGTGGGGGGAGGGGAAATGAGGAAACTGGAGAAATCGGAGTTCATCCCTTGTGGTTGGAGGGTTCCCAGGCGGAAGATGAGGCGCTCTTCCTCCAACCGTCGTGTTGCCATGGTCTGGCGATGGAGGAGTCCAAGGATCTGCATGTCCTTGGTGGAGTGGGAGGGGGAGTTGAAGTGTTGGGCTACGGGGTGGTTGGGTTGGTTGGTCCGGGTGCCCCAGAGGTGTTCTCTGAAATGTTCCGCAAGTAGGCGGCCTGTCTCCCCAATATAGAGGAGGCCACATCTGGTGCAGCGGATGCAATAGGTGATGTGTGTGTGGAGGTGCAGGTGAATTTGTGGCGGATTTGGAAGTGTCCCTTGGGGCCTTGGTGGGAAGTAAGGGGGGGGGGTGGTGTGGGCGCAAGTTTTGCATTTCTTGCAGATGCAGGGGAAGGTGCCAGGAGTGGAGGTTGGGTTGGTGGGGGGTGTGGACCTGACGAGGGAGTCACAGAGGGAGTGGTCTTTTCGGAACCCTGATAGGGGAGGAAAGTGTAGTATATCCCTAGTGGGGGGGTCCGTTTGGAGGTGGCGGAAATGACGGCGGATGATACGCTGGACATGGAGGTTGGAGGGGTGGTATGTGAGGACCAGTGGGGTTCTGTCCTGGTGGCAGTTGGAGGGGCGGGGCTCAAGGGCGGAGGAGCGGGAAGTGGAAGAGATGCGGTTGAGGGCATCGTCGACTACGGCTGGGGGGAAATTGCGGTCCTTGAAGAAGGAGACCATCTGGGTGGTACGGTTTTGGAACTGGTCCTCTTGGGAGCAGATGCGGCGGAGACGAAGGAATTGGGAATATGGGATGGCGTTTTTACAGGGGGCAGGGTGGGAGGAGGTGTAGTCTAGGTAGCTGTGGGAGTCGGTCGGTTTATAGTATAGTTGGTGTCATAGTTGGTGAGCAGAATCTGGTGTGTTAAAGATCTGGACTCTGTGAACTGACTGAGAGCAACATTGCTGCCCCAGTAAACTTTTTGTTTCATGAAAGGCTTGTAGTGGCGAACTTTGCTGACTTCTTTGTTCACTTTTAGCTGTGACAACCAGAGCTGATAACTTGCTTGGAAGTTTCATATTTTAAAAGGGTCTGTGTGACCCGAAATTGAATGTTTTTTTTAGTGAGGGTCACCGACTCCAACATGAAAACAGAGTCAGCAAAACTGTGATGGCAAACAGAACTGCTGCAAGTTAACTGCTGTCAGTTAGTTATCTGCAAATCGGGGCAAGGTGAAAGTTCCCTGTGTGTGCTTCCCTTTATCAGTTTGACTGAATTTGTTTCGTTTGTTGCCTCTCACATAATCTGTAAAACACATTCGTGATCTTTATATCCTGTCACTTGTAACTTGGCTAGTTTCTCTCAGACACAGCTGAAAAGACATGTAATGTATGTCTGTCACACTTGCTTCCTTTGGTTGAACTGAGACTTCCTTTGTCAGAATAAAAGATGGCTTTTCTTCAGGAGGTTTCACAGCTTAAATTTCTTTCACTATTTGTCATAGGGAATTGGATGAGGTCTGTCTATACCTGACTCACTTTATCTCCCAGGCTTAGACAGACAATGCTAGGATCTCTTGTTATCCATATTATACTGAGGGCAGTTACATGTAGCATGCTTTGTCAGGAGTTTTGGGAGCCTGATGTAACTTGTCGTGGTGACCATTCCTCACCCCTGAGCTTAGATTAAAGACTACCAGTCTGGCCATTGAGCAATAGCTTCCTTTGTTCTTCACTGAAGTTCTCATGTACATCGCTGATGGAGGTGACTGCACTATGGTCAGAAGTAGAGAATTTGGCTGGATTCCACCCCGACTTAAAATTCACCTGGACCATCTCCAAAAACTCCCCCCCCCCCCTTTCTGGACTTCTCCATCTCCACCAACAGATACTGACTCAACACTGACATCTTATACAAACCCACCAACACCCTGCCTCCTGTAAAAATGCTATCCCTTATTTCCAATTGTTCTGCCTCCTCCACATCTGCTCCCAGGAGGACCAGTTCACCACAGAACACACTAGCTGGCCTCTTTCTTTAAAGACCGCAATTTCCCCTCCCATGTGGTCGATGATCCCCTCCAGCGCATCTCATCTACTTCCCGCACCTCCACCCTTGAACCCCACCCCTCCAACCGCAACAAGGACATCTCTCCCCTAGTCTTCACCTTCCACCCACCAACCTCTATATACATCGCATCACATCGCCCTCCACCATTTCCACCAACCACCAAGAACTCCATCACCAGAAATAAATTTCCTTTTTCACCTCTATCAGCTTTCTGTAAAGACCATTCCCTCTGACTCCCTCATCAGGTCCACGCCCCCAACCAACCCACCTTCCCCTCCCTACACCTTCCCCTGTCAGTGCAGGAATTGCAAAACCTGCGCCCAAACCAACCCCCTCACCTCCATCCAAGGCCCCAAAGGAGCCTTCCACAGTCATCAAATGTTTCACCTGAACTTCCACACACAACATTTACTGTATGCATCGCTCCCGATGCGGTCTCCTCTACACTGTGGAGATGGGATGCCTACTCGCAGAACACTTCAGAGACATCTCTGGGACACCCGCACCAATCAACCCAACCACCTCGTGTCCAAACACTTCAACACCCCTCCCACTCCGCCAAGGGCATGCAGGTCCTGGGCCACTCCATTGCCACTCCCTCACCACCCAACGCCTGGATGAAGAATGCGTCATCTTCTGCTTCGGGACCCTCCAACCCCAGGGTATCAATGTGGATTTCACCAGTTCCATCCCTCCCTCCCTCCCCTCTTCGTCCCCCCCCTCCCTCTTCCCTCCTTTCCCCACCTCCCCATCACCACCTCCATACCTCCATCTCCCTATCACCACCCCCATTTATCTCACCATCCCTCGGCGCTCAGCCTCATTCCTGATGAAGGGCTTTTGTCTGAAATTTCGACTCTCCTGCTCCTCTGATGCTGCCTGACTTGCTGTGCTTTTCCAGCACCACACACTCAATTCTGGATCTTGTTTTTCTCCACCCATCACTCCTCCTCAGCCGAGCATAGAAATGTTACCATCAGTATTTGCTTCCCCCTCAGAGCAGGTTGCACTTGGCTATCTGAGTGCATGAGGAATTTCATTTTAATAAGCATCATAGAATTTTACAGCATGGAAAGAGAACCTTTGGTCCGTCATGTCTCTACTGATCATCATGCATCTATCCAGTCTAATTCCCTTCTCCAACACTTGACTTTGTATGCTATGACACTTTAAATGCTCATCTAAATACAGCTTTAAAGTTGTGATGGTTTCTGCCTCTGCCACCCTTCAGACAGTGAGTTCCAGATGCCCACCACCTGAAAGATTTCTTCCTTAAATCCCCTGAGAACCTCTTTCCTTTATATTTCATAGAATCCTTGGTGTGGAAGCAGGCCATTTGGCCCATTAAGTTCACACTGACCCTCTGAAAAGCATCCTATCCAGACCTACCCCATCCCTGTAACCCCACATTTCCCAGGATGCTGTGGGGTAATTTAGCAAGGTGGGAGGTGGTCAAGATTAGAGTTGTGCTGGAAAAGTACAGCAGGTCAGGCAGCATCTGAGGAGCAGGAAAATCGACGTTTCGGGCAAAAGCCCTTCATCAAGGCTTGATTCCTATCCCTGACTCTAGTCTCCAGCCTCTGCAGTACTGACTACTGCCTAGGCAATTTAGCATGGCCAATCCTCCTAACCTGCACAACTTTGGACTCTGAGGAAGCTCGAGCACCGAAACACCTGAGACATGGGAAGAATGAGCAAACTTCACACAGACAGTCACCGAAGGATGGAATTGAACCTGGGTCCCTGATGCTGAGGTAGCAGTGCTAACGTACACCCACATGGTGGTTCAGTAATTTATGTACATAATGTATCTATGCCTCATCTAAACTTCATTATCAAGTTGGGGAGAAATAAAATCAAGTGGTGCTAAATATTTTTAGATAAGTTACTGAATCAGTAAAATGTATGAGCCTTCAAAAATTGCTGTAACCGTTATATTATTGGAAAATCTCTTTGCTTCCTTCCCTCTCACCTATATTGCCCATTTTTCTTGGACTCTATAAAAGGAGAACTTGACACCCAGTCTGGGGTTATGGTATCATTGTCCTGTTCCCTATGTGAGTGATGGCTCGCTTCAGCCATTTGGAGAGGCCCTTTAATTTGTTACATTGCTCTTCTGCTGCCTGTTTGAGAGCAGTAAGCCCAAGCTAACTACTGTGGGAAATGAGAAAAGGTTTAAGGATGCTCCCAGGGTTTGAGAGTTTGCGCTTATAGGGAGAGGCTGAATAGGCTGGCACTGTTTTCCCTGGAGCATCTGAGGCTGAGGGGGTGACCCTATGGAGGTTTACAAAATTGACTGGCGTGGATAGGATGAATAGTCAAGGTCTTTTCTCCAGGGTAGGGAAGTCCAAAACTAGACAGCATAAGTTTAAGGTGAGAGGGGAAAGATTTAAAAGGAACCTAAGGGGCAATTTTTTCACTCAATGGATGGTGCATGTGTAGAATGAACTGCCAGAGGAGGTGGTGGTGGTGGCTGGTACAGTCAGAACATTTTAAAAGGTATCAGGATGGGTACAAGAACAGGAAGAGTTTAGAAAGGGTATTGATCAAATGCTGGCAGATGGGACTAGATTAACATAGAATATCTGGTCAGCATGGGTGAGTTGGACTGAAGGGTCTATTCTTATGATAAACATCTGACTCTAAGTGTACATGTGAATGGTTACATCTGAAATGCAGTCTCTCTCGCTAATTTAAACAACTAGTATCCAAAAATTAGTACCAGGCCATCAATTCTAATCTTCAATGGAAGTTGTGACCTTTTACCAACATCTGTCTCTTTTTAGGTACCCATGTAATGGAAGGCTCAGGACGGATCCTGGTAACTGCAGTAGGTTTGAACTCCCAGACTGGTATCATTTTCACATTATTAGGAGCAGGTAGTGATGAGGAAGAGAAGAAAAACAAGAAGGGTAAGTTGGCAGCTTTGTGTCCCTCAACGTTAGAAGCGACTGACTGATATCTCTCCATTTTCACCTGGGATGCATATTCCAATTTTCTAGCAGAATGAGAGTCCAAATCCTGGGCCTCCACAGAGTTTGAGCTCATAGGCCCACCAAATTGCAAGGTCTGGCCATATATTGTGTGAGCACTGTTGCTTTTTGTTTTATTCTACAGTTCTACTCTATGGCAATAGTTTGAGTGTTAAGTACTCCGCCATCCTTTACTGTACTGTTGTCATCACCAATGCAGAAGCAGTTTAAGAAGCAGTACTCACATTTCCCAATTCACTATCATTCCCTTTTTTGATTTCAAACTGCAGTGATGATCCAGATTTTTGTCTGCCCTTTTACAATGGAAGGACTGCTAAGTGTCGGTTTCTTTTTCCACAGTTTGCTTGTTACATAATCAAAATACTGCCATGATCTATTCTCATGGCTTTTAAATTAAGTTTAATCTTCTGTATTTTAAGGAGGACTTAATACACTAATGTATGAGAGTGATTTTTTGTTTCAAATGATGTTGCCTAAGAAAATGCAATGTATTTCAAGATGCTTCATTTGTGTGTCTGTGTGGACCTAATTCAAATTTACAAACACCAATAATCAAGTATATCCTGCTGTGTGAAACAGAATAAAGCTATATTTAAGGTGTCACAATTAATTTTGCATATCTGCTACCAGCTACTGCACACAACTCATTCTCCAAAAGGCATTTGCTTTTGATGGGCAGATATAGAATTCAAATATATTTTCATTTTTAATTGATGACATTATTGATCAGATTTATCTCCTGCTGAAATTTCTTAATTTGGTTCAGTTTCTAAACATGGATGTTACTAGCTAGCTAACGTCCAGCCCCAGTTACCATTAGGAAATGGTCAGCTACCTTAACTTAGGACCGACTGCTTTTCTAGGTCACATCAATGGACAACTAAGGATCAGCCACATCAGTGTGGAACTGGAGTTGTTTGTATTCCAGGGTAGATGAAAACTGCAGCTTTCCTTCCCTTAAGGACATCAGCGAATGTGTTCAATTTTTATCTTTTTTATAATTAAATTATTAGTCCAGTAACATCTACCATATTAGAATCCCTACAGTGTGGAAGCAAGCCTTTTGGCCCAACAAATCCACACCGACCCTCCAAGTATCCCACTCGACTACCCTATTACTCAACATTTACCCCTAACTAATGCGCCTAACCTACGCATCCCTGATCACTATGGGCAATTTAGCATGGCCAATTCACCTAACTGCACATCTTTGGAAGTGGGAAGAAATTGGAGCACTTGGAGGAAATCCACACAGACAGTCACCCAGGGCTGGAATCGAACCCGGGTTCCTGGGTCTGAGGCAGCAGTGCTAACCACTGAGCCACCGTGTTGCCATTATCATATCCAATTGTAAATTTAATGGTGTTAAATGTTGACCCTATATGTTTTGATATGAGCAAATTTATATTAATTGCCAGGCATTCTAGATGTGCTATGTTTCGTGTGCTTTATAGTTCAAAATTCGGGTTTAAGTATTACAAACACTTTGTAGTTACAAGGCTTGATTTGAACTGCTATCATTAGATCCCACAGTATTAATTTCTTTTGATTCTTTGCCAAGGAGTTGATTCCTAGGCTTTTCAGACTAAAAAAATGTTCTGGCCTGCATCTGAAAATGTTACTAGCACAGCAGATTGTCAGACCTAACCATCCAGCAAATGTCACGTCATTATATTATACCACGTAATATCCTTTTATAGGACATTGGATAGGGATTCATTTTGGTAATGATCGATTGTAACCAAAGTCTGTTGAAATACAAGCTGGTGACATTGCATTGTTTAAAAGTTGGCCTTTTAAGTAGCACATTTTTTTAGTTTTCATTGACAAGGTCACAGTTTTTTTTACTGACTGAAAGCCAGCATTACAGCTCCTCAAGGATAAACTTCATTGCACGTTTGGAGTTCATACTCAACAACAACAACAATTGTTTTTAGATCAGTAGTGGGTCACTGATTCCTGAACGTTTTGGAATGCACGACTCCAATCAAAGTTTTTGGGTTATCCATTCTAAAGCCTGGTGGGCTGTTTAGCAATGAAAATCTGGATCTTTATCTGCTGCTGTTTTTTTTTCACCCTAACACCAACTCCTCTCTCTGACAACCACCACCATCAAAAACAAAAATGTTTTCATTTTGTATTATAAATCAGGAATTGTAGCAAAATATAATAACGTTGGTACTGGTACAAGTTGCACTGATCTATTTCTTTCTGATATTGCTGCTGCTTTAATAATTGACATTTTCATTTACCAGTTAACCAGTTTTAAAATAATATATCATTCATAATGGCTTTAAAACAGTATATGGTTTAAAATGGTTAATGAAATTTTCCTTTCTTTCCCCCTTTCTGCTATTATTACCAGGAGGCTATTGGATGTACAATGATAGTACTGATGGTGCTAAAAGCATCTTCCTGCTTCCTTTTTAGAATTTCCTCTGTAGGTCTTAAAGGGTTGAATGCTTGGAGGGAGAGCAGTTTGTCTACATGCAATGTACTCTCTTCAAAATAGAATTGCATTCCACTGAATGGCAAGACGCATTGTAAATTACGTAAAAAGCCACGACTTCTCATCACGACCTAAGTATCGCATTTTCGTAGTACAAGATCACACCTTCTACCATTTGTAAAACTCCATATACACCAATCCCCAAAAGGAATAGTGAATTGAGCTTAATGAAACTTGTAGAAATGCTTTTCAATCTAAATAATTATTCCTAAACATGCTTTATAAAAATAATTATTTACGGCAAGTGTCTTTTGTAGTTGGCCTACACAAGTGGATTTTTAAAAATACTTGTCCTCGAACTGAGAAGGTAAGAGTAATATTCCCATCAAATTGGCCTTGAGTTTTGGTTAGTTAAATTCTAAGACAATAATTGAGACAATCTATGGAGACTATCCATGTAATATAGAATGTTTTACACAGACATTTTCACTTCAAGAAATATTCAATATTAAGCCACACTACTGCCTTGGTAAGCCCATCTGAACAGATAATGTGTTCATAACTGGCCTGCACTTTGAAACCTATATAAGATGTTAATAGATCTTAACCAGAGAGCCTCATTCATCCATTTAAGGGCTTTGGTTGTAGAAATGGTTTTACAAATACTTCACCATTCTCTATATGTGCGTTAGGATACTGCTGTTATCTTCTGGAAAAGACTTTCTCAAGCCCTATCTGTGAATAGAAGATAATTAATCTTTAGCCATCTCATCTGTGTTGCTCCCATTTCTCAAAATGAGATATTCTTTATTGTATAAGTTTTGAAATTGTGGAATGGTTAAAGTTGGATGATGTTTCTTCTGTTTAAAATGGTGTAAAATCAAAAGTTTTTTTTTTCACTGCTCTCTGTACAGCTGCTTGTTCCAAGAAAGATTTTTTGACACTTTTTATGATACACCAACCATTTAACTTTCAATATGTATTGACCAGCTAGCTGCTTTTGCAATTCATTGTCCCACTTGACTGCATTCTTAAATTATAATCCTAATTTGGATTGGGGGCTGACTGCCAAACAAGAGTTAAATTTTGAAATTCCACAAGAGCTTTTGGGCCTCTATTTTGTACCGTGCACCTGATTCAAGAGCCGTGTGATTTATTTTTAATGCGAGGACTCTCGAAATTGAGGGACAAGGAAACGTTTTGCTCTTTAAACATGAGGGAACTTCTTCATCAATTAAGTTGTACCTGAAGTAGACCACTGACTAGATTCTCATGGATATGATTTAAAACCATATTATTTATTTTGAAGCACTTAACAGACTGACAATAAAACAGTGGGAGTCCATTTAGGGACTTGTATGTCTTTGATTCTGCAAACAGATGGTGTAGTGAAATCCTATTATTTTTAATAAAACATATAGCCCTCAAATGTGCACTTTAGAACATTATTATCCAAATACCATTGCAAATGAATCATTTTCCCCCACAGCATTAAAAAGCAATTATGTCTTTTTTAAAATATCATTAACCCTTTCTCCATTTGATGATTCTGTGTCGATATAATTTTGATCTATTTTGACCATGCTTCACCAGTCATCGTATTCAAATGGGCAAGAGATTTAAAATTAGGTTGGGGCTACTTGAAGCATAAACTATTAATTTTCAGCTAAGAAAGCGTTTTTTATTCTTTATGGCTAGGAAGTGTTTTCCATTGAGTACCTCACTAAAGAGGTTAAAAATGCAAAATTAATGAACCCTGAACCTAGTGTGGCCATTTGGAGTTTTACCGTGGAACTGTGTAGGTAGCCTGCTTGCCAGAGAGTATCTGTTTTTTAAATTTTGCCAGTGTTTTAAACCTAATATCCACAAGCTGGGTATTCTGTTTGATCAGGCCACTCTCTCCTCAAATCAAGTTAGAAGTGCACTTCTAGGGCTGTGAACTGGATTAGTGGACCACTGTGCAAGCACTTGGTGCAGTTGGATCACCCCAGCATCTGTCCCTGCCCTAGCCGCTGAGTGACCTTGCCATGCCAGTGACCGCTCTCTCAGGCTCTCCCAGCTGTCCACATCTCCACCTGGTAACTGTGGTCTTGTGTTGCAGGTTTTCCTGGTCAGCAGTCAACCAGCTTATCAATCTGATGGGCTGCCAGCTGGGAAACACTATGTAAAAATATAAACCTCATTAAATTCGGGGGTGGATTTCCCAACATCCCCTCTCTGTAACTGTCACACTGTGAACTTGTAAGGCCAAGTACTTAAAAGGCAGGTTAAATATGTCCAAGAGATATCAACTTTGTTTTGTCAATAAAGGTTGTGAATTTCAGTTTTTATTTCAACAATACATCTTGTATTGGAAGGTGACTGCTTTTGGTGACACAACAATATTTGATTTCTGCTCAGACTGGAATTTCAATCTTCTTAATAAAAAATGTCCATTGCTAAAGAAAGGTTCATGGACTTTGTGATATTCCATTTCCTAATAACAACTAAAAGACCTGGTAACATATAGGAGAACCAACAGAGAGAAATTGAATTGTTATTTACAACCATTGTAAAATGTTAACCATGTTCAGACCAGGTAAAAACTCTTCCTGAATTAAATTACCAAGGCTTCAAATTTGATTTGTTTGAACTTTTCTATATATCGCATGTGAACTACTTCATTTGACCAGATGTCAAAAATCATGTCTATCACATTTGAGTGTTATCACAACTTTGAGATACTAATCAGAGGGTTTGCTCTTGACACTAATCTATTGGGAGCAATTGCACTTTCCCTGTGAAAATTGCCAGTTTTATTCTTGGTCTGTAAAAAGGTTGCAACTCACAATGGTAAACAAATAAAATTTGTAGAACTGAAATGATTTTACAGTATTCCCATGGCATGTACTAACAGTCAACATTTCATTCCCAGTTTCCGGCACAACTAAACATGAGCCTGACATTATAGCATTTATGAAGTCATGTGACTAGCATTCCACCCTTTTTTTGTTTGAACAGGTAAAAAACAAGGAGCCCCAGAAAATCGCAACAAAGGTAACCCTCATAAACATAGAAGAGCACACTAACTGGAAACATTCTTTCTTCCTTTTTTATTTTAACCATTATCCTTGTTCTTCAAATTCGCTAACACAGCGGGACCTTCACCTTCTGTTTATGGGGGTACAACGATTATTGAAAAAGCATGACCAGTTGCAACAGTGTTTAATACATATAGTAAAGCTGTTCTGGATAAGAATTCTTTATCTGGAACCTCTTCAATATTATGCCCAAGGCTTCCTCTGTGGATCTGTCAGCATTTACTTAAGCAATATGTTGACACTGCCAGTTTATCCATTTGGTGAGATAGTTGTAGCAGCTGAAAGCTGATGATAACCTAATGTACTTATTGGTGAGTTGCTTGAAGTGTTAGCCTCAACAGTCTCTTGTACCTACAAGAGATATGGAGTAGATATTTTAATTACTTCACAATTTTTTCCTGTGCGTTCACTGCTTACTCTTTGCCACCTACTGTCATTGGCTATTTACTGTTGTTAGGAGGGACAGAAAGGCATGAAATTGCAATAGGTATCTCCCAAACACCTGAGAGATTTTCATAAATAAGTCCAACTGATTTTATTAGACTTCTAACCATTAAAGTCTTCTAACTTTCAAAGATGAGAACTTGCTCACTTGTTTTAGCCCATTGAATGAGTTAGCTATAACCATTCATTTTGAAAATTTTAATAAATTACTATCTTTGACTCTTATTCCCCCTCAAAAAGTTGAGACATGTTTGTGAAACCAACCTGCTAGAGGAAAGCTGAAACAGAAGCGTGGTGTAAATCAGATGCTTAATCAATTTCTCTTCACTTTCTAAAAACAGTAATCGTTGAACCCCTACTTTTCCCTTCATTGTCTCAACATTCACGTTGTGGTTTCACTGTTCCTTCCAGGCTTTGTGTGGAGGACCTCATACTTCACCTGCTCTGCAGTTTAGCTTGCCTTCCTTCAGCCCCTCTGACCTGGTCTTTGTTGGTTTTTCTCCCACCCTCATCTTTCTTTGCTCAAAGCTGTCCTATGTACAAAATGTAATTATTGAATAGGCTCTAAAGGGTGTGGTAGACTTGTGAAGCTTGTTGACTTTCAGTTGTAGCAGTGACGTCTTTGTGCTTTAATACAGTTGATCACCATTGTTTTAGTAATGGAGAACTGTGTGTATCAAAGCACAAACACCTTTTTGGATGGAACCTGCAAGTCTTTGACAACTCAACAAGTAAACATCTGAAGAATGACATGATCAGACCTATGGATGTCTAAGATCGTAAGGAATTGGAGCAGGATAATCTGTTCTACCCTTTGAGCCTGTTTTGCCATCCACTAAGACCTTGGCTGATCTTCTACTTAAACTCAACTTTTTCACACCATTCCTACATCCTTTGATGCCTTAAAACCCCTGCCCCCACCCAAAATCCATCTTAATTACATTCAATGATAGAGCATTCATTGCCCTCCTAAAGTGTAGGAATGTTGCCTCAGCTCAGCCCAATATGATTAATTCCTTATCCTTGGACTACAGCCTGTTAATTCCAGATTCCCATGCAAGGAAACATTCTCCCAGCACCTAGCCTGTAAAGTTACATAAGAATTAAAATCTCCATGAGATCACCTCTTATCCTTTTTGGTTTGGAAATGTAGGTCAAGTATACTTAGTAAAGTCTAAGGAAAGAATTGCATCCTTAAGTAATGGAACTCCAAAGTATATGCACTACTCCTGGTGTTGTCTCACCTATATGTTTGCAGACATATTCTTATCTTCTACTCCAATCCCTTCGTAATATAAGTTAACATAGCTTTTGCCTTCATAATAGCTTGCTGTACCTGCATGTTACATCTGTGATTAATGTACAAGGACTCCCATGCTCCTCTTAATCCCAACATTTCCAGCTTGCTTTTCCCACCTGACATTCTTCATCAAATTTTGATATTGTTCCTACTCTTTAACATCTGTTGACCGATCCTCGTCCATGTTAATTGCCCCAAGTCTTGAGGGCCCTCCTGTGTGGCACCTTATTCAAAACCTTTTGAAAATTCAAAAGCTCTGTACCTGCTGGCTTCCTGTTTACCCACCCTTCTAGTCACAACTTAAAGCAAATTCTAATGGACTTGTCAAACATGATTTTTCTTTCATAAATCAATGTTGACTCTGTCCACCCATATTATTTTGATTTTTATTTCAGTATTCTGATGTCCCTAGTAATAGATTCTAGTATTTTGCACATTTATTGACTTTAAACTAATTGGCCTATAGTTTCTTTTTTTTTCCTCTCTCTCTCTCGCTCACTCCTTCTTTTCCCCTCTCTCTTCCCAACCCACCCCACCTCGTAGCAGAGTTATTCATAATTTAAGAATATGAATTATTAAACATCTGGTCTATTTCACCAGAACTCCTCTCAATTCAATTGGCTTGAATTCTGGCAGTAATTTCCAAAAAACAAATGCTGGTTATTTTCCACAACTTCAAAAAAATTATGGTTAATAAAATAACAAAATTCAAATTTCTCTAAAACTTTGATTCTCTAGAAAATAAATCTCTTTCTCAACTATCAGGCATTCACTGCTGGGGGAAATGAGACAAGCTCTCTTAAAAAGTAGGTAGATCAAATCTCTAGAAGTTAAGATCTTTTCTCCTTTTATCTCTGCAGCAGCTACACCCTGTGATGTCACTTCAGTACTTCAGCTCTTTGGGACTGAGTAGCGATTGTGTTTGTCTTTGTTTATAACATGAATCCTACTTGAATGCAAAATGTTTCTTAATTTCCTTCCTTCAAATCTTTCTCTATATCATTTTCATGTCTATCTCTGCAGCTGTTCAAAGATACCTTGTACGTAAGAACAAAATTGGGTGTTCAGTACTGATTCAAACTGGAGCACTTAAGTAGACCACGAAAGAGCTGGCAGCAAATATCATGTTATGTCCAATTATTCTGACTTTGCTCAGTCAGTACAACACTCAAAGATTCAATGGTTCTGCTCCCACAGTACTGCCAAAATTTCAGTGCAGTAATGAGTCTGTTCAGATGAGTTATTAAATTTTTCCTGCTTTACAGGTAAATGTAAAAGCTCCAAAACCCCATATCTTTGAGGAGCAAAGAGTTCCCCTTCCCAACATTCCTCTATCAACCATTGCCAACAAAAAAAGTCAGCAGGTCACTTTTTTTTGCTTAGTATATCCTGCAGTTTGCTTATACATCAGACTGATTGAGTTAGTTTTGAGCTTAGTAAAGTACCTTGGAATATCTGGAGTGCCCTCTCCTCTTGTTTCTTTGCCTGGGGTTATTAAAATTGATAAAGACACCATATAATTAAAAGATGTTAATTCATTTTTCATGTCCCACACTCAGTTGCTTTTAAGTCCATAAGAAACCAGAACAGAAGTTGGCCATTCACCTGCTCCAGGCTGCTCCACCAATGTTCCTCACGTCCACTTTCCCCATAGCACTTACTGATCAAGAATCTATCTATAAGACAATAAGAAGTAGGAGCAGGAGTAGGCCTTTTGGCTCCCCCACCGCACCTTTGAGATATCTTGTTTTGAGTTGAGATGTGGCGTGGGCTCATAGACGCCTGTCTATGAATTATTTCTCCACAATAAATCCGCACAGACCAAGTTTGCATCCTGACTTTAAGGAAGCAATGGAGAAATCAGGTATGGAAATGGTCACAAATGTAGGGAAATAGCAATGAACACTGCTTTAATAGGATAGGTGCAGTGAGGTTTTATGTTCCCTACTGCTCACAATGGACATTCATTTTGTATTTAGTATTTATTCAGCTTGATTGAATGCAGTTGAGTGGGACTCTCACTTGCCTTATTTCCAGGCTATAGACTCTGTTTCTACGGGTGGCACAGTGGTTAGCACTGCTGCCTCACAGTGCCAGAGACCCGGGTTCAATTCCCGCCTCAGGCGACTCTCTGTGTGGAGTTTGCACGTTCTCCCCGTGTCTGCATGGGTTTCCTCCGGGTGCTCCGGTTTCCTCCCACAATCCAAAAATGTGCAGGTTAGATGAATTGGCCATGCTAAATTGCCCGTAGTGTTAGGTGAAGGGGTAAATGTAGGAGTATGGGTCTGGGTGGTATACGCTTCAGCGGGTCGGTGTGGACTTGTTGGGCCGAAGGGCCTGTTTCCACACTGTGAGTAATTAGCATGGCTTGAGCAATTTACAGTTTTACCTGCCCCAAACTCTCTTGGAAGATGGGATCATTGCTCTATGACCCTGAGACTCGATGGATTTAAATAAGAATAATAGATTTTTTGGAGTCCCTGAGTTGAAAATAAGTCCTTTTAGTCTCCAGCTAAGTTTGGGATCAATTATATTTGTTTAGAAAAGGTGCCTTTCAGAAGAATTCAATGATTCACACCACTCCTCCTTGTCTGAAGAACAATGGGCTTGAGCGCTACCCTTCCCCTCTGTAACTGGAGTTGGAAAGATGGTGTTACTCCCAAATTCCAGAACCTTCCAACTAGGACACCATAGAGCTTAGAACCCTTGTCATGTAAACTAAAACCAATGATATTTAACTGAAATATTCAGTTTTTTGAATTTTTCTAACATTTGTTAGATATTTTTGAGGATTGGAAGTCCTCCGTATAAGCAACCAATAGCCATCACCTGAATATTCACCCATCTGTGAGAAATCGTCTTGAGCAATTTTAGCGGTTTAATGATACCCTGGAAAGAACACCTAATACAATAGCTGATACAAATTCAGGAAAGAGAGTCAGTATCTTCCATCCAGTTGTCCACCATAAATTAGATATTTGATGTGCTAATAACTTAGACTGCAATAACTGAATGTGTGTTCTTGATTGCAATTTGTGCTTAATATTAGAGAACCCATTCATTTTCTCAGAGAACTGCATTATTTAGGCTTCATTCTTTGTCATTGATTTTAAGCTGCCTTTGAGACTCTTTGCACTTCTTTCTCTCTGTGATTCAGCCACGTGCTCACTCAGAAATTGCTTTTCTTTCAAATTGAAGGTGCAAGGAACATCACTGGTAATAGCTGCTGCCTCAAAAGGATTCTGATTAGCAATGGAATTTCCTTTCTATGTTTTGGGTATGTCTGGCTTCCTCATGTTGAGTGCCAGAAACTGACTAACAGGGTGGGGGGTAGAATAATCCCATAATATATGGTCAGGAGTTAAACTTTAGCTTAAATAAAACTGTTTCCTCCTCCTCTCTTTGTAATGAAGTAACAGACATTGTACTTTTTTTATTTGTTGTGTGCTACATGCTTCATTTACAGATGTGAGCTATTCATGGTTTGTCTGTTTTTGCTGTCTTAAGAATGAAATATTGTAATTGTAACATCATTTGTGTCTGTGGCAAACTTGATACTGAATTTGCTATTTACACCTTTTTATTACTGATTTTTTTTTGTGGTTTAACCAACAAAGTGATACTTTGAACAGTGAAATTACAATTTCAATTTATAGTTTGAATCAACTAATTTTCTTAGTTGTGGATGTGCTGGAACCCAGCTGAAAACATCGATAATACTGACATGTGACACTTACAGTCAAAGTCAAATAGACCAATGACACTATTTATGATCTGTGTCGGATGCAGTTTTTGGTCATTTTATGCATATAATATTGGCAAGTGCAAGGACAGATAGATGATATTGCAATGCATTAAGGTCATCCGTTTATAAATTGTTGCCTTCTATAAATCCGAACTAGGCAATATAGTCAAATTATTTATATCCCCTTTGACAATACACATAGAACCTTTTTTTTGATTCATTTCATTGTTAAATACAACTTGGGAAAATGATGTTTCCTTTAAATGGAGCAGTTTACATAAAATCTGATGTTTTCTAGAATGGCTGCTTAATTTCACATTTTGGAAATGGCTAAACAATTAAGTTTACAAACAAGAGGATCAAATTGGGTAAAAGTGATGTAGATGATCTCACCTGCTCAGCAGCAGCTATCAGAGCAGCATCCAGTGTATTTTAAATAAAATGTGATTTGTTTTCTCCTGTAGGGATTGAAATATTATCTGTAGTTTAATTAATTCTGTCACTTTGCTGGAAGACCTGACATTTGATCAATCCTCCCACATATATCGAATGTTATTAAAGCATTACCTAAGCACGCACTCGCAATCTTCTATTTGCACATCAAATTTCCACACTTTTTTGTGTAAATATTTTGTGTAACATGTGATAGTTTGACTGTTTATGGAGTGTTTGCAAATTTGTTTCAATCTGTTGGACTCAGCTAAAGCTCAGGATGGTGTTGCACTGGAGATTCAACCGTTGAAGAGCGAGGAAGGTGGTGACCTGGAAGAGAGAGAGAAGAAAAAATCAAACATACCAAAGAAAGAAAAATCTGTCCTACAGGGAAAGCTCACCAAATTGGCAGTGCAGATTGGAAAAGCAGGTAAAAGGAAATTGCCCCCAGAAAAGAGCTGTATAGCATTTCTTTTTCAAGTGCGTTGTCGTCGTGATTTTTGCCTTTCCTTTCTATATATTGCTACCTCCATTCCCTGTTTGGTTCCTGAACTCCAGTTAACAGAAACGAAATCCAAAAATATCAATGCTGTACGTTAAAATTAGAAAGTACCAGATTGATTCCTGACAAGTGAAAATGGGAGTGAGATGTAAGCTGGCAAATTGACGTCAAGTTAGATAAACATGTAGAATTGGGAAGTTCATGATCAGCTGTAGAACACAAACACCTAACAGCAGTCATAATTTTAGAACTAATTGATTCCCTTGTTGTCTATTCCTGTCATGGCAGTAGGAGAGAGATTCACGGGATGTAACTTACTTAGTTTTTCAAAGTCTTTGGACAAGTTCGGTGCTTGAGGCTTTTAAAGAAGGTTAAGATTCATTAAATTGGTCAGTTAGTGAGTTGGACCAAGTTGACTTGAGAATAGAAAACAAGGTAGTGAATGAAAAAGGCTAGAATGTACCTAGTAGATATCTTCCAGGTGTTCAATCCGAGGACCCTTTCAGTTTGCGCTAGCAGAAGCGTTAATTCAAGCCTTTCTGCTGGCTGCATGTTTGGCAATTAGAAAAATATAGCCAAGTTGGTAACGTGAAGCTTAAACTAATAATAGATTGATGCATAGATTGCTATAATGTTTTGGTGCTGACATGATGGATGAAAATTTGCATGCTAAAGTCCATAGAGTTGAGTAAGTCAGCTTTAAAATCTGACTTTTGGAATTTTGTTTGATTTAATCTTACGTGGTTGAATGGGAATTTGGAGGTTTCACCAGTGATTATTATCTAGAAGCACATCAGTAGTTTGTCTGACAGAGAAAGAGGTTGTCTACAATATGGATGGTTTGATGAATGCTTTTGTTTCCTCATCAGCAAAGAGGACAGGGCAGTCTACTTCTCAATGTTTTGATTTCTATTGATAAAATTCCATGATAAACAAATCCCATTAGACTTTCAGCAGTCTTTTCCATCTCCAGCAACAGGCCCACCCCTACCCATCCCTGTGACAACACTAGACTTTTTGCAAATGCTTTAGATCATTGCACAGATGAGGTCCAGTTTAGTCATTGATGGTAGAAGAGGCATATTGGTGGGTCTCATCAAAGGTTGATGCTTTTTCCTGATAAGTGCATCTCAGTGATATCAAGATGCTGGATTTGAATTGTAAATGAGGTGAGTAGGGCCAAGGAGAGTTGGCAGTGAGGTGAAAAACAAAAATCTACAAGTTGTGCAATAATATTCTTTAGTGTGAAGAAATGGTTGGATAATATTCCTCATCTGCCAGTTTTTATGAAGTGAGATTTGCCTGATTTGATCTGTTTATGAAGTAATAAATTACCTTGCTCAGTACCCACATGGCAAGCCCACCCATGATGAAATCTTGTTTTCTGAGTGAGCAGTGAAACCATAGTATGGTGTTATGCAAAAATATTTTTCTGTTAAAACACCTAAGACCAGTTAGGTGTATTCTTCTGTGAAGAGTAGTTAGCCCTTGATTAAATGGTACTTTTCATTCTGTCACTTTCTCTTACCTTTCAAAATCATTGAAAAAAGTTAAACTGATAATGTTGTTATTGCTGCCTTTTGAGAAAAGTACTCCCCTATTAATTTTAAAAATATCCAAGATTCACAAACAAAATCTTAAAATATGATGGAATTAATGTCTAAATTATGGGACTGACTAGAAAGGTAGATATCCTCATTCATCCCACTTGTTAATTATGTGACTATATTTATTAAATGCACCGTACTGAATGAATTAATGAGCCTTTTCCTAAGTTAGTTCAATATGAATAGTAGATTATCCTATATGACATTCACAGTAGCACCAGCTTTCATAGAATCCCCACAGTGTGGAAGCAGGCCATTAAGTCCTCACTGACACCCTGAAGAACATCCCACTCAGATCCACCTATCCTGTAACCCTGCAATTCCAATTGCTAATTTACCGAACCTGCATATCCTTAGACACCACGAGCAATTTAGCATGGCCAATCCACCTAACCAGTGCATCTTTTGAGTGTGGAAGGAAACTGAAGCACCCTGAGGAAACCCATGCAAACATGGGGAGAATGAGCAAACTTCATGTAGATAGCTGCTCAAGGCTGGAATTGAACCTAGGTCCCAGGAGCTGTGAGGCAGCAGTACTAACCACTGTGCCACCCAAACCACTGAGCCAACGTGCTGATGTTTATACTTGGATAATAAGAAGCAGATAATCATAATATGCAGTATTAAAAATGTAGTTCTGTTTCTAAATGGATAGTGAACTGAAATGTATGTTTTATGATTTGAGGACTGCTCTATAAAAAGGAAGTGTTGCTAAAATTGGTAGTTGAGGCTGAATCTGGTTTCTCTTTCCCTTTTTCTTCACAGGCCTGCTGATGTCAGCAGTCACAGTCATCATCCTTGTGTTGTTTTTCGTTATTGATACCTTTGGGATTCAAGGAAGACCATGGCTAGCAGATTGTACCCCAATTTATATCCAGTATTTTGTGAAGTTTTTCATCATTGGAGTCACTGTGCTTGTAGTGGCTGTACCAGAGGGTCTTCCACTTGCTGTCACGATCTCTCTGGCCTATTCCGTGAAGGTAAGATCAGAGGATACTTGAAACTTTAGATAAAGGGCCAAACCCAGTACACAGTCAAGGTTGGCAAACGTAAGAGAGACCATGAGGAAAATTGTAAAGGAGTGGGTTTATGATGGATTTTGCATGATGAACATGTTCCGAATTACAAATATGTTCAGTATTTGTAGAAAATGGGTTCTACTGTTTTCCAGATATGATTGATTGGAAAGCACTTGGGGGTTAGTACAAGTTGTGTATTGTTTTCAAGTGGAGTGAGCTGACAAGTATAAGAGGCATTGACTTTCAATCAATATACATAGAACACTACAGCACAGTACAGGCCCTTCAGCTCTCTATATTGTGCCGGCCTTCTATCCTATTCTAAATTGGACTAACCTACATATCCTTCATTGTACTAACTTCATTGTGCCTATCCAAGAGTTGCTTAAATATCCTTAATGTCTCTGGCTCTACGACCACTGCTGGCAATGCATTCCACACACCACCACTCTGAGTAAAGAACCTACCCTCTGACACCTCCCCTAAACCTTCCTCCAATCACCTTAAAATTATGCCCCTTCATGATAAACGTTTCTGCCCTGGGAAAAAACCTCTGGCTATCCACGCTATATATGCCTCTCACCATCTTGTACACCTCTATCAAGTCACCTCTCATCCTCCTTCGCTCCAGTGAGAAAGGCCCTAGCTCCCTCAACCTTTCTTTGTAAGACATGCCCTTCAACACAGGCAGCATCTTGGGAAATCCCCTTTGCACCCCCTCTAAAGCTTCCACGTCTTTTCTATAGCGAGGCGACCAGAACGAAACATAATATTTCAAGTGTGGTCAAGCCATGACTCTCTAGAGCAGCAGCATAACCCTCACAGCTCTTAAACTCAATCCCCCTGCTAATGAAAGCCAACACACCATACGCCGCCTTAACAACCCTATCTATCTGCCTGGCAAAGTTGAGGGATCTATGGATTTGGACCCCAAGATACTGCTGTTCCTCCATACTGCCAAGAATCCTGCCTATGACCCTGTGTTCTGCCTTCGAATATGACCTTCCAAAGTGAATGACTTCACACAATTCCAGGTTGAACTCCACCTGCCTCTTCTCAGCCCTGTTCTGCATCCTGTCAATGTCTCATTGCAACCTACAGCAGCCGTCCACACTCTCCACAACTCCTCCAACCTTCGTATCATCGGCCAACTTACTACTCCACCTTTCCACTTCGTCATCCAAGTCATTTATAAAAATCACAAAGACCAAAGGTCCCAGAACTGATCCCTGTGGGACACCACTGGTCATCGAGTTCCAGGCTGAATACTTTCCACCCTTGGTCTTCTATGGGCCAGCCAATTCTCTATCCTGACAGACAGGTTTCCTTGTTTACCATGCCTCCTTACTTGCTGAATGAGCCTACCATGGAGAACTTTATCAATTGCCTTGCTAAAATCCATGTATACACCACATCCACTGCACTGCCTTCATCAATGTTTGGTCACATCAAAGAATTCAATATGATTTTTGAGGCATGACCTGCCCCCCTCAAAGCCATGCTGACTATCTCAGTCAAACTATGATTTTCCAAGTAATCCTAAATCCTGTCTCTCCGAATCCCCTCCAATACTTTGCACACCGTAAGACTGACTGGTTTGTAATTCCCAGGATTATCCTTATTCCCTTTCTTGAACAAGGGAATAACATCTGCCACCTTCCAATCATCTGGCACAACTCCAGTGAACAGTGAGAACGCAGAGATTATCACCAATGGTGCAGCAATCTCATCCCTCACTTCCTAAAGTAGCCTGGGGTATATTCTGTCTGGCCCAGGGATTTTAACTAACCTTACGTTTTTCGAAACTTTCAAAGCATCCTCCTTCCTAATATCAACCTGTACGAGCATATCAGTCTGTTTTGCACTGTCCTCTAAATCATCAAGGATCCTATCAGTAGTGAATACTAAAGCAAAGTATTCATTTAAGGATCTCCCCTACTTCCTCAGACATGAGGCATAAGATCCTCCCAGTATCCCTGATCGGCCCTACCCTCATTCTGGCCATCCTTTTGTTTCTCTCACAAATGTAGAATGCCTTAGGGTTTTCCTTAATCCTACCCACTAAAGCTTTTTCATATCCCCTTTTAGCTCTCCTAAGACCATTCTTCAGTTCCTTCCTGGCTACCTTGTAACCCTCTAGAGCCCTTTCTGATCCTTGCCTCCTCGACCTTAAGTACTCTTTCTTCCTTTTGACTAGATGTTCCACATCCCTTATCACCCAAGGTTCTTTCAACCTACCAGCCCCTGCTTGCCTCAGTGGGACAAATCTGTCCAGCACTATCAGTAAGTGCTTCCTAAACCTCCACATTTCTGTTGTGCATTTTCCTGAGAACATCAGCTCCCAATCTAGGTGCCCCAGTTCCTGCCTAATAACATTAAGTCCCCCTCCCTCAATTAAATGCTTTCCCATACCGTCTGCTCCTATCTCTCTCCATGAGTATAGTAAAGATCATGGAGATGTGATCACTATCACCGAAATGCTCTCCCACTGAAAGGTCTGACACATGCAGAATTAATTCCTCAAGTGACTTTTAGTTATCAGAAGTGTATTTTGTATGAATGTCGTGCCCTGGGTATGATTTAGATGAGGATTGAATCATGATAGCAGTTCCACCCAACTAGATTGCGGTGGGGATGGTACTGGTCTAGTCCACAATCTGTCAGGTACCAGGTAGGTAAGAAAGATGAGGGAGGGTTGTTTAATTTTATCTCAATTACTCAGTATGCTGCTTGTGACTTTAATAAGAACTGTTTTCAGCTGTGTAGCATGAGCAGAGACTTGATTCAAGGTGTTGCAGGAAGGATGGGGGGGGGGGGGGGGGGGGGGGGGGGCTTTGGGAATCAACATGTTCAAAAAATTTGGGAATGGGACAGAAGTTTAGAAAACCAGGGAATCAAGGGGTTTTATTTTTGAGGGATGAAAGCAAATCGTAAAGGGAACGGCTGAAGGCACCGAAACTTCAAGTTAGTGGGAGTACTGTCGAGGGGCAGGAGGTGGGGCTCATGCAAGATGAGCTTGAAGAGGAATGTACAGGTTCACAGTAAGGACGGGGGAACTGTATGAGGGACTGTGACCTTGTGGAAGTGAGGGCTGTCACAGATGTCTGACTGGATGGTCTTTAGTAGTAACCAAGAAGACCCTGAGCTCCTTTCATTATAGTTAGGGTGAGAGAGGAATGGAAAGTGGGATTTAAGAAGGAATTTTGCAGTAGAGTTTAAACATGGGGGCCATTATATCATTTCAGGACCATCCTAGAACGGGGAGTGGTTTTGTCAGAAGAGTCAGGCCCGATAACATTTCACATGTTCCAGCCACGTTTGTCATCGATTTTTCTAAACCAGTTGTCTGCCGCATCAGTTGTGTCCCGTGGATTTAAGGGAATGAGGGCATGGCAGACTAAAAGGGTATTTTTCTAGAATACCTATGGTGTGGAAGTGGCCCATTTGAATCCACACCAACCCTTCAAAGAGCATCCCACCCATTCCCAATCCCCTATCCTATCCCTCTAACTCTGCATTTCCCATGGCCAATCCACCTAACGTGCACATCTTTGGACTGTGGTATGAAACCAGAGCACCCAAAGGAAACCCCGCGGACATGGGGAGAATGTGCAAACTCCACACAGACTGTTGCCTGAGGATGGAATTGAACCCAGACCTCCTAGCGCTGAGAGGCAGCAGCACTAACCACAGAGCGACCGTGAGTTGTAATGGTTTCATTGGGAGTTGGTGTATCAAAGGTGGAGGAGCAGATGCAGTGAAATAAATCAGTAGCTACAGGAGCAGGCCAACACTTTGTTAGTGCACGTGTAACTGAGGCATGCCATCGATGCAACAGATTAGAATTGTTAGCATGATTTTGTTTTGACTTGGTTATTTAGTTAATTTTCCTCAGCCCTGGCTTCCTACCGCACCCACTTCCAATGACGTTTTTACAAGTTTTTCAGTGTAGACAATGATGTTGATGTCTTTTTATTTGTAAGTGCCAGTCTCTGGTTACAGGTTTTGTGTTCTCTTGCTCATTCCACTCAGTTTTAAAAACTTTAGACTTTTTAAAATACCCTCGGATTAGATGTCCAAAATATGCTAATTTGAAATGGAGTTGTTGGGCCATTTATTTTCAATAGAAGCTTTAAAAGTCAGTTAATTATAATTGTTCCTCCCTAAATTTTCTAAAGAAGCCTTGTGAATATATTCCACCTAACAATTGTATACTATAAGGTTATTGTCATAAAGCATTAAGCCAGCATTCCCTCCTTCCAATCTATTATTCAACAATGATGTTATTCATTAGATCTGTCTTCCATTATAGCACAATAACAGTGAGATGTATTTCAGTGTAACTTCACAATAGTGTGTGATTATGTTACAGAATTATGTATGCTGTGTAATATGCTGTATAATTTATAGTTCTATGACTACGACAGTCTGTCTTTATTGTTTAAATATATGTGGTACTAAAAAGAGGGACAATTTTTCAGCCTGGACACTGTTTAAGACAGATTGGAAACCTTATCTTGCATTTGCAAGTTTAGAACTCTAATTACAGAGTGATTGGGCAACATCAAAGGTTTCTGTAGAGAAGTGTATTTAATTTGGCACGTTATGAAAAAGGTATCGTAGTCAGTTGTGCTGTGAAGATTTATGGTCCTTGTAATAACTTTCCTGAACTATCTCAAGTCATATTAAGTAGTTGACAAGTTTCAAACTGTTTGAAAAATGTCATGAAAACCAAAATAACTGTGGATGCTGTAAATCAGAAATAAAAACAGAAATTGCTGGAAAAGCTCAGCAGGTCTGGGAGCATTTGTGGAGAGAAAGCAGAGTTAACATTTTGGGTCCAGTGATCCTTACTCATCGAAAAATATCGATTGGGTAGAGGAGGAGGTATTGGCTCAAATCCCAGCCTTTGAATTCACCAATAATATATTGATATTGGCTCACTTATTCTGCACAGCATGCAATGGGGAAGAAAAGCATAGCCAAAGAAGCTAAAGAAATTGTTCAGCTTCCTGTGTCAGCTGGTGACAGATCAGCATTGGCAGTCATCACTCTTATTTCCTCAACTGAATTATGTGCCTATAAGAGATAAGTGCAGAATTAGTGGCTGCAGCTCTGTGGATCTGAGATGCTGTTTATTTTCCAGACTGATTTGTTAGTCCTTGCTTTCATCAACATGTTTCCAAAAGTTTTCTTTAATTTCTTGGCGGTGTATGTTAAACATGTACTTTATCTGTGGTACAGTAAGCTGTTCTACTGCAGTGATATAAGTGGTAGATGTACACCTGGCCATCCAGTAGTTAAGTTCTTGATCTAAGATTAAAATAACTATTGCATGAGAATAATTCAATAAATGTTGACACTGAACAAAATATGATATGTTGCACAAGTTTGCATTCAGAATTGCACTGGAAACCTGAAAAAAAGCAGTTAATCAATAAAATAATTGTCAGAATGGCCAGAATTATTATCCAGTTTACTGAAAGAAGAATAGGACTTATGCATTTAATGGTAAGATCCTTGGGAGTGTTGCTGAACAAAGAGACCTTGGAGTGCAGGTCTATAGTTCCTTGAAAGTAGAGTTGCAGGTGGAAAGGATAATGAAGGTATTGGTATGCTTTCCTTTCTTGGTCAGAGTATTGAGTATAGGAGTTGGTAGGTCATGTTGTGGCTGTCATGAAGGGCTTTTGCCCGAAACGTCGATTTCTCTGCTCCTTGGATGCTGCCTGAACTGCTGTGCTCTTCCAGCACCACTAATCCAGTATTTGGTTTTCAGCATCTGCAGTTATTGTTTTTACCATGTTGTGGCTGTACAGAACATTGGTTAGACCTCTTTCAGGATATTTCATGCAATTCTGGTCGCCTTCTAATCTGAAGAATATTGCTGGGTTTGGAAGATCAGAGGTATAGGGAGACGCTGAATAGGCTGGGGCTTTTTTTCCCTGGAGTATTGGAAGCTGAGCGGTGACCTTATATAGGTTTATAAAATCATGAGGGTGCGTGGATAGGATAAATAGACAAGCCTTTTCCCTGGGGTGGGGCAATCCAGAACTAGAGGGCATAGATTTGGGGTGAGAGGGAAAAGATATAAAAGAGACCTAAGGGGCAGCTTTTTCACGCAGAGGGTTGTGCGTGTATGGAATGAACTGCCAGAGGAAGTGGTGGAGGCTGGTACAATTGCAACATTTAAGAGGCATCTGGATGGATATATGAATAGGAAGGGTTGAGAGAGACTGGCAAATGGGACTAGTTTAGGTTGGGATATCTGGTCGGTATGGACGAGTTGGACCGATGGGTCTGTTTCCGTGCTGTACGTCTCTGTGACTCTATAAATGAAGATACTTCAAAGAGTGAAAGATGCCATTTACTGTCTATGCCAGATAATTTGAAGACTTTAATTCAAATACATTTATTTTGCATCAAAGAATTTAAATGTGCATAATATCATTAACAGATTCAGGAAGTCTCCATAATTTTCATAACTGTAATGTAGAAAAAAGCCAAGAGTTTAATTAAGTAATGTAAATAATAAAGTGATAATTTTGTGCTTTTTAAAATACAGATGCATCATCAGATTATAATTATTTTTGAGTTGAGAAAAGTAAACTTTTCATTATTGCAAAGTAAAACAGGGATATATGAGAGGATAATTTTACCTCTGTTTATTTGACTTATCCTACATCCAGATCATTCAGTTATCATGTTGAGTGCCAGATTTTCAAGTAGAGGTGAATAATTGAGTGCTTATGTAACCCTATCATTTTTAAATGTGTTTTGACAGAAAATGATGAAGGATAATAATTTGGTCAGACACTTGGATGCCTGCGAAACTATGGGCAATGCTACAGCCATTTGCTCAGACAAAACGGGTACACTCACCATGAACAGGATGACTGTAGTACAGTCATATATTGGAGAAACACACTACAGGCAAATACCTGCCCCAGATGCACTTTTACCAAAAGTTTTGGAACGGATTGTCAATGGAATTGCCATCAACTCTGCTTATACTACCAAAATACTGGTGAGCCAAGATTTGGCTGGAAAGTCTTTGAGTTTATCATTTTCCAGGTTTAAGAGAGATGATGTGTTATAATTTAATTTCCTAATGGTCATGACTGTAAACATGCTTGTTAAAATCAACATTAGTATTTAAGAAACATTTGAAAGTTTTCCAAAGTTGAATAACTGTTCCTTGTATAAAAAATGCCCTTTTTTAGATCTGCATTAGTCCACTTTTCTGTTGTACACAATATAAACAGAAGTCTTTTATCAGTCTAGTTTGTAATTTTCCAAGTCTTTGAATGTTTTAAGATACATTGGAAAGTTTTCCTCCTGAACATCCATTGCACTGAAGTTGTATATTTTAGTTAAGATGTTTATACTTTGGGAAGGAAGAAATGATTAATGGCTTTCCACAGTGAACATATTGATGAATAAAGATGCTGCACAGTTTGATTTCTCCAAAGTTTTGTTATATTCTTGGTGCATGTGGCTAATAATTTTGACTGACTGGGAATGTTCGCTGCATTTATAATGGTTGACCTTTCTTTAATTTGTCCCATCATTCCCTAGCCCCCTGAGAAAGAAGGAGGCCTTCCTCGTCATGTAGGGAACAAGACTGAATGTGCTTTGCTTGGCTTTGTGCTGGATCTGAAACAAGATTATCAGGCCATACGCAATGAAATTCCAGAAGAGAAACTCTATAAGGTGTATACCTTCAACTCTGCACGCAAATCCATGAGCACTGTACTAAAGAATGTTGATGGGAGTTTTCGCATGTACAGCAAGGGGGCCTCCGAGATTCTCCTACGCAAGTGAGCAAGTTTTTCTTAGTTATTTTCACAGTTCACCGAGTAATAAAGTATCAGTGGGAATGACCAGAAAGGGAATTTCTAATTGGATAGTGCAATTTGGGAGAGAAAATCTCTGCCTTGATCACTGTAAACTGCCCAACCCATTTCCTTCCAAGTTTGTATTGTGACTAGCGTCACCAGGATACCAACTTTTTGACAAAAAGTCACACCACACTCCAGTCATCACTCATGGGTGTCTTGTCATTCACTTTGTCCCCTATCTTTTATTATTTAATAAAATGAAATACTTGCAAAAAACCAGAAGTTCTTTGCGTACCTTTATAGCCAATTTTTTAATTTGCTATAAAGGGTCAAGTTGTTCTCCAAGCTTTGAAGAAGGTGTAACCAAGTGACAAAATCTGCTCCAAACTGATATTGGGTCACAATTAAATTGTATGCAGCAGCCTTTAGCAATGGTATCTGAAGATGTATGGCATATATTCCTGTCATAAGTACATTTAAAGTAAATGTTTGAGAGATTATATAGATTTTTCTTCCTGTTTTCTCATTCTTCTGGTTTTTGTCTTTGTTGCGAAAGAGTTGGGAAATTGTTTCAAAACAATTTACTAGTGCTACCGTGAAAAGTAGAAAAATAGATTCAAACAACTTTTTACATTCCTGGGCATTATTTTATTTCCAGAACAGCAGTGCTGACATTAAACTTGCTAATATGAAACAATAACTTTGACCATCAGTGGAATTATTTGGTTTAGTATTTCTCTAATGGCTGCATGATATCATTTTGAAGTTGAAAGTGATAGTTAATTGGGATTCATGACTGAAAAATCATTACGGTTTTTTTTATTTTGGCTAAACAGCAAAAGTAAGTAAAGAACTTCTGGTTTTTGCAAGTATTTCATTTTATTAAATAATAAAAGATAGGGGACAAAGTGAATGACAAGACACCCATGAGTGATGACTGGAGTGTGGTGTGACCTTTTGTCAAAAAGTTGGTATCCTGGTGACGCTAGTCACAATACAAACTTGGAAGGAAATGGGTTGGGCAGTTTACAGTGATCAGGGCAGAGATTTTATCTCTCAAATTGCACTATCCAATCTATTCAATAAACTTTTTAGGAGCCAAAACAAAGGCAAAATATTGTACGTACTGAAAATCTCAAACAAAAGTGCTGGAGAAATTCAGGTCTGTCAGTATCTGCAGAGAGAGAAAGTAAATGTTCCCAAGCCAATATACCTGTTATTTGGAGCTGTTTTTTGTCAGCATTTATATTTTTTCACCTTCAAGTTTACATCTCTCTGTTCTTAAGCATAACACTAATCTCTATCTGAGTAACCGGTAAACTGTTGACAAAGTTGTTCAATATTGCCGATCTTGGGACCAATCCATTTTCAAGCCAAGATCCAATTTCATCGTTCAGGCATTTTCAGGTTTATATATTCTTTTGTATATATTTGACTGTTATCTTCAGTCAGTTATTGAACCAGACTTATTGTTAAATGTTATACTGAAGCCAATGTTTACTCATAAGGAAAAGCTTTGAAGAGCTATAAAAAGCAAAATGTGGCTGGTGGTGCAGCACGTTATGCTGACACTCTGTAACGGAGCGCTGAGATGAAAATTGCAGCATTTCACTGCTGGTGAATTTCTTACTGTAATCCGGACATCTTGAGTTGTAGCTATTTACTACTTGCACTCTGTTTAGGCGGTGGTCTGAAGAAGTTGGGATTGGTGCAGAAAGTAATCTGTCAAGTGGGAAAGAGAGGAAATGTGGTTAATTTTAACAAACTGAAAACTGTGAAAACAAACCGTGTGTCAGCTGTCCCTGGTTTCACAGATGATGACTGCTTAGGGAAGTGAGTTTCTGCCATAGGTTCTCATGTGACTGAACAGATTAATTCTCAACCCATATCTTAGGGCACAGGGGGCATGAGGTAGTGAGATCCCATGGGTAGAATAAGCTTTATTTTCTTTCTATCTCTGTAATCTTGCTCTGTCATTATGAAGGTATCTGCATTAAGCATCATCTAGCTTGAGACATGTTATCGCCGTTTTGAAGGATTAGCAGCAAGCCCCTCCTAATCATTAATGTCACTGTTGCTACAGTGACATTGGCAACAAATTGTCTTCGTAGCTTTTTATCTGCCCCCTCCTGAAATGCTAGCCCTTTATCATCTATTTGCAATGGCTGAACCTTCTCCCTACCCCCAGTCGGTTCTGAGGCCAAGTGTAGCAAGTGAGGACCACAGGAATTCTTCTGTCATCATGATTGGACTGTATTCACAAGAAATTCTGCCACCATCTCTTGGGGATATTACTACAACTAACTAGAGTGAAAGATCTGAATCAGGCACCTTAAAAGTCCAGACTGGTGTCAGGCAAGGCTGGGAAATAGCCCCAAGACAGTTAACAGTCTCCCTTTTAGTAGATGTTCACCTCATCAGATATCAACTGCCCTCCAGTCTGAACATCACTGCCAAGGTGGAAATTCTTTAACCTCGGGTGCCTCTGTCTGAAAATTAAACTGGTGAGATACGGACATGATCTATGGTTGGGTAATGAATGTATATTTTATTCATTAATTTTTGGGAAGTGTGTTGTGCTGGCAAAACTAGCATTTATTTAACAAATGTTTTAAAGCTCATTCCTTCATGGTAAAAAGAAATGAATTCAGGTGACTTTTTTTAAGCCCCTTTTGATTCAACTTAAAACATAGCTTCCCCATGCAAGGGAAACATAGGAGAGTACCTCATGTAAATTGTTGACCTAATGACTTCATTAGCACTTTGGAAGTGCTAACTTAGAGGAACTCTGGCTTTACCTAGCTGGGTATATTGGGGAAATGTTTCCTAATTAACCTGAGATGTTATTACATGACTCTGGCGCAGTTAGGACTTGAACCCCAGTCTCCTGGCTCAAAGACTACAGCACAATGCACTGCACTGCAAGGACTCTGTGCTGGGGATAGTTGATTTGCTGTAGTTAAATCATGACCAAAGTGGTGTTCATAGATATTCCAATGCTAAGTCTCTACTGCTATTGATGAATGAGAAATGTCTGACTGGCTACCACTAGTATTGTCATTAGATTGCACCTAATAATTGTAGTCCACTTCTGTCTTGCTTCCTGAGGCTCACTAGCTAAATGTAGTAATGACATGCAGCTCTTGCTGAGGCAGATGAAGACCACTTCAGTCATGTTGCAAAAACAATATAGTTGCCACCTGCTCAGAACTTTAGTGGCCAGGTTTCAGATCTGTGACATTTGCTTCTGGCTTGACAGATGAATCCACAATGGTGGATGTGGCAATGTTTGCAGTTTTTCATTATCCTGTTTCCGATCTAGAATCATAGAATCCCTACAGTGTGGAAATAAACCCTTTGGCCCAACAAGTCCTCACTGACCCTCCGAAGAGCAACCCACCCTGACCCATTCCCCTACCCCATTACTCTACATTTTACTCCTGACTCATGCCTGGATTAGAGTGGTGCTGGAAAAGCACAGCAGTTCAGGCAGCATCCGAGGAGCAGGAAAATCGACGTTTCTGGCAAAAGCCCTTCATCAGGAATACAAGCAAAGAGCCTGAAGGGTGGAGAGATAAATGAGAGGAGGGTGGGGGTGGGGAGAAAGTAGCATAGAGTACAATAGGTGAATGGGGCAGGGGATGAAGGTGATAGGTCACTGACTAATGCACCTAACCTACACATCCCTGATTACTATGGGCAATTTAACATACCAGTTCACCTAATCTGCACATCTTTGGATTGTATGGGGAAAGTGGAGATCTAAACAGCTAATTATGTCAACCTTCTTGTTTGTGTACACTTCCCCAGCTTTCAATGCTCCAATCAATTCCCTTTCGCCTCCCCAGCTCTGTGTCGACCACCCATCCAAAGTACCGCTCTTCTCTACTCCCCCACCCACCCGCCACTTGCATTATTTCTTTATTCTCCTTCTCCCCCAGTGTGTGAGCACTGCAAGAGTTTTCATTTTAGGAGGACAAATCTAGCTGTGAACCCCAGTCAGCCTTGTCCTTTTTCCATGTCAGAATCCACAGCAAACAAGAGAGTCAGTGGGGGAAGGAACACCTTTGGGGCCAGTGACTGTAATTCTATTAGTTTTAAAATAGTGATGGTAAAAGATAGACCAGATCTAAAAGTTGAAGTTCTAAATAGGATAAAGGACAATTTTGACAGCATTAGGCAAGAACTTTCAAAAGCTGATTAGGTGCAGATGTTCGCAGGTAAAGGGATGGCTGGAAAAAAGGAAGCCTTCAGAAATTAGATAATTAGTGTCCAGAGAAAGTATATTCAAGTCAGGGTGAAAGCAAAGTCTGGTAGGCATAGGGATTGCTGGATGACTGAAGAAATTGACGGTTTGGTTGAGAAAATGAAGGAAGCAGATGTCCGATATAGACAGGATAGATCGAGTGAATCGAGTGAAATGTATAAAGACAAAGGAGTATACTCGAGAGGGAAATCAGGAGGGCAAAAAGGGGATATGACATAGCTTTGGCAAATAGAATTAAGAATCCAAAGGGTTTATACAAATATCTTGAGGACAAAAGGGAAACTAGGGAGAGAATAGGGCCCCTCAAAGATCAGCAAGGCAGCCTTTGTGTGGAGCCACAGGAGATGGGGGAGATACCAAACTAGTATTTTGCATCAGTATTTACTGTAGAAAAGGACATGGAAGATACAGAATGTGGAGAAATACCTGGTGACATATATTGAAAAATGTCCAGATTACAGAGGAGAAAGTGCTGGATGTCTTGAAACTGGTGAAGGTGGATAAATCCCCAGGACCTGATCAGGTGTACCCTCGAACTCTAGGAAGCTAGGGAAGTGATTGCTGGGCCTCTTACTGAGAGATTTGTATCTGGAGGTTGGCTAATGTGGTGCCACTATTTAAGAAATGTGCTAAGGACAAGCCAGGGAACTATAGACCGGTGAGCCTGATGTTGATGATGGGCAAGTTGGAGGGAATCCTAAGGGAATAGGATACACAAGTATTTGAAAAGGAAAGAACTGATTAGGGATAATCAACATGGCTTTGTGTGTGGGAAATCATGTCTCAAACTTGATTATTACTACTTTAAAAAACCTGAGGATTGATGAAGGCAGAGCGGTAGACGTGATCTATATGGCCTTCAGTAAGGCGTTCGACAAGGTTCCCCATGGGAGACTGATTAGCAAGGTTAGATCTCATGGAATATAGGGAGAACTTTCCATTTGGATACAGAACTGGCTCAAAGGTAGAAGACAGGGTGGTTGTGGAGGGTTGTTTTTCAGACTGGAGGCCTGTGACCAGTGGAGTGCCACAAGGATTGGTGCTGGGTCCACTACTTTTTGTCATTTTGTATAAATGATTTGGATGTGAGCATAAGAGGTACAGTTAGTAAGTTTACAGATGACACCAAAATTGGAGGTGTAGTGGACAGCGAAGAGGGTTACCTCTGATTACAACGGGTTCTTGACCAGATCAGCCAATGGGCTGAGAAGTGGCAGATGGACTTTAATTTAAATAAATGCGAGGTGCTGCATTTTGGGAAAACAAATCTTTACAGGACTTATACACTTAATGGTAAAGTCCTCTGATGTGTTGCTGAACAAAGACCTAGGAGTGCAGGTTCATAGCTCCTTGAAATTGGAGTCACCGGTAGATAGGATAGTGAAGAAGGCGTTTGGTATGCTTTCCTTTATTGGTCAGAGTATTGAGTACAGGAGCTGGGAAGTCATGCTGCGGCTGTACAGGACATTGGTGAGGCTACTTTTGGAATATTTCTCCTCCCTATCAGAAAGATATTGTAAAACTTGAAAAGGTTCACAAAAATTTAAAAAGATGTTGCCAGGGTTGGAGGATTTGAGTTAGAGGGAGCAGTTGAATAGGCTGGGTCAGTTTTCCTTGGAGCATCGGAGACTGGGAGGTGACCTTATAGAGGTTTATAAAATCATGAGGGGCATAGATAGGATAAATAGACAAAGTCTTAATTGGGGGAGTCCAGACCTAGAGGGCATAGATTTAGGGTGAGGAGAGAAAGATATAAAAGGGACCGAAGGGACAACTTTTTCAGAGGGTGGTATGTGTATGCAATGAGCTGCCAGAGGAAGTGGTGGAGGCTGGTACAATTGCAACGTTTAAAAGGCATTTGGATGGGTATATGAATAGGAAGGGCTTGGAGGGATGTGGGCTAGGGTGGGACTAGATTGGGTTAGGATATCTGGTTGGCATAGACGAGTTGGACTGAAGGGCCTCTTTCTATGCTGTACATCTCTATGACTCTAAATGTTTTGCTGTTTGCTTTTGCCTCCTAACCTATTTTCATGATACGGGATTTGCTAACATGGGAAATCCCAAACATTGGCGGGTTTGACTCCACAGATAAACTTGTTGGGCCAGTTGAGAAGTCTGCGCTTCTAGATTTATTTTTACTAATTACTTGACTAACCATCAAGTGACCTGCTATGACTCCCAAACTTTACCAACTGAACCAAAGCAGATGGAGTATAGCATCACAATTGGCGCAAGCAAGCACTTTGCACTCGAGTCAACTCTTGCTCCTAATCCACAAGCGGACTTAGCCCATGTTACAGCAAAGTCTGCAATTCAGGAGGGGATATAACCACCTCCGGCCAGAATCATCATGTCCCCATAGTATGGAAGCAGGTCATTTGGCCCATCAAGTCCACACTGACCCTCCAAAGAGCATCCCACTCAGTAAGCTGCACTTCACATGGCCAATCCACCTAACCTGCACATTTTTCAACTTTGGGAGGAAACTGGAGCACCCAAAACCCATGCCGACATGGAGAATGTGCAAACTCCACACAGGCAGTCACCCAAGGGTGAAATTGAACCCAGGTTCCTGATGCTGTGAAGCAGCAGAGCTAACCACTGAGACGTCATGCTGGCCCGAGTGCTGAAGAGTTAATCAGAATCACACAAACAACTCTGCAGTCTTCTTGCAGCAACTAACTGAAAGATCAGGATTAAATGCTCTCCTTGTTTTAAATTTAAACATAAATATTGTTAAAATATCATTTATAAAATCCCTGTTCTTCCTCCCACTCATCCAAACATACGGCTTGCAATTCTTGATTGATTTGAAATCACAGCATTGTTACAACACAGGAGGTGGCCATTCAGCCTGTTGAATCCATGCCGTACCATGTTCAGTGATGTTTGGCCACTTTTATTTTCAAAGATGCTGCCCACTGCCAGTTTTCTAATCTCTAAAGATTGTGCATCGTCTTCAAGTAAATGTTTTTAAATATTTTTCAGGTGTACTAAAGTACTAACTAAAACTGGGGATGTAACAGTATTCAAGGTAAGAGACCGTGATGA
This sequence comes from Chiloscyllium punctatum, assembly GCF_047496795.1. NCBI lineage: Eukaryota > Metazoa > Chordata > Chondrichthyes > Orectolobiformes > Hemiscylliidae > Chiloscyllium > Chiloscyllium punctatum. The sequence continues at coordinate 49,682,203 of NC_092783.1, forward strand.
AATGGTGAAGAAAGTGATTGAACCAATGGCTTGTGAAGGGCTGCGGACCATCTGCCTGGCGTACAGAGACTTTGTTAAGGAACCTGAATGGGATAACGAAAATGAGATTCTGAGTGACCTGACTTGCATCACTGTTGTGGGAATTGAGGATCCAGTGCGACCAGAGGTAAATTTTGATTTTGAGAGTGTAAATCAACAAAATGTCTTTCAGACAATCTCAACTATAAAAGGCTAAAAAGTCTATGTTTTTCACTGCTGAATTATTTCCTCCACTGTTTGTCAATGTGTAACTGGTCAGGTAGTGCACATTTGTAGCAACTCTAAGCTTGAATTTTTTGTTTCCTTGTAAAATCCAAAATAGTTGAGAATCTCAAGCTGATAATTGTCCTGAGGCAATTGATTTATGTTGTTTCCTGGACTGATGTCCATCTCAATTGTCAAATGTTAGGATGCCTCATCTATGTTGATGTTTTATAAGAACAGGAATACCAAGCAAATGTTATGTTGCATTGTCTTGATGCTGTGGTTGCTCTGTAAGATTTACAAATTCATTAATATTATTTTGTTTACTGCCCTTTTTTTTTAAATTGAATCTTAGGGCATTCTTTTTTTTGTTAAAAATGTGATAATTGTATAAAGTTCTCTCATTTCCCATCTAATTAGCTTGCAGTCTATTCACAATTGCAGTCTGTAATAGCAGCCATTCTTCAGCTGAAGTATCTTTGTGTATTAACAAAGAGCCCATCAAAACTTGGTAATTTGAGATTCACTCAAATGCAGAATACAGCAGGATAGCATCTGATATTTCATGAAGAAAACCAATTAGAGTTGACATGGAGATTTTTTTTTTCTTTAAATTATTTAGAAAATTCTCTGTAATCTTTGAACCAAACCATGTAAATGGTTTCCTTGTCAAGCAAAGACATGTCTGCAGTAAGGTGGTCACTGTGACACTGTTGTCTTATTCTGCTCCTACCAGCTATTGGGCTGTGATACTTAAAGCTACTCCTAACTTGAGTCGCAGTTTCTGCTGCTGCCTTAATAACTTGATCACCCAGCAAGATGCAAGCAAAGCATGATTTCAAGTTGACAGTCTGGCCTGGGAGCAAGTGTTGCTATTTTAAATATTACGATACTGAAGATGTGCAGCAACTGCTGGCAGAAATACACCGGTTGAAATGAGAAAGTTCACAAAATGTATTTGCGCCTGTTGAAGGCACAAAGATAAAGTTGTTAGAGGGCTGATTTGCCATGCCATTTCCTGTATGGCAGTCTATATCAGGTGGATTTCTCTCTGGTGATGATGTTTACAGGTAGCCTTGTGCACGTTTATGTACTTTTTTTTTTACTATTGACAGCATCCACTAGGGCTAGATACTTATAATTCAACTTTTCTCTTCCAATATCGAGACTTCAGATTCAAAACTGGCGTGAAAACTACAAATAAACCTCATTGCATTAAAAGTTTATTTTACTTATGCTATAGTTTTAAGTTGCTCCTCGGAGATTCAGCAATGTACCTATGGTCTTTTCCATCCAATTATGAAAAATTATCCTCTGAAACTGTCAAACAAATGTTTGTTTTTCATTAATGTATAAATAATTGTGCTCAACTTTGATTAAATATGACATGCTTAGCAAAATTTCTAACCACTGTTCTTGCTTCAACTTTAAATTATCATCCATTGAGTGACTACTTCTGTATAATAATTGTGTGCAACCATAACTTAGATTTGTATGATGTCTGTATTGTAATGAAACATCCCCAGGGTGTTTTGCAGGCAAGTTATAATACAATACAAAATATGATGCACAGCTCCAAAATATAACCAAAGAGCTTTGGCCAAAGAGGTGGTTTGAAGGAACAATTTTAAAAGAAAGAAAAGGGAGAGGAAAATGGTTAGGGAGAAAATTCCAGAGCCCAGGACCAAGATAACTAAAGGCGCAGTGACTGGTGAATGGAGCAATTTTTAAAATCTGGTTGCTCAAGGGGCAGAATTGCAGGAACACAAATGTGCTCTGAAGCCAGAGGGGCTGGACGAGACTCCAGACAGAAGTCTGTGTCTTGTTCAAAACGAGCATGAGACATTTAAGTCAAAGTATTGCATGACTAAGACGTGGTGTAGTTCAGCAGGTGCTGGAGTGGTGGTCAAACAGCATTTTGGCATGTAAGGACAGGTACAATAGAATTTGAATAATGTTGAGTTTACAGAAGGAAGGCATGGGAGGTCAGTAAGTGTATATTGGAATAGTCAAGCCTGGAAGTAACCATGATCTAAGTTAGGAGTTCAGCATCAAGTGAATTGATGCAGAACTGGAGTAGGGTAATGTTATAGAGGTCTGAGTGATGGTACAGATATATGGCCTCATCTTGGGGGTCAGATCTAATGCAGAGGATGTGAAACATCTGGCTCAGACTCAGCGATAGAATTAAGCAGCCAGGAAGCAGAGTTTGGGAAGGATGGTGTGTGTGTGTGTGTGAGTGAGAGAGAGAACACCAAAACCTTCAGTCAATATTGCATTTAGGTGTTTCAATAGCCCTTGAATGTTCTGATAATATTAAAGATAGTCAAACTTGTATGTGGCGCACAATCACAATAATCAATTCAACGTTAAGAGTATATTGTAGAAACTAATTGCGTATTTGAGTCTTTGGAAGAGAGAAGAGGGAAGGGACAAAGCTGAAGTGGTCATTTTGTGATTCCACACACTCCCAGGGAGAACTCTGCTGCAGGGAATCTGGTTTCCTGCTGTGGGTACCTGATCATAGAACTGCACTTGAAATTGCCCTCTTAATTTGAGCTTGTGATTTTCTTTTTGCTTTGGAAGAGTCTTGAACAGCAGCGTTGGAATGCTCAAATTAGAAATAAAATCTCCAAATGACAGTACAGTAAATAATAGCTTGACAGGCAGTGTAACTGTGGCAAATCATAGGCTTTTCAGCCTTGATTTAAATATAGAAGGCACGGAATTGGAAGAACAGACACAGATTTCTTTAATTAGGTTGCAAAGTATATGGTGTCAACAACTAAAAGCAGAAAACAGTCTGTAAATTTAATGGGTGCAACAGTTCAAAGGATTCTGTGAGTTTTTATATTGTCTCCTGCTTCTGTTCCTTTGTCATGCAAGGCTGCCCAGTGTCCTTATGGTGAGGCTTTCTAATGGTGTGATTTACAGGCTGGTGTCTGATCATGCCAATTTCTGTAGTTCCACTCTGTTTTATCTGTAGCCTTATTTCTTACTGTTCTTGTCACTCCAACCAGCCAATGATGTTCTAAACCTTTTTTTAAGAAAAAAGACTTTTGGTACAAAGTAATTACTGTAATTGTTTTGGAGTACTTGTCCTTGTCAGAGTTAATATATTAAAACGTTTACTTTTATTTACTGAAAATTTTGGAAATTTTTTAAGTGGAGGTTCTTGCCCTAGCCATTTTAGATAACGTACCTTGGCCAAGTCACTCCTCTGCTCCTAGCCTGACTGTGTGTACATCTATCTTTTACTGTTGACAGCTAAGTCTGATGTTAATTACTGGGTCCCTCCTAATTATAGGAGAGCACCCGAAAAGCTTGCTTTCTCCACAAACTGCATCGCCAGTGCAAAGGGCCTTTATTCCTGATGAAGGGCTTTTGCCCGAAACGTCGATTTTGCTGCTCGTTGGATGCTGCCTGAACTGCTGTGCTCTTCCAGCACCACTAATCCAGCAAAGGGCTGATTTGGCCTACTCCTGTTCCTATCCTAAGCAAGGAGATTTATGTTGCAGTTGTATAAGGCTCTGGTGCAGCCATCTGGAGTATTGTGTGCAGTTTTGGTCGCCATACTATAGGAAGGATGTGGAGGCACAGGAACGGGTGCAGAAGAGGTTTACCAGGATGTTGCCTGGTATGGTAGGAAGGTCGTATGAGGAAAGGCTGAGGCACTTGGGGCTGTTTTCATTGGGGAAAAGAAGGTTTAGGGGTGACTTGATAGAGGTGTACAAGATGATTAGGGGTTTAGATAGGGTTGACCATGAGAACCTTTTTCCACGTATGGAGTCAGCTATTACGAGGGGTCATAGCTTTAAATTAAGGGGTGGTAGGTATAGGACAGATGTTAGGGGTAGATTCTTTACTCAGCGAGTCGTGAGTTCATGGAATGCCCTGCCAGTAGCAGTGGTGGACTCTCCCTCTTTATGGGCATTTAAACAGGCGTTGGATAGGCATATGGAGGATAGTGGGCTAGTGTAGGTTAGGTGGGCTTGGATCGGCGCAACATCAAGGGCCAAAGGGCCTGTACTGCGCTGTATTGTTCTATGTTCTAAATGCCTTCTAATTTGATGTGGGGCAGGGTGGGGAATCGGCTTCTCTCACCTTCTACATTTTTATTTCAAAGAAACTGACCTGAAGAGTGATTTGGGATTGGCAACTCTCCTTTTTAGGTGGTAAGCACCTCCAGAAGTTTGCAATGTCGTAATCTAGGTTTGATGTTTATAATAGTGTGATGGCTAATCTGGTCCATCCCAGCATCAGCCTTGTATGCTTCTGTATTTCTACTACTTAGCTTCTTTGAACAGTGTTAAATTAGCGTAGAAATCTTTTCAGGAACTTATTTTTTGGAGTATATTATCATTGCTATTTTGTGGCTTTCACTTTTGAAATGTAAAACTATTCAGTGACTTCTGGAATAGTGTGTCCGGTTCTGGCCTCCTTGCTATAAGAAGGATATTATTAAGCTGGAGAAGAAGAGATTTATCAGGATATTGCCGGGTATGGAAGGTTTGAGTTATAAGGAGATGCTAGATAGGCTGGGGCTTGTTGTTTTTAACTAGAATGTAGGAGGTTGGGAGGTGACCTTTTCATAGAGGTTTATAAAATAGAGGGCATAGAGAAGGTGAGTAGGGGTGTCTTTCTCCTAGGAAAGGGGATTTCACGCCTAGGGACATAGTTCTGATGAGAGAGGAAAAAAGGCATGGGGGCAATTATCTTACACTGAGAGTGCTTAGTGTGTGGAATGAACTTCCAGAGGGAGTGGTGGATGCAGGTACAGTTAGAACGTTGAAAAGACATTTGGATAAGTACATGAATATAAAATATTTGGAGGGATTTGGGCCAAGTGCAGGCAGGTGGAACGATTTGAATTTGGGATAACTGTCAGCATTGGACCAAAGGTTCTGTTTCCCTGCTGCATGACTCTGACTGAAAGGCTGGATCCCTCCCTTCAGTACAACATGGCGTCATCTTTGAGTGTTGTACTTTGAGACATGCATGCTCTACTGTTTAATTATAATTCTTCACTGTCCATCATTAATTTTTTTTTCAAACTTTGCAGTTATATAATGAAGGAAGCATTTTTTCATCATCCCTGCCCCTACCCTTGACCCCCAACCCTGCATGTTACCATTTCAAGATTTTTTTTGTAAAATAAATACAAAGGCACACTCAGCCATAAATCTCTCTTTTGAGGCCAGTAATAAGGGGCTATTTTGAGTAAATAGTTAATAAACTGGTGCATTTTTCTCTAGAAAGGAGAAACTAGGAGAAACCTGGTAAAGCCCTTTTTAAGTGGAAGAGTTTAATAGGTTCTCTGAGAAGATATTTCTACTTGCAAATATTCATGACAGGGTCACTAATAGTCAACACAGGTGGAAAACTTTGCCCTGATTGTCTAGAATTTATTGCTCACAGCTTTAGTTGACGTGACAAGCAAAGACTTAGAGTCATCAAGATATACAACATGGAAACAGACCCTTCGGTCCAACCCATCCATGCCAACCAGATATCCAAATCCAATCTAGTCCCACCTGCCAGCATCCGGTCCATATCCCTCCAAGCCCTTGCTATTCATATACCCATCCAAATGCCTCTTAAATGTTGCAATTGTACCAGCCTCCACCACATCCTCTGGCAGCTCATTCCATACATGTACCACCCTCTGCATGAAAATGTTGCCCCTTAGGTCTCTTTTATATCTTTCTCCTCTCACCCTAAACCTATGCCCTCTAGTTCTGGACTCTCTGACCCCAGGGAAAAGACTTTGTCTATTTATCCTATCCATGCCCCTCGTAATTTTGTAATTTTGTCACCCCTCAGCCTCCAACGTTCCAGGGAAAACAGCCCCAGCCTATTCAGCCTCTCCCTGTAACTCAGATCCTCCAATCCTGGCAACATCCTTGTTAATCTTTTCTGAACCCTTTCAAGTTTCACAACATCTTTCCAATAGGAAGGAGACAAGAATTGCACACAGTATTCCAACAGTGTCCTTACCAATGTCCTGTACAGCTGCAACATGACCTCCCAACTCCTGTACTCTATACTCTGACCAATAAAGGAAAGCATACCAAACGTCGCCTTCACTATTCTATCTACCTGCGACTCCACTTTCAAGGAGCTATGAACCTGCACTCCAAGGCCTCTTTGTTCAGCAACACTCCCTAGGACCTTACCATTAAGTGTATAAGTCCTGCTAAGATTTGCTTTCCCAAAATGCAGCACCCCTCATTTATCTGAATTAAACTCCATCTGCCACTTCTCAGCCCATTGGCCCATCTGGTCCACATCCTGTTGTAATCTGAGGTAACCCTCTTCGCTGTCCACTACACCTCCAATTTTGGTGTCATCTGCAAACTTACTAACTGTACCTCTTATGCTCGCATCCAAATCATTTATGTAAATGACAAAAAGTAGAGCACCCAGCATCGATCCTTGTGACACTCCACTGGTCACAGGCCTCCAGTCTGAAAAACAACCCTCCACTATCACCCTCTGTCTTCTACCTTTGAGCCAGTTCTGTATCCAAATGGCTAGTTCTCCCTGTATTCCATGAGATCTAATCTTGCTAATCAGTCTCCCATGGGGAACCTGTCGAACGCCTTACTAAAGTCCATATTGATCACATCTACTGCTCTGCTCTCATCAATCTTGTTTTGTTACTTCTTCAAAAAACTCAGTCAAGTTTGTGAGACATGATTTCCCATGCACAAAGCCATTTTGACTATCCCTAATCCGTCCTTGCCTTTCCAAATACATGTAAATCCTGTCCCTCAGGATTCTCTCCAACAACTTGCCCACCACCGAGGTCATGCTCACTGGTCTATGGTTCCCTGGCTTGTCCTTACCACCCTTCTTAAACAGTGGCACCACATTTGCCAACCTCCAGTCTTCCAGCACCTCACCTGTGACTCTTGATGATACAAATACCTCAGCAAGAGGCCCAGCAATCACTTCTGTAGCTTCTCACAGAGTTCTCGGGTACACCTGATCAGGTCCTGGGGATTTATCCACCTTTAACCATTTCAAGACATCCAGCACTTCCTCCTCTGTAATCTGGACATTTTGCAAGATGTCACCATCTATTTCCCTACAGTCTATATCTTCCATATCCTTTTCCACAGTAAATAATGATGCAAAATATTCATTTAATATCTCCCCCATTTTCTGTGGCTCCACACAAAGGCCGCCTTGCTGATCTTTGAGGGGGCCCTATTCTCTCCCTAGTTACCCTTTTGTCCTTAATATATTTGTAAAAACCCCTTTGGATTCTCCTTAATTCTATTTGCCAAAGCTATCTCATGTCCCCGTTTTGCCCTCCTGATTTCCCTCTTAAGTATACTCCTACTTTCTTTATACTATTCTGAGGATTCACTCAATCTATCCTGTCTGTACCTGACATATGCTTCCTTCTTTTTCTTAACCAAACCCTCAATTTCTTCAGTCATCCAGCATTCCCTATAGTTACCAGCCTTCCCTTTCACTCTGACAGGAATATACTTTCTCTGGATTCTTGTTATCTCATTTCTGAAGGCTTCCCATTTTCCAGCCATCCCTTTACCTGCGAACATCTGCCTCCAATCAGCTTTTGAAAGTTCTTGCCTAATACCATGAAAATTTCTCCAATTTAGAACTTAAACTTTTAGATCTGGTCTATCCTTTTCCATCACTATTTTAAAACAAATAGAATTATGGTCGCTGGCCCCAAAGTGCTCCCCCACTGACACCTCAATCACCTGCCCTGCCTTATTTCCCAAGAGTAGGTCAAGTTTTGCACCTTATCTAGTGGGTACATCCACATACTGAATCAGAAAATTGTCTTGTACACACTTAAGAAATTCCTCTCCTTCTAAACCTTTAACTCTATAGCACTCCCAGTCGATGTTTGGAAAGTTAAAATCCCCTACCATAACTACCCTATTATTCTTACAGATAGCTGAGATCGCCTTACAAGTTTGTTTCTCAATTTCCCTCTGACTATTGGGGGGTTTATAATACAATCCCAATAAGGTGGTCATCCCTTTCTTATTTCTCAGTTCCACACAAATAACTTGCCTGGATGTATTTCTGGGAATAAACTCCCTTATCACAGCTGTAATGCTATCCCTTATCAAAAATGCCACTCCCCCTGCTCTCTTGCCTCCCTTTCTATCCTTCCTGTGGCATTTGTATCCTGGAACATTAAGCTGCCAGTCCTGCCCATCCCTGAGCCATGCTTGTGTAATTGCTATGATATCCCAGTCCCATGTTCCTAACCATGCCCTGAGTTCATCTGCCTTCCCTGTTAGTTCCCTTGCATTGAAATAAATGCCGTTTATTAGTCCTACTTTGCCCCTGACTGCTTGACTCACTTATGTTCTCAGCTGTGCCCGTCTCAGATCGATCTCTCTCCTCACTATCTCCCTGGGTCCCACCCCCCCACCTTACTAGTTTAAATCCTCCCAAGCAGTTCTAGCAAATTTCCCTGCCAATATATTAGTTCCCTTCCAATTTAGGTGCAATCCGTCCTTCTTGTACAGGTCACTTTTACCCCAAAAGAGATTGCAATGATCCAAAAATGTGAATCCTTCTCCCATGCACCAGCTCCTCAGCCATGCATTCATCTGCTCTATCCTCCTATTCCTGCCCTCACTAGCTCGTAGCACTGGGAGTAATCCAGATATTACTACCCTTAAGGACCTCCTTTTTTAAAATTCTGTAATCTCCCTTCAGAGTCTCAACCTTTTCCCTTCCAATGTCGTTAGTTCCAATATGGACAATGACCTCCTGCTGGCCCCCCTCCCCCGTGAGAATATTCTGCACCCTCTCTGAGACATCCTTGATCCTGGCACCAGGGAAACAACATACCATTCTGCTTTTTCTCTGCTGGCCACAGAAACGTCTGTCTGTACCTCGGACTACAGAATTCCCTAACACAATTGATCTCTTGGAAGCCAACGTACCCCTCATTGCATTAGAGCCAGTCTCAATACCAGAAACTTGGCTGTACGTGCTACGTTCCCCTGAGAATCCATCACCCCCTACATTTTCCAAAACAGCATACCTGTTTGAAATGGGTATATCCACAAAAGACTCCTGCCCTAGGTGCCTACCTCTCTTACCCTTCCTGGAGTTAATCCATCTACGTGACTGTATCTGAGACTTCCCCCCCCCCCCCCCCCCCCCACCCACCTTTCTATATCTGCCATCCATCACATACTGTAGCAGTTGCAAATTCCTCATCGCTTCTATCTGTCTCTCCAACCGATCCACTCGATCTGATAAGATTTGCATCCAACAGCATTTATGGCAGAAGATATAATCCACAGTAACCCTTAAACTCTCTTTACACTCCCACATCTGACAAGAAGTACATATCACTGCAAAGGTCATTTTTGCTCCTTCACAATCTACAGACCCAGAAAATAACACCGTCTTATTCCTCTACAAACACTGCCCCAGGTTAAATTAATAGCTATGGCTTATATTTTAAGTTTAATCAAGAGACTTATCTCCAAAAACACATAATCAAGAAAGAATCCACTGTACCCACTACTGCAGCCTTTCTATTGGACAGACTTAAAACACCAATTAACTTATCTGATTCCGTGCTGTGAACTTTGCCCAACAGTTCCTCCAAGATTAGTTGTGAATTTCACGGTTTGTTAATTCATTCTCTCTCTCTCCTCTCTCTCTTTCTCTCCTCTCTCTCTCTCTCCTCTCTCTCTTTCTCTCCTCTCTCTCTTTCTCTCCTCTCTCTCTTTCTCTCCTCTCTCTTCTCTTCTCTCCCTCTTCTCCCTCTCTCCTCTCTCTCGCACTGCCTTTGTCTGCCCTTTTTAAACTCCTGTTGCTTTGACTTTTTTTTTCCCCAAGGTTCCAAAACAATGCAACAGCATATAAAACATAATTGCTGCTCCTGGAATTCGAGGAAATGGTCTCCAACACCTAAAATACCTCAAAAAAAGGAGCAGCTCTTACAGCCAGAAATTTTTCCCGTCCTCCATCTTGGATTACCCAGAATCCACTTAAGAACATGAGGGAGAAAGAATTAGAAGGTCACATTAATGGGGTTAGATGAAGGCGAGTGGGCGATGGATTCTGTGGAGCATTAACTGGGTGGGGGCTAGTTGGACGAAATGCTCTATTTGTGACCAGTGAAAACAATGGAGTTAAGAGTACCATCTCAGTTAGTGTTGCACTTCCACCTGCTGGTTGGTTGTACGAAAGCTATTCTAGACTTTGACCAATTCTCACACCTCTCCACATTGCAAGCCCAAAGTCAGATTTAACAATAGTCTTGAGGAGCCTGTGTCTTGCATAGGACACAATGGTTAAGTGATGGGATGAAGAGGCTCCTAAAATAATCCCATTCCCAATGAGGGAGCCCAGTGTTCTATTGCAAAAGCCAAGGCTGAAGCAGTAGGGTTAGGGTTAATTTTAACTACCTTGTGCCAGCTGAGTGATCATCTCAGTCTCCTGCTGAAGTCCACAGCATTACAGATGCCAGTTGTCAGCCAATTCAGTTCACTCCACACATCGAGAAGTAAGGCACTTGATACTTAAAGACTATGGGGACCCTGACAATATTACAGCAATATACTTGAAGACTTGGCTCCAGAGTTTGCTGTGTGTCCTAGCCACTGTTTCAGTGCAGCCACAAACTAGGCTTTTGCAACAGTGTGGAATATTGTCCAGGTATGTTCTGTTAGCAAAAAGCTGAAAAATATCCAATCCAACTTACTGTAGAGTCAGATGTCCGATACAGAAACAGACACTTCGGTCCAACTTGTCCATGTCGACCACATATCCTAACCTAATGTAGTCCTATTTGCCAGCACCTGGCCCATATCCCTCCAAACCAGTGTTGTGCAACAAACCGGATTTGATCAGGGACCTCTAAGTAAAGGCGCCATTAGGAGGTAGTGACCACAATACAATAAGCTTTAATCTTCAGTTTGAAAGGGAGAGGGTAGAATCGGAAGTGACAATATTTCAGTTGAATAAGGGGAACTATGGAGCTATGAGGGAGGAGGTGGCCAAAGTTCAATGGTGCAAAACCCCAGCAGGGATGGCAGTGGAACAACAATGGCAGGTATTTCTAGGTATAATGCAGAAGATGCAGGATCAGTTCATTCCAAAAAGGAAAAAAGATCCTAAGGGGAGGCAGGGATGGTCGTGGCTGGCGAGGGAAGTTAAGGACCATATAAAGACAAAAGGGAAAAAAATGTAACATAGCAAAGATGAGTGGGAAATCGGAGGACTGGGAAGCTTTTAAAGAACAGAGGATAACTAAAAAGGAAATACGCAAAGAAAAATTAAGGTACGAAGGTAAACTGGCCAAAAATATAAAGGAGGATAGTAAAGGCCTTTTTAGGTATGTGAAAAGAAAAGAAAATGGTTAAGACTGAAATTGGGCCCTTGAAGACAGAAACCGGTGAATTTATTACAGGGAATAAAGAAATGGCAGAAGAGTTGAATTGGTACTTTAGATCTGTCTTCACTGGGGAAGACACGCGCAATCTCCCAGATGTAATAGTGGCTGAAGGACCTGAACTGAAGGGAATTTATATTAGGTAAGAAATGGTATTGGAGAGACTGGTAGGTCTGAAGGCTGATAAGTCCCCAGGACCTGATGGTCTGCATCCCAGGGTACTGAAGGAGGTGGCTCTAGAAGTCATGGATGTATTGGTGATCATTTTCCCACGTTCTATAGATTCAGGATCAATTCCTGCGGATTGGAGAGTGGTTAATGTTGTCCCACGTTTTAAGAAAGGAGGGAGAGAGAAAACAAAGAATTATAAGCTAGTTCGTCTGACCTCCGTGTTGGGGAAAAATGCTGGAGTCAATTATAAAGGATGAAATTATGACACATCTGGATAACAGTAACAGGATAGGTCAGAGTCAGCATGGATTTATGAAGAGGAAATCATGCTTGACTAATCTCCTGGAATATTTTGAGGATGTAACTCTGAAGATGGACAAGGGAGATCCAGTGGATGTAGTATACCTGGACTTTCAGAAAGCCTCTGATTAAAGTCCTACATAGGTGGTTAGTGAGCAAAACTAGGGCTCATGGTATTAGGGGCAAAATACTGACATGGATTGAAAATTGGTTGGCAGACAGGAAACAAAGTAGTGATAAACGGCTCCCTTTCGGAATGGCAGGCAGCGACCAGTGGTGTGCCGCAGGGATCAGTGCTGGGACCGCAGTTTTTTTACGATGTACTTTAATGATATAGATGAAGGTATTAAAAGTACTATTAGCAAATTTGCTGATGACACAAAGTTGGGTGGCAGGGTGAAATGTGAGGAGGATGTTAGGAGATTACAGGGTAACCTGGGCAGGTTAGGTGAGTGGACGGATGCATGGCAGATGGAGTTTAATGTGGATAAATGTGTGGTTATCCATTTTGGTGGCAAGAATAGGAAGACAGATTACTACCTAAATGGAGTCAAGTTAGGTAAAGGGGCAGTACAACAAGATCTAGGTGTTCTTTCTCCCCACCCCCACCCCCACCCTCCTCTAGCTTATCTCTCCACCCTTCAGGCTCTCTGCCTTTATTCCTGATGAAGGGCTTTTGCCCGAAACGTCGATTTTACTGCCCCTCGGATGCTGCCTGAACTGCTGTGCTCTTCCAGCACCACCATTCCAGTTCTTATACATCAGTCAATGAAAGTAAGCATGCGGGTACAGCAGGCAGTGAAGAAAGGTTAATAGCATGCTGGCCTTCATAACAAGAGGAATTGAGTATATAAGCAAAGAGGTCCTTCTGCAGCTGTACAGGGCCCTGGAATAGTGTGTGCACTTTTGGTCTCTAATTTTGAGGAAAGACATTCTGGCTATTGAGGGAGTGCAGCGTAGGTTCACGAGGTCAATTCCCGAAATGGCGGAACTATCTTACACTGAAAGATTGGAGCGACTGGGCTTGTAAACATTGGAGTTTAGAAGGCTGAGAGAGGATCTGATTGCGATGTATAAGATTATTAAAGGATTGGACACTCTGGAGGCAGGAAGCATGAAGACTCGCTGAAGGGCGAGTCCCGAACCAGAGGACACAGTTTAACAATAAGGGGTAGACCATTTAGGACAGAGATGAGGAGGCACTACTTCACCCAGAGAGTGTTGGGTGTGTGGAATGCTCTGCCCCCGAAGGCTGTGGAGGCCAAGTCTCTGGATACTTTCAAGAAAGAGTTGGATAGAGCTCTTAAGGATAGTGGAATCAAGGGTTATGGGGATAAGGCAGGAACGGGATACTGATTAAGGATGATCAGCCGTGATCATAATGAATGGTGGTGCTGGCTCGAAGGGCAGAATGGCCTACTCCTGCACCTATTGTCTATAAACCCTTCCTATTCATACACCCATCCAGATGCCTTGAAAATACTGTAATTGTACCAGTCTCCATCACTTCCTCTGGCAGCTCATTCAATACACGCACCACTCTGTAAAAACGTTGCCCCATAGGTCCCTTTTATATCTTTCCCCTCTCATCCTAAACCTTTGTCCCTCTAACTCTGGACTCCCTCATCCTAGGGAAAAGCCTTTGTCTATTTACCCTATCATGCTATTATAAACCTTTTATAAGGTCACCCCTCAACCTCTGCTCCAGGGAAAACAGCACCAGCCTATTCAGCCTCTCCCTATAGCTCAAATCCTCCAACCCTGGCAACATCCTTGTAAATCTTTTCTGAACCCTTTCAAGTTTCAAACATCCTTCCTATAGGAAGGAGACCAGAATTGCACACTGTATTCCAACAGTGGCCTAACCAATGTCATGTGCAGCCGCAACATGACCTCCCAACTCATACGCTCAATGCTCTGACCAATAAAGAAAAGCATACCAAACGCTGCCTTCACTATCCTATCTACCTGCAACCCACTTTGAAGGAAGTATTAATTCCTCAACAATCCACAGTCAGTCACCTGAGAGTGATAGGGGTCATTGAAAAAGCTACTGAGTGCCATTTACTTGGCAATATCCTGTTCATTGATGCTCACTTTGTATTCAGTCAGAGCTACCAAGTCCCTACCCCCCCCTTTTATAACAACCTCGATCAAGCATGGGCCAGAGATGAAGTGAACTGACTGCCCATTACATCATGGTTGCGTTTGACTGTGGCATGAAAGGGATCTAGCAAAACTGACTAAAGTCATACCCAGCACAAAACATGATTGTGGTTGTTGGAGGTTAATCATCTTAGTTTCAGGATATTTACCAAAGGAGTTTCTCGCAGGAGTGTTGTAGGCCCATCCATCTTCATCTACGGTGTTACCTCCATCATATATGGTCATGGGTGGGATTGTCATTGTTAGTTGCACAATGTTGAGCAACCTCTCAGATACTGAAGCCATCCATGTTTATATGAATGGAGACCTGAACAATATCCAGGCGTGGTTTTTTTTTTAAGTGAAAAGTTGCACTTGTTTTACACAAGTGTCAGACAATGACAATCTCCCCATGAGAAGGATCTAAACATCTCCCTGTGACAATCAATGGCATTACTAATGAATTTACAGCTGTACAGGTGAGAACACATCTGGGGTATTGTGTGCAATCCTTACAGAATAAAACCATTACTTACTGTAGAGGGAGTGCAGCAAAGGCTCACCAAACTGACTCCTGGCCTGGCAGATTGGTCATGAGAGTTTGAGCTAACTGGGCCTGTATTCATTTAATGTAGAAGAATGAGAGGGATTTCATCAAAGTATATGGCAGGATTGGGCAGACTGGATCCAAAGATGATGGTTCCATTGTCTGGAGAATTTAAAAACAGGTGATCATAGTCAGGTCTTTGGGTAGGCCATATAGATCTCGGTTGAGAAATGTCTTCGCTCATAGATTGGAGCAGCCTACAATTAAAAGCTTTGGAGCCCAAATCACAAATCTGTTTAAGAAAGGAGATTATTTCTAAAAGCTATAAGTGTCCAAGAGGATGGCACTGGGACAGAAGATCAAGCATGATCATGCTGAATAACAGATGGGCTGAATGGTCTACTCTTTCTATTTTCTATGTTTCTGTCACCTTTGCTGAATCCGCGACTGACACAAACATTGTGGTTGGTGGGGGTGGGGGGGGGGGGGGGGGGTGGCGGGTGGTGGTGGTAGAACATGGCTACCATTGTCCAGAAACTGAACTGGATCAACCAAATAATGTGGCTATAAGAGCAATTCAGAGGCCACGTGGGTAGCTCGCCTTCTGACTCCCCACGTATATCTAATGCCTTTTAACATACAGGTTGGGGTGTCATGTTATTTTCTATTTTAAAAGGAAAGCATAGAGGAAGCTTCATTCCGTATATGATCCTGTTCTGAGACTGTTTGATGGGAACAGTGGACAGGGAACTTTACTCTGTTTGGAAGAAGAGGGAAATTTACTTTGTTTTAAAAAAGGTGTTTCAATTTAAAACCGAAAACAAGATACAGTTTATCACATGCAACTATTCACAGGCTATATATAGGGATACAAAGACTATAGGGAGGACATAGCCTTATGTCTGTCTCCCAAGAGATCCTACTTTCCTCTCCTGTCAAGTCCCCATGACATCACCACATGGGTGAGGTCTAATGTATCAAGTATTAACCCTTTCGTATCCTTCGAGATGCCCAGTCAACATCGGGTAGATCTGCACTTGCCTGAGCACAGATCCATCAACACTCAAAGCTCAGTAATGGCTGGGGCAAACAACCTGCTTGATGAGTATCCATCCACTCACTTCAACTTTTACTCCCTCCACCGCTGCACTATGGCAACCCAATGCACCATTTCGAAAAAACCCTGCAGCAATTCACTAAGGCTTCTTCAACAGCACCTTCCAAAGCCCTAACCTCTACTAACTGCAAGCTCCCTGCAAGTCACACACTATCCTGATGTAAAATTGCAACACCGTTTGTCATCAGGTCAAAATCCTTCCTGAAAGAACAATGGGTGTCCCTAAACTTCAGGGGCTGCAGCTGTTCAAGAAAGCAGTTCAACACCACGTACTGTAGAGCACTTAGGGGCAATAAATCCTGGTCTAGCTAATGACACTGTCATCCCATGAATGATTTTTTGTTAAAAAGCTGAGCTGTCTATTAAGGGATGAGCAAATTTCTGTTGAATGCTGTGAGGAATCCTGAGGAAAATATAATCAAAGATCATAGAATTCCTACAGTGTGGAAGCAGGCCATTTGGCCCTTGGAGTCCACACCAACCATCTGAACAGCATCCCACCCAGACACACTCCCTTACCCGAGCCCTGTAACTCTGCATTTCCCATGGTGAATCCATCTAGCCTGCACATCCGTGGTCTCTGTGGGCAATTTAGCGCGGCCAATCTACCTAACTTGAATAAGTTTGGGCTGTAGGAAGGATCTGGAGGAAACTCATGCAGACACAGGAAGAATGTGCAAACTCTGCACAGACGATTACCCGAGGGTGGAATCGAACCCAGGTCCCTGGTGCTGAGGCAGCAGTGCGAACGACTGAGCTGCCTTGCCACCTCCACTGTCTAAACTGGGAAAGAAAACGTCATGTTTCATTTTTCAAGACAACCATTTTGAGGTGATTGATTTCTTTGACAGGGTTTATTGAAATTGAGAGCAAGTATAATTATGTGCCTGAGAAGTTAATAGTTCAAGAATAATGCTGAACAATGCAGTGCGCTTTAAATAATGTATAGCAACGCGTACCTGATATCGTCTAACAGCCTATTCCTATTTTAAATTCTTTGAAATCACATGCTGAACAACTTGTTCACAGTACGCCTGGAGATGCTTATTATCTATAAATAAACAAGTCCCTTTCTGAAGAACCACAAACAGTTCAGTTGATTCCATTTTCTTGGTGAAAATAATTACACCTCTGCCAGCTAATTTTATTGCCTGTGTTGAAAGGCTTTTATTATTCCATGTCAAGTTACGTCAGTGTTTATTGCATTTAACCTATTCCCGACTGTACATCCTGAGTGACCTCAATATGCATCGTGAAATGTAGCACCATTTCCCCCTCCCCCACTCCTTTCCATTTCCCAATTACCCCCCACACATTTTAGTTGCCTCCTTTTCTAAGGCTGAGTCCAGAATTTGCCCCATTTTGCATAGTGAGAATAGTTAAACAGTAAATGTGTATCAAGTGTCAAGTTTTCATTTTTGATGCTCTACAGTTTCTTGAAACTCTGATCCTTTTCCATTTTTCAGTAGTACACAGTTAAATGTTCATTCTTCGACCCTTGTAAAAAAAAATTTGCGGTATTAGTTTACTATTTAGTTTCTCCATTTGTCTAAATGCCTTTTGTTTTTGTATGAATCAAATTCTACTTCAGTATCACAAACTTTTTTATTTTGCTCCTATGTGCATGTTTCATTTGCTATAACTGATCAAAAGAAAAGCTTTTGCAAAATAGGTATATTCGTTTCTTCCTTCTGTCTGAATACAATGATGCATTATTAGGGAGCTTTAACCATGTTTGCAGAGGCTGTGGTATTAATTGCTCAGATTCTTCTGTTGGTTTTTTTGTAAAATAACAAATTCAGAAAGTAACTAATTTTGTGAGATTCAGCGATAGTCACAGAAATGTCTTCTAGAAAATTATTACTATTAGAGTGCTTCAATAGTGGAAAATAAATAAATAAATTGAGAAAGTGGTGAATTATTATTCTTTTTTTCGAAAGGTAATGCAGTGTACTGCATTAGTAAATGGATTGTACCTAGTTCTATTCAGTCACTGAGGGTTGACTGTTGCCGTTGCAGGTTCCAGAAGCCATATTGAAGTGTCAGCGAGCTGGTATAACTGTTCGAATGGTGACTGGAGACAATATTAATACTGCACGTGCCATTGCCACAAAGTGTGGCATAATCCACCCTGGAGAAGACTTTCTGTGTCTAGAAGGAAAAGAATTCAACCGGCTTATCCGCAATGAGAAGGGCGAGGTATGACTCTCACCAATGATTAGATGTAGAATAGCGTCCACGGTAGCGGGAGTTTATAGTGCAGGAACAAGTAGCCAAGAATAAAGCTGAAGGAATTGTCAGACAACTTGTCATTGCTACCTTTTAATCTCAATCCAAAATTAAACCAGGAAAGAAAGTGAAATGGATTTCTTCAAACAGCCACCCTCCCATTGCCCCCAGTCATCCTCTAAGTGCCCATGCTGTCAACGTTGCTGTTACCAGTTCCTGGCCAGTTAGAGGTACACCAAAACTTCCCAACAGTTTTCTCTTGGGTTTCCTCTTCCCTGTCAAGAGCTCAGCTTTGGAAACCAACTCACAATAAGTTTTGGAAACATTGACTACATTCTAAAACTTTTATTATTTTTATTCAAGGTGTACAACTTTTAAATTTCCAGCAGTTTAACATTCAGAACGGACTCTGATTCTGACCTGTGAGGCAATACAAACTGCATCTTGCAGGCCTTTGTAATGTAAATACTTTACATGGCTCACAGAAGGATATTGCAAGGTTATTTTTTGTACGGGTTGTTCTGTGTTGTAAATATTAAGAACTTATATTACTGGCAAAACAATGGAATGATTTAAGGCATCTCTTTAAATGTGCCATAGGTGGTAAGTATGCCAGTTAGGTCACTGTCTGTCTTTTTCTTTCTTTGGGGTGGGTTTGGAATGACAAGATAAATTGGATCTTTTTTGTTTTCCTTTTGTGCAAATTTGTTTGTAATTGATCAGATTTGGAAATCGTTGCTAATTTTATAATACCTGGAGGCTTGAAACCATATGATAGCATCAGCAATAAAATCCGGAACTGTCTTATACTGTTGTTCTTCAGCGTGCTAGCTTAAAGCAAGAATGTGGGGAAATAGTTATGTGCTACCTCAGATTGTTTGATTTATAATGGTGGCTGTTCAATGCCTATAGTGTCTCAAAAACAGAACCAAAACAAATCATCACTCATCCTGTTTTTGGCACTGATTGAGAGGGGAGACTGTCCTTTCCATTCAAACAGATTTTTAACCTTCTTGAAAGGCAAACCGTTCAAAATATCCATAGGATGCTAACTCAGTGCAGAATTTGCTAGGTAGTGCACTGGAGAGTCAGTCCGGTTCTGAGGTAGATGAGAACCCACAGCTATCACATGCACACAGCTGCCAACAACTGAGCCATGACCATACTGTCAGGTCTCTTTGTCATGGTGAGAGACCAAAAAAAAACTGCAGATGTTGGAATCCAAGGTAGACAAGCAGGAGGCTGGGAGAACACAGCAAACCAGGCAGCATCCTGAGTCCTGAAGAAAGGTTACACCCAAAACGTCAACTTCTCCACCTCCTGATGCTGCCTGACTTGTGTTCTCCCAGCCTCCTGCTTGGCTATCTTTTGTCATGGTAGGCTTGATAATATTCAACTCTAGTAATAACAAATAACAGGCTTTTGGCTGGAGCAACTGGGATAGAATCATAGAATCCCTACAGTATGGAAGCAGGCCACTTGGCCCATCAAGTCCACACCTGCCCTCCAAAGAGGATCCCATCCCCCTACCGATAACCCTGCACTTCCCATGTCTAATCCACCTAGCCTGCCCATTGCTGGACACCATGGGCAATTCAGCCTGGCCAATCCAACTAACCTGAACCGGCTGTGGGAGAAAACTGGAGCACCCAGAAGAAACCCATGCAGACACAGGGAGAATGTGCAAACTCCACACAGATAGTTGTCAGAGAGTAGAAGGGAACAGAGAATTCCTGGAGGTGAGAGAACAGGAGTGCTTACTGCTGAGCCACCATGTCAACCTATTGCAGTATTCTAAAGTAAAAGCTTCATGGAACAGAAGTTTAATGTTACATGCATATTTGTCTGTTGCCATGGGCACAGAATGTGTTTCCTAATGCAAACCATAAGCACCATAACTACAGACACTGCAGGACTATTTTTAGCCAAAATGTAACTGGCATTTCCTTGAAAAAGAGATGGCCTTTCTTTTTTTAAAAAAAAAGGTGGAAATTCATGTTGAACTAAAGGAACTCCTGCAAAATCCACCTTCCAAGTTGAATTTTGGAGGCCTTATGTAGGATGCATTGTAATAGCCAACTGGTCTGGTATTAATGAATCATTAATCTTACAGTATTGGCAGGAGGCCAATGAGAAGCACTTCTAGCTTGTGCTTCAGAATTTGTATCGAGCTCATCTTGCCCCAATTTCACAACAATGGACTGAAAACCTGAATAATTCTTGTTCTGAATTACCTTACTCATTGCTCTGTAGCAGAAAGCAAGATACTGATTTCACATGCCAAAATTGTCAGCAGTGAAATTATTGAAAGTTTTTCTGAAATACTTGCGACATTCCGATCCCCTTAATATACAAGTCTCCATCTTAATGTGGTCTACCTGGACAGGAAGAAGCATTAGAGTACATTACTTCAACATGCAGCTCCAGCACCTCGGCTCCTGATGGTACAGGAACCATGGGCTGGTTTCAGATCCAAATGTTCAAATCCAAAAGCTACAGTGAGGCTTTCAAAGATCATATTCAGTCCAGGAGCTGGAACCTAAGTTTTCTCTACTAACTAAACATTTATGCTGTTCATATTGAGGGATTAAAATGTGCATAATATCTAGTAGATAATTACATCTGTTCATTTCACTGCTCTCATTCTTGCCCACTGTCAAGGTCTTTCATTAATATCTACTAAGTGAAAAGGTTTCTGTTTGTTTTGTTAATGATTTACTCTGTTCACTCGAAAGAGCGATCAATAGTGAACTCAGAACATGAGCAGTTAGTCAGTTTCACATTGTGCTTACCAGTTGTTGGAGCAAGTGCTGAGATAGCAAATACAGACTCCACTGCAAAGCATTCTTGTTTATCAGTGGTTTGGGGCACATTAATTTGTACTTAATGCTGCATGATCTGATGGCAGCGATTATATTTGAAAACTAGACACGCATTAAATACATGGCTATGGTTAGTATGATGGCTGATCAAGCATGTAGCCTAGGGCTTCTGGGCACTACTTGACTTTCGAGGTGGTACAAGGAGGCAAAGATCTGTAAAGTGGAGATGTCGCTGCTTTATCTTCTCTCTTTTGTTAGTACCCACCTAATTTTCCCTTGCCAACTCTCTCTGATTAGGTTCCTTACAGTGTGGAAACAGGCCCTTTGGCCCAACCAGTCCACACCGATCCTGTCAAGAGTAACCCACCCAAACTAATTTGGCTCTGACTAATGTACCTAACACTATGGGCAATTTAGCATGGCCAATTTACCTGACCCGCACATCTTTGGATGTGGGAGGAAACCAGAGCACCTGGAGGAAACCCACACAGACATGGGGAGAATGTGCAAAATCCACACAGACGGTCGCCAAAGGCTGGAATTGAACTTGGGACCCTGGTGCTGTGAGGCAGCAGTGCTAACCACTGAGCCATGATACCTGATGGAAACACCTGACCCTTTTGGTCAGGCACTAGCAAGCGAGACAGTAAACCAGTCTGACCACTAATTCCTGCCTTTCCATTTGGATGCCCTTTAAATCCATTTCCCTCCTTAGCCTTGCTTAACAATATTCAACCTGTTATAAATTCTGTCAGTGCCTAGTGGGTGTTTAGAAGTTGGTTACAATGTTGTAAGTGGGAGAAAAGGAGAAATATCTGCAATGACCAAATAAATGATCAATGTTTTTGTTTCCTTTTCATTTTTCTCTGCTTATTTAATAATCTCAATCACTCCTGAACTACCAGGCAGCATAATCCCTGGCGAACAGCTGCTGCTCACACATTGACCTCATCACATACTTTCCCAAGTCAAATCACACACTGGTTCTGTTGCACGTTTGGCAAGGGAGAGAACCAGCCTGTGATTGCAGAAGCTACTCCTCACTGATTCCCTCCATTCGATTTTACGGATGTCTTTTCTCCCATTGGTTGCCCCCTTGATTGTATTTCCTTACATACTGTAGGCGCCATTTTGCCCAGCATTCCTGTGGGCCTTGCTTTGACAACCTTTCAATGGTGCCCAAGCCTATAGGCATAGGTGTTCCAACCGAGGTGCGTATTCTGCAAAGAAACTATGCCTCATTTTGGATTTTGCCTAAAGGCATTCTTTCAGCTCTAGTCTTGCAGGCTGAATGGGTAAGACCAGATTTAAGCACCTATTGGTGTGTCCCATTGTCAGTGATGCTCAGGTGTTTTGCATATGTTTAATTCTAATTCTCTTGAATACAACTCAGCATGATTGAGCCAGGTATAAACTGTTGCAAGCATTTAATTGTCTAAAAGTGTGGTGCTGGAAAAGCACGGCAGGTCAAGCAGCATCTGAGGAGCAGGAGAGTCGATGTTTCAAGGGCTTATGCCCGAAACACAGCTCTCCTGCTCCTCGGATGTTGCCTGACTGGTTGTGTTTCGCCAGCACCAGCCTTTTCAAATCTGACTCTCCAGCATCTTCAGTCATCACTTCTCCTCGGAATTTAATTGTAACAAGTGAATATTTTGTGACACAAATGTAGTTATGGGCTCCTACTAAACTACATTCCAGTTGAAATGCTATAAATATTATCGAGTGTTACACACTGCATACATTTGATTCAGAAAGAGATGACCACTTGGAAGTTCCAGACTATGAATTCTTCTCTCACAGGTAATAGAACTAGGGTGAACCTGAGGAGAATCATTGGCGACGATACATTTTCAAAGCCAACTGAGGGAGGAGGCTTTCCCTTGACCATGCTAACCTGTCACTATGTTAAAGGTGATGTCCAAAGGTTAATATGTGATCATCAAGACATTCTTCTTCCTTTATGTGAACCCATGGAGCTTTATTTCATACCTCCTGCTTAAAGCAAATACAAAAAAAAATCTGTCTGCAGAAAGAACATCATTGCAGCAGTAATGCCAGTGGAAAAACAAACACTGCCTGTGTGTAGTATTTCTTACCACTTTACTTCCTGTTGGCTCAAGTGCAGTGATTGAGCTATTAAATGTAGCTTTGAATAGCAGGAGTGCATGACCAGATTGTTTGCTACGTTCCAAAAGAAGTTTCTTAAGACCGTATTCAACACACACACACACACACACACACACACACACACACACACACTCTTACAAGTATTGGAGAGCATTTTTATACAATATCATGGAAGATTACATTATGCTGCGTGCTCGCTCACTTCAGTGGATTGCAATACTGTAAAGACATTTAGTGTGGTGCTCCAATTCAAAATGTCATTTTAGAAACAAGCCTTTGGATCTGAATGTCCAAACCCTTCAGCTAGGATGTTATCAACCTTGTCTCCCCTGCAGCAATAACTTTTCTGACGCATTCTGCTGCTTGGCTTGCTCATTTGTGCTATTGGTTAGCCAATGCACATGCTTGTAGGTAACTCATTCAGTTGGTTTAAACATCTCCAATGATGAGAATCTGATTGACAGCCTCTGCCCTGAAATGCTCACAGAATCAGTTGCACTGGTACAGACATCTCATCCAGATGAGGAATTAAAGGTAGTGCGTGTTTCTGAAGTGCAAAATTCACCGTTAGCTGTTAATTGGTCTAGAGGCTGTGTTTAAACATTCATAGTGAGTTAATTTCTACTTCCCATCTATAAATGAGTGTACTCCCAGTTAGTGGTGTTCCTGATGCCTAAAGCATTGTTTAACTTAAGGTAACCTTGAAAACTGTAACATCCTACTCCACTTGATGACGTAGGTAGAAAATTTAGGTATATGTATATTTAATTGATAGTTTTCCCCATTGTCTTGGTCTTTCCTCAGTCACGCAACTCGATACCTTTTATACTGAAAGCTGCTCTGAGCGTTATGCTGGAAACATATTTCCACTACCTGGAAACATATTAAAGGAATGCATCAAAAAACCTTGTGCTTTCTATACTGAGAATATAGTTTCACTTTAATTTGCAAAGCGTTTCACCGGATATTTGGCATTGGTGGTTAAATTCTTTTCTGTATATCTAATTTAATTCCAAATTTAACAAACCAAGACCCCCGTGGTAGTTAGTTTCCAAAAGCAGCAAAAACCCTTCCAGACCGATTTCTGTCCTAACACAGTGGTGGGAAGACAGAAGACAATGTATTTTATGGCGTTCAATGTCTTAAATAACAGAATACGTACTTACTAAGTGCATAGTAACTTTTGGTTTATGAACTTTTTGAATGCTTTGGCGAACTCATTGAGAAACTTTTATATACTGTCATTTAGAATTCTCACTTTATATTTCTGGCATCAGTTGTTAGAAGGAGATTTCATATTTAATATTTTTGCTTCCTAAGGTTGAACAAGAACGCCTTGATAAAGTTTGGCCAAGTCTCCGAGTACTTGCCCGATCATCCCCAACAGATAAACACACACTAGTGAAAGGTATCTGAATAAAGTTTTGTTCGGTTAGAGAATTGTACTATTTCCTACTATATACTATCTCAAATTGGATGGGCAAAAGGTTTAGCCTGCAAATGTTTTCTTCTCTTGATTTTGGATTAATGTCATATGGGAGAAAAGAGGATGTTTTGCCTTGTTTTCAATAGATCCTTGATGTTGCAGATCAATAAGAAGTGGAAATGAGAGTGGAGAGCTAAATATTGTTTTATTCCCATGAAATTGCAATTGAGAAATGTGATTCATTGGAATAAAGCGGTGTGAAGTGTTCTATATCTCCTTGTTCATCAGTTCAGATACAAACTGTAGAATGTTTTATTTTCTGCTTTAAAAAAAGTCAATATATGAAATACATATATCAGCTAATTGAAAAGACTCTAAATGGTGCATAACTAGGGAGACATAGCAACCTGCACAAAGGAAAGCAAATAAGTGAAACATGATTTTAAAAATTCAAACCTGCAATGCTGAAGCTGGCCTATTTTATTCCAGATAAGTGTCGAGGCACCTTCCTAACTCCATTAAGTTAATTTGGTTTTAAAAGGGGTATTTATGCCCACTGACAACAACCATTGAGCCACTGTTGCTAGAATAAACATGGTCAAGCTGTTTTGATATACTTAGGCTTCTGTACATTAATAGTGTTGGCTATTAAGGGCAAAATCTAAACAGTTGGTAATTAGATCACTGTTGCTTTGAAAAGTGAAAGGTTAATTTCTTGTGTGTAATGTGTTTCCATCCCAGCTCATTCAAAAATGTTTTTTATGATAGGAACTAATATTCCTTATCGTGTACGAAGCATCCTTCCTTTTAACCTTTTGTCCTGCAGCCAATACAAAATTCGTTTTAATCTGAATCTCCAAAGATCTGCTCATTTACAGATTTGCTGATAGTACAGGATATCTTGATGAGAAGCTTCACAGAATTGGCACTGGTCCTTTTAGATGCTGATGTAGGGTTCTCTAGATTTACCGCGTAGAGTTTTCATTCACTGACACTGCAGCTAATGTCAACCGAGTGTTTTAGCTAGGTTTGGGGTCTAAAACACTGGGTGTCATGGAATTGTAGATGGGGGTTTGGGGTGGGGGGAGGTGGTACGCATACACCTACCAGGTAAATAATGAAAGTAAGTTTATTATCAATAAATGTGAGTTTAGCCTCTTTTATCACTTATAATTTATCTGTGTATGCATACGTGGGGGTGTCAGGTGGGTGGAAAGTGTGGGTTCTATATCGAGGTTAAATTAAAACCAAGATTATCTGAGTACCTGAGAAAAAGGTCTCTTTCAGTATGCAACTGTCAGAATAATCTTTGCTGAAATTAACTTGTCAGCCCTTGCATGCATTGTAGACAAGCATTGTATTCAGATTTGTAAATGGCTTACTGAGTGAATTTTTCAATTTCAAAGCAAGCAAAGTTGGAGGGAGCTTCAGTCTACCACATGATAACTTCTCTCAAATCTGTTTAATCAAATTAAAATGTCTAAAGTGCTTCTTACTGCCCAAATGGAAAGCGGAAACACAGCTCTGTTAATTAACAGCTTCAATCGGTTGGAAAATAGATCCTTAGAGTGCTGAAAAATCAACAATTCGATATCATTTCTGCCATTTATTTTGAATTATTGACCTTTTAAAGGAATACTAACCTTGGAAAGTTGCTGCCCTTAAAGTAGTGTTGCTTAAAACCATGTCAGTGCAATAATTTATGATGCTTGATGACCAAAAACTCTTCAATATTCCCCTCTCAATTTGATTTTTTTTTTCTTTTCTCTCTCCCTTGGAACAAACACATGTTTCATTTCTCCCTCTGTGATTCTGCAAGTTAATCTGTAAAGTGTCAGAGCCATAAATATCAGGGATTTGATTCTCTCCATGTCCTCAGTTACCCCATTACAGTCTGTGCAGTGTTAGGGACATTGTGTTGTAGGTTTGTGAGGATTTTACTGACAATGGGGAGTTGATGGACATAAACCTGCTTGGAAATTCAGAAAGCTTTTGATAAAATCCCTACAGAAGGTTAGCAAAATTTAAAGCACATGGGATTGGAGATAATCTACTGGCGTAAAATAAGGATTGGCTAGCAAACATAAAAAACAGAAGGCAGGCATAAATAGGTCATTCTCCCGTTGTCAGACTGTGCCTAGAGGCATGCTGATAAGATCTGTACTTGAGCCATAACTGTTCACAGTATATGTCGGTGATTTGGATACTGAGAACAAGTGTAACATTGCTAAATTTGCAGATGTTACAAAGCCAAGCAGGAGTGTGCGTGTCAGGAAGATGTAAAGATGTTTCAGGAGGATCAGGACAGGCCTGATGATTGGACAGGATCATGGCAGATGGAATTTAATGTGGAGAAATGTCAGGTAGCCGGCTTGGGAACAGGGAACAAATATGCAGTGAATTTCTTAAATGGTGAGAGGTTGGAAAGTAATGGAACTGTTAGGCTCTATTGCAAGAGGCTTTGAGTAAAGGAGTAGTGAAGTCTTGCTTTGATTATATAGGAGCTGAATGGACCACACCTGATGTGGCTTGAGCCATTTTGGTCTCCTTAATTCAGGAAAGATATTACCATAGTGCAAGTGCAGCAAAGGTTTGCCAGACTTGTTCCCATGGTTGTCGGAATGTTCAACAAAGAAAATTGGGCAAACTGGGCTTGTATTCTCTAGAGTTTCAAAGAATGAGAGATGATCATTGAAAACTACAAAATACTGAAAAGAGTAGACAGGTCAGCTGCAGGCAATATATTTCCCCTGTCTGGAACTGGGAGGCACGATTTAAAAATGAAGGCGATGCCATTTAATGCTGAATTGAGGAGATCTTGTTTTTACTGAGAGGGTGGGCAATCTTTGGAATTCTTTACCCCAGAGTGCTGGAGAAGCTCAGTCTGAATACAGTTATAGTCAATGTTGATAGATTTCTGATTGCCAATGGTGTAAAGGGTTATTGAGACAGTGTGGATAAGAGATTGAATTGTTCAATCGTCATGATTATGTTGAATGACAGAGTAATCTTGACAGGCTGAATGGTCTCCTTCTGCATCTGTGTTCCCATGTACAATTATTTTTTTTTTACTTCCAAGGGTAGAAGAGTAGGACTGGCCACTTAATTGTTTGCAATTTAGTAACTAGTACTGAAAGTGCTAATGACAGTCACTGTCCAGGACCATAAAAGTAAAAGTTGAACTTTGGAGACTAAAGGTTCACCAGTGTCTTTGGCACTGTAATCCAGAATTTCTTTTTAGCAGAACTATTTCCAAAATAGCTTTAAGACCCTAGGCTTGTTTCTTTTTTGTTCCCCTCCTTAGATGACATTAGAATTAGAATCCCTACAGTGTGGAAACAGGCCCTTCGGCTCAACAAGTCCACTCCGACCCTCCGAAGAGTAACCCACCCAGACCCAGTCTCCTATCCTATATTTGCTCCTGACTAATGCATCTAACCTACACATCCCTGAACGTTATGGGCAATTTAACATGGCTAATTCACCTAATCTGTACATCTTCGGAATGTGGGAGGAAACCCAAGGGGAAAATCTAATTTGAAGTTTTTGTATTTTCAAGAGTGAAGTAACATTAATTTTGATGACCTGACGGAAATTATCTTTCTGGTTCTTCTCCTACCCGTCCAACTTTTAAACATACTTCAAGAGAGCAATGCACCTTGATGAAAATGTCCTTTAGGCTTTGTGAAAAGAACACATTATGCCTAATCATCTGCATATATGACAC
The DNA here is from genome assembly GCF_047496795.1 of Chiloscyllium punctatum. NCBI lineage: Eukaryota > Metazoa > Chordata > Chondrichthyes > Orectolobiformes > Hemiscylliidae > Chiloscyllium > Chiloscyllium punctatum. Next base: position 49,710,467 of record NC_092783.1, read on the forward strand.
TATGAAACAAAGCTTTATACAGAAGAGTTTGGACATTGGAATATTGTGTAGAAGAATAATTGAGGCACTCCATATTAGAAACTTAACAGTAGAGTTCGAGACTACATCTTTTCCAACTGCCCACCAGAGACAAAGATGAAAACAATTGATTTTAGTTTTATATATTTTTTTAAAATTGTGTTAGAGTTAGTTCTTCTATTTTGTTTTTAAAATATTGGGCACTTAATATCTTTAGATCTTCATACAGATGCTTCTAGTAGATTCCAGTTTATGTTTGGTAGAAGTATCATGTGTTTCAGAATAAAAATTCAAAGTTCAACTACCCTGAATTCATTATTCTAGTTTTTATAAATTCACTTTTTTTTTATTGATCTGCGAAGTGCTACTTTGTGAGTCTGTTGGTAGACTTATACAATGTGTGCTACTTTTGTCAATGTTCAGGGAATTGTTAAGCATATTTCCCTGGAAATGAGATTTAATTTATTTTTGGAAATAAGGAGGACACAGTTTGACAGCCAAAGTTGGGTTGACCAACTGTGCCATAATTCTTTGAAGACCATTAACATATGTTTTAGTAACTTAAATGTTTTGCATTAGGCCAGGAGTGGCATATTTGGTAACAATGGGTGGAGTTTCCTTGGACTAGTCTTCATATAGCTCTTGCCAAATGGAATAACTTATGGTGCTAACCTCAAGTAATTACATTGGACTAAAATGAATCAAAGAACTGCGAATGCAGGAAATCTGAAACAAAAACAGAAATGGCTGGAGAAACTGCAGATCCAGCAGCATCTGGGGAGAGAAATGGAGTTCACATTGAGTCCAGTGACCCTTCTTCAGAATTACATTGGACACACACTCTTCCCATTGGATTAGAAAAGAGCTGAAATCAATGGTGGCTAGTGAACAGTAGATTTGACAGCAGGGATCAGAAACAATGGAATTGGTTTGAGTTTCAACTGTAGTGTAAGATACAAGATTCGATTTAACATGCAGGTTTATAATTAAAACAAGTACGCAAACATGCATTCCAGAATTTCGTTCAGTTGAGTAGACAAAATTATTCATGTTTAATTAATTGGACTATGAAGATAGGCATTTCCATAATAAAAAAATGCTTAAGACAACTATTATACTCTGTGTATCTAGCGTTCAATTTAATGGTAACATACACGATGCAATTGCTTGAAAACAAATTTTACATTATTTGGTATTAGATTATAAATTTGAGATGCTTTTTCTACCTACCTTCTACCTACAGGTAAAGTAATGAAGAAAATACAACTCCTTTACTAATATTTACACTTTAAGAACTGTACATTGTCAAGTTTTAAGACCAATGTGTAGCCTCAGTTAAACTTGATTTTCTTTGTACAGGTATCATTGACAGTACAATTGGTGAGATGCGGCAGGTGGTGGCTGTGACTGGAGATGGGACAAATGATGGTCCAGCACTGAAGAAGGCTGACGTCGGCTTTGCTATGGTACTCTGATTTTCCTTGATCTCTTGAAGAGTCACGAAGTTGTGGCTGGTATTGATGGAATATGTGATTAAATTGTTAAAAATCACACAACACCAGGTTATAGTCCAACAGGTTTAATTGAAAACTTCCAATTAAACTTGTTGGACTATAACCTGGTGTTGTGTGATTTTTAACTTTGTACACCCCAGTCCAACACTGGCATCTCCAAATCATGATTAAATTGGGTATGGTCAGCCTGGCTCAGTGCCTCTGAGGTACTAGTTTCAAACCACAGCCAAGAGATTGGAGCACATTCTCAAACCCGACAATGTAACATTGGGATGGGGGTTGGAGGTGCATTAATGAAGAAACTACCTTTGAATTGAAATGTAAATCTGATGTTCCATTTGCATGAACATTTTGATAATGTCATGGAATCATTCAGTATGGAAGAAACCTTTCGACCCATTGAGTCTGTTCCAACAAAAATTTAGTACGTAACACGAGTCACATACGACTGCACTAGGCCCATAATCTTGAATGTTATGACACTTTGAGTGCTCATCCAAGTACTTTTTAAAAAGATTGTAAGAATTCCTGCCTCTGGGGTAGCACGGTGGCTCAGTGGTTAGCACTGCTGCTTCACAGCACTAGGGACCCAGGTTCGATTCCACCCTCAGGCAACTATCTGTGTGGAGTTTGCACATTCTTCCAGTGTCTGTGGGTTTCCTCCAGGTGTTCCAGTTTCCATCCCAAGTCGAAAGATGTGCAGGTAAGGTAAATTGACCATGCTAAAATGCCCATAGTGTTCAGGGATGTATAGGCTAGGTGTATTAGTCAAGGGTAATGTAGAGTAATAGGTTCTGGATGTAGGTTTGCTCGCTGAGCTGGAAGATTAGTTTTCAGACATTTCATCATCATACTCTGTAACATCATCAGTGAGCCCCTGAATGAAGCACCGGTGATGTAGCCTGCTTTCTATTTATATGTTTGAGTTTTCTTGGGTTGGTGATGTCATTTTCTGTGGTAAATGGGATCCAAATCAGTGTGTTTAATAGAGTTCTGACTGGAATGCCATGCTTCTAGGAATTCTCGTGCGTGTCTCTGTTTGGGTTGTCATAGGATGGATGTGTTGTCCCAGTTGAAGTGGTGTCCTTCCTCATCCGTATGTAGAGATACTAGTGAGAGTGGGTCATGTCCTTTTGTTGATGTTGATGTTCATGTATCCTGGTGGCTGGTTTTCTGCCCGTTTGTCTAATGTAGTGTTTGTTACAGTTCTTGCAAGGTAGTTTGTAAATGACATTAGTTTTGCTTGTTGTCTGGATAGGGTCTTTCAAGTTCATTAGCTGCTGTTTAATGTGTTGGTGGGTTTGTGAGCTACCATGATGCCAAGGGGTCTGAGTAGTCTGGCAGTCATTTCCGTGATGCCTTTGTTGTAAGGGAGAGTGGCGAGGGTTTTGTAGACATGGTTTGTTGCTCAGAAATCGGTGGACTGTGTTCACTGGGTACCTGTTCTTTTTGAATACACTGTATAGGTGATTTTCCTCTGCTCTGCATCCTTCCTATATGCTGCAGCTGTGTGGTGGTTCATTGAAATAATGTTCTAATATTGCTTCGTTTGTGGATGTTGGGTAGATTGCTTTTGTAGTTCAATATTTGGTCCATATGTGTTTTCCTGTAAATGCTGGTTTGAAGATCCCCATTGGCTGTTCGCTCGACTGCAACATCTAGGAATGGCAGTTTGATATTGTTTTCCTCCTCTTTAGTGAATTTTATGCCAATAAGGGCATTATTGATGGTCTTGAAGGTTTCCTCTAATTTGTTTCATTTAGTGATGACAAAGGTGTCATCCACATAGCGGGTTTGGGTTGGGTTGGATGGTTGGCAGATCTGTTTGTTCAGGTCTCTGCTAAGAATCCTGATATTGGAGATCCCAAGGGTATTCCGTTGGTTTGTCTGTAGGTCTTGTTGGGCCCCATGGCCCAACATTTCAACTCCCCCTCCCACTCTGCCGAGGACTTGGAGGTCCTGGGCCTCCTTCACCGCCGCTCCCTCACCACCAGACGCCTGGAGGAAGAACGCCTCATCTTCCGCCTCGGAACACTTCAACCCCAGGGCATCAATGTGGACTTCAACAGCTTCCTCATTTCCCCTTCCCCCACCTCATCCTAGTTTCAAACTTCCAGCTCAGTTACTGTCTCCTTGACTTGTCCAACCTGCCTCTCTTCTTTTCCACCTATCCACTCCACCCTCTCCTCCTTGACCTATCACCTTCATCTCCTCCCCCACTCACCCATTGTACTCTATGCTACTCTCTCCCCACCCCCACCCTCCTCTAGCTTATCTCTCCATGCTTCAGGCTTACTGCCTTTATTCCTGATGAAGGGCTTTTGCCCGAAACGTCGATTTCGCTGCTCGTTGGATGCTGCCTGAACTGCTGTGCTCTTCCAGCACCACTAATCCAGTATGTAGGTCTTGTTGTTGAAGGCAAAGTGGGTGGTAAGGTATAGGTCCACTAGCTTGACAGTACTGTCTATGCTGATGAAGTTGGTGGTGTTTGGTGTCTGTCTTTGGTTCTTCTAATAATGTAGTCAGTGTTTCCTTGGCCAGGTTGATGATGATGATGATGATGTGAACAGGATTGTTACATCAAAGGAGACAATTATTTCATCCTCTTCGATCTTGGTATCTTTGGTCTTCAGGAATTCTTCAGTGGAGTGACATGAGTCTTCTACTAAGTGTTTTAGTCTTTGGTGTAGCTCCTTGGCCTGTTGTAAGTTGGTGTTCCAGGTAGCGAGACTATAGGTCTGAGGGGGGGCTCCTGGTTTGTGAATTTTGCGTAATCCGTAGATGGGTGGTGAGTTTGATCAGTCTGGTTTCTTTCTTTTTTGGAAGTCAGTTTTATATACAGTCAAAGATGTCAGGGAATATGTCTGGGTGGGACTCTCTTTGCAGGGTCGGTGTGGACTTGTTGGGCTGAATGGCCTGTTTCCACACTGTAGGGATTCAAATTCTAATTCTAAAAAATACCTTTCCAGACCCTCCCCTCTCTGTGAAATGTTTTGTTTCTCGAATATCCTCTAAACCTCCTGCCCTTCACTTAAAAATTATGCTCCCCTCTTCATGGACCCTTCAAGGGGCACAGCTGTTTCCTGTTCACCCTGTCCATACCCTTCAATCTTGTTCACCTCTGACAGGATCCCCTGAAATATGTGCTCCAAAGAAAACAGTCTGAGTATATCCAGCTTCTCATCATTAACTGAAATGGTAACATCGAGGAGAAGCTCCTCTGAACTCCAACCTGCCTGATCCCCTCCTATGTCATCACATCACTTCTATCCAATAGGCAAATACCTTTTTGTACTTTTCATTCTTGATGAAGGGTTTAATGCCTGAAACACCAACTCTCCTGCTCCTCGGATGCTGCCTGACCTGCTGTGCTTTTCCAGCACCACCCTTTTTGACCCTTGACTCTTTGGTGGTTCCTATTAGAAGGTAGATTGCTGCCATCTGTTCCTTGCAATTGCACAAACTGGAGTTGCTTCCCATAGACAAGGTCACGTGGTTGGTTTCTATCACACAGCAATTAAAAAACAACACAGGAACAAGCTCCACTAAGCTTTTGTAAGCTATAACCTTTTAGCCTCTACATGGTCTGTATCCCTCCATACCTACCCATTCATGTATCTGTCAAGACGCCTCCTAAACATTGCAGTTATATCTGCTTCTTCTACTACCACCTCTGGCTGTGCTTTCCAAGCACTTGCCATCCTCGGGGGGGGGGGGGGGGGGAATTTGCTTCTCATATCTCCTTTAAACTTCCCCCCTTTTACCTTAAACCTATGTCCCCATGTCATTGATATTTCTAATCTGGGAAAAAAACTCCAACTATCCATTCTATCCATGCCTGTCATAATTTTGTAAACTCCTATCAGGTCACCCCTCAGCCTCTGATGCTCAAATGAAAACATGAATACGAGGTTTGTCCGATCTCTCCTCATAACCAGTACCCTCCAAACCAGTCAGCTTCCGGGTAAACCTTTTCCATGCCACCTCCACATTCTCCTGGTTATGAGAAACCTCAATTTACGATCATCGTGGCAAGGTGAGAAAACAAAAATGAAATCACAGGCTGGATGTATTTCACCACTCTCTGTAAGCAATGAGCTGAAAACTGCTGCAGAGAGCCGTTGTTTTATATTTGCCATAAAAGGAACAATACTGGTGTGAAAAATATCTGAAATATCAAGTGTTATTTTAGGTGCACTATTCTCCCCTGTTTCAATATTTAATATTTGCCAGGGCACATGGGCTTTATTTATAAGCTTCATTAACATTTAGTAACTTTTTCTTAGATTATGTTGGGCAAGGATATTAACCAGGGTCAGGAGATGGCGTTCAAATGCAGATCATTAAGTCATAGAGATGTACAACATGGGAACGCACCCTTCGGTCCAACTCGTCCATGCCGACCAGATATCCCAACCCAATCTAGTCCCACCTGCCAGCCCCCAACCCATATCCCTCCAACCCTTTCCTATTCATATACCCATCCAGATGCCTTTTAAATGTTGGAATTGTACCAACACTTTCTCAGACAGTTCATTCCATCCACACTCCATCCTCTGTGTGAAAAGGTTGCCCTTCAAGTTCCTTTATAAATCTTTCCTCTCTCACCTTAAACCTATTCCCTCTAGTTCTGGACTCCCTCACCTTGGGAAAAAGACCTTGAACACTTAGACTCCATGCCCCTTGTGATTTTATAAATCTCTATAAGGTCATGCCTCAGCCTCTGACGCTCCAGAGGAAAACAGCCCCAGCCTGTTCAGCCCCTCCCTGTAGCTCAAACCCTCCAACCCTGGCAACATCCTTGTATATCCTTTCTGAACTCCTTCAAGTTTCACAATATCCTTCCAATAGCAGGGAGACCTGAATTGAACACAGTACTCTTTTTAAGAAAAAATCAACTCGCACTGAATGTCCAAGCAAACTTCAGGGGTGGGATGCATGTAAATGTCCTACTCCAGTTCCTGTTTTCCCAATAACTTGCATAACAGAAGACACTAAGCTAAATGCTTAAACTTACTTTTCACAAAAAAATCTTGCAATCCAATTGGGCCTTATGACCTTGCCTGTCTGTTTTATAGACTGAAGAGAAAGTTTGTTGGTTTAAATGTAAAAGTTCTCTAGACGCAACTGCTGTCACTTTACTATCTAAACATCCTGCCCCGTTAACAGATCATGTTAGTTGAATGAGCTTCTGGTTTGGTCAATTAATGCTTCATCTGATTCATTTGGGTTTCAACATTGCACCACTATTTGAAGTCTTTTTTTGATGATAGTGAGCAGAATCATATCCTCCACTTTAGGACTAAAACAGCGATCCATTGCATAGTGAGGAACTAACCAACCATCTTGCGGCTTTTTGGAGCTAAGAGATGCGTTTCTAAGATGCAGCCCACTTCATTCTTCACTGACCAAGCAATATATTTAAATAAATAAAACACTGCAGTCACTAAATTCAGAAGTTAAAAGGATATTCAATCCGAATGATTTTGCAATAAGTTTTAATATTCAGAGACTATAGCGCTTTTGTACCTAAAAATGTTAAATTGACTGGAGGGTGGCATTTTTAAAACAAACATTGCCTTTAAGCTACCCCTCTACTGCAAACTGATCTTCAACTCTTTGTCTTTGCCAAAACAAAATTGGCAATAGGTGCCATGATTGATCAAGGTAGGAAAAGGTTAATTGCAGTGTGGAATATCTGTAAGTTGAATAGCAAAGCAATTTTGTCCTTCAAGGGCACCCTGAAATTCACTTTCAGCTTGGGCTGAACAAAAATTACTCACTTTGAAATTTGAAGAAGTACAACATTGGTCTAGAATTCCGTGAATGCTTCTATTATGCTCCCATTTCTTGGCAGCTGTTTATTGCCAGAGCGAAAGACTACACAGGTGTACGTTAATTACAAGGCCATTTGCTCTGGTGCTGATTACATTGTTCCATCTCCATTTTATGAGCATATAGAGAATGAGTACAGAAAAAATGACAATATCTTTTGATGTTTTGGTGAACCAACTTATTCTAACTTGTTAGTACTGTTTGAGTTCCAATATTGAGATTTAATTATAGTTTTTTAATGTAGTGTATACTGCAAATACTACTTTGAGCATATAACAATGCTCACATTGAATTAGATGTTGATTCATCAGGAAGAATCTTTGTTGCTATTTAAAATGTGGACGGATGCAAATACAATATATTCAAGTTTTTGAAAAGAATGAATGAATGATTGATTGTATAGTGAAATTTTCCCAACTGACCCCTTAGCAAAATATAACAATAGCAAGTCCATTTGGTACCAAACAGTTCTAGATGATGACCATCTCGAACAAGAGGGAGCTTACCTCCTGGTAAATCTCCGCATCTTTTCCAGTGCTTCCATATCTTTTCTGTAACGGGGGTGGCCAGAACGGCAAACACTATTCCAAGTGCGGCCGCACTAGCATTTTGTATAGTTGCAGCATGACATTATGGCTCCAGAACTCTGGTTCTGGACTCCCTTCCCTCCTGCATTCCTTCCTGCAGTCCATCCGACGTACTAGAGTTATCGCTGTTCCAGTCAATGTTGGGCAAGTTAAACTCCCCCATAATGACCACTTTGTTCCTTTCACTCCTACCCAAAATCATTTTGCCGATCCTCTCTTCCACATCCCTGGAACTCTGCGGAGGCCTACTAAAAAAAAAAAACTCCCAGCAGTGTGACCTGTCCTGTCCTGTCCTGTTTCTAACAGCCCATACCAACTCAGTAGATGCATCCTCATCAAAGGTTCTTTCAGTAACTGTTATAATGTTCGTGACTAAGAAGGCTAAACCTCCCCCTCTTTTACCGCCTTCCCTGTTCTTAATGAAAGATCTAAATCCTGGAACCTGCAACCATCCAACCCTGCTCTATCCATGTCTCCGAAATGGCCACAACATTGAAGTCCCAGGTACCTATCCATGCTGCAAGCTCACCTACCTTATTTGGATACTTCTGGCGTTGAAGTAAACACACTTCAACCAGCTTGCTGTCTGCCAGTTCATTCCTGTGACCATGAAGTCCTGTCCATGCTCTCCCTGTTCTCATCCTCCTGTGCACTGGAACTACACCTCCAGTTCCCATCCCCCTGCTGAGCTAGTTTAAACCCACCCTAATAGCACCAGCAAAATTCCCACCCAGGATATTAGTAACCCTCTGGCTGAAGTGAACTATACCAGGTCGGAACTTTTACCCTAAATTAATACAGATGCTAATAATTCAAGTGAACTATATTTTAGTAAATGTCTTTCTGGAGTTTCTTCAGATTGTTTTTTTTTAAAAAACAAGATCAGATTTGAGAGAAAAAATACACATGTCCCTTTTCCCAGAAACTGCGTCAACGTTGTAGTGGTGATACAAAGTGAATTCTCTACAATCTCTAAAGTTATTGAGTTTTGGTTCAATGTACTGGACTTTACTATTATGTTTTCAAAATGATTGCAATAGATGTTGTCCCTTTTTTAATATAAGGCACAAATCTATTTCAGTAGCATAGTTTTGTTTTCATTCTCACTAATCATAATAATTTCACAGGTCACTTTTGAATTCATCAAATCTGTCATCCTCTGAGGCAGGAACTAGAAACTAGAATGAAAACAGTGTACTGGAGAAATTCATTGGGTCTGGCAGCATTGGTGGAGAGAGAAGCAGAGTTAATGTTTCACATCAGATTTGAAGGGGACTAGAGAGGTACTGCTTTCTGATGCTTTGGGCAGCATAGTGACTCAGTACTACGGACCTGGGTTCAATGCAAGCCTCGGGGTGACTGTCTATGTGAGACAGTGCAGAGTTGATAGGCTGAATGGCCTCTTTCCACACTTGTAGTGATTCTGTAGAAAAACAGGAAGGAGGAGCGAGCAGAACAGATGGTAAAAGTGCCCCTGAGCAAAAGGCAAGTAGGGTGCCAGTGGTAGCGGTAATGTAGGGATATAGATGAAGAGTAGGTATTAATAGCAGAAAACCGATCAACTGTACTGAGAGCAAACCCATGTAAACAAGACCTGGGGAAAGGGAATAATCAAAATGGAAAGCAGGGAATGTATGGTTTGAAGGTGTTGAACTCACTGTTGTGCCTAAGCAGCAAATGGTGCGCTGATCCTCCAGCCCATTTGGGCTTTGCTGCAGCACTACAGGAGGTCAGGAAGTGAAAACTGAAAATACAGCAGATGCTGGAAATCAGTAATGAATCAGATATGCAAAAAAAAAATCAGCAGGTCTGGCAGCATTTGTGGAGAGAAAGCAAAGTTAATATTTCAGGCCCAATGACCTTTTTTCAGAAGAAGGTAAGCACTGCTGGCTCTGAGAGCAACATTATGCATTGAAATAGAAAGTAATTAGTTGCAATTGTTGTGGGTATATTTGCCAAGCTGAGAAGTTAGTTTACAGACCACGCTACTGTATATATATAAAAAAAATCTCTGAACTGATGGCCAGACTTCTCTGATCACTCTGATTCATGACAGCCCATAAACCAACAACTCACCAGAACAAAAGACCCAATACCCATCATGTGCAGGACAAACGTGGTGTATAAGATTCCATGCAGGACTGTATGAAACACTACATAGGATAAACAGGCAGACAACCAGTGATCTGCATTAGTGAACATCAACTAGCCACTAAATGCCAAGTCCAGCTGTCTCTAGTAACAGTACACACAGAAGATCAGGCCGCAAATTCAACTGGGACAGCACAACAATAATAAGACAGGCCAAACGGAGGACAGCCAGGGAATTTCTAGAAGCATGGCACTCACCCACGGACTCCATCAATAAACACACCGATTCCGCGTACTGACCACTGTAGCGAACAGCAGGAACAAAATCAAATAAATTCCAACCGCACAGTACAGCAGCATTTCACAGGCTCCATAGCACTGAGGATGTCACCCAGAAATGTCTGTAAACCAACATCCCACCTCGGCAAACATATCCACAACAACTGCATCTGAGCTACACATCTCTATGCAAACCTTGAAAGTAATCAGTAATGAGAGCCATTTGTTAAAATGCACTGGAGGTGTTCTGCAGAACAGTCACTCAGTCTTGCATTTAGTCTTGCAAATGTGGAGAGTGAATTTTGTGCAATGAATATGATAGGTCTGATTGAAAGAAATAAAAGTAGAAATAGAAAGTTAATTGCTGCTTTGTTTGGAATGTGTGTTTGGGACCTTGGACTTTGAGAACAAAAAGTGCTAAATATTTACCTTCTGCAGTTACATGGGATGGTTCCATCGGTGTGGGGCGGCTCAGTGGTTAGCACTACTGCCTCATAGCACCAAGGACCCGAGTTGGATTCCAGCCTCTGGCGACGCTCTCTTTGGAGTTTGCACGTTCTCCCCATGTCTGTGTGGATCCCCTCTGGGTGCTCTGATTTCCTCCCACAGTCCAAAGATATGCAGGTTAGGATGGATTGGCCATGCTAAATTGCCCCACAGTGTGCAGGGATATGCAGGCTAGTTGGACTAGTTGTGGGGAAATGCAGAGTTACAGGACTAGGGTAAGGGGGTGGGTCTCGGTGAGCTGCTGTTCAGAGGGTCAGTGTGGACTTGATGGGCCAAAGTGGCCGCCTTCCACACTGGAGGGGTTCTATGGTGTGAAGAGGTGTTGCGAGTGAACAGCTGGAGAAACAGCACCTTGTTTTCCCCTTGAGGAGCTCTCCAGCCTTCAGGATACAACATTGTTCAACAAGCTCCAACCATGAACCCTGTCCTCCCCCAACGTCTTGATTGTGTAGAGCTATTCTACTTTTTGTTTTTAACACTTTGAGTCATAGTCATACACTTGCCATTAACACCTCCTCTCTTATCTAAATCTTTTCTCTAATAGCATTAGCACTGACTTTGCCTTTTGCTGTTAACCATCTGTTTGATTTTTCTCCTCCCCCTGCCCCCATAAATTTTGTAACAGCGCTTTTCCAGCCCCTTTTAGTTTCAGAGAAGAATCATATCGGATACAAAACATTAACTCCGAAGCTCTCAACTCTTGCCATGCAGAAGGAGGCTATTCAGCCCATTGTGTCCACAGCAGCTCTTCAAAAAAAAAGCATCATTACCTCGTGCCAGTTTCCTACCTTTACCCCATTTTCCCAAGAACACTATTTCTGTCCAAATAATGGTCCAACGTTCTTTTGAATGCCTTAGTTTTGAGTTCAGAGTTCTTACTATGAAAACTTTTTTTCCTCCTGCCATTCTTGTTTCTCTTGCATCTCCCTTTAAACTTTATCCTTTCATTCTTTGATTTGATTTATTATTGTCATTCATACCTAAATACACTGAAAAGTTGTGTTTTGTGTGCAGGACAGCAGATCATACCTTACAAAATGCATAAGAGTAATAGAACAGAGTGAAGAATACAATCTTACTGCAGCAGAGAAGGTGAACAAAGCACGAGGTCAGCGTTAACTTTGAAATTTTGAGAAGTCCATTCAGAAGTCTAATAACTACAGGGAAGAAGCTGTTCTTGAATCTGTTGGTCTGTGCATTTAAGCTTTTGTATATTCTGCTCGTTGGAAGAGGCTATAGCTGGGGTGGGTGGGGTATTTGATTGTATTGGCTGCTTTTCTAAGGCAGCAAGAAGGATAGATGGAGTCAGTGGGTGGAACAATGGCTTGCGTGATGAACTGGGCTGTGTTCACAATTCTCTGTAGTTTCTTATGATCCTGGGCAAAGCAGTTGCCATACCAAGTGGTGAAGTATCCAGATAGAATGCTTCCAATGGTGCACCTGTAAAAAAAAATTGGTAAGAGTCCTTATAGATATGCCAAATTTCCTTAGCCTCCTGAGGAAGTAGAGGTGTTGTGCTTGCTTGACCGTCGCATCAATGTAGGTGGACCAGCACAGATTGGTGATCGTCACTCCAAGAAACTTGATGCTGTTGACTATTCCCACTTCAGCTCCATTGATGTAGAAATGGGTGTGCCCTCCACCTTGCTTCCTGAAGTTAATGACCAGCTCTTTCATTTTTCTGAAGTTGAGGGAGAGATTGTTATCTTTATACCATGCAACCAAGCACTGTTCATTTTCCAAGCAGGAACAGTTACCCCATTTTCTTTACCCAGCTTGCTCATGATTTTGAAAATGTTCATCGAATCTCCTTTCAGCCATCTTTTATCTCCAAGGGAAAAGGTCCCAATTTCTTTCTTCTATCCTTAAAGTTTCTCATTCCTGGAGCAAGCTTGTGATCTTGGAGCACTACTTCATTCTCTCTAGTAATATGGCATTCACACCTGTACACTGTTCTATAGCTGACGACTGAAGTGTGTCTTGTAGAAGTTCAACATCACCTCCTTGCTTCTTGTACTCTATGCCTCTATTGATGAATCCAAGGACACTGCATTTTATTTCCTGCTCTCTCCACATATCCTCCTACCTTCAATGATCCATGCACACACATTTCCAGGCCCCAATGTGAGTCACTTCACACCTCTGAACTGAAACTTATCTGCCACCTATCTGACCACTCCATCAACCTATCAATATTTTGGAGCAAGGCAAAAAGACTGCAGATGCTGGAATCCAAAATATACAAGCAGGAGGAAGAACCCAGCAAGCCAGGCGGCATCAGGAGGTGGAGCAGTCAATATTTTGGGTGTAACCTTCTGCAGGACTAGATGTGGGTGTAAGGGGAGCTGCAGATAAAGGGGGTGGTGGGTGCAGGGTGGTGAAGTGAAATTGAGTGGCTCAATATATCCAGAGAGACAAGTGAAATCTTCTACCAGATGTCTTTTGACCAACTCCTTAACTGTTCATTGACCAGTTGTTTCTTGACTTTAGGAAGATTGGACCTGAAATGTTAACTCTCCTTCTCTCTGCACAGATGTTGCCAGATCTGTTGAGTTTCTCCAGCACTTTATTTTAATGTATTATGCTTTTTGACTTTGACTGGTTTAACTCCATCCACTATTTGAACAAGATTGTCATCAAGACATGCATTCCACTTCAAGAATGGGAATTCCTGAATCTGAAGTACACAGGGTTTTCTACTACTCGACGTTTTGAGTATTAGCCTCTTACCACAGAAATCTGCAGACTTTGAAATTATCCCCTCCATGCTAGGATCCAGACTGCTAATAAAAAGCAGGAAAAGCAAAGGTCCCAATACAGACCCCTGAGGAAATCTGCTGCAGACCTACCTTGAGATAAAAAATATCCATTGACCATTACACTCAGTTTCCTATCACTCAGCCAATTTTGTATCAGTGTTATTGCACCTTTTATGCTATGACCTATAACATCCCTCAATGGGACTGTTGCAAGGCATTGCATTAAGTTTCATTGATCCTTTCTATTATCTCCTTCAGAAAACTGCCCAAAGTTAGTTGACCATGATCTCCTCTTTTGAAATCCATGCTGCGTCTTCGTAATCATCCCACCTTCCCTTCTTTTTGTGTCAAACCTCCAGTACTACACTGCTTTTACCTGGAAACTAGAATCTGATTGCAAACTTGATACTTGTGTGTACACAAGCAGATGTAGAGACTAATCTGAGCCCCAGTCTCCCAGACTGTGACTGATGTGAAGCCCATGAACCAATGGAAATGGGTCCTTTAACCTTCTCTGAATAATTAGGACAAACCTGTGACGCTCCTCCTCCCCCTCCCTACCAAAGAAACTTACTTGTTCATGTGAGAAAATAAGCAGCCATCTGATAAATTCCATGCTTGACTAGGCGTTGGAACAGGAGGAGTGGGTGAGCGTTCCATCTGCGGAATAAATGTGAGCATCCTGGTTCCCAGAGAAATAAATATTTTGAGGAAAATCTTACAATATTATTGACAGTCATGAGTGATTGAAAATGCCTTTAAAATCCTAACATCCACTTATCAATAACTGATTTTATACAGATGCGTTTTAATGGCACCGGATCTTTTATATGTATTGTTTGGTGCTGTAATAGTATTACATTAGATTACTTTACAGTGTGGACACAGGCCCTTTGGCCCAACAAGTCCACACCTACCCGCTGAAGCACAAACCACCCATACCCCTACATTTACCCCTTACCTAACACTACGGACAATTTAGCATGGCCAATTCACCTGACCTGCACATCTTTGGACTGTGGGAGGAAACTGGAGCACCCGGAGGAAACCCACGCAGACACTGGGAGAACGTGCAAACTACACACAGTCAGTTGCCTGAGGCGGGAATTGAAGCCGGGTCTCTGGTGCTGTGAGGCAGCAGTGCTAACCACTGTGCCACCGTGCCGCCCAACTTAGCAGTGGGTCCCAACTCTGTAACAAAACCTAGCGAAAGTGAGAACTGCAGATACTGGAGATCAAAATGTAGCCCTTCATCAAGCCCAAAATATCGATTCTCCTGCTTTCAGATGCTGCCTGACCTGCTGTGCTTTTCCAGCACCATACTCTCGACTCTGTAACAAAACCTAAAGTACTGTGGATGCTGGAAATCGGAAGCAAAAACTGAAATTGCTAGAAAAATGCAGCATGTCTGGCAGCATCTGTGGAGAGTAAGCAGAGTTAATGTTTCTGGTCTGGTGACCCTTCATCATTCAGCCCGTCAAGTCTGCACCAACTCGAAAGAAAATCCCAGCCTATTCCTCCAACACTGCATTTCCCATGGCTAACCCACCTAGTGTGCACATCCCTCGACACTGCAGGGCAGTTTAACCATCGCCAATCCATCTAATCTACACATCTGTGGAGTTAAACCAGAGCACCTGGCAGAAACCCACACAGACACGGGAGAATGTGCAAACTCCACACAGTCGCCTGAGGTTGGAATCGAACTCTGGTCCCTGGTGCAGTGAGGCAGCAGTGCTAACCACTGAGCCACCATGTCATCCTTCTACATGGATGCGTATGAGAACAAAGATTTGCCATTGATCATGAGCACAAACTCGTGTTTTTATTTGTTAGATTTTCCACTCCTGTGCTTGTAGTTCAAAGCAAAACATGTAATGTAACTACAACTTATGAATCGGCGTGGGGATGATGACCTTTCTGGCATCAAAGCTTTTTTTCTTCTCTCTTTCTACCCACCACACGCTGCCTCGAATATTTGAAATACAATCAAAAATATCACTTCTGTATTAAGCATCTGCTTCCTCTAAGGAGGAGCTAAAGGTTTTGTAAAGTTGTATGGTTGCACAGAAAAATGTATCTAATTACAGTGGATGTTATTTATCTACATACACTTGATAGAAGCACTTCAGGATACGGATTGGTCATTGCCTGTACCATTTGAACATAAAGCATATTGCAGAATTAACCTTTTTATCAAAACAAAAGTTCATGTGTATTAAACACGGTCTGATGTTAAATTGACCTGCCAAAAAGCATGAAGATTATAGGAAGTATAGTGGATTTCCTGTGGTCTTTCCCACTGAAAGTTAGGCCAAAGTGAATCTCTAACCTGAGAGTAGTAATGATGTGCATGAATACCTCTGGGATCTGGATCTGCTGTTGACTCTGGAGGTGTGATCTTGGCCCACAATGTTGATGTCCAAATAAAATGTGCATGCCAGTGAGAGGATTCTGGTCATCTGATTGTACAAAGGACACACAGGATTTAGAGATTTCAAGAAAGATTTATAAAAATATTTCCAAGGATGAAGGATCTCCGTTGTGTGGGTAGCTTGGAGAAGCTGGAGTTGTTGTCTCTGGAGAAAAATTTCTAAAAGGAGATTTAATGGAGATATTGAAAATCACAAGACTTCAAGATAGGGTAGATGGAGAGCAACTGTACCCATTGGAAAAAGGCTTGAGAACAAGGAGATTGAAGATCAAAATTGTTTTTAAAAAATCCAATAGTGCCCTGAATCGTTTTTTTTTACATGGCACATTGTTAGGATTTGGAATGCACTGTGCGAATGTAATCGAGGCAGATTGAGTTATGATTTTCATTGGGGAGTTGGATAAATTATGAGAAGAGAGAACTTTGAGGCTTGAGGAAAGGGCAGGGGAGTGGGACTAACTGAGTTGCTCTTGCAACGAGCCAGCAGGGACCTGATGAGATGAAGGGGTCCCTCCTGTGCTGTAACCAATCCATGACGCTCTACTTTTCATAAGCAAGTTTATTTTTCTCTTCAAACGTGCAACTTGCGTTTTATAATACGAGGAGAAAGTGAGGACTGCAGACGCTGGAGAATCAGTTTATAACATTAAACCAACAAGGAAGCGCAAGATTTTAATTTAGTATGAGAAGCTGAGGCAGTGCTGAATGTTGCTGTGAACCTGTGTTGGAGAAACAGTGAATTTGATGGGATGTGGCGTATGCAAGTTGAATATCAAAGTAGCAACTATTTTTACATGTGCTGTTTCTAGGTGTATACTTCAGAAACCCTTTCCCAAGATTGACCAGTGAACCCAATGATGTCCCAGAGAGCATTTTCTGGATTTCTTCAGTATTTTTTCCAGATAGGTGTTACAGGTAGTCCCAATCATTGAAACCTTGTATTTGAAGTGTAGACATGTTTTCCTTGTATTGTGTGATGAAATATTCTTCTACAAATTAAATTGCTATAACCCCCACTCAGTCCATTTTTTTACATCTTGAAGTGATCTTCACTTAGGTCAGTGTTAATAAAACAACTTGAGCCAGCTGTCAGGGACAGATGCAAGAGAGTGCCATCTTGTTTTTTATTTTCTCTTGTCTAGGTCCTCTTGCTGACAGCTGGCTGGTGCGTGGTTTTGTGTGTGTGTGTGTGTATCTTTGTTTGTCTCGCTTTGTTCTAAATGTCTCCCAGACGATGTGATGTACTGTGTCGTGCGAACGAAACTTATGATGTTTATTTCCGTAAAAGGCCAGACTCCAGAGTGGTGCTGCAGCGACGCCTGTACAGCTGGCCCTGCATTTGCAGCGGATCGAAACATTTCCTGTGATTATAGCATTGATATTGGCATCATTAACCCCTGTTCTAGTGCTGCCAGGCTGAGACAGGAGGGATTAAATGTTGATGCCCACTGCCACCTACAGGCGCTACATAGCAACAAATGGTCTCAGCAGTTTAATTTATTCCAATCTTAAGAACTGATTTGGTTTTACTAAGCAGTATAGCTGTGTCCTCTGTTTTCGGTTTTTCTGTATATGAGAAGACCTCTTCACCCTCCGTACTGGAGTCTTGATGACCAGAACTGGTAATTGAGAGTACATGGCAAGTAAGGCTTCCTTATGAAGTTACAAAATTACTCTAATGTAAAAGGAAAATGGCCTTTTAAAAGTTAACTGGTAACCATTGCAGGGATATACAGTGTCAACAATTTGAGCTGCTTCAACCACCCTTGGTACCATGGTCAGGGACTTCTGGGTTACTAATTATACTTCAGCTCCTACACCATCTTCAATATCTTCTGGGGGTAAAAAAGCCACCTGGCACCTGTTATGTTACAATTAAATTATCTCTTAGTCATTATCACATTGCTGTTTGTAAGATTTTGCTGTGTGCAAAATTGACTGCAGTATTTTCAACGTTTTGAAACATTTCCAAAGTACTTAACTGCTTATTAATTAATTTGAGATATCCTGAAGTCATGAAAGGCACTACATGAATATGTCTGTCTTTTAGGTAGAATCTCTGATTTATCTCGCTTTTAATTTTAAAGGGCATTGCGGGAACAGATGTGGCCAAGGAGGCCTCTGATATCATCCTGACAGACGATAACTTTACCAGTATTGTTAAGGCAGTGATGTGGGGCCGCAATGTGTACGACAGCATCTCCAAGTTTCTGCAGTTCCAGTTGACAGTAAATGTGGTTGCAGTCATTGTCGCATTTACTGGTGCTTGTATTACCCAGGTATGCTTGTACAAAGCCACACCTTGTTGAATGAAATTAACTTCACTTTCCATCTTACTATTTAGTTTTGCTGTATTTTCTTTTGTATTAAATGTCATTAATTCTAATGTATTCTGTGTTTTCCTCTATTCCTGTTTTTTTTTCATAATTAGCATGTTCCCATTTAAGCATTGTTGGGTTTCATTTGATAAGAAACTGAAAATCTCTATTTATTGACTAGCTACAATGTCAGTGTGACAGTCTGATTGTTTGAAGTAATGTTGGAGAATTTCAAGAATGATAAAAATTTTTGCAGAAGTGTCAGTAATTACAGTAATGTGACAATAACAAGTTAGCAAATTACAATCAGTGGACCCCTCTATACCTTATTTACAACCAGATCCTGGTGATTATTAGAGGCAGTATTTAAAAAATAAAAGTATTACTATATACTGTAAACTGGGCAATATGTAAGGGAGACAGGAAAATACAATTGCTGTAAAATGCAATGCACTGTAATTGCTTTGTTCAAAACAGAAGGGAGACAAAACTACAGGTTAGTCAGCTGTACATCTGAAGTACCCTGTATGAAGCTATTATTAAATATGTCATTACAGTTAGATTCAAAGTAAAAGAGGAGATGAAATGGTTTTGTGAAATGTAAATCCTGTTAAACCAATTTATTGAAGAAATACAATGTGCTTTAAATAAAGGGTATCCAGTGGATGTATTGTAGTTAGATTTCCTGAAGGCATTTATTAAGGTGCCACCTTATTGGAAAGGGTAATGTAGGGGCTTGAATCGAAGAATGCTTGCTGATAACAGGAAACAAATAACAATTGAGTCTGTTTCTGGTTGATAAAAATATAACAAGCTTTTTCTCCCCACCGAGATCAGTGCTGTAGATTTTACTTTTCATAATTTATATAAATTACTTGGATCAAGATATCAAAGATGTGGTTCTTAAATTTGCTGCTGATTATAAAGTTGGGTAGGAAATAGAGTTGTGAAGAAGGCATAAAGAAAGGATAGAGATTAGTTGTGACTGAGCAAAAGATCTCATGGAATATAATTTGGGAACATATTTTAAATTGTCCATATTGGTGGGAGGAATAAAAAAAATTATTTAAAAGGATGAGAAATTGTAGAGCTCAGAGACAGTGATGTTGGACTCCTAATGCATGAATCATAAACTAGGTATAGTAAGTAATTGAGAAAATTCACAATGTTATCATTTATTGCTAGAGGAATTGAGTACAACATAGTCAGATATTGCTTCAATTGCAGAGGGCATTGGTGGTACATCTGCAGTACCATGTACTGTATCGGTCTCCTTATTTACAGGCGGTTGTAAATGCTTTGGAAACAGCTCGGACTAACAAGGGAGTGAAAGGTTATCGGGGTAGGTGAGAATGTAGAGTAACCTGACCAACCCTGATCTAACTGTATGGTGAAGCAAGTGACACATCCTGTCCAAGTCGATATGTTTATTTCTTCCTTTGTTGTGACATGTAGTTAGGAAGAATTTCTTGATGTAAGCCTCCATTTTAGTTAAGGGCTAAACTAGATGAACTCTACAGGGGACCATAATCGCTGAAATACAGTTAGTTTTGGAGTAAGATTAGAAATGTGCTTATAGCCAAGGAAAGACAGGCAAGAAATGATAAGGTCACTTTGAGAACTAAAGTAACCTGAGTACATTAACTATGACCCATGGTGTAATTCCTTTTGCATTTGTGATACAGGAGCAAATTTTTTTTTTAAACAAAACAAAGCAGTGGATTTATTTATTTCATATTATTCTCAACCAGGACTCTCCACTTAAAGCTGTTCAGATGCTCTGGGTAAATCTGATCATGGACACATTTGCTTCTTTGGCTCTGGCAACTGAACCACCAACAGAATCTCTTCTGCTTCGCAAGCCTTACGGCAGGAACAAGCCACTAATCTCTCGGACAATGATGAAGAACATCCTGGGTCATGGAGTTTATCAGCTCACTATTATCTTCACCCTTCTCTTTGCAGGTCTGTGAATCCATTAGTACATTTGCTTTCTTTGTTTAATCTCCTTGACTAAACTTGAGTAAATCAATTAACTTTGTTCTGAGGATATATCCTGGGGAGGGATGTGATTTCTTTTTTCACTCTGTCACAACACTGTAGAGTGATAAAGCACTAATATAAGCAGCTTCTCATCCAACTTTGCTCAAACTTGTTCAGCAATCTAGAAGCAAAAAATCCATGACTGGTTTTTAATTGTAATTTCAAATCTTCAATCATGGTTGAGTGAAATTCAAACATTGCAATGCAGTATTAAATAACTGTAATTGTTTCACTTAAAGTCATTTGATTATTTCCTATTGCAATGACGTTGCAACCATCGAATTTCCCACTATCAACATCTGGGGTTTGAAATTAACCAGAACCTTAACTGTACCCATTAGTTTAAAAACAATGTGGCTATACAGGCAGTTCATAAGCTAGAGATTTTGTAGACTGCAACTTACCATCTGACTCCACACATTCTCTTGGAATGAATCCAGCTTCAATGATATTCAGGAAGCTTGATCCATCCAGGACAAAGTAATCCACTTGATTGGCACCCAATCCATCACTATTATTCCTAACCCCATTCTCACAAAGATGATGCATTATCTCAATCTGTCAAACTTTTTCTGATTGTATCTTCCAAATTCATAACACACACCATTGTGTAGGTCGGGTGATGCGTAGGGACATCACCACCAGTAACTTCCCCTCCAAACCACATTCCATCCTGACTTGGAACTATATCGCTATTCCTTTACTGTCGTGGGTCTAAATCCTGGAACACTTTCTTAAACCACATGGACAGCAGTGGTTCACAATGATGGCTCATCACTGCCACTGCAAGGGCAATTAGTGATGGGCAATAAATGCAGGCCTCGCCAGTGATGCCCGCATCCCATGAAAGAATAAACTTTAAACTGTAAATGTGTTGTTCCCAGTGTGTAGAGCCATGCAAACTTGATACTAGAGTATCCTCCTCTAAGCACTGTCCAAAGAGGCATGTGAATGTTAATTGGTATTTATAGTATTCCATAACTAAGGAGCTAGGAGCAGGCATAGGCAGTTCAGCCCCTCCAGTCTGTTCCAGCAATGGATATGATTGTGGCTTAACTCATCTTAGCCCAAAGTCTATTTTCCTGCCTGATCTCTCTAACCCTTTAACCCATTACTCATTAAAAATTGTCTATCTTCTCTTTACATTTACTCAATGACCTGCTATCCACTGCACTCTGGGTTAGTGAATTCCACATTTTTTTGAGAGAAATAATTTCTCCTCATCCCTGTTTTAAATCTGTCACCCCTAATCCTAAAACTGACTCTTCTTTGCCCCACACGTGGAAACATGCTCTTTACATCTACTTGGTCAATCCCATTTCGCATCTTGTATATCACAATTAGGTCTCCCCTCATTCTTCTAAACCCAGTCATTGCTTAAATCAAATAAACCAAAGTCTTTCCATCCTTAAAAGCAAATCAAAATAGCATCGCTGTGTGAGACAATTCGAATGTGCCTTTTTTTTTAAATGCCAAAGTTAGCAATTCATATAAATCAAATTGACCAAGATATGTAAAGATTCCTTGTTCATAGCCCACTTGGGGCTACTGGGTTTATTTTGGGTATAGAGCCACAGGGAAGATATCTTACCCTCACGAATATTCTTAGCATGACTTCCCAGAATTTTACTAAGTCGTCTTAAAGGATTAATAAGAAAGATTGCATAAACTCGAAACTTTCTCTTGATCACCCCTGATTTTCTAAACTCCAGTGTTTCTAATAGAGCTAGACCATTTCAAAATGAAGTGATGAAGCATTTTTTCGTACAGGGTGATGGAACACTGTCTGAAGCAATTGCTCATGCTGGGTCACATGCATTTAATTGTTTTTAATCAGCTTGTTCAGACTAGGAAGCAGTGGCACAGTGGTGTTGTCACTGGACAAATAATCCAGAAGCCCAGGCAATATTCTGCGGACTTGAATTCAAATCCCACCACAACAGACATTGGAATGTAAATTCTATAATTAAAGCCTAATGAAGGTTATGATTGTTGTAAAAACCTATCGGGTCCTTTTTAGATATTGAACACATTAAGGGGTATGAGGTGAAAATGGCATTATGGCATTCAAAGGATAATCCATGATCATGTTGATTGTACCTCAAAGGGTAAATGGCCTTAGCCTGCTCCTAGTTTTTATCCTTAAGAAAGGAAAGCTGCCATTTTCACTTCATCTGGCCAATAGAGATGAGGAGAAATTATTTCTCTCAAAAGGATCATGAAAATGTGGTTGACTTTTAACTGCCCTCTGAAATGCCTAGCAAATCATTCAGTTATCATCAACCCACAAAAAGTCTCAAAAAAAAACAGGTTGAACCACCTGACATTGTCATTTCCAGAGACTTCGTCAACAGCAAATACAGCCTTGTAAACCCTACAAAGTTCTCCTTGCCAACATGTAGAGGCCAGTGACAAAATTAGGATTCATGTCCCATAGACTCATCAAACAACAGTCATAACTCAGGGAATCAAACATTACAGACAATGTCCCAGATATTACCATCACCAATACTGGGTATGTCCTATCCCACCAGTAGGACAGATGCTTTCACTTGCTTGAACGAGTGCGCATAAGAAACTTGATATCATCCAGGATAAAGCAGCCTGCTTTGATTGGCATTGTGACCACAAATATTCAATCCCTCCACCTCCAGCGCTCTGTAGGAGATGTGTGTACTATCTACAAGATACAACACTTCAGAAATTCTCCAAGGCTCAGATGGACAACATCTTCCAAACCCTGCCATCTAGAAGGACAAAGGTACATGGGATTGCAAACATCTACAGGCTCCCTTCTAAGCCCCACCATCCAGACATGAAAGTAGTTGCCATTGCTTTGGTGAAATTGAGTCAAAATCCTGGAACTTGCTCCCTAATCGCATTGAGAGTCTGTTTACACCAAATAGACTGCAGTGATCCAATGAAGGTAGCTGTCTGCCCAGCTAGCTTTACCCACTTCCCATGAATACATCTTTAAAAAAACATGTTGTGATACACACTGGGGAAACTTTGGATTTGATATTTTGGCCCAGAGGTAGGGAGCCTACCATTGTGTCACAGGAGATTCAGGCTAAGGTTGTTAGTATTTGTTGATTGAAGTTGTCAAGGGTTATCACAGTTGAAGTGCAGCTCCCCACGATCTAATTGAATAGCAGAACAAATCTGCAGAGCTGAATGGACTGTACCTGTTTAAATATGGTTAGAGAGGAAGTCATTTGAGCCATGAGATTACAGGTTTTGGAAGATAATGCCATCAACTATCTGGACCTCTACAATTAAGAACAACGGGCAAAGGGTCTATAGATCTGCAAGATTTGGAGAAAAAGTTTTCAGATGGTTGTAGGACCGGTAAAGATTAGGCACGGGACTTTGGCATTGGAAAATCAGCGTAGATCAGTGAGCATAGGAGTGATGGATGAGCTTAAATTTATGAAGGCATGAGGTTGGAAGCTGGCCAGCAGTACATTGGAATCATTGAGGAATGAGCTGACAGATGGATGAGAGCCTTGGCAGCAAAGAGCCAATGTAACTGTTTCTTTATGATTTGAGATCTTATGAGGTCAGAATTCAACCTGGTAGCAGCTAGATTTCAAGGTTGTTGACTATCTAGTTTAATTGGTTGTTGAGGAGTGGAATCAATAGCGAGGGTATATAGTTTGTGCAGCGAGCCAAAGGCAATAACACTGGTCTTGAAATTGAAGCTCAGCATGCTGTTAGAATGTACAAAGCACCCTGTTCAATTTGCTCAGGGTCTAGGTCTAAAAAGTAATGGGAGGATATTCAGATGTTGCTGGTTGGTGGATGACATAGCTGGCAACTCCTGATATGATCAGTAAATGCTTTTAAAAACACGATTGTACATTTTTCCAATTTTGGTTTTATTGAAGATTTAACTCCGACTGTTTATATCCTATTTTCCAAGCCATGAGTCACTTTGTACTTGCTCAGAAACTTTCCCAGGCTTGAGTAACTGAGCTCCACTGAAATTAATCTCCTGTCCCAATGCCATGTTTAGAAAGTGCCCTTGTTTCCTGCAGCATCGGTACTGCAATGTTGCAGTACCGTGTGGCTGCATCGTCATGCTTCAAGTGTACTGTTACCACCATGTGATTACCAAAAAGGTTTTATATATCAATAGAAGACAAAGCCAAATTAGTTGGTTAACTGCTTCCTTTTTTTCTTTCAAAACAAAGGACACACAGTGAGCTGTTTTAAAAATTCCTGGGACAGAGTAAATGCAGAAATGACTGGCTCATCTGTCTAATTTTCAATGGTTAATCTGAGATTGGCTCTGACCTTTCTTGAGATCGGAGTCCAATTGGCAGCACATAATTGCAATAAGAATTGTACAGTCAACATGGGAGGAGAAAACTGTCTGTACCGGTTTGAGCAAAAATGCAAAGTGCTGGGGATCATTATGTTGACAGAGTCTTAAGCTTAATTGCTGCAGCTTAAAAAGCTTAGAAAGCAGTTGTAATGGCAGGGTCTGAGGATGACTCACTGCACATTGATCGTGAGGAACTTTACTGTTTTTAATATTACAGCAGGTGGAAATCCCTCTGCATCAGCCACAATTAGGAAGATGAATATTACATAAAGGCTGTTACTGGACGTGCAAGCTTTGTATGTGCCTGATGCTTAATTGAGAATTACACTAGATGGAGAATGAGGGAGGGTAATACTTGGTCCATAATTGTGACTTCCCAAAAGCAGAATGTAATGTTAACATGAGAGTCACACCCATCATCAAAAAAGTTGCATGATAAACCTGATGAGTTGTTTAATACATTTCCGTAAAGTGAGGGTAGAAATGTTACCAAGTTTTTTTTAATAAATCAACTGTAATTGAGTTAATCCTGTCTATTGATTTAGAAATGGTTTGAAATAGGTTTATGAGGTGCAAGTTTTGATTAGCCAATGTCATGTTGTTCCTTGATGAATTATTTCTAACCATTGAAAACTGTTTTGATTAATTGTGAAATATTCACTTCAAATTTGTTTTGCCTGGGCAAAGTTCTGATTAAGCAACATATCTGGATGGTTCAAACTGAAGATAAACCACCAAGGAATTGCAGCAATTACATTGCAAGCTCTTAACCTGCAAGTGTTCTTTCTAGGTGAGAAGTTTTTTGACATTGACAGTGGGAGGAATGCTCCACTTCATGCTCCTGCTTCAGAACATTACACCATTGTGTTCAACACTTTCGTCATGATGCAGCTTTTCAATGAAATCAATGCTCGCAAGATTCACGGGGAGCGGAACGTGTTTGAAGCAATTTTCCGGAACCCCATCTTTTGCAGTATTATTGTGGGCACTTTTCTAATTCAGGTAGGGAATCTTTCTAGTTGCACATGTGTATTTTTAACTGGGGTTAAATAATTTAAGTTTGGTCTGTTCTGCAGGCAGTGAGCTGACACTCAAACAAGTGGAGTAATAAAACAAACAGCCAACCTCTTTCCACTCTTAATTTTTGAAAGTCATAATCAAAGTGCACAGTGTATCACGATGACAGGATGGTACAAATTCATATTCATCTTAATATAACATTTTGGTTGTTTTCCCTCCTATGGTGCTAGAGTTCCATCTAATAGCTATTATGAGCAAATGGTTCTATGTAAGGACATATGCGGATGGTATCATTCTCACTCTCGTCCATATAGACCGAAATTAACTTGCAAAATAATTGCTAGGTTGGTTTCATAATGTAAAAGTGTGTTTTCTCAAACTGTAAGAGACCCTTCTGAAGTGATAAAAATGTTGTTTTCAAGAGTGAGCTGTTGTACCCACTGCAGTGTGCCAGAGCATAATAGTTACACCATTCCATCAGTGCTTATGGTTTCCATTAGGAAACACATTCCGTACCCATGGCAACAGGCAGATATGCATGTAACACTAAACTTCTGTTCCATGAAGCTTTGTTACTTTTGAATAATAGGGTAGCATGGTGGCTCAATGGTTAGCACTGCTGCCTCACAGCTGCAGGAACCTGGGTTCAGCTCCAGCCTCTGGCGACTGTCTGTGTGCAGTTTGCACATTTTCCCCACGTCTGCATGGGTTTCCTCCCACAGTCCAAAGATATGCAGGCTTGGTGGATTAGCCATGCTAAATTGCCCATAGTGTGCAGTGATGTGTAAATTCAGTGGATTAGCTATGGGAAATGCAGGGATAAAGTGGGATGATCTTTCGAGAGTTGGGGTGTGTGTGTTGGGCCAAATGGCCTGTTTCCACGATATAGAGATTCTATTACAAAAGAATAAGAAGAAACTGTGAGAATTTTTAAGATTATAATCTTGCATTTTGAATGTGTGAAGTTTTATCTTGTGGAGTAGCAAACCTTAAGATCTTTTTAATTTATACTAACTGAAGCTGCTCCTGCACCTTAATGGGCAGATATAAGAACCACTTTTTTCTTTGCATTAAATCAAATTCTTGTGAACAATACTGAAACATTCAGGGTAGCATCTGGGCATTAAATAACAAGTTTGTAATTTAGTTGTTATTGTATGTATAGGTATTCTTCAAACTGGTTTATACTCGCCTAAATAGAAGGTGGACTTCTAGAAAGAGTTTTATTGTACCTTGGCCTTGAAGGGTAATTTTGTGAGGGACCTATTCTAAAAAAATGGATTTATAGTGGGAGCCTCACCTGAAGGGAGTTCATACCGGGAATTTGGCCACCTCTGCTCCATGATTCTCATTATTCACTTTAATGTGCATTTTACTTGTACAAAATGTATGCAAATACATTTTAGTGGTAATATGTCACTTAATGAGTTCAGTATGGAATATTTTCACAGCTTAGAATAATAATGCAGTTAGCTTAATTACAAAAGCAATGGGCTTTCAATGTGCTTGGTAATTTTCCAAGTTATGTTATCATTATGATGTTCATATATATCCAGTATCACATTGCATCAATGTGAAAATGACGGCAGCATATCTGGGAAAAAAAACCAAAGACATTGCATGGCTGTATATCCCAAATTTAAGGAGAGAAAGATGGGAATTTGAGGATAACTAAGCACAACTTTTTGTTTTTGCGCTCTGGTGTTCTCTCATCAAAACATCAAAACCTCATTATTAGTCAGCAAATCTCTATTCAAATAATTACTTGATTATTTATTGTGGTTTTGGAGCGATGGTGAAGAACTTGCTATTGGACTGAAATATCAGACAAATGTTTTAACTGAATTTGCTGTAAATGTACAAAGTTATTACATATTGAGAACGAATGCTGGAGATCGGTCAGACAGTATCAATGGAGAGAGAACAAGCTAATGTTTCAAGTCTAGAAATTCTTTGACACAGTTGAAAAGTCATTTGGATTCAAAACGTTAGCTTGTTGTCTCACCATGGATGCTGTCTGACCACAGTGATCTCCAGCATTTGTTCTTCTCAGGAGCAAATTACTGCAGATGCTGGAATCTGTACTAAGTTGTTGACATAGTTGTGGGAGTAGTGTAGAAGCCCCATTAACAGTAACACTTGGCAAGGATAGAATCAAAATAAAGAAATCATGGTCACTTGTCAGAAAGATAACATGAGGATCATGCTGGGGGAATTTTGCATCAACATATACGCAGGAGGGGAAAAAAATCAGATGGATAAAGGTTGCCTGAGGTGATAGTTCATAGAGTATTTTCACGAGAACTTCTTAGAACAGCAGACTGGAGTCAACCTGAGAGCAGGCTTTGCAAGACTTTGTATTGTGCAACAAACTAGGATTCATAACCTCAGTGTTATGACCGGACACCAAACGAGGTATCACAAGTTATTATAGTTCCATTTGTGTGGCTCATGAGTAAGAAGAGACTATCTAGCTCTTTTTATTCACCCAAACCTTGGTTGGCTGCAACAAGGTTAATTCACAAAGGATCTCCCCCTTCCCCCCCCCCCCCCCCCCCCTTCTAGATACCTTTCTGTCAAACCAAAATCAATTGTTTAGATGGAGTCAGTTTAACCAGGTGGTGTTATCTAATGGAAGTGACTTTTAGTGTATAAATGTGAGAATAAATAATAAAACAGCTCATGCACAGATTAGAAATGAGAAGTTTGTCCAAGGAGAAGATTAAAGATGCCCAGGTCAGTCTCTGGGTCATTAATGAAAAACTGATTGAGGGACGTTGATAGTTGAACTGTTGATTTTTTTTTAAATTCTTGGTTTTGCAGATTGATTAAAATTATTTTCTCCAAGTTCATTTGGATTGTGACTGGCCAGCAGTACTCCGAGGCACACGCTGGCTGGTTTAGTGGTTAGCACTGCTGTCTCTCAGCACCAGGGACCCTGGTTTGATTCCACCCTCCGGTGACTGTGCAAACGCCAAAGACAATCGCCCTGTGTCTGCATGGATTTCCTCCCACAATCCAACGATATGCAGGTTATGTGGATTGGCCATGGGGATTGCAGGAATAGGGCTGGGGAGAGTGGGTCTGGAAGAGATGCTTTTCAGAGGTCAGTGTGGACAAGTTAGGCTGAATGGTCTGCTTCTAGACTGTAGGGATTCTATGGAAGAGAGAGAGTCATTTACCTGTAACACTGGGGTGACTGGTGGGTGGTTCTTCATCTGTGACCCATCACAGCAAACCAACACTTCAACCTGGGCTTTTATACACCGGTCCCTCAGTGCACTGACACGCATGAGCACTTCAGCTCACTGGTGTACTTTCAAAGGTGGATCTGTCCTTCTGTATTTTTGAAAGTGGAAAATCTGAAACATGGTGCTTGCCCAGAATGCTCTCTTTTCTCCCAACTGACTCTCAGTCTGAAATACCTGCCAGAAGGTTAAGAGTTTGGTTTGCAGTATATTTCTTCCTATTCAGTATGTTCCTTTTGAAAACTTCATACTTTTATTTTTAATCGGGTGTGACATTCCAGGGTGTGTCTCTTTGTCTCCTCCCTCTAAGAACAACCACTGAATTTAAATCTCCAGTCATCTTTTGACTGTGTCTTTTTTTATTAAATGTTCTGACTAAAATTCAATATTCTTGATAATTGCTTCAGAGTTGGCCTGTTGTCATAACAGTGAAGGCACCCCTAGGTAGCAATCATCCTATGTTTGAATTTTACATTACATTTGAGAGAGAGAAAAGTGGGTCCAAGTCTTCTACATTACACTTAAAGAAGGGCAATTATCAGGATAGGAAAACAACGTGAACTTGTAAAATAAGTCTAGCGAAAAATTGAGATGGAGTGACAAACATCTAAGGAGATATTTTAGGATACAAGAAATTGATACATTCGAACAGGAAAGGAAAACTCCAAGGAGAGGGCCCAACACCTATGGTTTTCAGGAATAATGTCCATTTTGAAATTCAATTTTGTACATTTGTATGCAGTGAATTGTGACTTAAATTAAGTTTTGGTCTGAAATTTATCACATCAAGCTTTATAGAGTCAGAGTCAGATGTCACGGAGACAGACCCAACTCATAGAAGCCGATCAGGTTTCCGAAACTGAACTAGTCCCATTTGCCTGAAATGCTGATATCCGTCTCGACCTTTCCTATCCATTTACCTGTCCAAATACCTTTTAAACTGTTGTAATTGTACTCACCTCTGCCACTTCCTTTTATATCAAGCTTTTCATCTATGGTTTCTGGAACAGAATTCTACAGAATGCATTAAAGTGAAATGGATTGTAAATTGGGTTTAGATGTGAAAGTAGCTCATCACTACCTCCTTGAAGGGCATAAAGAAACTGCAATAAAGATTGCCTGATCAGAGATGCCCACATTCAATGAAAAAGTTTGTAAACTGAACTTTCAACTTGCTGTTTACAAATTCCTAAGAAATCACTTGGGAGTAGAAACATTAGAGTACTGCATAGCAGCGGAATGTGTACACCTATGTTTTGTAGACTAGTATTGTCTGAAAATGATTACTTTTTTTAGAACATGAGACTCTGGTCTAATGTACAGTACTTTTTTTTTTAAATTGCAGATTATTATTGTGGAGTTTGGAGGGAAGCCATTCAGCTGCTCGGGGCTAACCCTTGACCAGTGGCTATGGTGTATCTTCATTGGGGTTGGAGAGCTTCTCTGGGGACAGGTGAGTGCCTGGATTAATCCAGTCACTGGGGCACACATGTTCAGCTTCAAAATGTGGCCACCATAATCAAGGTCAAATCCAATCATAGTCCCAGAAGTGTATTTCCCTGCTTTGATTGCTTAGTCTGTTTCTTGATTTTTTTTCTTGTCCAAGAGACCGTGCACTGTGTCCATTGAATTTGAGTTGTTGGATGACCAGAGACTGTTCCATCCTAATAAAATCAACATCCGCTTACATTGATACAATACCTTTTAATATAGTAAACCATCCCTAGGCTCCTAACAGAAGTATAGTGAAAAATATAATCTCATCATTTGGTACCTCTCAATGTTCTTATGGTTTGGAATGTTCACAATTACCCTCCATTCTGCTCTTAATTTATTCAAGACTGGAACCATGCACAATATACTAATTTAAAATATGTCAAAATATTACCTTCAGGTAATCTCCTCCATTCCGACAAGCCGCCTAAAGTTCCTGAAGGAAGCTGGCCATGGTACAACAAAAGACAACATCCCTGAAGGAGAGTTAATGGAGGACAATGATGAAATTGACCATGCTGAGATGGAACTTCGTCGGGGACAAATCCTCTGGTTCCGAGGTCTGAATAGAATCCAGACTCAGGTATGCTGACAAACTCTCAGCCCACCACAGCAATGGATCACTGTCTGGAAGCTGTTCAAAACTAACTAGGCCACACGGCCACACACCCCCGCACCCCCCCACCCAAAAAAAGCTGCCAATTCCCTCTATCTCTGCCAGTGTTTTTCAATGGACTACTTTTTGTTTTAAATAAAAAGTCTTTTTGTAAACAGACCCTCCTCTAGGTAATGTCCACCCAAAGTTATGCCATGTGCTTAGAAGCAATCTATATACAAATTCTTGTTTACCCAGACCCAAAATAACCTCTGCCTCAGGAATTCTGCTCTTCTATCTCTCTCCCCTCTCTTCAAGTGGCTGTTACAAGTTTTATTGTGTTGCCTTTTTTCTTTTTACTGTTCTATTCTTGTTGTGGGGTGCTTGATCTTGTCCAGTATAACTGGGACATCACTTCCTTTTTATTTTTTATTGTTGCTTTACTTTCCTAGTCTTTCCACCCACATTCTCTCTTCCTCTCGCCTGTTCCTTTTGTTTGGTCTGTGTTCCCTTTGAATCGTAGTCTCACTTCCTTTCCTCATCCTGTCGCCTCTGACCTTTCCCTACCAATTAGTTGCCTCTTCTATCTGCCCCCTTCCCCAATTTAATTGTGTTTTCTCTCTCTCTCTCTCAACCCCTGTCTGCTTTCACCCCTGCAACCCCCTCTCTCTTTCTAACTTTTCAATGTGGAGCAAAGCTGTCTTATTCTCTGATTCTTTGCAGATGGGCGTTGTCAACACATTCCAGGGTGGACCTTCCTTGCAGGGAGCACTGAGGCGGCAGCCCTCCATAGTCAGCCAACACCACGATGTAAAAAATCTTTCTACCCCAACACATGTAGTGCTTTCTACTGGCAATACTACTCCTACTACTTCTGCTACTACTACTGTGGGGCGTGAGTGCCGGTTTCTTAAAACAAACTGCATGAAATTAATATCATCTCCGTCCATGCACTTAACTTCTTTTTTCCCTTTTTAGTTTCCTGAATGTTCTCTCATTTCAGCCTTTTTTTTGTTTTAACTTTTATTTCAAAGGTTGCTGCATCTAAACGTTTTTCTTTTTCTCACAGGAATGGAGTTTTTCAGATAAACACACAAAAGATGTCAGTTAAAAAAGAAATATGTGTATATATAGTAGGGGTGCAACGACTATTGTCTAATTCAAAAATCCACCGAATATTGAATGTTTTTCTTTCTGATTTTCTAGATAGACTGAATTTACTCTGACTTTAACCAGTGATTTCACGTAAAACAAGGCCAATACATTAACATACTTTTCTTTTTTCAGAAAAATCTATCATATAAGCTTTGAAGAGTACTTAGGCTCTGCCTAAAGGTTGAAACGTTTTGACATCAATTCCCAATTCAGGGAAGATCCTGAAACTTTGCAAGTTAATGATGCAACAAATTCCCCTTCTTGCAGATGTAGTTGTAAGGCTCCAGCGCTATTTATTAATTTGGGGTAGTGATTTTATATCTACAAAGGGGTAATGATGCAGTCATAACTATCACTTTCACCTGAGTAGTAAGACTGCTCTGTGTATTTTGACGCAATGGAGGGATTATATAGAGATCTTTTCATAATCTGCCTCTGCTTGCAAGTTAATGTAATTTTGGTCCTCTGGTCTGAGAATGTTAACAAAGTAATCACCAAAAGTAAATGATATGGCTCCTCAAACATACTCCTTTATTCAGTAAGATCATACCCGATAAGCCACTACTGCCCACCTTTCGTGCCCTTTCCCCTCTCCTTTGATCCCCTTTTCCCTTGCATCCACCTATAATTTCCCCCATTTGTTGCACAAGTTTACAACATTTTGCATATATTAAGGGTTAAAATGAGTATCAAGTTTGTTTTCATTGAAACTTCAATAAAAGCTAGATACTTTAATGTTCTCCCAGTTTTTGAGGCAGCTCCACACGACTAAATGCATTAATTGACATTTCCTTGTGCAAGTGTCTTGGTGTAGCAAGTCATAAATTTGATTTCATTTTGCTATCTGCTTAGCATTTCATTTGAAATCCATGAATTGGAGAGTTTCTATTTGGTTTTGGGAAAGGGGCAGTGATGCCAGCACAGGGCTTTTTATTAAATGCAGGGATGTCACAATGCAACTTGTAACAGCTAGGAACAGAATCCATTTATATGCATGCTTTTTTTCTTGTAGCTTGCAGCTATGTCTGGTTCTGTGTAGCACTAATCCAGTTTTTACGTAAGAAGGACCAAGCAAATCATTGTTGGATCGGAACTATGCTGCTATGCCACCATACGATACTGAAATTGTCAAATTAATTTAACCTTTCTTCCAGGGCACAAAGTCCGTCTTCTGTCCTTTTTCTTTTTTTTTTGCTGTAATTACATTTTTAGAATTCCAATTTAGTTGAACATAATGTGCAATATGTTGACTTATCTTGTATTATGACATCCCTGTCTTGGCTCAGTGGTGAAAGCCTATGAGTGCACAATGAGACTATGATTTCACTGCTCAACTGCAAATACTCTTTGCACCTCTGATAGCCGAGTTTTATGATCTATTAATCTAGCTTGAATTCACGGTGTAAATGTTCGAGTGTAAGCCCAAAACGTTTTGAGGTTTTTCAAGTGTCTGAGGTCTATAAGTACTCTATGCAAATGTTGTAAATTGTCTTGCCTACTAGAACTAGGAAGCACGGGTTTACCTCTTTTTAGGTATGTTAGTAAGACTATAGGATATCCAATGTAAAGGTTAAGAGTTACTGGTAGTACTCTATGCCTGTAAGAAGCTATAAGTTGCAAATCAAATTCAGCAGTAGTTATGGGGATCAATTATTAAATAGTCACTTTTATATTGTTTTGTGAAATGGTCTACACAACTAGCTGAACTGCTAGACCTCCAGTGTAGGCAGTAAATGTCTATGTATAAGGAAGGTATTTCAAGCCAGTTACACAAGCATAGTTATTTGGAGGTTATGCGTTTTAGGGCAAGTGAAGATTATCTTTCCTGAGGGTAACTGTACAGTTGGCTGCATTGCAGGAGACACCAGCAATTTATTGACCACAGTGTCCAGACTGCACTGTAATAAGCCCATTTATTGAGTTTAACATTGTGCCGCTATCAACATTCAATCTTAAAAGGCAGGGAGAAAGTACTGTTCACCTTCCTGAAAAATCACATTAAAATGTCATCGTCATCGTCATCTTCGGGAGGAATATTTGTTTATAACCTGTGACAGCTAATTACTGGAAGTCAGACTTTTCCAGGTAAACTCCTCTTTCTTTTGCAGCAGAAGATGGTGATTGTGTTGTAAAGACTGCAGCCTTTTTACTTCCTTTTGTTGTTTTGCAATTGAGCTTTCAGCAGTGCTGCTTCATTTCTTGGGACAGTGATGTTGTATGGAATTCAAAGCCATTATGGTTTTTCTCTTCATTTTGACCATAGTAACAGCAAGGCATGTCAGACATATTTTTAACTTTTTAAAAACTTCTGAGCATAGCTGTTAATTTTGCTTCTGAGCGACAGAGGAGATCAGTTTGAGATTTTAAGTTGCTGCTTCGAAATGGAATGGCAAGTGTGGAACCTTGACAGTTTGTGCAGTTTGGTTCTGGTGTAATAACATCACCATTTAATTCATTCATTAGAATCTATAGCCATTTTCAAATCTACTGAAGGAACTCTTAATTCTTTAGGGCGGCACGGTGGTTAGCACTGCTGCCTCACAGCGCCAGAGACCTGGGTTCAATTCCCGCCTCAGGCGACTGACTGTGTGGAGTTTGCACGTTCTCCCAGTGTCTGTGTGGGTTTCCTGCGGGTGCTCCGGTTTCCTCCCACAGTCCAAAGGTGTGCAGGTCAGGTAAATTGGCTACGCTAAATTGCCCGTAGTGTTAGATAAGGGGTAAATGTTGCACTTTGGCGGGGCGGTGTGGACTTGTTGGCCCGAAGGGCCTGTTTCCACACTGTAAGTAATCTAATCTTAATGTGGTGGGAACATGCCAATGGAATGCCTTTAATCAATCTTCTGATCAGCCTGTTCTGTGATGTTAGCGCATATCTCTGAAATGGGTAGAACTTCATCCCAGGCCTCCTGGCTCAGAGGTAAAGGTGCTACCACTGCCACAAG
Organism: Chiloscyllium punctatum; assembly: GCF_047496795.1. NCBI lineage: Eukaryota > Metazoa > Chordata > Chondrichthyes > Orectolobiformes > Hemiscylliidae > Chiloscyllium > Chiloscyllium punctatum. The sequence goes on from NC_092783.1 coordinate 49,745,633, forward strand.
ATTTCACTCCAGGGAACCATGCTTTTTAAAGCATTGGAATAAATTGGAAGAAGTGTTGTGTCCTGGACATGACTGACTAAATGTTGTTCTTGAGATTTTTAAAAATGCCCTGCAATGAAATTTCAGCCAGCCTGCTTTAGCAACTGCCACAGAGCTCCTCATTATCTTCAATTTTACTTCCAATAGTTTAGACATGCATCAGGAGTCCTGTTGGGAATTTTAAGGGGACCAACCAATTACATAGGTTCTTTTGAAGAAAATTTGAGCACAGCGATTTAAACAATAGAGTGAAATGTGTGCAGAATTTATCTATTTCAATACATTACATTTGATTACCCAGAATGTCATTATACACTGGAAACCAAACTGAAAGGTGAGTGTAACCATTAAAACAAAATGGTTCAGCAACTCTGTGATTTGAACAGGTTTGCTGATGGTTTTCCACTCCAGTGTAAAGTGGAAAACTGCACTCAGCATTCAAATGAAGAGTTCAACAAATTTCAATGAACTCTTGCAATGAAAGAAAATTAGTTACAGGAGTTGACATGATTTGAAAGACAAAAAGTCTGTACTTGCATGAAATCTAATTTCATTAATCCTTGAAAAACTTCACTGCATCTTTAATAATAGATCACAAATATATCCTGCCAATAGCTGAACTGCGGAGACTGTGAAGATTCCAATTTAGACCCATGTTTTTGTTCTTTCATTGGCTTATCAGAGGAAAGAGAAATCCAAGTTTGCCTGAATGATAGTGATAACCCAGTCCACGAGCAGGAGTATTTGTTGATCAGCACCTGTGTGGATGTTAAGAAAAGACCTCAGAACCAAGGTGGCTAAAATGTTGGTACCTTGTACATGAATATGGTTATTTGGGCAAAATATGGGAAAATGGAGTCAACGCTTTTATGAAAGGAGAGGAAGAAAATTGGGAGAAGGAAAAATATTCACTTTCTTTTTACATTATAATGTGTATCTCAATAATTTTGCGTATTCAAAGAAAATCAGTTTTCATAAGATGTCAATTAAAACTAAAAGTTTAACTTTTCATTTTATCAATTTTAACATCAAACGTTCAGAGGACTTTTTTGTGGAGGTGGGGGGTTAGATTGCCTCAGTTGAATGAATGGGGAAAAATTGGAGGTTTAGGGCAAATCTAAGGATGTGAAAGTATTAGGAATTGGACCGGTTATTTTATGTCTTTATCATAGGACTTTGGGGCATTCCCAGGTATGGATGCAACATTGTGAGACAGAATTGGGCTTTGAAAAAGATTAAGGAAAAAAAAGTATTGCTTGAAGGCAGCTTCACTAATGGAGTGGATGAAAGACTTGAGTTTGAGATCAAGATAGTTTGAAATAAATCAATAAATGTGAATAGATAACTAATCATAAAGCTATTGCAGTTTAGACATGAAGCCTGTTGGATAAACTTATAAAAACAATCTGTCATTGAAGAAAAGTAGATTTTTCGTTTAAGAGACTTGAGACAAGGACATAATGATTCTGCCATTGTACTCTAAGAAAAAATAAAATTGTGTGCAATGGAAACATGAGTAAGAAAGAATTTGTTTGGAATCCAAAAAGAAGTATTTTAGTTAATGAAGAATAACTTTTCTATTGGAAGATTTGGCTACACTGAGGCATCTATTTTGTAAGTTTATATGATCCTTCAATTAGAGCACAAGTGGAGCATTGGCATGAGTACTGGGATCAAAGGGAGCTGTTCCAGTGCAAAGGACTTCATTTGAACTGTGCTGGGAACATTGTTCTGGCAAATCGATCAACTGTGACGGTAGAGATGGTTTTAAACTAAATGGTGGGGTTTGGGTGGGTGTGGAATGTAGGCTAATGAAGCACAAGCCTTACAAGGCAGCTGTTTAGATTAGAATTCTCAACATCTACAGTGTACAATCATAGCAAATAGGGTTTGGGTTGATGGGAGGGAGAGAATGTTTAAAAGACAGAATTAATGACTCTTATTTGAATTCCATAGTATTTGAAACATCATAAATGAATTAATGGCACAAACATAGGTTAATGGGTATGATCTTACAGCTATTACAGTGCAAAATCTTTTCTGACTTCATTCCTTAGTGGCCTTATGCTAACTTTTTAAGATAAAAGTCAATTGTTTTTTATTTCTCTATCAGAGGAAGTGCTTCCAATCTACCCTTGAAAATCACTTTGTCATTATAGAACCGCAACAAGGACTAGAACTGTTATTGATGACTAGACTGATCATGGATTATGCTTGAATATTGATGGATAGACAACAGTGCAGTCATTGGGAAAGTAACTGAATGATAATTGAATGTGGCATTTTCCAGAAGGAACAAGTGTAGACTGAGATCAAGATTGAAGAGTTGATGTGGATGAGAGCAAATATGAAGTCAGAGACTCATAGCCAACATTTCTAAGGGCGTGTAATGAAAACCTTGTCTATTATTGTAAGATTGTTAACTGAAGTGTCCAGGATCATGATTAATTAGGAAATTGGATGTGTAAAATCATATTGTGCTTTCTGTTGTACTTGTAGCCCAATAGCATCTTCCTTCAAACTGAGATTTTTTTATTTCTGTCTAAATGCCACCTTATCTATCAGTTTTGTTTGCTTCCTAATGTAAAAACTGATGGTCTGCTAATCTCAGTGATTTAATCAAAAGCACAAAAGCTAATTACAATGATCATATTAGACCCATTCCATTTCAGCACACCTGTCTCACAAATATTAATAGAAATCAGCAAATGGTTATGTTATTCTATGTACTTTTCTCACAGAACAGGAGGAGAAGGGTTAAAGTCTGTATCACATGTTTTGGTGACTTTAGGTAGGGGATGTAGGGAAAGGTGGGGAGTCTGACCTAAAGGAGACCACATCCCCTACTGCACTAATGTAGATTTTAATCTATGCATAGTGAAAATGTCATAATCAATCTAAATTAAATCTCAGGTGAGTTCACTCTTCAATTCAGCACAAGAAGTAATGATGCACAAACTATCTTTCCAATAGCACCAATTCTCACCAAGAATAATGCAAAAACTGGACTGATTGGGCCATGGCTAATTACTCCTCTGCTTTCCTATCTCACTAACAGTTGTTTTATCCAATGCTCTTCGTGGTCAATCGTTATCCAATGTATGTATTGCTGATCTATTGATCTGCTCTTCTCAGCATGTGGATCTGATTTCTTCTCTTCCCTCTGCTCCTCTCCTCTCCTCCCCACCCCTCCCCAACCACACCCCCCTCAAAAAAAAATTGTTCTAATAGTGCAGAATCTGTTAGGCGGGTCTAGTATTCTCATCTTCATTTGGCACAGGACACGGAAGAAGCAATCAAAAAGATTCACCAGAGATGGTGAATGGCCAAGTTGGTTTGTTATTTGACATGGCGTCTCCAGGTGAAGACAGTTTTTTTTAAAAGAAGTTTTCTTTTGATTCAACAAGTTTGTAGCTGTGATGTTTTCAAGGGTGCCTTAAACTTGCCACCAGTTCAAATATTGGGCCTATACTCGAATGTTTACACATTACCTTCTCTGCTGCACTGCATGTCTGTGTGTTGCTGATCGTGAGCTTGTGTATTGTGATGTTCAGCTTGTCCTGCTGGTTTTACCAATAAAATTACCTTACCATGCAAAAAGTTATTTTGATGACTAGCATGGGAAAATTTGACACTTGATTGTTATGCATCATGGGTCCATTGTGTTGTACAGTTTCACTGGATTGTGGTAATGTTTTCCCCTCTGTCTTCACCATTGAAGTGGTGCATCTTACACTTTGCTTTAAAATGCATTGTCCAACTTAGGTGATTATTGGTCCATTTTACTTCAGTGCAGTTAAAAATATCTTCTTAGTGTTCACATGCTCACGTCTTTAGAATGGCAAGTGTTAGTGGAACCATCCAAATAGAAAATAAAATTTAATGTGTACAATGCAATCCATTTATACCCACTTGTCCCTAGCTATTTAATATAAAATACAATACAGTAGTTTTCTCTTAATTTTGGTGTTATTTATTCAGTTCTTCTGTTTGAATGCTATCCATTTAATGCCCTCCATTTCTTGGGTTACTTTCTATCATTTTGTACAAATTTGTGCTGTGTGTTTGACCAATGCTGTTATTACCATTTTAATCCCCTGTTTTAGCCTGTGAAACTTAATTGCACTTAAATCGTAGGTATGTTAACACTGTTAGTTAACCTTAAAAGATTGGAGGTATAGCTGAGCCTTGGTACTCCAGTGTGTATCCAATGTGGTAAGGTGTGTAAAGGTATTTCAGGATTCCAATCTTTCCATTACAATCTAGGTTTATGTCTATTAGTGAAATGAAGTCACCTAGTTCCTGAATATTGCAGGCAGAGGCTTTCATTCTGGTCACTTGGCCATTCCTTCATTTGTGAAGTTGAAGTTAACCACTATTGAAAGTTTGGGTGGAAAAAGGGATAGAAGACAATAATATTGCAAGAATATCTATGCATAGCCCAGTCCTTTTGTGACTGATTCATTTGCTATATCATTTTCTACAACCTGTTTCATCTTATTTATGTTCTGCGACATGATTCTTTTACTTTTATTTCATTTTCTCTTAAGAACTCCTTTAATATCTTCAACCTTGATATTAAATTGGGTTTTATAATAAGATGCTTCCAATTTTTGGTTTGTTAGTGACCTATTCAGACGTTCTCACCTTACAGCTGGTGTCAGAAATTTGGTTCTGAATTTTTGCTGTTGGAAGAGAAATTTTAAACTAACTTAGCTTAAAGAATGGACTGTCATTAAACCATCAGCTTGTTGTCCTCCACATCAGGCATTGCTCATTTTAAGTACAGTACAGTACATACCAAGCATGGAAAAGCCATATATTTGGAAAGATTTTTTTTTAACAACTAATTTTTATTTTTCTTCATTTGTCACAAGTTTACATTTCCAGTTGTCTTTTTTTTTATTTACAGCTTTCCATTGCACTCAGTTCTGGCCACTTTAAAATTGGCAACATCTATGATCTCCATTCTCTCAGCGCACAATCTGCCAAAAATCAATCCCACTGTTCATCACCAAGACCAAATTTTTTTGACTTTCTCTTTTTGGCTCCTCTGTCCTACAGATCAAAGTGGTGAATGCGTTCCGCAGTTCCTTGTATGAGGGGATAGAGAAACCAGAATCTCGAAGCTCCATCCACAACTTCATGACGCACCCAGAATTTGGAATGGAAGATGACGAGCCTCGGATCCCACTGATTGATGAGACTGATGTAGAAATCAATGGACTTGCCCCAAGCCCACCCAATAAGAATAACAATGCTGTTGACAGTGGAATTGGCTTACCCCTCACAGACGCTAGCAAGCTTGCCTCTTCCAGTCCAGGAAGTCCCTTACACAGTCTAGAAACATCTGTCTGAACCTCTTTCCACAACATCCCCCCCACCCTTACCACCCTTGCTCCCAACTCCCCCAACCACGCCCCAAGTGGATCTCCAATCCATGAACTTGCAGCTTTCACTCTGTTTTGATTGTTTTGCAGGAAGCAAAAAAAATTGAATGATAATTGGCAAATTGACAGGAAGTCTGCAGATCCTAAAGCATTTTATGTAGGATGAGTGAATGTTTCTGGCAATATGTCATCTGAACATGAAACACTATCTTAAGATTGTAAAACACACTAACTGTCATACCAGAATAATGTACAGAATGGTGAGAGTTAACAGAACAATTTGTCGACTTTTACTTCTGCTGTCACCAGCACTTTGGAGTTTACAAGATGTCTGTTTCAATTTATTCAAATTGAAAAGGCCACAGATTTCAATAACAGTGAAATGAAATGCCAAAAAAAATACCAATTCTATATTTCCTGGAGAGTGTTGTTTGCAGTATGATAAACGGGAATTGTTCTTGTAGTTTGGTTCATGTGTGGAGCAGCAGGGAGGACAGACTTAAACTAACTTATAATATTAGTTGTTAGTTTGACATGGCTTGCTGATGACCAGTATTAGGTCACTTTTGTAGCCAACTGCCAAGTGGCTTTCAACATTTCACTGACAGAGGCAAGTGGCGAAATCTCCTAAATTTCAATGTGCTGGTTGTGCTTCACATCACTTGTACACTATAACTATCTTTTGGTCTCCTGGCAAGGTGTGATCCATGTCTACCCTTTTGCAAGTGGTCAGCAGTAATGTTCCAGTCTCAATGGGAAAGCTGTTAAAAATCCTTTGAAGACTATCTTTGTATCAGCAATTTTAGATTATTTGCAGGGTTGGGGTTTGATTGAGGTGGGGAGGAAGGGTGTAGAGAAATGGTGGCACTTGTATTTTTTTGGTTGGTCGTGGTGACAGATTATAGTTATTTTTGTTGACTGCCAGATGTTCAGCTTCCCATTAAAATTGAGTGGAAGCGGGTTGTCTAATCATTCAGTGCGCCGGGCTATGGTGACATCAGATGCACACTGAAATGTATTCTGCCTTCTGACAAGGTGACTGATGTCTGAGACTAAAAGTCTAATGAGGCAATCGAGAGCAAATCTTTCAGTCCAATTTAATATAAATGATGTATGGTAAAGCTACTTAGATCCTTCTCAGTAGCCTTCTAAATTCACATTTGGTTCATACCTTTCTTCAACAAAAACATAAAGCCAAGTGGGATCAAAATTTGGTAGGAGTTTGGTTTGGAATGTATGTTTCTGGCAGCATATTTGCTACTTAGTTTAAAGTCTGTTGCAGGGGCTTCAATTCCACAATGGCAGTGTTGCCTGTTCAGTTCTAATTTGGGACTCTTTTTGGAATGATACGTACACTTAAACTGGAATAAAAGAATGGCGTTCGCTTAACTGGTAGGCAAAATGAGGGAAGCATAGTGGCATATCATGATTACATTTGAGTTTGTGGGAAAGGTTTCTCTCACACAAAAATAAGCTTTTACTTAAACCTTAGCAAGCCTGCTGTTATCATCATACACATTAATTTTTATAACCATTTGTTCACTTGCCTGTTTGGTTCTGCACATGATACTTCCTGAAATATTGGCCATGCGTTGATGCCTTCATAATTCAGTGAAACTGATTATATTTAGCCATTCAGTGAATACAGTGGAAGGGAACTTGATTCTGCTGAACTAAAGTTTAAGTGAAGTTTTCAGGATGCAGAGTTACTAAGTGGCCAGGTATTCTGACCTTTTGATTAAGCAGTGACTTGTAACATTAAAAAATTTGAATAATGGGGCGAATCTTCATGACATCATGCAAATCCTTGGGTACACAACTTTGAATGATGGCAGATTCTTTATGGATCAATTACTTGATACAGTAGAGCTGTTTTAGATGGTACTAGAATTTGTATTTAGTCTCCTGCCTGCATGTTGGTTGAGATGTATGTTTGAAGTACCTTTCCTCTAAAATATTGTCTAAAGTGATTCCCTGCAACCCACACCACTCAGCACCTTTTTAAGTAATCCGATCTGAAGAGATAAAATGTATTACTGCATAAGAACAATGTTTCTGACATTTTTTCCTAACCAAAACCTTTAAAATATTGGTAAGTACAGAACTCAAAAGCTCCTCTTTTTTCCGTAGTACTAGGATGGGTAATGTAGTATATGGCAGCTGCCAAAGTTGATTTTAAAGTCTTCGAGGAGTAATGACAAAAAGCAGTTTTTGTCTACACTAAATACTGAAATAAACAAGACAAGAATTGTAATTTATCTTTGATCATGAGGTGATATTCTATCAACCAACCAAAAAGGGACATTACAGCTTTAATAGGACAATGTTAAGTTATAAAAGAATGTGATATTCTAACTTTCACTTAACGATGAAGGAAGTGGAAGGATATTTCTTTCTACCACTATGCACTAAGTGTACCTTTTTAGTTTAATTTGTTTGTACCTGAACCAAAATCACCTCTTTGCATCTCCTGTTAGCAAAGTTGTTGAGGTATATGTTGCATAGTTTTGTGGAAGAGGCGGAGCTTATAATTGTTGGAAATTATTCTAATTCCTCCAATCAATTCACATCTCCACCTTACCACAAAGCTGCATTAGATACATTTCACCATTCAGTTGCAGTTTCACACTTGCATAGTATGTTGAGAAAGGACTACAATAATGTTTAATAAGAAAACCTATCTTTGTTAGTAAGTAAGGAATTGGAATGTATAAATTGAGCCAACCCTTGTAGAAATGCGTATAAACTTGTTTTGAAATTAATCCTAACCAATAAATTAAAACCTTTAGCTATCTTTATTTAATCCACTAACAACAGTGTTGCTGACCATTTAAAACTGCAGGCCAAAATTTGGAATCTCAAAGGAAGAGCCCAGACCATAGTTTTTAAAAACTATTTATTGCATTCAACATTTTCTATCTATTTGCCAAAAGTTTCACTTCAGGTAGTTTTGTGTAAGGATAATTTTTCCACATAAGCTCTCCATGTTCTGCAACTTCTGCTTGGTTATTGAAATTTGGCTGGCTGCTGAAGATGTAATGTCTAATCTGACTGCTTCTGAGCTGCTGTAAGTGTTTCTTTAAGATTTTCTTATAAGAAAACCCTTTAAATCTTCTCTCAATCTTGCAGTGAAGATTGTGAATCACAAGGTATGTGTATTTGTTTTCTTTTTAAACAAGATCTCACTGCAAACCCCCCCCCCCGACTTCCGTCCCAATGCTTTAATTGCAAATTTGGATAGACAGAGAAATCTCGATGGGTGTCCCTGCTGTAATAAATTTGCAGTTTTTATTTCTCCCGCCCCTATAGCAGAGGTAGGTGAGGAAAATATTATGTCTAGTAAAGAGAACAGTAGTTGAAATTACAGTTTAAAATTAGGGGAATAAAATCTAATCTTCTATGCATATACTTAGATCAATATTGTATTGTATGATAGGTCCTGACCTTTATAAAGATGGCAAGGTGATTAGAAACTGAGGTCTGACTCAACAGCTGAAATATCTATATCTGCTGCAGTCCAATGGTGTAACGCATGTTAAACATTCTCTAAGCAGGAACTCTGGAGTGTATCTGAAGCAAAAGCTCCTTCTCCAGATTTGTGAAAGCTAGTTTTCAGTTCCAGAGAGCTTGAAATCTCTAATCATTGTGATGAGGATATTCAGTGGTCTAAACAAGAACAAAAGCATAGCCTGTGGCTAAACTACTGTAAGTTTTATTTTGCAATGAATAATTGCAGTTGCACCAGGATTAAGGTACTTATATAATCAAATGCTTTAACAGAACAGCTGTTCTGTGCCAAAAGATTCCAACATGAAAGAAACATGATTTAATGTTATATAAGAAGCACGTTTATTCCTCAAATTCAAATGAAATTGGGTGTACAGCAAGTTCAAAATCTGATCGATCTGCCTTTATATTGAATCATGAAGCAAAATTTATAGACAGCTCCAAATCTGAAGATTTGATGTTTGGTACCTGTTAAGTAAAGATGGAAATGGTCTTCAGGTATTTATCGATGCAGTTAGTAGTACAGGAGCTATCATCTGTTGTCTGTATAAAGCTTGTAGCTTATACAAAACAAATGAATCATAAGTAAAAATTTAAATTTTCTGATACTTAATGGTTTTCAGATTTGAAGGTGAACTTTTCCGCTGTTGTTCAAGTGTCCTTTTAAGAGCACCACCCTCTTGAGTCAAGAATGGACTCTAAGCATCCATTGCAGTTACCGATTTACATATTTCTGCAGCACTGTAGAAGCAATATGATATGGATTAGTTATCTGGTGGTTATTGAATAGTTTATTTTCATGTACTTGAGGTTTATGCACTTTCTTGTGTGTATCTGCACTTCCAATTGAATTCACTCTAAAACTGTGTGGACTGTGAATTATTCTGCTAATGGTAAGTCTTAGCTTTACTGCAGATTAATGCTCCAAGAAATTACTGCAACAGGTCTTGTCTGAGCATACTATCTTAAGGAAAGAGAATAAAAATAATCGGCAAACCTTTTTCAGTTTTTTTCAGTCATTCAAAACAAGGGCATTTTTCAGTTTGAATTATATTGCTACTTTCATGTGAATGGTCTCAAAAATGGTCCCACAGTATCAGCTGTGTTTCCCGTTAGCTAACAGTGCCCATGCTGTGACATTATGGATTGGCAAAAAGAGCTGGTTTGTGTACAGTATTCAAACTCTTCTAATTTTCTGACAATTTCTGGCATTTTAATATTAACTTCTGACACTTTTTAGACAATTCATCATTATTTGCTTCTACTCAGTAAATTAAACTTCCAGTAAAATCTTTTGAATTGTTTCTGGCTGTTTAAATGCAACATGTCGTCACCAAGTCTTGAGGTTTCTTTCTAATGTCCTTCACTACTTCCGTCACCACTTTCAGTGTTTATAAATATCCCTGTCGATTTTCTATCAGCCTGCACACCGATTTATGTCCAGTTGAAATGAATTACTCTTTATCTGATCTGACTCTTGGATTTTTGTTTTTATCTCCCACCTTTTTCTATCTCTCCTGCACAGACTCGAGATATTGAGAGACTGACTTCTCAAGCTCTTTTTTTTTTAATTTGCCTGAATCCAGGCAATTCTCCCATGTCATCACAAAGATGTCAAACTACAGAAGAATTTCAAAATCCAAAAGAACGTTCACACTATAAAAAGAGTAAGCAACAATTACTGACCGCTTGTTAGAACCTTTGAACAGTTTCAAGGCTACTTTCTCTTCTCCACCTCTCTTACCACCATCTCTCAAGTATGTTATCAAATTGCACTGAAAGCTGGATCAGCTCTGTTCTACTCCTGTCACCCCGAAAAGCCCCAGGTTCACATTGATCAGTCATAAAAAATTCTTTAAACAGTAAATTAATTCTAATTTTATAAACTTTAATCACACTCAACCTGCTTCGGTCTCCTGTCCCTGACCAAGTCATGACTTCAGGATAAACCAATGCCACAAGCATTCTGTCTGTCTTAGTGGCTGGCTGTTCAGAGGGAAGTGTGTATGTCTAATGAAGAACAGTCCACCTTTATAAATGAAATTAATTTAATGGGAAGTGTGCAATTCAAAACTGTGTTGTGTATTAATGCAAGTTATGCCAGAGGCTGAAATTTTCCTTTAAATCAATAACTTCTGTGATGAACTAAATTGATCATGTGCTCAAAAAATGTTCACTTTCATTTGGAGACATATCACTTTCAATGGATATCTACCATCCTTTCTACTGCACTTCAGGCACAGGTTAGTACGACTTGCAGCTTGATGAGAGACTCCTGAATTATCACTGGGGTTTTAAAAAAAAAGGTGCAGAAATAAATAAATAGTCGTCTTGGTGGGTGTTCTGGGCTGCCTTATCACAAAAGCGGTATTACGTTACATTTTCTATTTTACAACATGAATCATATGCCTTTATAAACATAGAATGGTGACTATGAAGACTAAACATAAGGAATTTGGAAAAATAGGTTTGATTCCACTAAAAATCCACCTCAGATTTATTATTTAATATGGAAAGAGATATTTTTCCAGTTTTGGGACCACAAGCATGATAAACTATTTTTAAACAACGTATGAAAATTGTCTACAATCCCCATCTTCCTGGCACATCTTTACCTCATCGGGTAAACAGCTTGAAGAGTGTACATGTTAATTACCGGTTTTCTAAATGTGTGGTCTTGTGGAGCAAGTACTTGTGAAGCACAATCAAATAGTTGGGACTGACCTGCTCTAACATAGTAAATGATTGATAAAAGGTGAAGAACCTGTTAAAGTGGTCACAAAGCGGTGATTGTAGACTGCTAGTTTACTGACATCAGCTTTTTGAGGAGATTACAATCAACCTTGGCCTGACCTAGAAGCAAATTATCACCACAATCATACAGTACAGAAGAGGCACTTCAGCCCATTGGGTCTGTACCATTTTGTTAAAATATATATAAAATTTGTGTGTATAATGCATCTGGATGTTGTCTATGTGGGTTAGATTCTTTTTTTCCAACAAAGTTAAAGCTTTTTTCTGTGTGCTACGTCTGTTGCTAATCAACAACAGGCACTTGAAACTTACGTGAAGCCATGCTTACAGTTAATGATTTGGGATTTCAGAAAAGAAACTAATTTTGCAGGATGTATCAATACTAACCTGCATTGATCTTACCCTGATTACATCAAGGTGTCAGGAAGAAATCTACCAACAAACACTTAACAGTAGAAGCACTTGGATGATCTAGACGATTCTAAAGGTAATGGACTAGAATGTAAGACACTAATTGTTGTCTATTCAATTTGACATTAACTTGAGCAAAGTAAATGACTGACTTTTTTTCCTTCATTCAATCCCTTGAACATTTGCAACCAATATTCTTGCAGTTGCATACTTTCTTAAAGTCTTTGTGTTAAGCAAGAGAGAGTTTACAGAAAATAGAGGTGTCAGATTATGTAACCGGATACATGCATGTTTGTGTCACAGTGCAGAGTCATCACTTCGGTAACAAATCCTTGATTTGATTATTATTGATAATCATTTTTATTTCCTATCTATAGACAGCAACTTGGGACATCTTTGCTTCCACAATAAAATTGTGCTCCTTTCTTATCTTTTTATATATGCATTTTGTTAAAATGTGTCTAAAATTTTGCTTTGTGTATAACTTTGTTTCTATGTTCTAAAATGTTCGATTTTCTTTGCTTAGTTTGAAAGTGGGCAACACTAGAAGAGTTTTTAAAAAACACACTATGGCTTAAGTTATTGAATAAAAAGTATGGTGCTGTAGCTTAAAGGTATATATCCTGTTTGATAAGTTTTTAAAAAAAACTAGTACAGCTTTGCTGACTTATGCCTTGAAAGATGGAATACTTATTAACTCTGTCATGTGTGTCCTTTGTGTGTTTTTCTTCATGAAGCAACAGCACGGTCTTAGTGCAATTTCAAACGCACATTACTGAGAAGTAATATCTTGGTTGCCTTTCTTCAAATTTAAATAGGGAGCTAAGGGAATCTTAATAACATATACACCTAACTCTTCTGCCTTCACAGTTTACTGTTTTTAATTGAAAACAATGTTCCAAGTGTTTACAACAAGTATAAATGTTGAATGAAAAAGGCAAAAGTGTTGCATCAATATCGGTGTCATTCACGTAGTCCACTTTCATCTGATTCAAGGGAATTATTGTTCTTCAGTTGAGAAGGCATGTGGTATAAAGAAATGAAATAAGACTTTGGAAGGAAGTCTTGTGATGCAATTCCATTGTGCAAGTGAATGTAGAAAATGTATTTTTGGGTTCTGGACAATTCCATCCTTCAATAAATACACTCGTGAAGCTAAACTATTTCTTGTAAAGCAGAGGAGAGCAAGATTGAGGCATCCAGTAGCTAGTGTAATACACACTGGTATTTTTGTAAAAAAAAATGAAAAACTTAAAAATTTTTAGAAAATGACTGAATAATTATGTGGTATGCATGACTTACTGTGGTGGATCAGAGCAATATGTACCCTGGTGTGTTTGCCACATTAGAGTTCAGCTTGGAGTGCTGATGCTGTATCTTGCATTTTGATATTTTTCTCTTATTACCAGTGACATAACCTCTATGTAAAATGTTTTGCATGTATTTATATGGTTCTTGTGATGGAATGAATAGTCAAAACAGCTTCTTCCAGAACACACCACAATCTGACAATACATCCAGTTGAGAAGTGAAAACAATTAAAAAAAAATTGGCAATGATTTATCAAACCTTAAATGCGTGATTCTAGAAGCTTCAGAGTATTTTTTTACAAGCAGCCTGCATTTGTGAATCATGAAGAATAATGTATCCTGCAATCTTTGTGTATTAAAAGAAAATAATAAATATTTCTCCATCAGTTGTTTATGGATAACTTTTTTATCCTGTTGTAAATAAACTCATTTTTTTTTGTTTATTTTGAACTATGCAAATGGGTCCGTAACTGTTTTCTTTTTAATTTCTCTTCCATTCAGTCTGTGTTTTGGTGGAATGTGTCTTGTTTTGGACAATGTGTAAACCATTTTGTAGTAAATGAACATGTAGAATGCAGTCTCTCCTTTTCCTGTTAAGCAAAGTTCAGACAACGATGTCGATTGAGTAAATACAAATAAAGAATCTGGGGGAATGGAAAACTATTGTGTGTCTCCATTACTGGTGGACTGTGCCCTGGATCCAGTGCTTGGCTGAATTTGGCTTGAATTTGAACTATTGTGTGAGTGGAATTGACTTTGAAACTTGCAACAGATATCCAATTTACACATTGGTTCAAGCAGATGAAGTAACTCATTTCTGCAGTGGTCAAATAGAAATTATAACAGAGTAATTTGTCAGTTAATGGAATGAACATCCTGCATTAACAAAGGTGACAAGTGTGGAAATACTCAGCAGGTTAGACAGTATTCTCAGCAAGGTAAAAACAATGACTGCAGATGCTGAAAACCAAATACTGGATTCGTGGTGGTGGAAGAGCACAGCAGTTCAGGCAGCATCCAACGAGCAGCGAAATCGACGTTTCGGGCAAAAGCCCTTCATCAGGTGAAGGGCTTTTGCCCGAAACGTCGATTTCGCTGCTCGTTGGATGCTGCCTGAACTGCTGTGCTCTTCCAGCACCACTAATCCAGTATTCTCAGCAAGACGAGAGTTAATGTTTCAGGTCTTTGACTCTCCTGCACGACTGGAAAGGACTTGAAATATCTTTGTATGCAGGGGAAATGGGGAGACCCCCTGATGGTGGAAGGTGGGGGAAATTAAATGGTAAAGGGAGTGGTAATGGGGCAGGACACACCAGGTGTGCCCAGAAGAGATGTAAATGGCAGAATGATCAACAATTGTCATCTGAAAGGAAACCGTGTAAACCAAACCAGCCAAATAAAGGAAATGCAAGGGGGCAAAACTTCAAATTGTGTAATTTATTAATTCCAATATTGTACTGATCAAAAAATGAAATGCAGTTGTTTGAGCTTCATTAACCTCTGTCCTGTAGTAATCTAATTTGAGCAAGGTGAAGAATTGAAATAACAAACCGGAGGGAGTGCAAGGCCATGTTTGTATCTTGAATAGGGATGCGCTACAAAAGTGGCTCTCTACCAATCCAAGAAACAATACCTCATCTTTCCAGTCATTAAAATTCCATTTCTGTTGGTTCAGACTAGTACAATCTCAGTCCAAATCAAAATTTTATGAATTCTAAGAGCAACCCTTCACAATTTGGACTGATTCTGTTAAAGTTTGAGTACTGAGAGAACTTGCTGAGGTGTTAGAAATGAAATTTTAAACTGAGGCTTCTTCTGCATGCCCATTGGAAATATTTGAAAGAAGCAGGAATCTTTTCCCAGTCTCCAATTAACATTCCTATCCTGCTGACATCAAATGCACTGGTCATCTCATTGTAATGCATAAGATCAATGGCCAGAAAGTGGTTAGTGTTTAGTAATTTGCTAAACACCAAATGTTGTGAAATTCTATCTACATAAACGAAAATTTTCCTTTGTATGTTTTGATCACTCTGGAGGGAAAAGGAATCTTGTTTGATTTAATGATGATATCCTGGTCTTTCTGTCACTTGCTGCTCACCATCTACAATCTAAACCCCACACCTCACATCACAGATATAACTACAGGCTTACATTTGATCTTACAAATTCATGAGTAGTTAAGAGCTATAACGAATGGGTGAAATTCCTTTTTTACGCAGCATTATGAAGCTCTGAAATGCTCAGTGATTGAAGTCGAGGTCAATGAAGTATTTCCACACTTGTCACCTTTGCTAACGCACAATGTTCATTCCATTAACTGACAAATTACTGTTATAATTTCTATTTAACCACTGCAGCAAGTCAAATGTTAGGGTGTCCTAAAGGAAAAGTACTAGAATATTAGAACTAAAGAGGCACTTGAAATTAGAACCATAGTTAGCCAGAGTTTAAACATCACCATTGGGTATGACTAAATTTAATCTCACTTTTTTTTGTGGAAACAGAAAATTCCCTGTTTAACTTTTTTTTTCTCCTTTTGCTATACAACATGAAACATTCTATTGAAGATAAGTATCTCTGGGAAGGATTTCAATACTGTTGTTCTTAAAGTTCAAACTAGCCCAATCTCTGCTAGTGTGTCCTGGAATCACATCAAGCCTAAATAAACCAGTATGCGATGATGGTTTGTTTATTTATTTATCTTGTACATGGATATGGTGTTTACTTGTTTTTAAAAAGTGGATTTTTTTAAGATGTAGAATGCTTAATTACTTTGCTGCTTCCCTAGTTGGCAGCAGCAACATTTAAAGCAATCTGCATTCTTAAGAGTTTCATAATTGCAATATGATTGAGTACCAAACTAAAAGAAGACGACTGTATCACAAATATCTCAACTTTTTAGAAGTCATTGCCACAGTGGCTCAACAGATCAATTGTAGAACATCGAAAGATTCACTTCATGATCTTTGCTGAGATGGACAACCCTTCATTGATTGTATACAGCACAGAAGGCCATTCAACCTATCACATCCATGCAACTTCTCATGCTGCCATACCCATTATGTAGCTCGTGCATAATGTTTGGAAATCTGCTCTAGCTTCCTGATTTTTACTATTCATAGGTTTCCAATCTTTCTCAGTTACTGTTCTTTAAAAGACTTTTAGAATTTGAAAATAATGAGGCCAGCAAGGCAACAGCTTTGATCTTTTGTCTCCAGCCACACTATCCTTCCAATTCTAAATGCTGACCAATTAATACTACATTCCAGTTACTTAGAACATTAAGGAATTAATATTGTAAGTTCACTGTCCTTCAGGTTGGAACACATATAAGTTGTTTATATTGTTTCAATTTCCTGCTATGAAGTGTGATACTAATGGAAAGTGGCCTAATATTTAGCCAGTACCATGTTTCTCTGTGTTAGAAAAATCCATGAATGTTACTTTCCCGTTTCTTCAAGTCTCTGACTTCAGGCAGCTACAACTATTTCTGTCAATTCCAAGGCTGTTAAAGGCATTTAAAGTGTTGCCAGCTACTTCGCTGTTTTTTTTAAACCACCAAAATGCAGATAAATTTCCGCAGCTTACAACATTAGGTCACAAGACTACCAATATCTCCTTTCTAACAAAAGTATAGCTTTTTCTGACTGTACAAACATGGTTACTAAGTACTGACACCAAGGTGAATTGGAGATGGTCTCCCTGATCAAAATTCTGTATCTCCAATTAAAATCAAAATAGGACTAAAGTTAGGACAGTTTTGATGCTTGCCTCAAGAAGGGAACTGATCTTGTACACTGGAATAAGTAATAAGACCATAAGACATAGGAGTGGAAGTAAGGCCATTCGGCCCATCGAGTCCAGTCCACCATTCAATCATGGCTGCTGGGCACTTCAACTCCACTTACCCACATTCTCCCCGTAACCCTTAATTTCCCCGAGTCAACAAGAATCTATCAATCTCTGCCTTGAAGACATTTAGCGTCCCGGCCTCCACTGCACTCTGCGGCAATGAATTCCACAGGCCCACCACTCTCTGGCTGAAGAAATGTCTCCGCATTTCTGTTCTGAATTTACCCCCTCTAATTCTAA
Source organism: Chiloscyllium punctatum (assembly GCF_047496795.1). NCBI lineage: Eukaryota > Metazoa > Chordata > Chondrichthyes > Orectolobiformes > Hemiscylliidae > Chiloscyllium > Chiloscyllium punctatum. Next base: position 49,763,139 of record NC_092783.1, read on the forward strand.
AACTGTGTCCACGGGTCCTAGTCTCCTCACCTAACAGAAACAATTTCCTAGCATCCACCCTTTCCAAGCCATGTATTATCTTGTACGTCTCTATTAAGGCTCCCCTTAATCTTCTAAACTCCAATGAATACAATCCCAAGATCCTCAGCCGTTCCTCGTATGTTAGGCCTACCATTCCAGGGATCATCCGTGTGAATCTCCACTGGACACGTTCCAGTGCCAGTATGTCCTCCCTGAGGTGTGGGGACCAAAACTGGACACAGTACTCCAAATGGGGCCTAACCAGAGCTTTAGAAAGACTCAGTAGCACAATGGTGTTTTTATATTCCAACCCTCTTGAGATAAATGACAACATCGCATTCGCTTTCTTAATCACAGACTCAACCTGCATGTTGACCTTTAGAGAATCCTCGACTAGCACTCCCAGATCCCTTTGTACTTTGGCTTTACGAATTTTCTCACCGTTTAGAAAGTAGTCTGTGCTTTTATTCTTTTTGCCAAAGTGCAAGACCTCACATTTGTTCACGTTGAATTCCATCAGCCATTTCCTGGACCACTCTCCCAAACTGTCTAGATCTTTCTGCAGCCTCCCCACTTCCTCAGTACTACCTGCCTGTCCACCTATCTTCGTATCATCGGCAAACTTCGCTAGAATGCCCCCAGTCCCTTCATCCAGATCATTAATATATAATGCGAACAGCTGTGGCCCCAACACTGAACCCTGCGGGACACTGCTCATCACCGGCTGCCATTCTGAAAAAGAACTTTTTATCCCAACTCTCTGCCTTCTGTCAGACAGCCAATCCTCAATCCATCCCAGTAGCTCACCTCGAACACCATGGGCCCTCACCTTGCTCAGCAGCCTCCCCTGTGGCACCTTATCAAAGGCCTTTTGGAAGTCTAGATAGACCACATCCACTGGGTTTCCCTGGTCTAACCTACTTGTCACCTCTTCAAAGAATACCAACAGGTTTGTCAGGCATGACCTCCCCTTACTAAATCCATGTTGACTTGTTCTAATCTGACCCTGCTCTTCTAAGAATTTAGAAACCTCATCCTTAATGATGGATTCTAGAATTTTACCAACAACCGAGGTTAGGCTAATTGGCCTATAATTTTCCATCTTTTGTCTTGATCCTTTCTTGAACAATGGGGTTACAACCGTGATCTTCCAATCATCCGGGACTTTCCATGACTCCCGTGACTCTTGAAAGATCTCAACCAATGCCTCCGCTATTTCCTCAGCCACCTCTCTCAGAACTCTAGGATGTATCCCATCGGGGCCAGGAGATTTATCAATTTTAAGACTTTTTAGCTTTTCTAGCACTCTCTCTTTTGTAATGACAACCATACTCAACTCAGCCTCCTGACTCCCTTTAATTGTTGGGATATTACTCCTGTCTTCCACTGTGAAAACTGACGCAAAGTACTTATTAAGTTCTCCTGCTATTTCCTTATCTCCCATCAATAGGCTTCCAGCATCAGTTTGAAGTGGCCCAATGTCTACTTTTGTCTGTCGTTTGTTTCTTATGTATTGAAAGAAACTTTTACTATTGTTTCTAATATTACTGGCTAGCCTACCTTCATATTTGATCCTGTCCTTTCTTATTACTCTCTTTGTTATCCTCCGTTTGTTTTTGTAGCCTTCCCAATCTTCTGATTTCCCACTGCTCTTGGCCACTTTATAGGATCTCTCTTTTTCTTTAATACATTTCCTGACTTCCTTTGTCAGCCATGTCTAATCCCTCCCTGGATAATCTTTCTTTTCTTGGGGATGAACCTCTGTGCAGTGTCCTTAATTATACCCACAAACTCCTGCCATTTTTGCTCTACTGTCTTCCCCGCAAGCCTTTGCTTCCAGTCTATTTTCGTCAGTCCCTCTCTCATGCCCTCAATTACCTTTATTTAACTGTAACACCATTACATCCGATTTTGCCTTCTCTCTTTCAAACTGCAGACTGAACTCTACCATATTATGATCGCTGCTTCCTAAGGGTTCCCTTACTTTAAGATCTTTTATAAAGTCTGGTTCATTGCAAAGCACTAGGTCCAGAATAGCCTGCTCCCTTGTGGGCTCCATGACAAGCTGTTCCAAAAAGCCATCCTGTAAGCATTCCATGAATTCCCTTTCTTCGGATCCACTGGCAACATTATTTACCCAGTCCACCTGCATATTGAAGTCTCCCATGATCACCGTGACCTTGCCTTTCTGACATGCTTTCTCTATTTCTCGGTACATGTTGCGTGCCTACTCCTGACCACTGTTAGGAGGTCTGTACACAACTCCAATTATGGGTTTTTTTTGCCTTTGTGGTTCCTCAATTCCACCCACACAGACTTCACATCATCTGACGCTATGTCATTCAGTGCTATACATTTAATATTGTTCTTCACTAACAAGGCAACGCCGACCTCCCTGTCTTTGATAAGTTGAAAATCCTTGGAGGTTTAACTGCCAGTCCTAACCCCCCCTGTAACCAAGTCTCTGTGATGCCTACCACATCATAATCATTCACTATGATCTGTGCCATTAGTTCATCTGCTTTGTTATGAATGAATGCTACACGCATTCAGGTAAAGTGCCTTAATGCTAACTTTATCATTAGAGATATTGGAAGTCATATGATGTCCTAAGTTATCCTTGCTTTTTTTCTGCATTCCTAGTCTGCCTCAATTTTAAATCCGCCTGGACACATGCTATCCTACTGCTTGTCTTTCCATTTAACACCATACACCCTGTTGCTTTCACTTTCCCTTCCCCCCAACTCAGAAGTTTAAAGTCCTACTGACCACCCTATTTATCCTCTTCGCTAGAACATTGGTACCTGATCGGTTCAGGTGGAGACCATCCCAATGGTACAGATCCCCCCCTGTTCCAAAACTGATGCCAATGTAATGATAACACCTTGAAATTTTAATGATGATTAAAGAATCTAAACTATGTTCCTAGCTAATTTTGCCCTTGCTGGCCTATGAAAATTGTAATCAAACTTGGCTCCTTTCATTTTATCCTCAATACCCATCTCTGATGATAAAAATGTTATGTGGTCATTTGTTTTAAGGATGTGGAAAATGTTCTCTCTTAATATATGATGCGCTTTACAAGGTCTGAGGAAGTGTCCCTTTCTAAAGATTGTATTTGTACATTTTGTAGACTAAAGCATAAGTGGAGTGATGTAACATTATACCTAGGGGTCAGAATTCTTGCTAGTTAAGCGAAAAGATATGTAAATAGTGAAAGGTCTGAAAGGAAGACGGGGTGGGTAAGGTTGCAGGAAGGAATGGACATTTGAAACCAAAAAGATATGACTTCTGAAGATATTGAAATCAGAACCTTTGCATCTTTCTGCTGAAATGTTGAGAAATATTACATGAGTAACCAGTACCTGGGTTTATGTCGCCTCTCTCGTCTGCTTTGTCATCAGTAACTGATTTTCCAACTCAAAACCACTCACTCTTCCCTTTATCCCTTGATTCCTTTAGTGTCCAAACACACTAACAAATTCTTTGCGAGACTGTTCAGGCTGAGTCAGTACAGATTGAAGGCAGAGATGATCAGATTTTTAAAGGAATTAAGGGTACAGGAAAAGGCAGCAAAGTGGATTCAATGTTTATTAGATCTACCATGCTCTCATTGACTGTAGAGCATCTCAGTGGGCTGTATGGCCTATTTCTGTACCTATAGCCTATGATCTAAGTCATTATAATATTCAACCCCAATTGCCCGAGGCTGGAGGAATGCACGGTCACTCCTGTCCCACCACTCCTTTGTTTTGTTATAATCCACCTCTACTTACCAAGTTGGCCAAATAATACCTTAGCCATAATTAATTTGGAGATGCCGGTGTTGGTACATCCTAGTCTAAGTTAAGAATCACAACACCAGGTTATTGTCAAACAGATTTATTTGGAAGCACCAGCTTTCGGAGCACTGCTCCTTCATCAGGTAGTTGTGGAGTATAAGATCGAAAGACAATTTATAGCAAAGGTTTAAATTACAAAAGGATGGAGCATATAATATAGTAATGTATGCCCTCAAGTCACCAATCACATATGCTTACCTCTGTATTTCCAATGTCTGCAAAATTTCAATCTTAATGTTTCTTCAATCATGCCTTCAGCCTCGACACGAGGGATTTCTTTTCAGAAATAAGAGGTCAGTTGGGTAGCTTGTTCTTGGCAAGTTTTCCTCCAATTGAATCAGATAAAACAAGCATTTTTCCAAACCTAGACTGTTAAAGCAGACCCTTCAGGGGTCAAAAGCAAAACAACTGCCACTCAATTTTCAGGAAGCTTTGCTTGGAAAAAAATATACAGGAGCCAGAATGAAATTCCAATGAGCTTTTCCAAAGAAACCATAAAACTTGAAATAAATCAATGTTCCAATAACAAGTCTTTCAAGCAATATAAAATATGACCATCACAAAACACAACTCCTCAGCATCTACAGCCACCACAGTTGATCTACAAAAGACAACGACAGGAAATTTCTTTGCCTCATCGCTAACCAAAATAATCTCGCAATAAAGATTTGGCTGTGACAAGAGAAAAGCTTATTAATAATCTATCTTGTCATGTTTTCAAAATTTTATACATTTCAATTGCATCCGATTCTTTTAACCACTAGAGTACAGGCCCATTTCTACTCAACCAGTCCTTACTGCCGAGCCATTTTATTGAATGTTCCTACTCGACTATAAAGTAGTTTTTCTTGAAGCTTGCAGTGAACTTTATTGCAGCAACAGAGGGTGATGGCAGATAAAAGAGTGAAAATGATCAGCTATAGACACTTATGGGTCTCACTTATGGAGATTGTTTTGACATAATACAGCTGCCATTTGATTTTCACAGTGAGGTGATAGTGGCACAGAATAGCGAATACAATTTATCGAAGAAAGTATATGAATGGAAATATTTCCTGTGCATGTAATGTCGAGTGTCATGGTTCAGGATGTGGTGAATGGGGAAGTAATGGGCAAAGCAAGACAGGAAATGAAGATATCGCATGATTCCACGAGCTGGTTGCTGAAATGGTAAGGAATAATTCGAAATAGGGCAATGTTGAGAAACCAGAAGATGAAAATCAACGAACTCTGATCAAGGAGGAGGAAGAAATCAGGAAAAACCATAGGAAATGGACCATCTCCAGTTAAAGATTTGATTACCAGAGTAAATGTAAATCCTCCCCTTCAGGGAAAAAGAAAATTACAAGCAGCTGGTAAGAGTTGGTGAAGCCAATTCAATAAATCAGCAAAACATGATGGGGGTCTTTACCTGGAATACACATTCGAAGCCACATTCTGTAGTTATGGTAGTCATTGAGAATGTATTAAACTTCAATAAAAAAAAAGTTACCAGAAACAGATGAAGATTAATCTAGGATAATGACAACAGATAAATGAAAGCAGAAATGCTAAGCTACAGATAATGGAGGAGCCAGCGTGCACAAACAATAGACATTTTTGACAAAGCATGCTTTGTACATATACAGAGAAGCTGGCACTGAGTAACAAACAAATATTTTAGAAGTATGACATAAATTGCTGTATATCTGTAGCATTTGAAATTATTGTGGCATGTCAGATCAGCTTACTGTACTTGTACAAAGTCTGAAAAATAATCCAGCAGTGAGGTACAAGGCAGAAGTTTAAACTGATACAAAAGATCACAAACAAATCAAACATTGAATTTCCTCCCTGAAGTACCAAACTATTCTTCTTCTTTCTAATACATTGTCCCTGGAGCTCAAGATCAATTTTATGCAAAATGCATGCAGTTTCCTGCTAGTTGTGACAAAGCAGATGTTGCATTTCGTTCATGAATTTTTACCACAGCATGAACTGTTGAAATGGCTCAAAAATGGAACGCAATTTGTTCTAATGGGTCTTTGTTGTTGTGACCCTCCAGATGAAATAAATTTTCAAGAACATTACAGCTCAATTCTTTAAGTCCCTGAAGCAGAAGCGTTTTTCCCTCCTATGTGTTATTTACAGACAGTGCGTTAGGATTATACAATGAACTAGTGTTTAAATATAATGCAAGGAAATTTGCGTACACAAACAACTGATTTCTGCCATTTATGTGCCCTTCAAATTCCTGCCCTAAATTCACTTGCACTCTTTCAACTTTTTGATGATTAAGGTCACTGTTGATCTCGTCCATCTCTCAGACCCAGCCAATGGTGTAAGTTTGAGAGAGTCGAATTCAAGATGACCCAAGAGGTCACAACAGCTGTGGAATAAATAGAAATCGGGAGTTATTGATCGAAGAGCTGGAGGTTTTGAACGTAGATATTTGAAACCAGAATACAAAATTAATGCATATTTGACAGATAGTCATTGAATCTCTACGATTATGAACAGAGCCCACAAAAGTGTTGCATACCAAAATCTCTGCTTTAGCACAGTAGTGTTCAATTGTGAATACTTCCAGGAGGATGGCAGAAATAGGGTACAGGCTTCACAAGAGTACAGTCATTTGCTAGAATAATATCATGGTTGAGGTTCAATTAAACGCAGAGACAGAAATGCAGTTGTTCTCAAGGAGGTGATTGGAAAAGGCCAGGAGTCAGAGTTGCTCAAAACTACAAGGGAGTTTGATGAACTCAAATCAGGAGAAAACATACCCATTAGCTGGGTAAGTAGCAAGAGACGAAGATTTAAAATAATTAACATAAGTATCAGAGCATAGATGCTCCATAGTGACAAACCTATGATTGAGAATCATAATGAAAGCAATTTCAATACTAATTTTATTCAGGATATACTCAAAAGAGAAGAATTTGCAGGGCTTTGGTGATTGGAGCTAATTGGACAGTTCAACTGAAGAGCCAGGCACAAACAAACAGTCTCCTTTGGGGGTCATACAATGCTGCCATCTTATTATAATTTTAACTGATTGTAATACACACATTATCACACTGCTGTTCAATTTTAATGCTCACTTGTTAAGCTCTTGACAATAGCATTCTCCACCCCAATCAAAGAACATTTTAAGTATTATCAAACACTGAATCACCCGAGCCACACAAAAATTAGAAGAGGCAAAATAAGATTCAAGAAATTAATGCATGGCTCAAAGTGGACTCCAGTTCATTGGGCACTGCCATAAGTACCAGAAAAGTGCAGGGTGTATGGTTGGGACAATCCACCTAAATCATGCTGGGATCAGTGTTCTAATGAGTCATGCAACTAGGAAGGTAGAGTATAAACAAAGTAATGGGGACAGGGAATCAAATGTGGAAATATGTGATAAATCAAAGAGTAGAGACAAAGCAAGGGGAATGGTATTAATATGAGAAATGATACAGACAAGGATAGAAACGAATCAAGAGCACAAATCTACAAGTAAACAAACAGATAAGACTCGAGGTTACAAAATACAAATTTACAAGCTTTGTACCTGAATGCACACAGCAATCAAAATAGAACAGATGAACCGATAGTGGAAATAGAAATTAGATTAGATTACTTACAGTGTGTAAACAGGCCCTTCGGCCCAACAAGTCCACACCGACCTGCCGAAGCGTATACCACCCAGACCCATACTCCTACATTTACCCCTTCACCTAACATTACGGACAATTTAGCATGGTCAATTCACCTAACCTGCACATTTTTGGATTGTGGGAGGAAACCGGAGCACCCGGAGGAAACCCACGCAGACACGGGGAGAATGTGCAAACTCCACACAGAGAGTCACCTGAGGCGGGAATTGAACCCGGGTCTCTGGCGCTGTGAGGCAGCAGTGCTAACCACTGTGCCACCGTGCCGCACACAAATAAATACCTTCAATTTGTTGCCCTTAGAGACATGGCAGCAAAAACACAAAGATTGGTCAGCTCTGTTAATTAACAGTATTAACAATAGATAGGGATAAGCCATGTTCAGGAAAATAGGATGTAGAAGATTTATGGATAGAGATAAGAAATGACCAAGGGAAGAAATCACTTGTGATGAGGTCTCTTAATAATAACCAAACAGGATAGACTATAAAAAGGAAGAAATAATCTTAGTATCAGGAAGGTACAGGCGTAATCACTGACTATTTTAATCCGTACATAAATTGGAGAAATCAGATGGGCAAATATAGTCTAGATGAACACAGATTCTTGGATAACCACATCCTGGATCTAAACATATAGCTATCATAGATGTGGTATTGTGCAGTGAGACAGTGAAGGCACCTCTAAGTAATCAAATCATGATATGATTGAAAGCCACATATTGGAGGAAAAAATGTCCAAGACCAGTATGTCAAAATTAAATAAAAGAGCAATTATCGAGCATGAAAGCAGAGTTAGCTAAAATGAACTGGCAAATTAGGTTAAAGAATAGGACAGAGATGCAATCATACACATTTAAGAGGATTCTTCATAATGTATACAATCCAACAAGAAAACAATGCATAGAGGGAGGATCCAGATCCATTGTTAATTAAAAGTTATAGGTCATGTGAAACTTAGGCAGAGCATGACAGAGGTTAATAAAAAGGGTGAAAAATTAATTTAAAAAAATTAACTAGAAATATAACAACTGATAGCAAGAAGTTCCATAAAAGAACCTATGGGAGCATTGATTCTAGAAACAAATGCCCAACAGAATTAATAAGGGAAAATATGATGGCAGCAGATGAACTGAACAAGTACTTTGCATTAGTCCTCACTATAAAAGGGATACAAGCAACATTCTAGAAACAGTTGTAAATCAGGAAAGAGAGGAATGCAAGAAAAACCACAGTCACCAGTTAAAAATCACAACACCAGGTTATGGTCCAACAGGTTTAATTGGAAGCACACTAACTTTCGGAGCGACGCTCTTTAGTCAGGTGATAGTCATCAGGTGACTATCACCTGATGAAGAAGTGTCACTCCAAAAGTTAGTGTGCTTCCAATTAAACCTGTTGGACTATAACCTGGTGTTGTGTGATTTTTAACTTTGTACACCCCAGTCCAACACCGGCATCTCCAAATCAGGACTACAGTCACCAGTTAAGTGATTCTGGATTAGTGGTGCTGGAAGAGCACAGCAGTTCAGGCAGCATCCAAGTAGCTTCGAAATCGACGTTTCGGGCACAAGAAGGGCTTTTGCCCGAAAAGTCGATTTCGAAGCTACTTGGATGCTGCCTGAACTGCTGTGCTCTTCCAGCACCACTAATCCAGAATCTGGTTTCCAGCATCTGCAGTCATTGTTTTTATCAGTTAAGTGATACTGAGCAAAATGTTGGAGCTGGAGGTTTAAAAGTCCCCTGGTCCTGGTGGATATCCTCAAAGGGTCTTAAAAATGGAAAGAGAGATTATTGATGCACAAGCTTTAATTATTATCCATAATTTTCTAGATTCTTGGAAGTTTCCATTAGGTCAGAATCAAAGGTAGCATTGTTATTCAAAAAACAAGTGAGAGACAGGAGCAGGAAACGCAAACCTGTTAGCTTAATATGACAGGCAAAATGTTAGAAGCGGTTGTTAAAAAAATTACAGCAGAGCACTTGGATAAGTTCAAGTTAAATCAGATAGTCAATGATGTTTTGTGAAAGGGAAATAATGTTTAAGGAAGTAATGTATGCTAGACAAACTGGCAGAGAGATGGTGAATAGACTATAAAGTAAAAAAAAGCACAAGAAATGGAAAAGTCAAATAGAATATTACCACTTGTTGTGAGGGAAATCAAATGTAAAAGCATACGAGTACTGACGTGAAACTGAGTATACTGTCTAGTATTGGTTTCCTTATTTAAAGGATGGTCACAAATGCATTGGAAGCAATTCAGAACAAGTTCACTAGATTGATAACTGAAGTGAGTACACCGACTTGAGGAAAACTGGACAGGTTTTGGCTCATCTTCACTGGAGTTTAGATGAGGAAGATGTGACTTGATTGAAATGTACAAGATCTAGAGGAGTCTTGACAGGATGAATGCAGTTGCTCATTTAAGATAGAGAGGAAGGAGATTTTTTTTTCACAGCTGGCCATGAGATTTTGGAACGCCATCTCAAAAATCAGAGTACTTCAATCTTTTTAAGGCATAGATGGATTCTTGACAAGGGGTAAAAAGGTTATTGGGGAGAGGTGGGAATTTGAAGTAATCAGGTCTACCATGATCTGAACAAATGGTGGAATGGGCATAAGCAGACAACACAGATTTCAAATTTGTATATTCATTAAGAAATAAGTAACCAGAAGTTTGGTCACAGGTTTAAGTAGTGTCTAAAAAGGAGAAAAGTGAGAGAGGTGTAATAAGAGCATTTTAGAACTAGAGGCACTAGGAGTGAGAGCCAGGGCAATTAAACTCAGGGATACGAAGTACGACAGAAATAGGTGAGAACGTCTCTCTCAAAAGGACGTTGAAGCTGAAGATGATTACTGACATGGGGAGAAGCAAGGCCATGATCGGATTTAAAACAAGGACAAGTTTTTAAATTAAGATTTTTTATGACCAACAGCACTGGGTGATGGATGAACAAGACACACTACAAATCACTTAGGATGTCATTTCTAACCTTAACGGAAGAGTTAAGTGGGGTCTACTCAATGAGCCCGAAAGGAGCACCGATAGGCCCTTTGGTAGATTCCTCCAAGGGCACATAGGGAAGCTGTCCAAGTAAAGAGGAACTTGGTATTACAAATGCACATGTCCTAAATAGTAAAATATAATGCTCAATAACCATTTAGACAATAGTCAAGACTGTAGTATAATAGTCAATAGGTTCAAATGTTAAAAGGCCTATGTCAATAGATTCAATATTAAAAGGCGTTTGGAACCCAAATGCTGATTTTTAACATGGGGCAGTGGCATGTGGGGTTGGGTTTAAAGCTAATGCAATTCACTAATCAAGCAGCTAGTTATGAGTGCAACCTCTTCAGTCCTACATGATAACTGGTCAATTGGAGCAGATTGGCAGCCAATTTCCACTTGTTTTTAAAAAGCAACTTGAATAATTCTCACACGAAACCTGATTTTACACCAAACTTTGGACATTAGAATTTCAGTTACCAGGAAAAAAAAAGTGTCAGTTTTATCTCTTTCCTCAAAAGTATTGAGATATTTGATTATATCATTTTGAACCAATGTTCATTTTTATTTTTAAAGATGTGGAGGTGCTGGTGTTGGACTGGGGCAGAGAAAGTTAAAAAACCTCATCACCAGGTAATAGTCCAACAGGGTTATTTGGAAGTACAAGCGTTTGGAGCATTGTTCCTTCATCAGCTAACTGACAAAAGAGCACTGCCCCAAAAGCTTGTATTTCCAAACAAACCTTTTGGACTATAAACTGATGCTGTGCGATTTTTAGCTTTTTGTTTTAAAAAGCTGTAACACTGACATAGAAGCAAACAGACCAGCTAACCATCCTTTTTTTAAGCAATGACTAACTTTGCCACCCATTATTCTGCTCATATAGTGCCTAAGCCAGCAAAAGCCATAAAAAGCAATGGACGATACTAAGTCACCTATTTTGTGCATCTTTCCATCCTGAACAGAGAAAATGAACTGAACCAGCGAAGTACGTACTCTGGATACAAAAGTAGATCAGATGTTGGAATTCAGACGCCAGCAATTCAACTCCTGACTCCTCATATTATACATCTACATGCCAAGCATGAGGCATGAGCGCAGCTCCAACAATATTCAAGGAGCTCAACACCAAAGGACTTGGTTCCCCATCTAACCCCCTCAAAATTCATTCCCTCACATGGTGCACAATGGCAGCAGTGTGCACCATTAACAAAATGCATCAAATTATCAAGGCTCCGTAGAAATCATCTTCCAAACTTGTGACCTCTATCCCATAGGAGGACAAGACACACAAGAATAACACTGCCTGCAAGTTCTCCTCCAAGCCACACATCAACCTGACTTGGAACTATATCACTATTTCTTCTTCACTTGGTCAAAATCCTGGAATTCCTTTCCTAATGGCATTGTGGGTGCATGTACACCCCTGGAACTGTAATAGTTCATGTGGCACTTCATCTTCTGAAGGGCAGTTAGGATGGGCAGTAATTACTAGCCTAGCCAGTGCTGCCTAAATAGCAAGAATTAATAAAAAGCACAAAAAGGTAACTGCATTTTGTAGCTCCAAATCAAAGCCAGATAACATCTTTGAGCGGGTACATGAAAATGAGTCAGCAGACATGTCTGTAATCAATTCCAGTTGTGATTAATTACAAGAATAAGATGGTAAACTGCCCCTCAGAACAATAATGTAAATCAAAAATTTTGTTTTTGATTTTTTTCATGCTTAAGGTTTTAAATGCTGCAAGTTTTAGTTCAACAGAAATTTACATAATTTGTTACATTTTGAACATACCCACAAAGCATCTCATTAAATGAGAAACATCAAACCAGCAGATTATCTATTTATTGAAGCAACATCTATTCTCGGCTAGTACTGAATTATTGCACATTAGTTGCAGCTTAGTATAAATTCTCACACAAGACACTCAGATGACAGAAAACAGTAGCTACCTCAATCGAAAACACAAAAATTGTCAAAAATATAAAAGGAATACTCAACACCAAACCAAAGTGCTCAATCAACTTGAAAACTTAACAATATTCGCCAGAGACTTCACATGGAAACATTAATGCAGTAGTACTTGCCACTGTACGAGAACAATAGTTCAATTTTCTCAAACCATTCTACTCCAGAACTCGAACTAAAATGCCAGTTTACACACCCAATATATATGTTGTGAGGTCAGAAGAAATATTAGCTTTAACACTGTCACAATAAGTCATAATAGCCAGCATCATCATCAGATTCCATGTGAAGTATATATCTCAAAAATAGCACAAAAACTTTAAATTCTGTCTTTCCAAACTAGAGTTGCATAGATTTAAAAAAAGTATTTGCAGCCAAAATTAATGGGACTATGCACAGGCACCCATCACTGTTGCTTGGAATAGTGGAATCAAGAGAGAAAAAGATAAGCAGATAGAAATATTACATTAAAGCAATGGGTTATGGGCAATTTCTTCATTCCTCAAATGCCTGGGCATCAATTCCAAAATAAGTGTAGAATCAATGGCAAAATAAAATGGTTACTAGATTAGTGTTGCTTATATGTCAAAAAACAGCATAGCATTTCAAATTCTAGCTGGCACCAACTGGCAATAAAGATGACTGCAGATAATTGCATCTCTCGTGACTAGAGCAGAAGATGTTAGCGAAAAAAAACTGTGGAATTACACATCACAACCACAGAATGTTTCAGCATTTACAGCTCAAAAGTATTTGAAACCAGAACTCTGCAACTTGGAGGCTGAGACACAGCGAGCTGTTTTTGATCCAACTTGCAATGAGGGCAATTGCAGAATATGGCCCAATTTTAAAAGTACACTGGTCAGCTTCAAAAGTTTCATTGATAAATATAATGACTTAGACAATTATAAAAGATAATAGATTCAGTACCATTGCTATTCAAAGAAGTACACAAAATTGTTGAAAAACCAAAATAAATATTATGATAGAACCCAATGTTATACAGAATAGAATCTAGAGCATTCCAACACTCACAAATACCGCTGCTAACAAATTTATCACCATACAATCCAAACATACTGGCTACATTAGGATGTACGGCACTTACTGTGACCAAGTAATTTACCCAATTAGTTCAGTATTATACAGTATTACCCAAACTAATGTTAGTTTGGGTAATACTGTATAATACTGAACTAATTGGGAACAACAGAGTAAGAACACCATTTCTCCCGATACTCCTGCCTCTTCTCTGGTATTCTGTTCTTTACCCATTACCTATGTTGCAACGGCAATTGGAAAAGCTCAAATGGAAAAGCATAAACAAGATAATTTTTCATTTCACTTAACAACACGGCATGTAGCTATCCTATAAAAGTTCTTATAACTGTATTAATTGGCTGCACACACACAGGACAAGGCAGTTTACGCTTATGTAACATTTTAGCACATGCATAGCATGCTACGAGATGTCCCGTCTTTCCATGGATAATATTTCCAGTCCTGGGGCGTACACCACAGACAAGACAGGGTCCCAAGCAGTTCCTCCGAAAATGTGAGGAGTCTTCACGCTGAGTTTTTGTTCCTCCACCCTCAGACTGAAGTTCCTCTTTACTGCTTAAGTTGATACTTGATGTGGATGGCTGCGAAAGTCTATCTAAGGATTCTGAAGAGCCATGTTGGGTATGTTTTGCTTTCTCATTACATTGGAGCTGTTCAGGCTGAATCAGAGGGTCAGAAACAGACTTTCTGCAGTCAGGAACATCAATGTCTTCAGCCTCCTCTGTAGCCTCAAAGCCAGTAATTAATGGGTCGGATGTTGAATGTACAAACTTGGGATTGAGGTACCAGCCTTTACGAAGTGCCCAGCACCGCAGACAATATTGCTTCTGAGAAGGATTACATTTTCCACAGTTGGTACATTTCCAGGAGTCCTAAAATGGAAAAGCAAGAATGTACATCACTGTTGATCAGGGCTTTACACCGTTTGGCAACAGGTATTTTGGCTGACCACTTAGATTTTATAGCATAAAGAAAATGTCAGGTAATTTATTGCAAATGTTATTTCCATCATCAACCCCAGCTTTCAAAATACAAATACGGGTAATATTGCTATTTTATAATAATTTGACCAGAAAGATCAGAATTGTTCAGAACTGAACGGTATAGGTACATGAAAACAATTCCTTTAAAACATTAGATGGCTTTATACAAGTTTTAAAACAAAATGTGAGGCAAATTAAACCCATTTGTGCAAAAAAAAAAACAAAATTGAAAGTACAAGTATAGGCAAAGTGGAGAATCAGCAGTAATTGGTGATAGCACTTTGGTTGACATGGTGTACCATCAGTAAATTGCAGGTGCATTAACGTGCTGTCTAAATAAAACATTGTAGCAGAAGCTCATTTTATACAGCATCAAATTATGTTTCAAAGAAAGATAAGGCATTGATATTCCAGTCACTGCATGATTTATTAATATTTCACAGGCACACAAAATTAAAACGATTAATACATTGTTTGAAAGGACAAGAATCGAAGGGTGGATGTTGTGTTTACAATTAGCTCCAGTTAGCTACAATTAGCTACAATCTGACATACTTCACTTCAGGAAGCATAGATTGGTCCCAGATTCATTACTTGAAGAGTGGGGTGCTGGAAAAGCACAGCCCTTTATCAGGAAGAATGCCACAACTGGAAAGGAAAATTACAAGAGCAGGTTGCAGAGACTAGAATTGCAACCCATTGATCACAAACCAGATTAAGTGATGATTTAATGGAGATACTCTGGATGACTGACTGAATTAACAAAGTAGGTAAAGAGAAAAGCTGCCCAAGTTCAGAACAACTTTATAAATGGTTTGGGGTCAACAGTGCCAGGAAGTACTTTCTTCCAAAATTATGAAAATCAAACTCTCCAGAAAATGCTGTTGAGGGCAGACCGGGTGAAACTTTCAGCACTGGGATTAATAGATATACATTTGGCAAAGTTATTAAAAATTATGGAACTTGGGCAGTAAATGAGGTTAAGATACAGATCCGTTATGATCTAACTATAGCAGAACATGCTTAAAGAAGCTCAATGACCAGTTCCTGCTCCTGTGTGTCCCTTAAATAATTGTTCTCAAATTCCAATTATTTGGGTCTTTGTGAATAATTCAAATTCATTTCTATTTGAACATAGGAACAAAAGTAGACCTTTCAGCCCATCAAGCCTGCCATGCCATTCAATGTGATCATGGCCGATCGAACACCTCATTGCACTTTTACCAACCTCAACCCATTAACCATGCACATCATTGGTAATCAGAAATCGACCAACCTGTACTTTACACATAGAGTCATAGAGACGTACAGCATGGAAACAGACCCTTCGGTCCAACCCATCCATGCCGACCAGATATCCAAATCCAATCTAGTCCTACCTGCCAGCACCTGGCCCATATCCCTCCAAACTCTTCCTATTCATATACCCATCCAAACGCCTCTTAAAATGTTGCAATTGTACCAGCCTCCACCACATCCTCTGGCAGCTCATTCCATACACATACCACCCTCTGCGTGAAAAAGTTGCCCCTTAGGTCTCTTTTATATCTTTCCCCTCTCACCCTAAACCTATGTCCTCTAGTTCTGGACTCCCCGATCCCAGGGAAAAGACTTTGCCTATTTATCCTATCCATGCCCCTCAATTTTGTTAACCTCTATAAGGTCACCCCTCAGCCTCCGACGCTCCAGGAAAACAGCCCCAGCCTGTTCAGCCTCTCCCTGTAGCTCAAATCCTGCAACCCTGGCAACATCCTTGCACATCTTTTCTGAACCCTTTCAAGCTTCACAACATTTTTCTGATAGGAAGGAGACCAGAACTGCACACAATATTCCAACAGTGGCCTAACCAATGTCCTGTACAGCTGCAACATGACCTCCGCAACTCCTGTACTCAATACTCTGACCAGTAAAGGAATGCATACCAAGTGCCACCTTCACTATCCTATCTACCTGTAACTCCACTTTCAAGGAGCTATGAACCTGCACTCCAAGGACTCTTTGTTCAGCAACACTCCCTAGGACCTTACCATTAAGTGTATAAGTCCTGCTAAGATTTGCTTTCCCAAAATGTAGCACCTCGCATTTATCTGAATTAAACTCCATCTACCACTTCGCAGCCCATTGGCCCATCTGGTCCAGATCCTGTTGTAATCTGAGGTAACCATCTTCGCTGTCCACTACACCTCCAATTTTGGTGTCATCTGCAAACTTACTAACTGTACCTCTTATGCTCGCATCAAAATCATTTATGTAAATGACAAAAAGTAGAGGACCCAGCACCGATCCTTGTGACACTCTACTGGTGTCAGGTCTCCAGTCTGAAAAGCAACCCTCCACCACCACCCTTTGTCTTCTACCTTTGAGCCAGTTCTGTATCCAAATGGACAGTTCTCCCTGTATTCCATGAGATGTAACCTTGCTAATCAGTCTCCCATGGGGAACCTTGCTGAACGCCTTACTGAAGTCCATATAGATCACATCTACTGATCTGTCCTCAATCTTCTTTGTTACTTCTACAAAAAACTCAGTCAAGTTTGTGAGACATGATTTCCCACGCACAAAGCCATGTTGACTATCCAAATACACATACATCCTGTCCCTCAGGATTCCCTCCAACAACTTGCCCTCCACTGAGGTCAGGCTCACCGGTGTATAGTTCCCTGGCTTGTCTTTACCGCCCTTCTTAAACAATGGCACCACGTTTGCCAACCTCCAGTCTTCCAGCACCTCACCTGTGACTATCAATGATACAAATATCTCAGCAAGAGACCCAGCAATCACTTCTCTAGCTTCCCAGAGTTCTCGGGTATACCTGATCAGGTCCTGGGATTTATCCACCTTTAAAGACATTTCAAGATATCCAGCACTTCCTCCTCTGTAATATGGATATTTTGCAAGATGTCACCATCTATCTCCCTACAGTCTATATCTTCCATATCCTTTTCCACAGTAAATACAGATGCAAAATATTCATATAGTATCTTCCCCATTTTCTGTTGCTCCACACAAATCCCGCCTTGCTGATCTTTGAGGGGCCCTATTCTCTCCCTAGTTACCCTTTTGTCCTTAAAATATTTGTAAATACCCTTTGGATTCTCCTTAATTCTATTTGCCAAAGCTATCTCATGTCCCCGTTTTGCCCTCCTGATTTCCCTCAAGTATACTCCTACTTTCTTTATACTCTAAGGATTCACTCGATCTATCCTGTCAATACCTGACATACGCTTCCTTCTTTTTCTTAACCAAACCCTCAATTTCTTTAGTCATCCAGCATTTCCTATACCTACCAGCCTTCCCTTTTACCCTGACAGGAATATACTCTCTCTGGATTCTTATTATCTCATTACTGAAGGCTTCCCATTTTCCAGCCATCCCTTTACCTGCGAACATCTGCCTCCAATCAGCTTTTGAAAGTTCTTGCCTAATACCATGAAAATTTCTCCAATTTAGAACTTCAACTTTTAGATTTCATCTATCCTTTTCCACTATTTTAAAACGAATAGAATTATGGTCGCTGGCCCCAAAGTGCTCCCCCACTGACACCTCAGTCACTTGCCCAGCCTTATTTCCCAAGAGTAGGTCAAGTTTTGCACCTTCTCTAGTAGGTACATCCACATACTGAATCAGAAAATTGTCTTGAACACACTTAAGAAATTCCTCTCCATCTAAACCTTTAACACTATGGGCAGTCCCAGTCGATGTTTGGAAAGTTAAAATCCCCTACCATAACTACCCTATTATTCTTACAGATAGCTGAGATCTCCTTACAAGTTTATTTCTCAATTTCCTTCTGACTATTGTGGGGGGGGGGGGAAAGAGTGCACGGTGGTCTATAATACCATCCCAATAAAGGTGATCATCCCTTTCTTATTTCTCAGCTCCACCCAAATACTTCCCTGGATGTATTTCCAGGAATACCCTCCCTCAGCACAGCTGTAATGCTATCCCTTATCAAAAATGCCATTCCCCCCTCCTCTCTTGCCTCCCTTTCTATCCTTCCTGTAGCATTTGTATCCTGGAACATTAAGCTGCCAGTCCTGCCCATCCCTGAGCCGTGTTTCTGTAATTGCTATGATATCCCAGTCCCATGTTCCTAACCATGCCCTGAGTTCATCTGCCTTCCCTGTTAGGCCCCTTGCATTGAAATAAATGCAGTTTAATGTATTAGTCCTACCTTGTCCCTGCCTGCCCTTACTGCTTGACTCACTTCTGTTCTCAGCTGTACCCATCTCAGATTGATCTCTTTCCTCCATCTCCCTGGGTCCTACCCCCCCCCCCACCTTACTAGTTTAAATCCTCCCAAGCAGTTCTAGCAAATTTCCCTGCCAGTATATTAGTCCCCTTCCAATTTAGATGCAATCCGTCCTTCTTGTACAGGTCATTCTACCCCAAAAGAGATTCCAATGATCCAAAAATGTGAACCCTTCTCCCATACACCAGCTCCTCAGCCATGCATTCCATCTGCTCTATCCTCCTATTCCTGCCCTCACTAGCTCGTAGCACTGGGAGTAATCCAGATATTACTACCCTTGAGGACCTCCTTTTTAAATTTCTGCCTAGCTCTCTGTAATCGCCCTTCAGAATCTCTACCTTTCCCCTTCCTGTTGTTGGTTCCAATGTGGACAATGACCTCTTTCTGGCCCCTCCCCCCTGTGAGAACATTCTGCACCCTCTCTAAGACATCCTTGGTCCTGGCACCAGGGAAACAACACACCATTCTGCTTTTTCTCTGCTGGCCACAGAAATGTCTGTCTGCACCTCGGACTACAGAATTCCCGAACACAATTTATCTCTTGGAAGCAGACGTACCTCTCGTTGGATGAGAGCCAATTTCAATACCAGAAACTTGGCTGTTTGTGCTACGTTCCCCTGAGAATCCATCACCCCCTACATTTTCCAAATCAGCATACCTGTTAGAAATGGGTATATCCACAAAAGACTCCTGCACGACCTGCCTACCTCTCTTACCCTTCCTTGAGTTAACGCATCTATGTGACTGTATCCGAGACATCCCCCCTTCCTATAGAACATAGAACAGTAAAGCACAGAACAGGCTCTTCAGCCCACGATGTTGTGCCGACCACTGATCCTCATGTATGCACCCTCAAATTTCTGTGACCATGTGCATGTCCAGGAGTCTCTTAAATGTTCCCAATGACCCTGCTTCCACAACTGCTGCTGGCAACACATTCCATGCTCTCACAACTCTCTGTGTAAAGAACCCGCCTCTGACATCCCCTCTATACTTTCCTCCAACCAGCTTAAAACTATGACCCCTCGTGTTAGTCATTTCTGCCCTGGGAAATAGTCTCTGGCTATCGACTCTATCTATGCCTGTCATTATCTTGTATACCTCAATTAGGTCCCCTCTCCTCCTCCTTTTCTCCAATGAAAAATGTCCGAGCTCAGTCAACCTCTCTTCATAGGATAAGCATCCAATCCAGGCAGCACCCTGGTAAACCTCCTCTGAACCCTCTCCAAAGCATCCACATCTTTTCTATAATAGGGCGACCAGAACTGGACGCAGTATTCCAAGTGCGGTCTAACCAAAGTTTTATCGAGCTGCAACAAGATCTCATGACTCTTAAACTCAATCCCCCTATTAATGAAAGCCAAAACACCATATGCTTTTTTAACAACCTTGTCCACTTGGGTGGCCATTTTAAGGGATCTATGTATCTGCACACCAAGGTCCCTCTGTTCCTCCACACTGCCAAGAATCCTATCCTTAATCCTGTACTCAGCTTTCAAATTCAACCTTCCAAAATGCATCACCTCGCATTTATCCAGGTTGAACTCCATCTGCCACCTCTCAGCCCATCTCTGCATCCTGTCAATGTCCCGCTGCAGCCGACAACAGCCCTCTATATTGTCAATGACACCTCCAACCTTTGTGTCGTCTGCAAACTTGCTGACCCATCCTTCAATCCCCTCATCCAAGTCATTAATAAAAATTACAAACAGTAGAGGCCCAAGGACAGAGACCTGTGGAACACCACTCACCACAGACTTCCAGGCGGAATATTTTCCTTCTACTACCACTCGCTGTCTTCTGTTGGTCAGCCAATTCTGTATCCAGACATCTAAGTTCCCCTGTATCCCATTCCTCCTGACCTTCTGAATGAGCCTACCATGGGGAACCTTATCAAATTCTGGATAAATGGTGCTGGAAGAGCACAGCAATTCAGGCAGCATCTGAGGAGCAGTAAAATCGACGTTTCGGGCAAAAGCCCTGCATCAGGAATAAAGGCAGAGAGCCTGAAGTGTGGAGTGCAGTGGGAGAGGGACTCCCTGAGATTCTTGTAGAGAGAGGAGGAAAACTCCTTCAAGGCAGGCATCCTTGCAAGAGGATTCGCAGTAGGGTTAAAATCAACTAGGTAAAAATAATGACTGCAGATGCTAGAAACCAGATTCTGGATTAGTGGTGCTGGAAGAGCACAGCAGTTCTGGCTTTCTGGATTAGTGGTGCTGGAAGAGCACAGCAGTTTTGCTGAAGTCCATATACACCACATCCACAGCTCGACCCTCATCAACTTTTCTAGTCACATCCTCAAAGAACTCAATAAGGTTTGTGAGGCATGACCTGCCCCTCACAAAGCCGTGTTGACTGCATTTAATCAAGCCATGCTCTTCCAGATGGTCATAAATCCTATCCCTCAGAATCCTTTCTAACACCTTGCAGACGTGAGACTTACTGGCCTGTAATTGCCGGGGATTTCCCTATTTCCTTTCTTGAAGAGAGGAATTACATTTGCTTCTCTCCAGTCCTCAGGTACGACTCCAGTGGAGAGCGAGGATGCAAAGATCTTCGCAAGTGGCGAAGCAATTGCATTTCTTGTTTCCCAAAGCAGCAGAGGACAAATCTGGTCCAGGCCTGGCGACTTGTCAATCTTCATGTTTGACAAAATTTTCAGCACATCAGCTTCCTCTATCTCTATCCATTCCAGCATGCACATCTGCTCTTCAAAGGTTTCATTCACTACAAAGTTCGTTTCTTTCATAAAGACAGAAGCAAAAAACTCATTTAGGGCTTCCCCTATCTCCTCAGACTCCACACACAAATTCCCTATGCCATCCCTGATCGGCCCTACTCTTTCTTTGACCATTCTCTTATTCCTCACATAAGTGTAAAATGCCTTTGTGTTCTCCCTAATCCGTTCTGCCAAGCCTTTCTCGTGCCCCATCCTGGCTCTCCTCAGACCATTTTTGAGCTCCTTCCTCGCCTATAACTGCCATCCATCACATACTGTCGCTGTTGCAAATTCCTCATCGCTTCTATCTGTCTCTCCAACCAATCCACTCAATCTGATATGATTTGTATCCAACAGCATTTATGGCAGATATAATCAGCAGTAACCCTTAAACTCTCTTTAAACTCCCACATCTGACAAGTAGTACATATCAATGCAAAGGCCATTTTTGCTCCTTCACAATCTACAGACCCAGAAAATAACACCATCTTATTCCTCTACAAATACTGCCCCAGGTTAAAATATAAGCCATAGCTATTAATTTAAATTTAATCAAGAGACTTATCTCCAAAAACATATAATCAAGAAAGAACCCACTGTACTCACTAATACAGCCTCTCTCTTGGACAGACTTAAAACAACAATTAATTTATCTGATTCTGTGCTGTGAACTTCGCCCAACAGTTCCTCCAAGATTAGTTGTGAATTTCACTGTTTGTTAATTTTCCCAGATGCACTCCGATGTCCAGTGATACACAAATTCAAACAGCAAAGGCAGTAACTGTGCAGGTTCTCTCTCTCTCTCTCTCCTGCACTGTCCTCACCATGTGCTTCCTTTGTCTGCTCTTCTCCCTTTTAAAACTGCTGTTATTTTAATTTTTATTCCCAAAGTTCCAAAACAATGCAACAGCATATAAAACAGTAATTGCTGCTCCTGGAATTCGAGGAAATCACCTCAAACACCTAAAATACCTCAAAAAAAAAAGGAGCAGCTCTTACAGCCAGAAATTTTTCCCGTTCTCCACCTTGGATTACCCAGAATTCAAGATACATACTTAGCCCACGTTTGACAGCTCTGAGAGAAACTTCTAAATGCTCACAAACCTCGAAATAAAAAAAATTTAATTACAGGTCCAAGTGATATCCCCATATTTTTAAAGACAGGGATATTTTCTTGACTCCACAATCAGGGGGAATATCTCACCTCCATCTAGTCTGTATTTCCTTTTCAAATATTTTGAAGGTTTTAATGAGATCACCTCTTATTCTTCGATTCTCCAGAGAATGTAGGCCCAGTTTGCACAATCATTCTTCATATGACAATTACACCATCTCAGGAACAGATATAAGACAACCAGAACTTCACAAAGTACTCCAGGTGCAATCTACCACGCTTCTATATAACTGAAGAAAGACTTCACTATTCCTATATTCAAATTCTCATGCAATAAAGACTAGTGTCTAATAGCTTGCCATACCGGCAGGTTAGCTTTCAATGATATATCAACAGAGAAACCTAGGTCCGTTTGTATACACACACTTTACAATCATTCACAGTTTATGAAATAATTCATGCTTCTGTTTCTCCTACTAAAGTGGATAGTCACTTTTCACATTACATTCCATTTGCCATATTCTCGCCCATTGACTAAGCCTGTCTAAATCCTCTTGAAGATGCTTTACATCTTGCTGACGTCACACATTCCCATTTAGCTTTGGAACATCTATGGAAATATTATGCCCACTTCCAAATCACATAAATATTTGGACTAACCAAGGTCTAAGCACTGACCCTCGGGTACCCCACAAGCACAGCCGACCAACTTGAGAACGGTGCATTTATTCCTAATGCTTTTTGTCTATTAGCTAACCATTAATCCTTGCAAGTACACTATCTCCTACTTCATGCATTTTAACTTCTTTTAACCAGTCCCATGTGAAAACCTTTACTAAAGCCTTCTGATAAATCTCAGTATACTGTGTCCACCACTTCTCTTTTATCAATTTTGTTAACACTTTCAAAAGATGTTCAAACATGACTTCCCATTTGCAAGTCCATGCTGACTAGAATCAGATCATTATTATCCACATATCTATTTCTCAAAACCTTGTAACAGATTTCTGCATTTACCTTAACACTGATGTATGCCAATGAATTTATAGTCACCCATTTTCTCTTTCATTCCCATCTTAAGTAGTGATCCTTTCGTTATTTGCATTAAGGGTAAAACTAGAAAGTAAAAGATTTGTTTACTGAAGTTCAACCAGAGTTCCAATTCCTGAATTCTGCAAGCGACTCCTCCTGGAAAGTGTGCACTCCTAGCTAATAAAAAGGTCTACATATTAGCAGCATTTGCTTTTCACTATTTCACATGAATGGTCACATTCACAGATAGACCAAAGGTTTCAAAACATCCAATGTTTGAATGATGCAGAAAAGCCAAGTTAATATTATAACAATCTTTAATTGTATTAAAATTGCTGTGTATTATCTTAGTGTCTACAACAAAAACTTCAGAATACATTAAAATATTAGGACTTACCTTTAAACCATCAGAGTTCTCAAACACGTCCGAGATTTCTGTGTCGGTAGCATCCCCTGAGCATGGCAGGTCATCATCAGCTTCATAGATTGTAACCTGAAGGGAGGAATAGGCCTGGGTCGGGAAAAGGAGTGCACAGGTCACAAGAGGAGTCACCAATATAGCTACTGCTAAACTGCAAGTGTAAGTCACAAAATGATTAATGTGAATCTTACAGTGATTCTTACCTTGCTACTTTGCAGGTTAGGACTACCAACTTTTCGCATTCACGGTGAAGAATGATAAGATGTTGTGAATTTATTTTTTTAACCCAGTGACAGTATTAAGCACTTCTGAGTCATTTATAACAGGTTATATGCACTTTAGCCCTGACTAAGTGCACCTGATCATATTGACTTCAATTAAGTGCTGCCATACTACACCTGAGCAAAATCACCCCACAGATTTCAATCTTGCGTTTTCTATGACCAAGCTTGTTGAATTGAAAGCAATTTACGCTAAATTCAGGGCATTTAACTCAGTCAAGTGCCCACAAGCTCAAAAATTTCTCTTGTGAAGTTAACAGCCTTCAGAGAAGAGACTTTTATGACATCTATTTGGACTAGTTTCGACTCCAAACCCCAAAGACTGTATTCAACGTTCTTCTCCTGTCAGGAAAGAGCATTTTTTAACCTGAGACAGACAACGACCAGGGTAAAAAAAAGTCTTTGCCATTATTATCATCAAGTCTACAAAATATTTTACAACATTAATTGGCCATTTTACATAAATATTGTACTTTTGAGATCAAACTGCACATTGATAAAAATATATTACAATAGCCTTGTCTTTTTTATGTTTCCAGCAATATAAGCATGTTAGTACCAATGCAATGCTTTTCTTCCAAAAGGTTTTCCAATTCATTACTTCTGATAAAACATGATAATTAGCTATCTGCCTTTTGGTCTTATTTCTGAATGATGGCTGATGGCCTCTGTCTTCCACACAAAAAAAACTGAACAAACTAATTTCAAAGGCTGTCAAAAAAATTAATTTTTATCTGGTCCTCATTTAATCAATGACTCAATAGCATTTTAAGTTACAGGAACCAGACAGCCATAGTTCAAATGTCACTGAATGAGGCAGCACAGAGAAGACACACGCATCTGGAAACTGATGCATCCAGAAGTAACTTTAGACTGCTTCAATATTTACCTACCTCCTTGCATTCTGTATTTTTTTCCTCCTCTCCTTTCTGATTCTCATGAGGATCTTTTTCTTTTGCTTCTACTGTCTCAAATTTGATCTCCACATTTACTTCATCACTGGCAGGTTCATTTAGAAACCACAGATCATCAGTCGAGTCAGAAACAATGGCAGTGTCTATATCCTGAAGAATCAAGATGATGTGTTAATGTCACAATCTTATTTAGCCAACATAAAATAATCTTACATGCCATCTTTTGGCACATTGTGTATCCTGTAGGACATTTACTAGCTATTTAAGTTTGTCCTATAGCAAACAAGAGAAAGTGAGGACTGCAGACACTGGGGATCAGAGCTGGAAAAGCACAGCCGGTCGGGCAGCATCCAAGGAGATTCTAAGTTTTGAGCATAAGTTCTTCATCCGAAGAGCTTATGCCCTATAGCAAGCAGGTGCAATTAAGGATTTGAGGATGAGAGCGCTTAAGTGGACTGGGTATGAGCAGGGTTTTTTTAAAAAAGAGGAACTATCATCTTTCTGGCTCAACTCCAGATTGCTTGAGCAATCTGGTTGAGTTCCATGAAAGAAATGAGCTCAAATTCCATTGTTCAAACCCAGGATAGGAAGTAGTCAAAATCTCAATAAATATCCACCGTACTCCTGTCATTGGCTCCAAAAACGGCCTGCCAACTTTCTATAAAAAAGTTTCACAATTGCCACCTGCACTACAATCAGCTTCAAAGCAATAGACTAAGATTCCAAGCTGAGCTCACTTGAGAGATAGTTTCTCTAATAATTTTGGTGGCTTGCTCAGTCACTTGCTTGACTTGATATATACATTACTTTATGCTGTATACACTTACCCCAACAGTAGTAGAAGTAAAAAAAAAACTGTTTGTAAGGCCTTGGGAACACCATTTGGTGTTAAGAGTCATTACAGATGTCACCCATGAGTGCTGCACTGCTAACTGCAAAGTTTAATTCTTGGTAATAAAAGTCATAACCATGGATACTGTGGCTTACACATGGTGCCAGAGTACCTTCTGATGGGATGAAGGCTCAAATATACAACATGCAAGGGCAGACTGGTTCTGGCATGAAAACCTTAATACCTCATCACATTCTCTGTGGCCACATTACCATAACAACCCATGAGAACACTCGACAGTAAAGACGACACGACATTCAATAGTAAACCATCTGCTCCAACTGCTACTTTCAAAGTCACCTCTAACATCAAAAGCAATTCATGGACCTTACTCAATAGCTTCAACACGTCCTGTTGCTCATTGTCTTCTCAATACTCCAGCCCTGACCATGTAACAAACCAACTTCTCACCCAAACTCAGCACTTTAGTCCAAGAAGCTTATGCCCTGCACAACAGAAATTCCATCCCATTTTCAAAGTTATAGATATCATCTATGACAACCATGTCGTGGGCGGCACGGTGGCGCAGTGGTTAGCACTGCTGCCTCACAGCACCAGAGACCCGGATTCAATTCCCACCTCAGGCGACTGACTGCGTGGAGTTTGCACGTTCTCCCCATGTCTGCATGGGTTTCCTCCGGGTGCTCCGGTTTCTTCCCACAGTCCAAAGATGTGCAAGTCAGGTGAATTGGCCATGCTAAATTGCCCGTAGTGTTGTTAGGTAAGGGGTAAATGTAGGGGTATGGGTGGGTTACGCTTCGGCGGGTCGGTGTGGACTTGTTGGGTCGAAGGGCCTGTTTCCACACTGCAATGTAATGTAATGTAATCCTTCATGTTTCTTTAATTCTCCATCCTTCGATTAAACCCACCCAATTATCAACTGTGGTCTATATACAGGACACCAACTTCACCCGATTCCACCCTCAGCTGTCGCAATATAGGCTGCTTACCAAGTGCAAGTTTGTAGGGGAATTAAGAAACAAGATAACTATTTTCCTTGACAAATGAATAGATGATCTCAGTGGACGCTTGTGGCATATTGGTAGCATCCCTTGTTATTGTCAGAGGGGATTATTTTAAGTTAATTTATGTAAGTTTTCATTGAAATAGACATAGACTTCATTGAAATAGACTTCATAGACATCTTAATCAACCTGTTCAGCTATGCTATGACACACCTCTGGAGCAGGTGGAGCTTGAACCTGGGCAGTTTGACTCACAGGTGGGTACACCACCACTGAGTCACAAGAGACCTTTATATTTCAATTTTGTTGTTTTTTTTTAAAAAACAGATGCACTCAGACCAGGACCCCAAACCCAGAGGAAAGGACACTGTCAAGACCTGAAGAATCCACATTTTTAAAAACTAAACCACCAAGTTAGCCAATCAGAAGCACTGACTAGTTGGTCCCATACACAATTAACACACATCACGTTTTATCACCTTTAATCTCAAACAATTACCATCTCAATACAGGCTGTTGACCAGGTGGAAGCTTATAGGTGAACTAGGAACCAAGACAATTAGGGGGTAAGTGCTGGGTGTGAATAACAAGGTATATCAACCAGGGTAACAGAAGGTAGGCTTGTCTACACATTCAGTTTTGTATCTCAGTCCCACGTTGATTTTTTGCCTGAATTATGCTGCCAGTTTGCCTGCCCATCTCCTCGGGAAATTTTTTAGCAGTAGAGAGCAAAATGTAAAAAAAATTTAAATGCTCTTTGAACCTTTTCCATCATGCAAGAGATAGAGAAGCTTGAACACATCCACCAAAAGGTTCAAGAACAGCTTCTTCCTTGCTGTTATTAGCTTGCTGAACAGACCGCTAACTTCAAATAATGTTGATCTTGCTACTGTTGATCTTTCTTTGTGCACCTCCTGTGCAGCCATAACCTTGTGTGTGTCACTCTAAATACTCTATGAGCTGTATATCGTTCTTTGCTATGATCTGCCCGTACTGCTCGCAAAACAAAAACTTTTCACTGTACTTAGGTACATGTGAATACAATA
The DNA here is from genome assembly GCF_047496795.1 of Chiloscyllium punctatum. Taxonomy (NCBI): domain Eukaryota; kingdom Metazoa; phylum Chordata; class Chondrichthyes; order Orectolobiformes; family Hemiscylliidae; genus Chiloscyllium; species Chiloscyllium punctatum. The sequence continues at coordinate 49,791,300 of NC_092783.1, forward strand.
AAATAAGATCAAATTTGAGGTTTAATAAGTTCTAACTTTTTTAAAAAATCACATCACCTGGTTGCTGCAGATATCAGTTGATCCACTCTTTCGACTCCCATAGTTTGAACGCAAACTTGTAATAAACCACCACGGCAGCGCAGCAGCATCCCAAAGACCAGAAATACTATCTTTGGCTTGACATTCGGATTGATCATCCGTCACAGACTCATCTAACAAAATTAAACACAAACATTTTCCAAAACTCTGCTCATTGAATTTTGAGCATTCCATTTCTATCCTAGAAATAAACAAGAGAATTCCATAAGAAGTTCAGGAGTATTGTTCAAAAGAAACTTTAAGCAGTAAGAATGAAAGGAAGGAATCTTGGATCATGCATCTAGTTGCACAGGGCCAGAGCAGTTCCAAGATGACTTCCTCAGAAATAGCAGCAGGGAGAGGTCACGTAAACAAAAGTATTTCTCAGATCCAGACAGAGAATTTCTGGAGATAACAGCATTTAGTTTCTATGTTACATCTGGCAGAGGGGTACTTGGTGCCAAATACTTGGCACAAAACCTTTGGTACTAGCAATGAATAAGTTCAACACCAGCATTCATCAGGGACACTAGTTTGATAGTTACTGCAGATTACATAAAAGTGATAGAATGGTTTCTGCTAGTGATTGCACTTAATACATCAAGACTGCACAATCCTGGGACTGCTGTGTCAGGGTCCTAGTAGTTTTTCACATGATTTAAACCCCACGTAAAGAGCAAATGAGAAAAGCAAACAACTATACTGATTTTAGTGAAAGGTGGTGGTCTAGAAAAAGGTAACTGGTGTAATTCACAATCAGCATACAAATATAATTAATCGCTGGACTTCTGGTTTGAACTCTGCACGAGAGCCATCCTGAACCTTTCACTTCACATTTTAGAAATGTGACAACAGTCACAGGCAAGAATGAACAGACAGGGAAAGGATCGTCTACTTAGATATCTTACAAATAATAACGTGTCTCCATTTGTAACACGCTTACCTTTGAATCTGCAAGTGCATTCAAGCCTCATTCAAGGACTTGTGCTCTGTGAGGAATTGCACTCCAAAAGTAATTCGTTGCATTTGAGACACATACAATAAACTGACTAGATAAAATACAAAGCATTCTTTAAATCTTAACCCATCATAAATTTAGCACTCACCTGATTCAGAGTTCTTTCTTTTTAAATGTGAGGTAGCTGAAGTTGGGAGGTTCCAGGCAGTTATTTCTTCTTCACTAAGTTCCCCTGATGCAGGGCACTGTTTAGGGAAGACAGAGTAAGGAGCAAACGTTTATATGGTTATCTTTTAGTTGTGAATAGGATGTAGCAGTTCGACTAAGTCACCGTCCTTTGTGTCAATAAAAGAAAGGCAGAACCCAGGCTGAACATTCTCACAATTCTTTGAAACAGAAGATTCTAATTATGGAATCAAATTATTCGAGACGTTTGTCTGCACTGCAAAAAAAAAGTAGGCCCATATGAAGTAACATTTTATGAACATAGCTCTATATTTTTCCAAATAGTAAGCTTTCAGTTTGCACTGACAAATAGAGATTCAAATGCACATACTTGCACAAAAACAAAAAGCTGATATTATAAGAAATTTGCCAGCATTTATTGGAATATAAGTAATTAGAAAATTACAAAAGATAATTACAGAAACTAATAATAAACTTTTCTTATGAAAACATTTTTCCCAGATATTCTAGGACAGTGACAACTAAAGAGAAATTATATGCTATGTCCCTGATGCAAACACTATACGGCGAAAAAATTGACTATTAATGACAGTGTATTGTAAAATAGCACAAAATATATACCTAGTCTAGTAAATGGAAGGGGGGATAACTTCATTGTGTTTTACAAGGTTATATTCTAAAAGATTTGACTGCTGAAGCTGCATTAAACTCCACTTTGGTAATGTCACACAGTCTTTAGGTAGCAAGGAAACAGTGCAGCACAAGGCATCAATGAAGATCAACGTGTCATCTCTGCCCTCTACTTTTATGCCAAAATGGTCAATGCAACTTGTAGCCATTACAATCATGGTAAAAAGTACATCCGGTTAAGCAAAGTTCCTTTTCTCATGAAGACTCAATAATGGTTTACCCTATACCACTGCTAATTAAATAGGCTCCTAGACTCAGTAAGGAAAGTAAGGAAAGGTGGATCGGTGGCAGCACTTTGCCAAATTACATGTTGTCAGTGGTTGGTGCTGCAACATAATATACATTGAACATGACATCACCATACTATCAAAATAACCCTTTTCCACCTACCTATAAAAAGAGAGGACTAAGAAACAAACTGGCACTTATCAAAAACAATATTTCTTGGTTTACAGGACCTTATTCATTTCTGCCATCTTCCACAAATTGAATCAAGTGAACAGAGAAGAAGGTGCTACATCCTTCAACAGACAGAGAAGAGAACTCTGGAAAAACAGAGAAGAAGACTCTGTCCCACCCGTCTGAGCTTTGATGAGATCACACTCAGACAGGAAGTACAGAGACGGGGCCACTCTGTACAAAACAAATCACACAGTAGTTTACCTTCAGACGATCTTCCCTCATAGGCAGGCATTTCGTATCCTTTACAAGTGTGCCAGTCTGTGCAGCATCTGCATTGCAGGTAAAAGAGAAAAAGAACACCTTCCCCAATATTAACCATTCTCAAAACAATCATTTGGAATTCACTGCGTGTTATCACTCAACCTCTGGTCACTGGTTTTAAAAGAGAAAGCAGGATTAGTTGCCCTTGTTAGCGTCCTCCTCTCATTCCAATACTCTGTTACACAGAAATCTGCCCAGTGGAAGGCATGGCAGCACAGATTTATAGTTAATGTGAAGATTAAAGAAATATTTTAGTACAAATATACAAGTGAAAATTCCGAAGAGATTTTATTCTACACTACTGAAGTCTTTTCTTAAGAGAAATCTGGACAAGACAGCATAGTGAAATGCAAAAAAATTTCTCCGTAACCTAACATTTGAAACTAACACTAAGTACACACAAGTTCAATATTTAAATTCCTAAATGTCACAATGTACCATGCACCCAATTGATTGGCTATTGGTTAAAAAAACTCAACTGTTGCTCATCCACAATTTCATGGGCATAACTGCACATCTATTGACAGAAATACAACTCATGAGTTGCATTAAGAACATAAAGAATGAGGTGCAGGAGTAGGCTGCCCGGCCCTTCAAACCTGCTCTGCCATTCAATAAGATCATGGCTGATCTTTTCACTGACTCAGATCCAGTTAGCCATGCTCTCACCATATCCCTTAATTCCTTTATTGTTCAAAAGGAAATCTTAGCTTTAAAAACATTTACTAAAGTAGCATCAATTACTTCACTGGACAAAGAATTCCAGAGATTTACAACCGTCTGGGTGAAATTCCTTCTAATTCAGTCCTAAATCTGCTCCCTCTAATCTTGAGGCTGTGCCCTCTTGTCCTAGTTTCACCTGCCAGTGGAAACATTCTCTCTACTTCTTTCTTAACTATTCCCTTCATAATTTTGCACAGTTCTGAAAGATTCCCCCTCATTCTTCTGAATTCCAATGAATATAATCCCAGTCTACTCAGTCTCTCCTCATAAACCAATCCCCTCAACTCCAGAATCAATCTCGTGAACCACGTCTGCACGCCCTCCAGTGCCAGTACATCCTCTCTCAAGTAAGGAGGTCAAAACTGTACACAGTACTCCATGTGTGGTCTCACTAGCCCTATACAGTTGCAACATTAGCTCCTTACTTTTAAACTCAACCTCTTTAGCAACAAAGGACAAAATTCCACTTGCTTTCCTAATTTCTTGTGGTACCTGCAGACCAATCTTCTGTGATTCATGCACAAGACACCCAAGGTCCCTCTGCATTGCAGCATGCTGCAACATTTTACTATTCAAGTAATAATCATTTTTACTGTCGCACCTACCGAAACAGATGTCTTCACATTTATTAACACTGTATTCCATCAGCCAGACCTTTGTCCACTCAATGTATCCATATTCCTCTGCACACTTTGCTCTGCCACTCATCTTAGTGTCATCTGCAAACTTTCACACCCTACACATGGTCCCCAACTCCAAATTATCTATATTAATTGTAGTCCCAACACCGATCCCTGAGGCATATCACCAGTCACTGGTTGCTAGCTAGAATAATTCATTTATCCCCACTCTGTTTCCTGTTAGTCAACCAATCCGCTATTCATGCTAATACTTTACCCGTAACGCCATGCATCCTTATTCTTTGCAGCAGACTTGTGTAACACCTTGTCAAAGGCCTTTTGGAAATCTAGGTACACCACATCCACTGGGACCCCGTTGTCCACCTTGTTCATAATGTCTTCACAGAATTCCAAAACATTTGTTAAGCATGACCTGTCCTTCATGAACCCATGTTGTGCCTGCCCAAAAGGAACAATTTCTATCGAGATGCCTTCCTATTTCTTCCTTGATAATAGACTCAAGCATCTTTCCCACCACAGAAGTTAAGTTAACCAGTATATAATTGCCCATCTTTTATCTACCTCCCTTTTTAAACAGTGGCACCACATTTGCTGTTTTCCATTCTGCTGAATTTTGGAAAATTACCACCAGTGCACTTGCTATTTCTCCCGCCATCTCTTTTAGGATCTTGGGATTGTACCTTTTGCATTGTAAAATTTCATTCAAGTAGACAAGCTTCTATGGAAGAGTATTTGGTACAATTTCTCTCCCATTTCAATGTCTGGTTGCAAACCTTGTTGAAACTCCAATATCATCAGCATCTACTAAGTCTTGCAATTCAGAAAACATAAAAGTGGCATGAAAAATAACAAGTGGCCTGAAGGTTAATCTACATGATAGATATCTGAAGCGCTTTTATTCCTTATGTATGCTTAGAAGCACATTCCTACCAAAAATCTGCTTTTGAGATTAGATTAGATTCCCTACAATGTGGAAACAGGCCCTGTGGCCCAACAAGTTCACATTGACCCTCTGAAGGGCAACCCATCCAGACCCATTCCCCTACATTTATACCCCTAACTAATCTACCTAACACTACAGGCAATTTAGCATGGCCAATTCACCTAACCTGCACAGCTTTGGACTGTGGGAGGAAACCCACGCAGACATGGGGAGAATGTGCAACCTTCACACAGGCAGTTGTCCAAGGTGGGCAGATTGTGGATTAGAATTTGTAAATCCACAGACACCCTAGATCAAAAAGTTGGGAATTTATATTCAGGCACTGGCTGACATTCCAACTCACCTGTCCCTACTCAGAGGAGCTTCAGCAGTTCTTGACCACACTGCCAGTTGCAGCACATTGCAATGGAGTGGTGTGGGTGTGTGTGTGTGTGCATGTGCGTGTGTGTCAACTGACTGGACCAATGCCATACTGCAGAATACAGCATTTCAAAGTCAGTTGTCCAGGAAGTTTAACTGAAAGCACTAACTTAGGTTGGCACAGGTGTGCCAGCTTGAGAAAGAAGCACGGTGGCAGCAAGTACCTACAAGGACAACAAACACAACCAAAGGGTAGAATGGGATGAAATATAGATAAATAATATTCTATTCATTACTTCAGAATGAAAAGTTCTGTATTCCAGTGTAAAAATACTCGGTCCCCACCTGCATGGCAAATATGATTTTCATTATGATTGCAATTAAAACAATTCAGCAACTGAATTATAAAATTTTTAAGTTTGGGGAAAATAGTTAATTTTCCAATTACCCCAGCTGAACAATTTGCTCTCCTATGGTACTGCAAATAGTGACCCATTCAGGAATAGATTAATTTTACACAACCAAAGTGAATAAGCTGGAGTGATAGGTAACAGACTTATATGTAAGTGAACTATTTGCAAGTGTAATTACATGATCAAGCAGATTGGGTTGAACAGTAGTTACCTTTCATTTAGATTATCAATATGTACATTGTTTTGAATTTTAATTCTACAAAATAAGATGATTTTACAAGTGTTTTCACTCTCTAGTCTTGACCCAGTCTCTTTCCAGGCCATATACTTTCCCCTTTCCCAAGCAGGGAACATATGTATGGGTTATGGCACACCATGTTAGTTGGCAGATGTGCAAATGCAGATTAATTGATCTCTCTTTTAATTATCTATCTGGCCAAGACTGGATTCAGGCCCACTTATTGAGAAATTTATCAAAGTAAATTATTTCATTAAATGCAAAAATATTTTGATTAATTGGTTATAGAATTGTAGAATTGTTAAAGTGCAGAAAGGGACCATTCGCTTCATTGTGTCCTCACCAGCTTTTGAAATAAGCCTCATTGGCTAGTGTCAAATTATTGCCTTTCCCCCAAACCTTGATTACGAATTCTAGCGAACATTTTTGTGGAGGGGTCAGAATGGACAGATTAAATCACACCCAGCACTCATTCATGTGTGATTTCACACCAAAACTTCACTTTCTGGGTCACAGGGCAATTTCAACGTTGAGTTTAATGATCAAGTTATATACACATATGCACACGCACCATAATACCCAGGAAGACAAAGAGCAATATACAATTTTCCAAAACACAATAGTGGAGTAAAGAAAAATGTCCGGCAACTTGTGGTGGTTTGAAACCATAATACATTGTTTGGCCAGGCCTAATCTTATTTTTTTCCTCTCCTTAATTAGTGGAGCAGCGTCCTTGAAGCAATGCAGCCTGTGTGGTAAAGGTACTCCCAACAGTGCTAGTAGGTAATTTCAGGGTTCTGATGATGTCTTGGAAGAATGGCATGCAACTTGGGAGGTGTGGTCTTCCCATGCATCACTTATTCTTGTACATTTGGAGGTACTGGTGAAGAGGCCGCAAAAGGTTTCCGCAATCATCTTGCAGATCTAATGCACAGTTATTGGAGGGAATTACTGATTAAGTTGGTCAATATGATGCTGAACTCAAATGTTACTAGAGCTACATTCAAGCATTCAGCTGCGAAACACTACATTATATTTCTGAATGGTGCAGTTTAGACAATGGTCAGACTTCATGATTCAAGCAAGTCACTCTTTGCAGTATACAAAGCCTCTGATGCTTTCTTGTAGCCACAGTACATGTGGAGCTGCTTCAGTTTAGCTTCTGGTCAATACAATCCCAAGATATTGATGATGGGCAATTCAGCGATGGCAATCCAACTGAATTTCAAGGAAAAATGACTAGTTGGAGATGATTATCTGGTACTTGTGTGGCATGAATGCTAGTTGTCAAAGCCTGACTTCTGTCTCGGCCTTAGCTAAATGCAGAAGATGGCTGCTTCATTATCTTAGAAATTGCGCATTGAACTGAACACCGGATAGAGAATGTTCCCACTTCTGACTTTAGGATGGAGAGTGATCATGAAGCAGTTGCCAATTGTTCAGATGAAGACACTATCTCAGGGAAACATCACAGTGGTTAGCTGAGGTGATTAGTCTCCAACAACTCCACAGTTGAGGTGATTAGTCTCCAACAACTACAAGCAGCTATCCATGTGCCACGCCCAACTGCTTCCATCACAACTGCAAACTGCCCCCTAACTTCACTTGTGCTCCCTGATGCCACACTTGGTCAAATGCCTTCTTGACATCAAAGGCAGTTACTTTCACTTCGCTTCTTGCCATTTTTGTCCCAAAGGTGTTGTAAGACTTAGAGCAAAGCAGATCTGGCAAACCCAAGTTGAACATTAGTGAGTGCAAGAGCATGATTACTGACAAGTTCCACTGCTCTGCTGCTCATCAAGAATAGAATGAATCAATAACTGGTTGGATTGATTTATCTATTCTCCTTTATGTTGAGAACACATATCTGGGCAATCTTCCATGGTTGGGCAGCTGTCACTGTAGTAGTTATATACAGTAGCACATGTTTCAGAACACGGGCCCTTAGCACTGTAGTCAGGGTGCATAACTTTGGTTGTAACCAGCCATCTGATATCGGAATGATTCAAACTGGCTAAACACTGATTTCAGTGATGGTAAGAAATTCAGGAGGTGGCAGAGATGGATCATTCATTCAACAAGTTCTGACTGAAGATGGCTGCAAATGCTTCAGGCGTTGTCTTTTGCACTCAGATGTTAAGGTCCCCCATAATTTGAAGATGGAATGTTTGTGCAGTTTTTTTTTCTTCCATTAGTCACTGAAATGTTCACCACCATTCACAACTGGATATGGTGGTAAAATACAGCCTTGAGAGGTCACTTCACTGCTTGTTTTAGGTACAATCTTGGTACTACTTCTGGCATGTTTTCCTACATTCCTCAATGAATTATGGTTTAATGGTAATAATTAGTAACAAGAAAAACATCAAAGTCACAAAGGTACAGACTGCAAAAAAAATCTAATTCCTCTGATGGCCCACATGGCTAACCAGATTTGAATGACAAGACATGTTCTTAATCTATCTCATTTAGCAAAATGGTGGTTCCACTCAACTCACTGGAGGATGTCCTTAGCATGAAGGCAGAACATTTCACTAGGAAGGATTGTGAGCAGGCATGAAAAGAAACAATTGTGACCAATAGACTCTTATGGGCAATTGATTATTGAGGGTCCCATTAGTTTTCTCACCACTTGTCACATGTACAGTACCTCAGAACTCAACCAGCTCAACGTGCTATCGAGACACCCTTAGTAAAAGTCCCTCACTCTGTACATTGTCTTTCAAGTGATTCTTCCAAACAAGGTACAGTTCACGGTTTTTTTTAAACCTTCCTACATATTCGTCGTGTCCAACATTCCTACGCTGCTATTTTTCTTCAGAAGTAGATTACAGTTTAATGATGAAGTTAGATCATAATTTTAAAAATTCAATTAAAACCATGGTAACATGACAAAACTTTGTACAATTTTTTTTAAAAAAAGACCTTCCAGAAGCCTGAAAAATAGTTGAAGACCATTGTAAATCACGTTCTTTAGAAATTGTTATCCTCCTCCTCTCCTTTCAACTGGTAACAGTTCTCAACCTTCAAAGTAATATTCATTTGGAGTACTCATATAAACACATGAAATGGATGAACTTACTATCTAACACTTTTTAAAACAAAAACTGCATGGGGTTACCTTCCCCATTTTTTGTACTCTTTCACCTCCCTCCCTCACTTTGCATCAGTGCAGTTCAAACAAGTGCTATACGGCAGGGACAAAGATTTAAATTAATATACATTAAATTAATATACACACCTTGAAAATTGGCAGTTCTGAGGTTCCTCGAAAGCATTCCATACAAGTGGCTGCAAGGGAATAAGCATATTGAAATCTCTCAAGACATATATTCATTCAATACATTAAGATGTCTTTCACCGAATAAATCTCCATGATATGTAGTTCCTGAACATTCATCTTCAAATCAAAACAGTGAGACATTAGAGTAAGGAGACAAAAAGGTGGGTTTATGGTATTTCCTTCTTGCCTTTTGATTGGTGGAGTGTTTAAATCAGGCAATATTATTTCAGCTGCAAGAGTACACTTCAAAAATTCACTTAAAGTATTTAGCATACTCATTAATTAAAATAGAAAAGCCTGGGAAGATGCTGTTCTGCAATCGTATTACATGGGATGGATGCCATTGCGCTCTGTGGTGGTCACAATGACAAAAGGAACCTCAGCACAGACCTGATGAACTGGAATCTGAGCAACAGACACTGAAACAGGGGAGGTACCCACAAACTATGGTTCAGAGGGAGTCGCATCCTTCTGATTGTTCAGTATATTAAACTTAGTCTGTTGTCAGGAACAGAAAGGTGTGACTGTGGAGGAGACACGTGGAGATTCAAAACTTAATTTGAGAGAAGCCTCAGCCAGTACTCTGGTCCAGTAGGTAAAGGGTTCTTGCTCCCTGTGCACACATGCAAACTGGCATTGGACAGGTTAAAAATTAGAGGGGTATGGCTCAAAGACTGATGTGGGAGAAATGAATTCTAATTCACGGGGCACTAGCATCAGCCCTAGGCTGTTCTGTTTGCACAGGTTCTAGTCAACTCATGCTGGGACCAGTATCCTGGCAAATTATACAACTAATTAATTAGATTAGATTAGATTATTTACAGTGTGGAAACAGGCCTTTCAGCCCAACTAGTTCCCACCGACCCTCCGAAGAGCAACCCACCCAGACCCATTCCCCTAACATTTACCCCTTCACCTAACACTATGGGCAATTTAGCATGGCCAATTCACCTAACCTGCACATTTTTGGACTGTGGGAGGAAACCGGAGCACCCAGAGAAAACCAACTCGACACGGGGACAATGTGCAAACTCCACACAGACAGCCCGAGGCGGGAATTGAACCCGGGTCTCTGGCGCTGTGAGGCAGCAGTGCTAACCAGTGTTTCACCATACCGTCCACTTACAGTGGGTGGAGGACAGAGAGCAGGTGTGGAGGGAAGAGGATTCAATTGAAAGGTGGTTTAGAAGAAAACAACAGCGGAGGTGCAGGGTAGTGAAGATGCAAGGAATTGTCCAAGAATGACTGGAAACGACTGAAAATATACATAGGTTTTAATTTCTACTGCACTCCAGAGTAAATGATAATGGTCAAACGTCAAGCTCAGGATTCTTTATCTGAATGCAAGAAGCATTTGTAACAACATAAACAAGTTGACAGCAGTAACAGTAATAAACGAACATGAGATGTTGTACAGGATGGCCAAGACTGGGAGCTCAATAATCAAGGACAAGTAATTACCTGGTTGTATTATCATGTGACTATTTTTATGAAGGTGAGGGGTACTGTACCTTTAAGAGAATTGAAAGCCAGCAAGGGCTTAAAGCAGCACACACAGTGTACTGGAAAATTTAAAATGTAACATTTGGTCGAACAGCTAGATTAGCTGGGTTGCCTGGAGACAAAAAGAAAATTCAAATTCGGCCATTCATTTTAAATTATGCCCCAAAAATACCAAACTCTAATCAAGTTTGAATATGGTATTTTGACAACATTAACACCAATGAAATGATTCGATGCTCTGCAGTATAAAACCAAAAAAAAACAAACAGTTGGGGGAGAACGGCCAAGTTACCAGCATGTACAGACTGCCCAAAAAAATAGCTCACTTACAAGATACCTTTATCGATCAATGACCTGTGAAACACAATTCCTAAGAAGAACAAAAGAGAGATGAAGATACGAAGAGAAGACTTGACAGCTGGCTGATTTTGAAATTTGAATATTTTGGTAAATCTTAATCAAGGACTTTATCGGACTAGTATTGTAGAAGGGAAAGTAAAAGATGGGTTAGAGAAAGGAGTTGTAAATACCTGCAATTGTTAATTAAGTATTCTCTGTTAGACTTTAAAAAAGTAGTTATTTTTTATTTTCTGGAATAATTCTTGGCCTCTCAGATTTTCACAGATTACCACACGGGGTAAATCATTTTGGTGTTGCTGGCTTAAATTAGCTTGGGGGGGGGGGGGTGGTAACCTCACGTCATAACTCTATCAAACCAGAGACCCAGGTAATGTTCTGGAGACCAGGGTTTAAATCCTGCCATGACAGATGGTGGAATCTGAATTTAAATCAATATCTGGAATTAAAGGTCTAATGACTACCATGAAACCATTGCCAATTGTCAGCAAAAACCTGTGTGGTTCATTAATATCTTTTAGGGAAGGAAATTGTCATCCATACCTGGGGCCTGGCCTACATGTGTGTCCAGACCCACAGCATGTGGCTGACATTAAAATGCCTTCTGGACAATTTGGGATGGGGAATAAATGCTGGCCTAGCCAGCTATACCTATACCCCAAGAACGAATAAATAAAAAAGGTATTTACATTCTAGAGAAATAGGCAAAAAAGGAAGAGGAGATAGGTAGTTTTATTGTTGAAAAGAAGGTATCAACACGAAGATTGTGTAGAATCAGTTTCAGTTAAATACATAATAATAGTGGGAAGTAGTCATTTACAGCCTCCTGAAGAATTTCTCATTGATGGACAAGCTACAAATCAGGAAACAATGGAAAAATTTATTCAGGCCCAAAGGAAGATTCAATGAGAAAGATGAACCACCTGCGTTTAATAAAGGTATCAAGGAGAAAACCTAAGTCAAAAGCTAAGGTGTACAAAGTGGCATAAACTAGTGGTTGGCTAAAGAACTGGAATATTTTGGGGAACCAGCAAAAGATGACTAGTAAGATAACAGAAATGGAGAAAATTGATTATGAAAGTAAATTTGCAAGTATGAAAACAGGTAGTGTTCCTACAGGTACGTAAAAAGAATTCATCAAGTATGTATGGGACCCTTGGAGGGCACAACTGAGGAATTAATAATAGAACAGGGGAATTAGCTGATAATTTAAACAAATATTTTTTCATCACATTCCAACGATAACAGATAAACAAGGTGCAATAAGTATAGGAGGAAAAATCTTATAAGGCTCTTTATTGCAATGGACAAACTATTTGACAAACTAATAGAAGTTTTCAGGAGCTGGTGATCTGCATCTAAGGAAATGACTGTATAGATAGTGGAGAACTGGTTGAAATATTCCAGGACTCACTAGATTGCAGGAGAGCTCCTGTTCAAGGAGGGAGAAGGGAGACAGAAAGCAAGAAAGCATAGGCCAGTTAGCCTAACATGCATTCTTAGGAAGATGCTAGATTCAATTGTTAACGAAAAAAACAGCACATTTTGAAAAGCTTAATGCAACCAGAGTCAACATGACTTTGTGAAAGGGAAATGACATTTGAAAAATTTGCTAGAGTTCTTTGAGAATATAAAAGTAGAGTTCAAAACAGGAGTCCAGAGTTTTGGGGGCATTGTACAAGCTTGTTGAGGATTGGTTAATACACAGAAAACAGAGTCTAGATTAATAGGTCTTTTTCAGGTTAAAATGTTATAACTAGTGGAATACCACAAGGATCATTCCTTGGAGCTCAATGTTTTAACCATCTATATTAATGAGATGGAGGAGGGACACAGACTGTAACGTATCTACTGACAAGATACAAGTAGGTAGAAAGGTATGTTGTGATGAGAACATACGGAAGCTGGAATGGGATATAAATAGGGTGAATGAGAGGCAAAAACTTGGCAGATGGAGTTTAATGTAGGAAACTGTGAAGTCATGCATTGTAGGAAAAAAATCAGAAGGCAAGACAAAATTTAAACAGCGAGGGACGTTAAAAATGCTCAAGAAAGAGATCTCAATGAATCAAACAAAAAATTAGCAAGCAGATGCAGCAAATAATTAAGATAGCATAATAAATGTTAGTCTTTATTGCTAGGGGTTGTTACAATTGTAAGATTACACACAGAGTAACATGTTCTCCTTGGGTCTCTGTATTTGAAAAAGTATGCACTGGCATTGGTGGCACTATAAAACAAAAGATTCACTAGACTAATTCCTGGCATGACAGGATTGACTCATTAAGAATGGCTAAACAGACTGGACCTTTATTCATTAGGACCTCAGAACAATAAGGGGTGCTCTTATTGAAAAATAAAACACCAAGGGCTTTATAATCGGGTCAATGTTGAGAAAATGTTTCAGCTAGTAAGAGATTCTCGAACAAGACAGCACTCATTTAAAATAGAATTACAAAAGAATGTTTGCTCCTAAAGGGTACAGAATGTCAAGAAAGCTCTCTCAAATATATTGAGAGGGTAAAGTAAGAGATTTTTGAAATATCAGAGTTGAAAGTGATGACAAGCTACCACAAAAAGGATTTGGGACCTGGGCAAAACAGCCATGATTTTTGTTAATGGTGGGATAGGCTTGAGGGGCCAAATGGCCTACTCCTGATCCTATTTCTTATGTACAGGTTAGAGAGTTACTGTTGCTGGTAAAGAAAGATTCATATAAAATTAGAGTTAATCAATTTACTACTGATACAAAATGGTTTGAAAATATGTATTGGATGATTTTTCCCTTGAATGTAGCTTAGAGCTCACCGCACTGCAACCTTGCCAACTTCTACTTACAGTGTTAGTGGCACAAGTTCATTAGTTCAGGTTGTATTAAACATGCAGCCATGGAAACTTTTTAAACAATGGCAAATGCACTTGGATTTATATTATACATACAATAAAACTATAAGCAAATCAATCCAACTTCAATTAAAAAAAAGGAGTTGGACTGAATTCAAATTAGCTTAGCAGTTGGCACAATCGAACTTTCATGGTCAAGCTAAAACATAACATTGGATCATTCTTCAAAATTATCATTCTGATTATGATAATGAAAAAGTGGTAAAAGTCAAAATGTTTTTACCTTGGATCTTTAACAGAGAAGCTCTGGACTCCAAATACTTTACCGAGAGTATCATTTCCACAATGTACAATGTGCTGTTGCTGTTGGTCATAGAGTTGCTTTAACATTATATACTGACCAAGATAATGCATTATCTGCAAAAAAGAAAACACCGCTCAAAATAAACACATATAATGTTTTCTATCAAAGCACTAGAGGTTACATGCTCAAAATTTTCTTTTTCTCTAAGACTTTAATGAACAATTAATGTCAAAAACAGATTCCCATTTATCACAGAGTTGCAGAGAAATTTCTATCCTGTCAGAGAGTCAATAGTCTTCGGTAAGCTCTTTCCTAGATAGTGACGGAGATTCAGTTATTGATTTTATTTGCAAGTGAATTGAGCAAATTTTTCATTTACAGAGGAACCTCAATTACCCGGATATGTTCAGACAGATTGTTTGGACAACCTTTTGGAGCGCTGCTCTTTCGTCAGGTAGCTAGCTAGAAGGAGTAGCTCTCTGAAAGACATACAGGTACACAATCCTTTATTCGAAATTCCAAAATCTGAAAAGCGCCGAAATCTGAAATCATATTTGTGCAGAGCGGAGCATCATTTGGATATGGGCCGGGTACTGGCAGGTGGGACTAGATTGGGTTGGGATATCTGGTCGGCATGGAGAGGTTGGACCGAAGGGTCTATTTCCATGCTGTACATCTCTATGACTATTTCAGGTGACCCAACTCCACACCCACCTGAACCACATCACTTAGATGTTACATGGCGGCGTGGCCCAGCACTGGCAGGCATCAATTGTGTCTCAGCGCTCATACTATTCACACGTGCGTCTGCTGTTAGGTAACTTTTTTTATTTCACTGTGATAATGTTATTTATTCCAATTCTGAAAAATAACTGGCCCCAAAGATTTCAGATAAAGCACTGTGTACCTGTACTTCCAAATAAACCAGTTGGACTATCACCTAGTGTTGTGAGATTTTTAACTTTATCAAAATACCACAGAGTGACACCTGTGTATCTGTAACTGCCTTTTTTCACCAAATCTTAAAGTCACAGCAAGATCAAAATTCTACAATGGCTGAATGGTCAGGTGACTGATGTGGGCTGGACATTGCTACAATTCTGCAGTACTCAGTTTACAACACTAGAGGGACCCAACAAGCAATCTAAAACCTTTCAATCATGGACACTGCAGGAATTAATTATTTTATTCTGAATATTTCCATTATTAAATTTCAGAACCATTTTGATAGTCTAGTTGGGACAATTTTGATAGTTTGATTAGATTATAAGTGCCTGATCATTGTTAGAACAATGTATTAAGAGTTATTGCTTAATTTGTGAGGGAGGAGGGAGGAGGGAGGCGGGGGGGTGGGGGGGAGGAGGAGAGAGAGAGGGAGGCGGGGGGGGGGGAAGAGAGAGGGAGGCGGGGGGGGAGAGAGAGAGGGAGGCGGGGGGGGGGGAGAGAGAGAGGGAGGCGGGGGGGGGGGGGGAGAGAGAGAGGGAGGCGGGGGGGGAAGAGAGAGAGGGAGGCGGGGGGGAAGAGAGAGAGGGAGGCGGGGGGGAAGAGAGAGAGAGAGGGAGGCGGGGGGGGAGAGAGAGAGAGAGGGAGGCGGGGGGGAGAGAGAGGGAGGCGGGGGGGAGAGAGAGAGGGAGGCGGGGGGGGAAGGGAGGGAGGGAGGCGGGGGGGGGGAAGAGAGGGAGGGAGGCGGGGGGGGAAGAGAGGGAGGGAGGTGGGGGGGAAGAGAGGGAGGGAGGTGGGGGGGAAGAGAGGGAGGGAGGTGGGGGGGAAGAGAGGGAGGGAGGTGGGGGGGGAAGAGAGGGAGGGAGGTGGGGGGGAAGAGAGGGAGGGAGGTGGGGGGGAAGAGAGGGAGGGAGGTGGGGGGGAAGAGAGGGAGGGAGGTGGGGGGGAAGAGAGGGAGGGAGGTGGGGGGGAAGAGAGGGAGGGAGGTGGGGGGGAAGAGAGGGAGGGAGGTGGGGGGGAAGAGAGGGAGGGAGGTGGGGGGGAAGAGAGGGAGGGAGGTGGGGGGGAAGAGAGGGAGGGAGGTGGGGGGGAAGAGAGGGAGGGAGGTGGGGGGGAAGAGAGGGAGGGAGGTGGGGGGGAAGAGAGGGAGGGAGGGGGGGGGAAGAGAGGGAGGGAGGGGGGGGGGAAGAGAGGGAGGGAGGGGGGGGGGAGAAGAGGGAGGTGGGGGGGGGAGAAGAGGGAGGTGGGGGGGGGAGAAGAGGGAGGTGGGGGGGGGGGAGAAGAGGGAGGTGGGGGGGGGGGGAGAGAAGAGGGAGGTGGGGGGGGGGAGAAGAGGGAGGTGGGGGGGGGGAGAAGAGGGAGGTGGGGGGGGGGGGGAGAAGAGGGAGGTGGGGGGGGGAGAAGAGGGAGGTGGGGGGGGGAGAAGAGGGAGGTGGGGGGGGAGAAGAGGGAGGTGGGGGGGGAGAAGAGGGAGGTGGGGGGGGAGAAGAGGGAGGTGGGGGGGGAGAAGAGGGAGGTGGGGGGGGAGAAGAGGGAGGTGGGGGGGGAGAAGAGGGAGGTGGGGGGGGAGAAGAGGGAGGTGGGGGGGGAGGAGAAGAGGGAGGTGGGGGGGGGAGAAGAGGGAGGTGGGGGGGGGAGAAGAGGGAGGTGGGGGGGGGAGAAGAGGGAGGTGGGGGGGGGAGAAGAGGGAGGTGGGGGGGGGAGAAGAGGGAGGTGGGGGGGGGAGAAGAGGGAGGTGGGGGGGGGAGAAGAGGGAGGTGGGGGGGGGAGAAGAGGGAGGTGGGGGGGGGGAGAAGAGGGAGGTGGGGGGGGGGAGAAGAGGGAGGTCGGGGGGGAGAAGAGGGAGGTCGGGGGGGAGAAGAGGGAGGTCGGGGGGGAGAAGAGGGAGGTCGGGGGGGAGAAGAGGGAGGTCGGGGGGGAGAAGAGGGAGGTCGGGGGGGAGAAGAGGGAGGTCGGGGGGGAGAAGAGGGAGGTCGGGGGGGAGAAGAGGGAGGGAGGGGGGAAAGAGTGGTGAGGGGAAGGTGTTAGGGGGGTAGGGAGTGGTGGTGCATCTATGGAACAAGCTGCCAGAGGAAGTGGTGACAGCTGGTACAATTACAGCATTTATAAGGCATCTGGATGGGTAAATGATGAATAGGAATAGTTTTGGGGGATATGGGCCAAGTACTGGCAAATGGAACTAGATTAAGTTAGGAAATCTGGTCGGCATGGACGAGTTGGACCAAAGGGCCTGTTTCCATGCTGTACCTCTATGACTCTATACGCCAAATGGAAATTACTTTCCCTCATCACAGAAGGTTAAAGTGCATTGATATCAAAGGAACAGCAATAAGATATTCAGTCCCTTAAATCTGTTCTACCATTTAATGGGATCCAACCTGTGACCTACCTCACCCATAAGGCTAATTTACAATTAAAAATGATCCATGTATCATACTTAAAATTAATACCTGACCCAGCATTAAATGCTATTTCAAGAGATTATTTCCAAACTCCCAACCTTGAGTAGTAGTATGTCCTAACTTGATTCCTGAAGCATCAAGTTTTAATTTGTAGGCGAGGCTGCCTAATCCCAGACTCAACAGTTAAAATAGGATAATTTTATATTTCCCTTGATTTCTTGAAAACTTTATTCAAATCACTTCTTAACCCTTTTAAATTCCAAGAAATGTAGTGCTAGTTTGTGTAATCCCACAACATAATGTGACCCAATTCATTTTGCTACATCCACACTCCACTCCCAAGGCCGGTATAATATCCCTGAAGGCGTGGTGTGCCCAGAACAGAACACATCTCTCCTATCTCCTTTTCCACCTATCTATACCCTCTCCTCCCTGACGTATCACCTTCATCCCCTCCCCCACTCGCCCACTGTACTCTATGCTACTTTCTCCCCACCCCCACCCTCCTCTCGCTTATCTCTCCACGCTTCAGGCTCACTGCCTTTATTCCTGATGAAGGGCTTTTGCCCAAAACGTCGATTTCGAAGCTCCTTGGATGCTGCCTGAACTGCTGTGCTCTTCCAGCACCACTAATCCAGAATCTGGTTTCCAGCATCTGCAGTCATTGTTTTTACATCACTGAGGGACTCTAGGTCAAGTCAAACATGATTTTGCTAAAGATAGTTGGATGAGTATGAAACCTAAGGTAGTTAGAAATGCACCAGACTGTTAAACATTTCTCCAAAACTATCATAATCTAATCCACAATTCCTAACCTAAATTCATACAATTGTACCCAGCTGTTGTTCTTTGGGTAGAGAAGCTATTTTGCTATTCAGAAAAAAACTTCCATTGTTTTACCTCCTTCAATGTGAAGTGTTCTCCTGATGCACCTGCTTCATGCAGGATGTTCAGCAGAGGTGTCTTTGGCCTTATCTAAAGGAAAACAAAATAGAGGTACAAAGCAACTTTAAAAAGTACATCAACAATGTTTATTTGCTTTTACCTAATTACTCACTTATGCTCATTGGCAATGATTTAAAGAGAAACGCACTCCAGCAAATTTAGAAGCATCATTCAGATTTTTTGACTTTTAATGCAAACATATCTAGCTGAAAGACAACAGAAGGTGATGGTTGATGGGAAATGTTCACCCAGGAGTTCAGTGACTAGTGTGTACCTCAAGAATCTGTTTTGGAGTCACTGCTGTTTGTCATTATTATAAATGACCTCAATGAGATCGTAGAAGGACAGGTTAGTAAATTTGGGGATGACACTAAGATTGGTGCAGTTGTGGATAGTGCTGAAGGATGTTGCAGGCTATAGAGGGTCATATATAAGCTGCAGAGCTGGACTGAGAGGTGGCAAATGGAGTTTAATGCAGAAAGGTATGAGGTGATTCATTTTGGACGGAGCAACAGGAATAAAGAGCACAGGGCTAATGGTAAGATTCGTGGTAGCGTCGATGAGCAGAGAGATCTCTGTGTCTATGTATCTCTAAACGTTGCCACCCAGGTTGATAGCGTTGTTAAGAAAGCATACGGTGTGTTCACTTTTATTGGTAGAGGGATTGAGAGTTCAGAGGATATACAAGGATGTTGCCTAGTGTGGAAGGAAGGTCTTATGAGGAAAGGCTAAGCGACTTGAGGCAGTTTTCGTTAGAGAAAATAAGGTTGACAGGTGACTTAATAGAGACATTAAGATAATCGTAGTGTAAGATAGGGCGGGCAGCAAGAGCCTTTTTCCGCAGATGGTGATGGTTAGCACGAAGGGACTAGATTGAGGTGGTGATATATAGGACAGATGCCAGAGTTAGTTTCTTTACTCAGCAGTAGGAGCATGGAATGCACTGCCTGCAACAGCAGTAGAATTACCAACTTTAAGGGCATTTAAATGGTCACTGGATAAACATATGGATGAAAATGGAATAGCGTAGGATAGATGGGCTTCAGATTAGGTCAACAGGTCAGCGCAACAAAGAGTATAAAGGAAGTAGGAGTATACTTAAGAAGGAAATCAGGAGGGCAAAAAAGGGGACATGAGATAGCATTGGCAAATAGAATTAAGGAGAATCCAAAGGGGTTTTACAAATATATTAAAGAGAAAAGGGTAATTAGGGAGAGAATAGGGCCCCTCAAAGATCAGCAAGGCGGCATTTGTGTGGAGCCACAGAAAATGGGGGAGATACTAAATGAATATTTTGCATCATTATTTACTGTGGAAAAGGATATGGAAGATATAGACTGTAGGGAAATAGATGGTGACATCTTGCAAAATGTCCAGATTACAGGAGGAGGAAGTGCTGGATGTCTTGAAACGGTTAAAGGTGAAAAAATCCCGAGGACCTGATCAGATGTACCCGAGACCTCTGTGGGAAGCTAGAGAAGTGATTGCTGGGTCTCTTCCTGAGATATTTGTATCATCGATAGTCACAGGTGAGGTGCCGGAAGACTAGAGGTTGACAAACATGGTGCAACTGTTTACGAAGGGCAGTAAAGACAAGCCAGGGAACTATAGTCCGGTGAGCCTGACCTCAGCGTTGGGCAAATTGTTGGAGGGAATCCTGAGGGACAGGATGTACATGTATTTGGAAAGGCAAGGACTGATTAGAAATAGTCAACATGACTTTGTGCATGGAAAATCATGTCTCACAAACTTGATTGAGTTTTCTTGTAGAAGTAACAAAGAAGATTGATGAGGGCAGAGCAGTAGATGTGATCTATATGGACTTCAGTAAGGCGTTCGACAAGGTTCCCCATGAGAGACTGATGAGCAAGGTTAGATCTCATGGAATACAGGGAGAACGAGCCATTTGGATACAGAACTGGCTCAAAAGGTAGAAGACAAAGGGTGGTGGTGGAGGGTTGTTTTTCCAGACTGGAGGCCTGTGATCAGTGGAGTGCCACAAGGATCGGTGCTGGGTCCTCTACTTTTTGTCATTTACATAAATGATTTGGATGCGAGCATAAGAGGTACAGTTAGTAAGTTTGCAGATGACACCAAAATTGGAGGTGTATTGGACAGTGAAGAGGATTACCTCAGATTACAATAGAATCTGGACCAGATGGGCCAATGGGCTGAGAGGTGACAGATGGAGTTTAATTCAGATAAATGTGAGGTGCTGCATTTTGGGAAAGCAAATCTTAGCAGGATTTATACACTTAATGGTAAGGTCCTAGGGAGTGTTTCTGAACAGAGAGACCTTGGAGTACAGATTCATAGCTCCTCGAAAGTGGAGTCACAGGTAGATAGGATAGTGAAGGCAGCGTATGGTATGCTTGCCTTTATTGGTCAGAATATTGAGTACAGGAGTTGGGAGGTCATGTTGCGGCTGTACAGGACATTGGTTAGGCCACTGTTGGAGTATTGCATGTAATTCTGGCCTCCTTCCTATCGGAAAGATGTTGTGAAACTTGAAAGGGTTCAGAAAAAATTTACAAGGATGTTGCCAGGGTTGGAGGATTTGAGCTAGAGAGAGAGGCTGAACAAGCTGGGGCTATTCTCCCTGGAGCATTGGAGGCTGAGGGATGACCTTCTGGAGGTTTACAAAATTATGAGGGGCATGGATAGGATAAGTAGACAAAGTCTTTTCCCTGGGATCAGGGAGTCCAGAAGTAGAGGGCATAGGTTTAGGGTGAGAGGGGAAAGATATAAAAAGAGACCTTAGGGTCAACCTTTTCACGCAGAGGGTGGTACATGTATGGAATGAGCTGCCAGAGGATGTGGTGGAGGCTGGTACAATTGCAACATTTAAGAGGCATTTGGATGGGTATATGAATAGGAAGGGTTTGGAGGGATATGGGCCGGGTGCTGGCAGGTGGGACTAGATTGGATTTGGATATCTGGTCAGCATGGACAGGTAAGATTGAATGGTCTGTTTCCATGCTGTACATCTCTATGACTCTACTGCACTGTAGAGTTCTATGAAGGGATTTTCTTTTTAAATTCCCAAGCATTCAAGACCATAGATTAACATGTGTTAAAATAATTAGATCTCACATGCCAATTCACTAGAATAATCAGTTTTATGAAATTCACTCCATTGGAATTCAAATGTTCCCATATGAAAAATAATTATACAGGATAACCACTGTATCTGCAGAGTCATTTTGCATGGATTCAGCCACCCATTGCTGGAACACATTATAGAGAATGTTCCAGAACCAAGGACCAGGAGGCTGCCAGGAAGATAAGTTTCCCATTTAAATGAATGGATTCACTCCTGTCCGCAGTAGGTCTTGGAACGTTACCCCTGAGGCTACCGGGGGACAACAGACTCTCAAAGATTAGTACGTAAAGTAAGCCATTGTCTTTCTGAATTTAGGAAGTGTGTTATGGACTAGGCCAGACCATTCAAAACATCCTTAAGCAAGCAGGCCAGACCATAACTTTGCAATTTGTTTCAGTAAGTGTACAGTGAAAATTACCTGGGGTAAGTTAGCCAGGTTGACTCCCAGGTTATCAAACAGAAAAAATTATTCACAAAATTACACAATGAAATACAAAGAACAGAATAAAGAACCCCTGCAGAACAGACTTAATTATGCTGTTCTGAATATACACAACAGCCCCAATAATCAAATCCCTTAAACACAGTAAAAATGAAACAAAAGCTTACAGGGTAAAGTTAGAAGAGCAGAAGGAGAGAGAGTTTAGCAGCCTACAGCCTGTTCCCACACATCCCACAGCTGAACTCCCTAACTAGTTCTGGGCTGAACTGCTCAGCTTAACTTCAGTTTCCAGGACTGGCCACTTCCCTTTCATTATACAGGTCACTTCTAAATATAAAAGCTTTGGCCTAAAGTCTCCTGTGTTTACAAAATGAACAAAAATGCCTCTCAATACCCTTTTATCTCTGTACCAAACCCAGCCGTTTCAGAGCATGAATTGTTTTATGACCCCTCTGAAAAAAATCAAGGACACTTTATCGTTGAGAAAAGGAACACTTTTTAGAGAAAAAAAAAGGACCAGTTTGATGATAAATGTATTTCTGAAACTTGTTTCTACAGGTGAGCCTTTTTTTGCCCCACAGGTAAGAACAGACTGATACACTGGAAGAATGAATATCTGGGAAATAACAAATTTAGGAAACTGAAATCAGTGTAGAGAATTACAACATTTCAGAACTTAAAAATGAGATACCAATATGCTAATTCTTAAGATAATCTTGGGGATACTGTTTACAGTTCAGGTATCAAGTTACAGCACAATCCTATTATAGATCACCCATTTACACTGCACAAATACTTTCAAGAAAAGACATTTATAGACAAACTTGCAGTCTTGATCAAATTACCTGGCCAAGCTTCTCTGCTGAAACACTGCATGGGCTTTCGGATGTATACGGCTTAGACGTGGAAGCTGTTGTCATATTGGCATGGAAATGTGTGTTTCTGAAGAGAAGTAGGAAAGATAATTTAGAGCACAACTATCAAGAAATAATTGATGTGGCAAGGGTTAGTAAAACTAAAAGGTAGAACTATTAGCCATTATCCAGATGGCAAAAAACATCTTCCTCTCTGATCCAAAAATTTAACTGAATTTATTAAGGCAGTTCTTAACCAGACAGCATGCATTGTTAATTACATGAAGCATTATGCAAAATCCTGGAACCATATTATAAATATATAAAATGTCAGCTGTTTTGTCTAACTTCAGTTAATTGAACAATTTACACTTGTGGAAACTGGAAGTTCCTTGCAACTCAAGAGTTTCAGCCCAATTTAAACACTTACATGGTCTAAACAACCAGAAAAGTAACCAAAGTTTTGATTATATTAGATTAAATTCCCTGATTCTCACCCAAAAGTTAACGAACTGTGAATCGCCAAACCTCATGAAAACTGTTTGTGTTGCAGGGGCTCCAAGCCTTCACTTTCAAAGAATTAAACTTCAGAATTTCCTCAAGAGCCTCTCCAGCTCGGACTGTCTCAATCACTGCTCACATTTTTGGTCGCTCAGTTTCTTCCCAAATTATTTAACTGGATTTCCAAGCCTGCTCTCCAGCATCTGCTCAAGTACACAATTCCAGCTCTTTTGCAAACAGCTAGAATCATAAAGCTGTCATTTCCACTGGGGCTATTTCAAGCCCCAACATTTATGAGCTACACCAAAGAAATACTGTACTTCTTCACCCCACTTATTTGCATGGTGATCATGTCCCAGTGTAGACCATAAGACACAGGAGAAGAAATTAGGCCAATTTAGCCCAACGAGTCTGCTCCACCATTCAATCATGCCTGATAAGTTTCTCATTCCCATTCTCCTGCCTTCTCCCCATAACCCAGTGGGCGGCACGGTGGCACAGTGGTTCAATTCCCGCCTCAGGCGACTGACTGTGTGGAGTTTGCACGTACTCCCCGTGTCTGTGTGGGTTTCCTCCGGGTGCTCCGATTTCCTCCCACAGTCCAAAGATGTGCAGGTCAGGTGAATTGACCATCCTAAATTGTCCGTAGTGTAGGTAAGGGGTAGACGTAGGGGTATGGGTGGGTTGCGCTTCGGCGGGGCGGTGTGGACTTGTTGGGCCGAAGGGCCTGTTTCCACACTGTCAGTAATCTAATCTAAAAAAAAACCCTTGATCGCAGTGACAAAGCAAGAACCTGTCTACCTCGGCCTTAAATACATTCAATAATCTGGCCTCTACAACCTTCTGTGGCTGTGAATTCCTTAGATTCACCACTCTCTGGCGGAGTGTGATCTAAAAGGTATCCCCTTTACTCTAAGGCTGTGCCCTCAGGTGCTAGTCTATCCTACACGTGGAAATATCTTCCCAACCACTACTCTGTCCAGGTCATTCAGTATTCTGTATGTTTCAGTTAGATTTCCCTCACCCCCATCCTTCTACACTCCATAGAGTATAAGCAGAGTCCTCAAACACTCCTCACATGATAACCTTTTCATTCCTGGGACCATTCACGTGAACCTCCTCTGAACACGCTCCATGGCTAGTATATCCTTCCTGTGATATGGAGCCTAAAACTGCACACAAGACTCCAAATGTGGTCTGACCAGATAGCGTGGAGCCTGAGCCTGCACTGCCCGCAGTCTGCTTACATCAGTGTGAGTGCTGAAGTCATTACTTTGCTTCAGCACTCTCCCAGGTTCAAGACCTACTTCTAAGAAGTACACAGATAAATTTACATCAGCGAACCTTTCAAGCTCCATCCAACTCCATGGCCACATAGCATTATCTAGGCTGTCCTTAACCTAACACTTAATCTCTCATTTACAATATTATCTTTGGTCTGATGGAGAAAATGGGTTTTGCAGTCAGAATTCCCTCTTACCTCCCAAAATAAAACTCTCACACTATGAGACAAATACGGGCAAACTTTTACAACATGACCTCAACATTTTATTTATACTAGACTTCTCCACTTGCATTTATCCTATGTTCTATATAGAAAGTTTAATTCCTAAAACTAACATTTACTAATACACATGAACTATTTATTTTCAACAGAGCACAGCAATGCCATTGAATTGGAAAAAGTGTAGATGACAAAAGTGCTCAGGGATAACTAAACTTGGCTATATTTATATGGTGGCTAACTCAGGTGTGTACAACTTTGCATCCATTTTGTTTTTTGTCTTCTGAATGGCAATTTGATTTTGATGTTGAAATAACAGAATTAGATAGACTGCTGGCATCCAATTCAAACAGAAAGTTTACACCTGAAACATCGACTTCTCCTCTTGATGCTGGCCGGCTTGCTGTGTTCTTCCAGCCTCCTGCCTGTCTACTTTGGATTCCAGCATCTGCAGTTTTTTTGTCTCCAGCATCCAATTCAGGAAACTTCACAATGGAACTGACCCATACATAAGCTTCTGTGCACCAAAGCTAAATGTGTAACATTCTGTATTAGTGATGCTGGAAGAGCGCAGTTCAGGCAGCATCCGAGGAGCAGTAAAATCGACGTCATCCTGATGAAGAGCTTTTGCCCAAAACATCGATTTTACTGCTCCTCGGATGCTGCCTGAACTGCTGCGCTCTTCCAGCACCACTAATCCAGAATCTAGTTTCCAGCATCTGCGTCATTGTTTTTACCTAAATGTGTAACACTGGTTAATTAAACCTAACTATGTTGTGCTTTTCACTCCCAGATGTCTACATTAGAAAAAGTTCTGAAGCATAATCATACAAATCAATCTCAAAACTATCATATCCTCAAAAAATAAAAACAAAACGCACAGTTAAAGAAAGATGGAGGTGGTGTTGAGGTTGCAGTCCCTACATCTTGCCCAGTTGGACCTGTGTAATAGTTAGGTCAATTCATAATCATTTTAAAAGATGGAATAAAATTCAAGTTATTATGGAACATTCAAAAATTTGAGTCCAACTTTAAATGTTGTGCACAGATAATAACCAGAAAGTGCACTTGATCAAAAGTTTGAATACGCAGTACACGTTGGTTTTCTACATATAAAAAATCCTAGCTTGACACTTCCAAAGACTGATTTTCATGGACAAAGCCTACTTTATCCTCCACCAAACATTTCTGAAAGGTTATATAATCTGGAATGGTCTTTTCTCACCCTCGCATGTGCATTCTCCCTAACTTACAAAAAGTACCAATTAGGTAACTTAATGAGCAGCAGCATGAATTGACTATCATTCACTTTGGATAGTCAATCTTACTGAACAACACAGTTATTGAGAGTAATCATGTCTAAAGATGCAGTAAGATGGCCTAATATTCTCTCACTTTCGAGACGAAAGCCTTCAACAAACCAGATCTGAACAGTCACATCCCAGTAAGTGAACAACTTTTCTCATTCATTAAAATCATTTCTACTTCAAGGGCAAAAAGGTAAAATGCTGCAAACACAAAGTCCACAACAGAAAATGCAAGAGAAACTCAGCAAGTCTGACAGCATCAATAATGAAGGAAAGAAGAGTTAACTTTCGGTCACACCTGACCCAAAACATTAACTGCTTCTCTAGCCACAGATGCTGCTAGACCTGCCGAGTTTCTCCAGAGACTACTTCAAGGATTTCCACTTATGAGTTAAAATAGGCCTTTTCCATTTCAGAGATTGCTTATTTAGAATCATACATTCTGCAGTGAATCTATTTCCAGGTCCCATAAACACTGACGTAAACTCAATTATTCAGGTGTAATCCAAAACACAATGGAATTCAGTTTAAACAATCACAATTCGAGAGGCTGTCCACATCAAAATCACAAGCCATAATCTAAGTAGTTACATTTGCTTTATTGTGATTCAGGCATATTGATTGAATTGTAGTGCAGCAGAACTGATCCAATCTATTGTTTCAGCACAAGAAAGAATTTCACAACACGTTATCTGTTACTTTAAAACAAACAAGCTCTCTGAACCTTGCATAGAGAACCAATTCGGAAAGATTTCTGACCAAGCACAATGTGTGGAGACTATAGAAAATGCAATTCAGAGGAATCTCGATTATCCAAATATCAATTATCCAATTTCGGATTATCTGAAGGAGCGCTCACGGTCTCAATAGAAACATTATTTCAAAGAGTGCTTCAACCCTGATCACGTCTTTTGTTTACAGGTACAATGATTAAAAACAAATTTGGCTTACTAAAATGCTGCCGAGAACAGTCCAGGATATCAATGGGAGCCCAGGCACTGTCTCCAAATGAATGACCTACCCGCCTTCTCTCTCTCCCCCCCATGCAGTTCTATACAAGGGTGTATCCTAAACCTCTCTTCCCAGATAATCTCTCAAACAATGTCCTGTAAAGGACAAAAGTGGAATCTGTTTCTGGATATCACAATGGTTGGTTGTATAGTAAGTGATATAAATGTGAGTACAACATTACAAAGTGGCATTGAAAGATAACTTGATTTTGGCAAAACTGTTGACAGAGACAACTTACTGGGTGTTGGTACAACATCATCAGCTTAATCTATAATTCAGTGGTAAATTATTATTTGACAGTGAAAGGTCAAACTGAATTAGGGACATATGTACTTGGCCCACTGAAATGGAAATGGGTACACAAAATAATCAAAATGGATATATGAATAGGAAGGGTTCAGTGGAATATGGACCAAGTGCTGGCAAATGGGACTAAATTAGGTTGGGATATCTGGTCAGCGTGGATGGATTGGACCGAAGGGTCTGTTTCCATGCCATACATCTCTCCGAGGTGTTGCATTTGCAGTGCAGAACTTATACACTTAATGGTCAGGCCTTGGAGAGTGTCGTTGAACAGAAAGATCTAGGAATGCAGGTATGTAGCACCTTGCAAGCAGTGTAACTGGTGGTGAAGAAAGCGTTTAGCATGCTTGCCTTCATCAGTCAGAGCACTGAGTACAGGAGTTGGAATGTCATATTACAGCTACACAAGACATTGGTATGGCCACATTTGGAGTGTTGCGTACAATTCTGGTCACTATGTTATAGGAAGGATGTTTTTGAACTGGAAAGGGTGTAAAGAATATTTACAAGGATGTTGCCGAAACTGGAAGGTTTGAGTTATAATGAGAGACTGGATAAGCTGGGACTTAGAGGTGACTTGTAGAGGTTTAGAAAATCATGAGTGGAATAGATAAGGTGAATAGCCAAGATCTTTTCCTCCACGTAGGGGGGTACAAACTAGAGGGCATAGGTTTAGTATGAGAGGGGAAAGATTTAAAATGGACCCGAGGGGCATCTTTTACGCACAGTTGATGGTGCATACATGGAACAAAGTTGCCAGAGGCAAGTATAGGTGCAACATTGAGAAGACATTTAGACAGGTACATGGACAGGAAAGGTTCAGAGGGAAATGGGCCAAACCAAAAGTGACCAGTTCAGTTTAGGAACTTGGTCAACATGGGGGAGTTGGCCATAGAGTCTGTTTTCATTACGGATGACTCTATGACGTATGAAATGATGCTTTTTATAATTAGAGACCTAGAATATAATGGGGAGGAAACTGTGCTGCAACTATATCAGCTCCTGTGGACAGACTATCTTAAGCATTGAGTCATGTTCTGGGCACTGGACCACAGAAAGGATAATTTGACCTTGGAAGGCATGAATCCAAATTTACCAGGGTGTTTACCTTGGCTCCAACATTTACACCATGTGGAGCAATTATAAGAATAAGTGAAATATAGAATGTTAGAAAATAATTTGATCATTTTGGAAGGAAATGAAATGGTTGACAGAGTTAAACTCCATAGGGCAAAATGTGAGCACTGCAGATGCTGGAGATTAGAATCAAGAGTGTGGTGCTGGAAAAGCACAGGTCAGGCAGCATCCGAGGAGCAGAAGAATCAACATTTCGGGCAAAAGCATTCATCAGGAATTCTTTGAAGAGCTTTTGTCCAAAACATCAATTTTCCTGTACCTCGGATGCTGCCGGACCTGCTGTACTTTTCCAGAACCAAACTCTTGACTTTAAACTCCATTGGTGCAGTGGCGTAAGCCAAGGGATATAAGCTGGAATGAAGTTACAAAGTACTTCTTGCAATGGTTGTCAGGTGTAGGGCTCTCGAAATAAAAAACAGAGGTTAGATACCTACTCAATGAATAATTTTGAGACTGATAGAATTATTGAGGGGTGGCGAGCAATGGCAAATGGATGACTTAAGATGCAAACATGATTGATAACAAATTTGAATGCTTGAATAGTCTATGTCCTTTTCTTTGTACACATTTCTAAAAGAAAATCATTAATTTCTGTGTAAATGTCATTACTTATGTTGAAAAGTATTTCTAACCAAATGCGTGTGTAGATCTTTTGTGACAATAAACTTACATTGGCATTTTCACGTGAACCTGCTGTGAGAATTTGTATTGAGAAGTTTGTGTGAGATACTGCATG
This sequence comes from Chiloscyllium punctatum, assembly GCF_047496795.1. Classification (NCBI taxonomy): domain Eukaryota; kingdom Metazoa; phylum Chordata; class Chondrichthyes; order Orectolobiformes; family Hemiscylliidae; genus Chiloscyllium; species Chiloscyllium punctatum. The sequence goes on from NC_092783.1 coordinate 49,820,731, forward strand.
TCAATTGGGGGAAACTGCAAGAGAAGTGAGGGAATATAATAGGACAGTAGAGGAAATTTTGGAGCATCAGTGAAGAGTTTGGTGTGCAGATATTATGGAATCTGGCAGCTACAAGGAAGGAAGGAGGTGCCGAGGTGAATGCGATGTTACATATTGTTGATTTCTTTTGCACTGTTACATACTGTTAAATATTGAACAAAATACTAATACAAAAGCAAAGAACAGCAGATGCTGGAAAGCTGAAATCTTTTTTAAAAAGGTTAAAAATTCAGATCAGGCAGCATCTGTGGAGAGAATCAGATTCTTAACCATAAGGCATAGGAAAAGGAGGACAGTTCAGCCCCTTGAGTTGCTCCATTCAATAGGATTAAAGCCTGAGCTGACATTCCTCACACGCATTTTTCTGTATTTGTTCCATATCCCAAGGAGTTCCAAAGACACTCAATCTAAGAAATCCATCCTCAGCTCAGTCTTAAGTTGGCATTCTTTTACTGAGATGGCGTTCCCCTCGTCCTAGACTCTACCATGAGAGGAAACATTCTCTCAGCATTAATCCTACCAATGCCTTCATGCTTCAATAAGATCACTTCCAATTTTTGTAAACACGAATGGGTAAAGACCCATGTTGTCTAACTTTTGTTCATTAAACAAAGAGGACCGAAACTGCTCACAGTAGTCCAGATGTCATCTCACCAGCACCTTGCACATGTTGCAGGAAGACTTACCTCTTGTATACCCCAGCCCCTTCAAAATAAGGGCTAGCATTCCATTAGCCTCCTAAGCACCTGCTGTATCTGTGTGCTAGCTTTGTGTTTTGTGTGCATGTATTCCAGAGTCCCTTTATGTTGCAGCTTTATGCAGTTTTTCTCCATTTTAATAATAGCTCTCCACTTAAAAATAAACAATTTTCAGTTTCCCACATTATATTCCATTTGCCAAGTTTTTGCCCACCTATTTCACCCAACAATATCTCTCTAAAAACTGCTTGTATCCATCTCACAACCTGCCTTTCCACCTATTTTTGTATCACTTGCAAATGTGGTTACAGTGCATTCACTTCCTTCCTCCAAGTCATTGATACATGCATTTCAAACAGCTGTGGTCCCAACACTGACCCCTGTGGAACCCCATTGTTCAGGGTAATTAATGTGAAAAAGTACCTTTTATCGTTATACTTTGCTGTTGTCTGCCCATTAGTCTATTCCCTATTAATGCAAATATACTACCTCCAACACCATGTGGTCCTATAGGATGATGATGATGATTAAGTTTAATGAAATATCATAGACTTGAGATATTAACCATTGCTTTCCATTATTGCAGCCTGGACCTGACTTTTTTCTAGCATCTTTTGTTATTTATTGAATGAAACATTATCAAACTGTTACACAGTCCACACATACTTCAGTCACCAGTGCATTAATATTTTAAAGGCATGCTTAACATACCAGAAATGCAGAGTGAATGCACAGCTAACAAAATAATGGAGTGCTACCATCAACTAGTGCAGGGCTGACCAACTGGTCATTATAAATCAAAAGTTTGTCTGTGTGCTTTGACAGGCAGATTTCTTTAAGAAAATGATGTACAAGAACAGTAGCCTGGATGGTTAAGATACAAAAACACTCTTACAATAAGGCAACACAATTGAAAATTTAAGAAATGTGCTCTCAGAAAATGTGCAGAAAGAAAGAACTACAAGACGTACAAGATCATGTGGTGTTTATATGAAGAGCTGTGGCAGGTGTATTTACTTTCTTAAACTTTAGCCATGGGTGCAAATCTGTTTTGTTCATATCTACTTCTGTGAACAGCTGCAAACATGCAAAATCTACAGTTATCTACCTCAAATTACATTCAACTGTCATTGTCTGAAGTACAAGAAAATTTCTTAAAAATCATTAAGCAGTGAACTTCCAGCCAATTTTACATATAATTGATCGAGAGGATCGATCGGCAAATGTTTTCATATGACACTATATACTTGTGTGAAGGAGAATCAAGGGTTATGGGGAAACGACAGCAAAGTGAACATTATAAGTGTCAATCAGCCACGATCCTTATGAATGGCAAAGCACGCTTGAGGGGTTGAATGGCCTACTCCTGTTTCTATTTCTTATGGTCTTAAGCTGCTGTTACTTTGGAGGCGTTGTACAGATGTTTCCCCTTATGGGACAGTCACGAACAAAAGTCGTGGATATAGAATGAGAGAAGATAGGTTCAAAACTGAGATGAGGAGAAACTACTTCTCTCAGAGTTGTGATTCTGTGGTACTAATTGCCCGAAGTTCCGTGGAGGCAGAATCAAACAAACAGATTCAAGAAAGAAACAGATATGTTTCTGGTGAAAAGTGGGATAAAGGGCAATGGGAATTAAGCAGGCAAGTGAGAGGTGAGACAAGGATAAGACCCTGACGAAAGGCTTACTCCCGAAACGTCGATTCACCTGCTCCTCAGATGCTGCCCGACCGGCTGTGCTTTTCCAACACCCCACTCTCGACTCCATGAGGATACAATCAACCACGCTCATGTTAAATGGCAGAGGGGACACGAACGGCTGAATTGCCCATTTCTGCACCTAATGCCTACATTCCTGAGAAAACTCTGAGCATCACTAGAATGCTGCGTGTCATTTAATTTGTCCCTCCTGTTCCTCAGACATCCAGTTTCACAAAAATTTCATGGAAACTTCAGAAACAGTACCTCAGCTTTCCTAGCTACACAGCTCTAAAATCTGAACACGCCTTTGTTTGCATTTTCTTTTTGCCACCTTCACCTAAAATGCAGCACATTAGTGGAATGTTCAGTTGGACTGCAACATCATGCGACAGCAACTCATTTTCCACTTGGTGACCCTGAAGCCTTCAGGACACAAAAAAATAGAGTTTGATCATTTTAGGGCCTAAGTATCTTCTCCCATTTCCTTCTCCCAACCTCTACACACCAGACCTTGCCATCACAAGTATCATCAACTATCAACAGTCCACATTAATAGTTACTGATTCTTTTATGCTGACCTTTGAATGCCCAACTGTTTTCCCGGTCACTGGGCTCCATCTCCAGCTATTAATTGCTCAAGTTAACAAGACTCCTGACTTTTATCCTTCTTTTCACCTGTTCAGTTCAGATAAAGAATTTACTTTTCTGTTTCAAATAATGGCATTACTTTGAAAGTGGGAAACTGCATATTCTCTGACAGAAGCTGAGTGTTCTAGTTCTTTCCATAATTTCTCATTGTTTTAAATTTTTAGAACATGTAGTAACTTGCTTCATAAAATTGTACTTTACTGTGTTGTCATCATTACTGGAATTTTCACATTGCAAGTTCTCAAATAGGATGTATCAATAATTGAAACTTAAGTACTAATATGTCAGTAAATTAATATAATTCATATTCACAAAGATCATTTTAGAGTAATTACCTTTGACTATATCCATACTTGTCAATTCTTCCTCATCAAGATGCTGGTGCTAAGAACCAGTGCCATCGGCTTTTCAGTAACTCACCCTAACTTTATTAATCGCGCACAAACTATTTGATTTTGAAGCAACATCATAATTACATCCCAATTTAGGAGCAAATTACTGCAGATGCTGAAATCTCTACCGAAAATAAAGCATGCTGCAGATCACAGCAGGTCTGGCAGTGTCAAGAGAGAAATCTGTAAGTGTTGGGGGGGGTGGGTGGCTGGGTGGAGTGGAATGCTAAGGGAGAAAGGATGTTGATAGTTCAGATTAAGTGATCAGAATGTGAGAATAGCAGAACAATGGTGTGTCTAACTGCCATACTGTGAAGAACAGACAATCTCTCTGGGGTGGGGGAGGGGAGAGGAGAGAAGGTGACAAGGAATCTAACAAGAAAAGCTAAAAGAAAGGGAAGGAATGGGAGTGGGTTCACAAGTTGATGGTGTTGAACTCAATATTAAGTCCAAAAGGCTGTAAAGTGCCTGGGGATAAGATGTAATGTGATCCATCCCAAACTGGAGGAACAACATTACATCTTCAGAGTACGCAATCACCAGTGACCAGTCAAGGGCAGATTTCCCTCCACCACACAACCCTGGAAGACTCAGGCCATTCTTACCATACCACTCAGGACAACCTATTTTGGCACATACTTTACAAACACTGTAGCTCGTTGCATTTAAAATATTTCTGTAACAAGACTTTCTTCTGATATTAAGTCTCAATCCTCACACTTCTATACCTGATATATTGAGCAGCCCTCCACATACACACATGATGACTGCAGATGTTGGAGATCAGTCGAAATGCATGGCACTAGAAAAGCACAGCACGTTAAGCAGCATCCAAGGAGCAGAAGAGTCAATATTTCTGACATACGCCCAGCACTAAGAGTGTGTGTCACGGGGGGGGGGGGGGGGGGGGGGGGGGTCGGGACAGGAGGAACGGTGCTGGGGGAAGGTGGCTGGGAAGGCAATAGGTAGATGCAAGCATGGGGATAGGTTGGAGCAGATAGGTGGGAAGGAGGATTGACAGGTAGGATAGTTCTGAGGGAAGGGGGGACGAGGTGGTGGTGGTGGTGTGTCGTGCAGGGAAGAGAGAAGGAAACTGGTGAAATCGACATTGATGCTGTGGGGTTGGAGGATCCCAAGACGAAAGATGAGGCGCTCCTCCTCCAGGTGTCAGATGGCTCTGATTTGGCAGAGGCGGCCCAGGACTTGCACATCCTTGGAGGTGTAGGAGGGGGAGATGAAGTGGATAGGCCACAGGGTGACAGGGTTGCTTGGTGCATATGTCCCAGAGATGTTCCCTGAAACATTCCACAAGTTGGCATCAACAATCCCACTAACCTGTGGCCAACCACCCCACCCACTCATACCAAGGACATGTAAGTCCGCCAAATCCAAGCCACCCGACAACTGGTAGAAGAACACCTCCTCTTCCACTTTGGGAACCTCTAATCATACAGCATCAATGTTCATTTCACCAGTTTTCATCTCCCCTCCGCCCACGTCACCCCAGATCCAACTGACACCAGCCTTTTGAACGGCCCTACTAGTCCATCTTCCTTCCCATCTATCCACTCCACCCTCCCCTCCGACCTATCATCATCACCCTCACCTGGCGCCATTTTATAGATGCGCCATCGAGAACATTCCGTCTGGATGTATCACTACCTGGTACGGCAACTGTACCATTCAAAATCGGAGATGGTTACAGAGAGTGGTGAACTCAGCCTGGACAATCACAAAGGCCAACCTCCCATCTACAGAATCCAGCTACCTGGCCCGCTGTCAAGGAAAGGCCGCCAGCATTCTTAAAGATCCATCCCACCCTGGCAATGTTTTTCTACAACCTCTACCATCAGGCAGAGGGTATAGAAGCCTGAACACATGCACCAGCCAGTTTCCTAACAGCTTTTACCTACTGAATACTCTCAAACTCTTAACATTCACCTGTACCTGTGTTTGTGTCGCTGTCTACCTATTATTTGCTATCTATGCTACTTAGTTACGTGAGCTGTCTATATTGCTCGCAAGACAAAGCTTTTCACTGTGCCTCAGTACATGTTACAATAAATTCAATAACTATTGCCTTCCCATATAGCTGAAACGACCCCCCCCCCCCCCAGCCCAAGCCACTTACTTATTTCTCGTCCCCCCTCCCCTTGCCCACATCCCTAATGAAGGGCTTATGCCCGAAACGTCGACTCTCCTGTTCCTTGACCTGCTATACTTTTCCAGCTCCACTTCTCGATCCAGTTAAGCACGTGTGTGCTCTCGCTAAGCGGGGCCAGTTTAACCGACGTGAAATCTACTGCAATACATAACCAGAAGCAAGAGAAATCGCAAGTCTAAAATGAGAAAAATACATCACCTCCCAATTCCCCATTTCCAGTCACTTCCTAATTAGGCAAGATACTCGAGTACTGCTTGACAGGGCTCACACAGCCAGGGTCCCGAGTTCAATTCCAATCTCGGGCTGTGCGCTGGGTGCACACTTTTCCCCCAGTTTCATGGGGTTCCTCCCGCATTTAAGAGATAATGCCGGTTAGGTGGATGGGAAGAGGGGGTTGCTCTACGGAGGGTTGGTGTGAACTCGAATGGCCTGCTTCTTAGCCTAATGAAGGGCTTTTGCCCGAAACGTCGATTTGTCTGCTCCTTGGAATGTTTGCCTCACCTGCTGTACTTTCCCAGCACCAACACTAATTCAGACTCGGGTTACCAGCATCTGCAGTCCTGGTTTTTTTTAAAAAACCCTGCTTCCTAACCCCGCCAGGCCCCCCATTGTATGGATAACCAGGGCTTTCTCCACCCAGTAGACAGTGAGGACTGTAGATGGTGCCTCTCTCAGAACAGGGGGCGGTCTGCAGCCGTGAGCTTCATGCCAGACCCCCGCAGAGCGACCCTATCAGCCCACCCCCCCCCAAACACACACACACGGGGGCGGCGTTGTCAGTCTAATTCCCTCAGGCGCCCCATCCAGAGTCATTTCGAGATCAGTGGGGGGTGGGTGGGTGGCGAGCGCGGGGCTGCCCTGCCGAAGGGGGCTGTCACTCAGAGCCTCCCGGTGGAGCTGGACCCAACACACGCAGAGTCTGCACCCGAGATCTTCGCGGAAATAATAACGTGTCCAAGACCATTCCCCATGTCATTCTGTGCGGGAGGCCCATCCTTCCCCCAGCCCCAGGGAGCGTCCCTCCCCCGCGCGGTGCTGTTGTCGCTTTCCCCTGAAGGGGAGACCGAGCCGAGGCCTACTCTCCGCCGAGGGGCCTGGCTCGCTCAAGGACATTGGGGAAGGTGGGGGGGGGGGGTAAAGAGACAACGAACGCGTCGCCGACAACCCGTACTCACACTGAAGCCCCTTCATCTCCGAGGAGACATCACCGACCGGCAGTTGTGGTTTATTTTGTGTGGAGGGGGGAGGAAGGGGGAAAGGGAGAGGGGGGGGAAACGATCAGCCGTTTTTCACCTCGCCGACATGACCGCACCAACCGTCACACTCCGCCGGGGGGGAACTACTTCCTGTGACGCCGCTCGATTGACGCGCGCTGACAGCCAACCGTTGGCCCCGCCTGGCAGCAAGAACACGCCCAGCCGTTCAGCCGACCCTCCTGTCCCTGTCCCCTCCCCCTTGACAGTGGGAGCTCCGCCCACCACTTGGAAAGCTTGCAAACTCCCCCCAGAAACTCTCTGACTCAAAACCAAAAAAGCACATATTGGAGGGTGCTCCTCTTCCCCCTTCCTGCTAATACTTCCTTGGGCTGAAGCAGTGGAACCTTGTCAGCCTGCAATTTGTCTGCTACACTGATTAAACACAGATTGCCCTCTACGTGTTAGAATGCATAGAAAGCTCTGAGAGTTTGTGCTACGTGTACAGAAGTGCTCCCAAGGAATTAAAAAGGAACTCCTTTCACTACGTGGCAGACCTCATTCTGGCATCAAATGCACACCACTTCCATCTGTCTTAACTACTTCCTTAATGACAGAGCAGCAATTATCTGTTGTAACGTTTTTAAGTCCCAAAAATATAATAGTGACGATGCAAGTCGAGGTAACTGAAATAACTGCCAAAACAAAATATAAGCAGCATATCCAAAAGTTCAGTGCTCTTGTTACCCCTGAAATCCACTTGTTGCCACCTGTATTGTTCAAACTACAGTCCTGGTGATCCACGTGCAGCTGAAGATATAGAGATCAGAAAAACTGAAAAACAAAGGTCTATGTATAGGAGGTTTATCCCATCTCCCTTAAAGCATCTCAAGTTTTTAAATTTCTTCAAATGACTGATTGGCTCTTGCAGGTGTGTCTTTGCACGCTGACTAGCGACCAACTCATATTTTGAATTATCGATAGGAGCTTCGCAATTCTATCACTCAGAACATCCTAAAACAATTCATTACATTTCTTTAAGTACAACAACCATTTTAAAAAAAACAATGGAAAACATGTGCATATTCCAGCATTGGGATGAAAGACCATTTAAACAATAGATTCCTGAGTCACAAAGATGTGCAACACAGAATCAAACCCTTCAGTCCAACTCGTTCATGCTGACCAGATATCCCAATACAATTTAATTTCAATTTACCAGCACTTGGCCCATATCCATCCAAACCCTTCCTATTCACGTACCGAACCAGATGCCTTTTAAATGTTGCAATTGTACTAGCCTCCACCACTTTCTCTAGCAATCCATTCCACACATGCACCACCCTCTGCATGAAAAAGTTGACTCTTTTATACCTTTCCCCTCTCACCCCAAAGCTATGCCCTCTAGTTCTGGATTCCCAACAAAGCAGGGAAAAGACTGTCTATTTACCCTATCTGTGCCCTTTATGATTTCATAAACGGTCACCCTCAGCTTGCAATGCGGCAGGGAAAACAGCCCTAGTCTATTCAACCTCTCCCTATAGCTCAAGTCCTCCAACCCTAGCAACATTCCTGTAAATCCTTTCTGAACCCTTTCAAGTTTTGCAACATCCTTCCGATAGAAAGACCAGAATTACACGCAATATTCCAACAGTGGCCTAACCAATGTCCTGTACAGCTGCAACATGACCACCCAACTCCTGTACTCAATACTCTGACCAATAAAGGAAAGCATACCAAATGCCTTCTTCACTATCCTATCTACCTGCAACTCCACTTTCAAGGAGCTATGAACCTGCACTCCAAGGTCTCTTTGTTCCGCAATATTCCCAAGGACCTTATACATTTAATAGTAAGTCCTGCTAAGATTTGCTTTCCCAAAATGCAGCACCTCACATTTATCTAAATTAAACTCCATCTGCCACTCCTCAGCCCACTGGCCCATCTGATCAAAATCCATTGTAATCTGAAGTAACCTTCTTTGCTACCCATGACACCTCCAATTTTGGTGTCATCTACAAACTTACTAATATATTTCTTATGTTCACATCCAAACCATCTATATAAATGATGGAAAGTAGTGGACCCAGCACCAATCCTTGTGGAACTCCACTGGTCACAGGCCTCCAGCCTGAAAAACAACCCTCTATCACCATCCTCTGTCTTCTACCTTTGAGCCAGTTCTGTATTCAAATGGCTAGCTCTCACTGTATTCCATGAGACCTAACCTTGCTAACCAGTCTTCCGTGGAGACCCTTGTTGAACACCTTACTGAAGTCCATATAAATCACGTTCACCGCTCTGCAATCAATCCTCTTTGTTACTTCAAAAAACTCAATCAACTTTGTGAGACATGATTTTCCACACACAAAGCCATGTTGACTATCCTTAATCAGTCCTTGCCTTTCCAAATAAGTGTACCCCCTGCCCCTCAGGACTCCCTCCAGGAAGCCCACCACCGACGTCAGGCTCACTGCTCTATAGTTCCCTGGCTTGTCCTTACCACTTCTCTTAAATAGAGGGACCATGTTTGCCAACCGAGTCTTCCAACACCTCACCTGTGACTATCAATGATACAAATATCTCAGCAAGAGGCCCAGCAATCATTTCCCTTGCTTCCCACAGAGTTCTAGGGTACACCTGATCAGGTCCTGGGGATCTATCCACTTTTATGCATTTCGAGACATCCAGCACTTCCTCCTGTGTAGTATGGACATTGACATTTTTCAAGATGTTACCATCTATTTCCATACATTCTATATCTTCCATTTCCTTTTCCACAGCAGACACCGATGCAAAACACTCGTTTAGTATTCCCCCCCCCACCCCATCTCCTGCAACCCAACACAAAGGCCACATTGCTGATCTTTGATTGGGCCCTATTCTCTCCCTAGTTACCCTTTTGTCCTTAATGTATTTGTGAAACACTTTGGATTCTCCCTAACTCTATTTGCCAAAGTTATCTCGTCCTTTTTGCTCTCCTTATTTCCCTCTTAAGGAAACTCCTACTGCCTTTATACTCCAAGGATTCACTTGTTCTATTCTGACCATACCTGACATACACTTCCGTCTTTTTCTGAAGCAAACGCGCAATTTCTTTAGTCATCCAGCATTCCCTTTATCTACCAGCCTTTCCTTTCACTCTAACAAGAATATGCTTTCTCTGGATTCTTGTTATCTCATTTCTGAAGGCTTTTCATTTTCCAGCCATCCCTTTACCAGCAAACATCTGCCCCAAGTCAGCTTTTGAAAGTTCTTGCCTAATACTGTCAAAATTAGCCTTCCTCCAATTTAGAACTTCAACTTTCAGATCTGGTCTATCCTTTTCATCGCTATTTTAAAACTAATAGAATTATGGTCACTGGCCCCAAAGTGCTCCCCCACTGACACCTCAGTTGCCTGCCCTACCTCATTCCCCAAGAGAAGGTCAAGTTTTGCAACTTCTCTGGTAGGTACATCCACATACTAAATCAAAAGGTTTTGTACATACTTAACAAATTCCTCTCCATCTAAACACTTAACACTATGTCAATATTGACCATGATATAAGAACTTGTCATTCTTCAAATTGTGCCCTTCCATATCCAGGTAACAGGTCAGTGAAATATTTCATTAAGACAACGCCAGTAATGCACCATTCTAAAATTACTGTCACCAATAGTTCAGAGGACGGCATCCAACTCCTAATCTCAGAACTGAATGTTCACATTTTAATTCAAAAGGTATAAACAACACCACCTGAACCAAGTTGATGCAGCCGAGGGACAGACTGTCAACAGGTTGTAGGTGACAATCTTGAAATAGCTATTTCTACCTTTGAGACTAGTTCTGAAAGGTTACCTATACCTTCTACTTTAAATGGAACTTGGATTCTTCAGAATAAAGAAATAACATCTGAAGTGACCTTACTATATTAAGGAAGTTGTAAATCAAAAAATAACTAAATTGCAGAGTAGGTTCAAGCTGTAAGATGCCAATTTAGAACTAATATAAGGGAAAGTTTTTTTTATAAACAGTAGTGATCAAGATATGGAATAGATTTCCTGATGAGAAACAGAAGCAAAATTCTGCAGGTATTCTGTCAGTTATCCATTCCTTGAGGAATACTTCCACTGGTATTTGTATAAACCTGCATAGTAGAAATGACCCAGACAAGCACCAAAACCAACCCCAAATGAACTGCATCCTCAGAGAGGACAAAAAAAAAGCACAGTTAAAGGTCAGGTATCTCTGTGCTGTTTCATAATTTTAAGGGCTCCCACAACATGTCTCAAGTTCTTGAAGAATAAAATCAAATCTTCATGATTGTTTGAATGATTTTGCTTTAAATAACAGCACTGCTCGAAAACTTGATTCAATTCTAAATGGCATTTCTTCAAATCTAACATTTTATTTTCTCTCAGCTTACCACTGTCTTTTGCTAATTTTTTTAATGTCAGCACCTCTCGATCATCCCTCCCTCCACCAACTAAAGAACGTGTTACTCTAGCTCACAACTCTGCATACGATCCCTTGTGTCAGTTGCATGTGGTCAGCTGATTTACTTAGTTAAAGCCATGGTTCAATCTCTACTCCATTGGCTGCATTTGCCACTGTGAGCAAATGCATTTTTGCATTGATGAAATTTATCAGTTAAGGTAAATAAACATCAGCCTGTAGTCCAAAGCACTTTGTTAAATAGTTCAACAAGATTTATTTTTTTAAACCAGAAGAAATATTTATATACATTAAACTGTATAACTGCTGCTCACAACATGTTTGTGGGACAGCTGTAATGCTTAAATATTCTGTAACCAGCTGCAATGGCAAATAGTGTGAAAAATATTGTAATGAAAAGGGCCAAGCCATACAACGTGAGATGTGAAGTGTTATAAAAACCCTTCCTCTGGTTGAACTTGCAAATAATCTACAATGAACAGGAAAATCAACAATAAATAACTGCCACTGCAAACGGTCACGTTGAAGAAATAGTCATTTGTTACCACACTTGAATGTGTGCCTTCATCCATGTTATGTGACCAAAGATCTTAAGATGTTCATAAGCTGCACTGAAATGAAGTTAAAATAGTTTTTAAAACTAGCAACAGAAGTGTGTTTGCTCCACCAGAACAGAAATGCAACAGATTCTGGCTTCAGGTACTGGTTATCCAGATGTCACAGTTACCAAATTGGACTGGTTATGGTAAGATATCTTCCAGGATTAAAAACCATGACTCCATTAGATCTGAGATTCCTTTTTCATATTTTACAATGATGAAGACAGTTTTCAAAATCAACATTTTTCTTCAGTTCAAATAGCTGTGTTATTACAATGCATAGCATTCACTCAAATCATTCCTGCATTGTTTCCAGAATATCATTTCTTCCTACGGATCTTGGGCTTTTTGACTGGTCTTAGATATGGATTGTCAATCATCGGCTCTTCACTATTCTTACTGTTAGATAACCCTGAGCTTTGTTGCAATATGGTATTTTCCTTTTCAGCAGACATTTCATCCTAGTTAAAAAAAAGTGCTTTGTTAATAACATTTAACATGGCCAACATTGCAAAAAAAAAGACTCATCAGTTTGCATTTAGAATTCAGTCAGCATTGAGGAATATTTCCACTTCTCTGTCCTTTAATAGTAAAGGTTTTGAACATACTTTAAATTAACAAAAGACAATAAAACTACCTGGGAAATAATACAATGCAATAGCCTTATTATAGAGTGGAGAACTATCACTCAAGGAGATAAGCAAACATCAATCAAGCCTTCAACTTGGTATTTCATTATTATTCAAATTTGTCCATGATCAAATACTAACAAAGGACTATTAACATACATTTAAAAAGTCAATATTTAAAATTTACTCATGAAAGATTATCCACAGAGGCAATACTGCTTTCACCTGTGATAAAGAGACAGGTCAAAGGCAGAATGCTCGTCCAATAACAGTGGTTGTATTGAAGCCCAAACAACTTAACCAGAAAACGGTTAACAGAATGGGGCCTCATCAAATTTTGGGCTGGGATCTTTTGAAAGAAACAGCAAAATACTTTGCCATAAAAAACAGGACTAACTCTAACTGATCCTAGATCTGCTGCATTTGCCATTACTGATGCTTCAACTAGCCTCTGCCTCAACTAGCATTGTGATAATGTAATTTGACTCTAATATCAATAATATCTGTCAATAATATTTTATAGAGTTAAGAGTGACACAGCACAGAACAAGACCATTCAGTCCAACTTGCCCACATCAACAGATATCTTAAACCGATTTTGTCCCAAGGAGTCTGCAATTGGCCCATATCCCTCTAAACCTTTCCCATTCATGTACCTATCCAGATGCCTTTCAATTGTTATAATTGTCCCCACCTCCTCCAACTCTTCTCTCAGTTATTTCCATATATGCACCACCCTGTGTGGAAAAAGTTGCCCTTCAGGTCTCTTAAATATTTTCCCCCTCAACTTAAACATATGCCCTCTAGTTTTGGACTTCCTTATCTTGGGGGGAAAAAAAACTATGGTTATTCACACGATCCATGCCCCTCATGATTTTATAAGCCTCCAGAAGGTCACCTCTCAGCCTCTGATGCTCCAGGAAAAAATGCCCCAGCCTATTCAGCATATCGTGGGCGGCACAGTGGTTAGCACTGCTGCCTCACAGCGCCAGAGACCCGGGTTCAATTCCCACCTCAAGTGACTGACTGTATGCAGGTTAGGTGAATTGGCCATGGTAAACTGCCTGTAGTGTTAGGACGAAGGGTAAATATAGGGGAATGGGTCTGGGTGGATTGCGCTTCAGCGGGTCGGTGTGGACTTGTTGGGCCAAAGGGCCTGTTTCCACACTAAGTAATCTAATCTATCCCTTGAGCTTCAACCCTCCAATCTCAGCAACATCCTTGTTAAAGTTAAAAATTCAGAAAAGATTTACAACATCTTTCTCATATTAGGGAGGCCAGAATCATACACAGTATTCTAAAAGTAGCCACACCAATGTCCTGTAATGATGTGCCAACTCCTATACTCAATGCACTGACCAATGAAGGCAAGCATTCCAAACATCTTCAAAACGGTCTACCTGAGACTCCACTTTCAAACAACTATGGACCTGAACCACTGGGTTTCTTTGTTCAGTAACACTCGCCAGGGCCCTACCATTAACTGTATAAGTCCTGCGCTGGTTTGACTTTCCAAAATGGAATACCTCATTTATCTAAATTAATCTCATTGACCAATCCTCAGTCTATTGACCCATCTGATCAATGTCCCACTGCACTCGGACATAACCTTCTTCGCTGCCCGCTACACCACCAATTTTGGTATCATCTGCAAGCTTACTAACCATATCTCCTGGATTCACATCCAAATAATTTACATCAATGACAAAAAAACAGTGGACTCAGCACAGATCCTTGTCGCCACCTGTGGTCACCACTGACTTCAGGCTCAACGATCCATAGTTTCCTGAGTTTTCCCTACCATCTTAAATATTGCACATTAGCCACCATCCAGCCTCCCTTCCCCTCAACTGCAGCTGTTGTTTACAGGTATACAAATACCTCAGCAACAGGCCCAACAATCACTTCCCCATTTTGCCACAAAGTTCTGGGATACACCTGAGCAGATCCTAGGGATTTATTTTATGCATTTTAAACCCTCCAGCATCTCTTCTGTTAGGTGGACAATTTTCAAGACATCAGTACTTATTTTCCCGACTTTCCTAACTTCCATGTACTTCCCCACAGTATATAGTGATGTGAAGTATTCAGGTTTAATATTCTTACATTATAAGACCACAAGAAATATGAATAAGGACTCTATCCCCAAAGGACTCTGTGGCAAGGAGTTTCAAAGACTGTCAACTCTTTTAAAAAAAAATCCTCCTCATTGTAGTCTTAAATTGGCACCCCTTTATTCTATGACTATGCCCTTTGGTGCAAGACCCTCCCATGAGGGCAAGTAACTTCTCAGCAGTTACACTGCCAAGCCCTTTAAGAGTCCTGTGTTTCAATGAGATTATACTCACTAGAGTTCAGAAGAATGAGAGGTAGAGTCCCAACCTGCTTAGCTTTTGGTCCTAAGACCATCCCTCCCATACCAGGGATCATCCTAGTGAACGCTCTCTGAACTGCATTGAATGAAATGGTATCTTTCCTTAAGTAAGGGTAACAAATGGCACTCAGTACTCCACACGTGGTGTCATCAGCATCTTGTACAGCTATAGTAAGACTTCCCTACTCTAATTCTCAAACTACCTTTAAATAAGATTAGAATGGTGCTGGAAAAGCACAGCAGGTCAGGCAGCATCTGAGGAGCAGGAAAATCCGACATTTCGGGCAAAAGCCCTTCATCAGCCTTTCCTGCTCCTCGGATGCTGCCTGACCTGTTGTGCTTTTCCAGCACTACCCTAATTAGATTAGATTAGATTAGATTCCCTATAGCATGGAAACAGGCCCTTCAGCCCAACAAGTCCACACCAACCCTCCGAAGAATAACCTACACAGACCCATTCACCTACCATATATTTACCCTGACCAATGCACCCAAGACTATGGGCAATTTAGCATAATCTGCACATCTTTGGATTATGGGAGGAAACCCACGCAGACCCGGGGAGAATGTGCAAACTCCACACAGGCAGTCGCCCGAGGCAGGAATCAAACCCAGGTCCCTGGTGACGTGAGGCAGCAGTGCCTCGTCTCCAGTATCTGCAGTACCCAATTCCTCTCTTTAAATAAGGTCAACATTCCATTAACCTTCATGATTAGCTGTTAGATTTCTGTGTTTTATGCACAAGTACCCCCCAAGTCCCTTTATATTGCAGCTTTCCTCATTTTTTCACCATTTAAAAGATATTGTTCATTTGCTCTTCCTTCCACAATGAACTTTGCATTTTTCCACATTATATTTGATTTGCCATTTTCTAAATTTGATTACGTTCATTGCCCAAGTGTGCTCTTCACAATTTTGGTATACACCGGTGTGTGTTTAAATCACATTTTATCGGAAAGATGTTGTGAAACTTGAAAGGGTTCAGAGAAGATATACAAGGATGTTGCCAGGGTTGGAGGATTTGAGCTATAGGGAGAGGCTGAACAGGCTGGGGCTGTTTTCCCTGGAGTGTCAGAGGCTGAGGGGTAACCTAATAGAAGTTTACAAAATTATGGGGGGCGTGGATAGGGTAAATAGGCATAGTCTTTTCCCTGGGGTCAGGGAATCCAGAACTAGAGGGCATAGGTTTAGGGTGAGAGGGGAAAGATATAAAAGAGACCTAAGGGACAACTTTTTCACGCAGACGGTGGTACGAGTGTGGAATGAGCTGCCAGAAGAAGTGGTGGAGGCTGGTACAATTGTAACATTTAAGAGGCATTTGGATGGGTACATGAATAGGAAGGGTTTGGAGGGATAAGGGCCGGGTGCTGGCAGGTGGGACTAGATTGGGTTGGGATATCTGGTCGGCATGGACGGGTTGGACCGAAGGGTCTGTTTCCATGTTGTACATCTCTATGACTGCCTACTTGAATTTATTTAGCACATTCATTCCCATAGCACTTTGACTGTTAGCACACAAACATTTATAATAAGCCACATTAGGAGAGACCACAAACAATGGTTAAAAGTTTGTCTCAGTAGATAGCCCTTAAAGAAAAGCTGAAAAGTATCTATTGAGGTTGCTCAAAGATACACAGCTAAACTATTCTGTGCAATTAAGTATCCGACAAATGGCAAAAAAGTTCTAAATCCAAGGCTATTTCACCCACAAGGTGGAACGTCTTGACAGCAAGTTGTAAAACCTTTTGCATAAGTAAATAATCTACATTGTCAACATTGTGAAAAAAAACTGTAAAGCATACTTAAAACATACCGAGTTCATATTTAGTGTAAGGTTCTCTGTATCAGTCTGATCATCCTGTTCTGAGGAATCCGTCTCCTCCATCTGCTGCAACTCAAGCTCAGATGGTAGCAAGGCGTTTAGGTAAGGAATTGTGGTCGTTCGCGCAGCAATCACTTTAAAAGAGTGAAAAAGAATATTTAAATAAAAACAATTTCAGAGATTATGCATCTGATTTTTAGTTATTTATAAATCGGACAATGAACAATTATACTTTATAAAATATTGGTACAGAGAGATTTTACACTGCCAGTTGCAAACTACAAGTTTTTTATCAATTTTTTTTTAAATGTAACAGACATTTACAATCACAGTCAGAAAGAGAGCACTTGGCCCATTCTGTTATTTAAGTAGTGGACACAATAACAGGGAACTAAAAGACAGTTAGCTTAATATCTGGTATTGGGAAAATATTAAAGGTATTATTATAAACAATGGAAAAGCAGAGCACTTAGAAATACATAATATGATCAAGCAGGGTCAGCATAGGTTCTTGAAAGGGAAATCATGCCTGACAAATTTATGAGAATTCATTGAGTAATAAACAAGATAGATTGAGGCATAGAGACATACAGCATGGAAATAGACCCTTCGATTTGCATGAAAAAGTTGCCCTTAGGTCCCTTTTAAATCTTTCCCCTTTCAACCTAAACCTATGCCCTCTAGTTCTGGACTTCCCCACCCCAGGTAAAAGACCTCATCTATTTACCCTATCCATAAAGGGTAAGCAGGAATGAAATACGCTTGGATTTTTAGAAGGGATTTGGTAAGTAGTCTAATGTGTGGTACTCTAATAAGCTAAGAGCCCATAGTGTTAGAAATAGTATATTAGCATGGACTGGCTAAATGATAGGATGGGGTAATGGGATGTTTTCAGGTTGGCAACCTGTAACAAATGGAAGGACCTCACTTATTTACAACATATATTAATGATTTGTATAAGATATTGAACGTAATATAGTCAACGTTGCAGACAACTCAAAAATAGGTAGGAAGGCAAGTGGTGAGGATGAAACAAAGTCTGCAGAGGAATATAGACAGGCTTCACTAATGGGCAAAATCTTGGTAGATAGATTAATGTCAGCAAATATGATGCATTTTGGCAGTAAGAATATTGAAGCTGAATATTTCTTAAATGAAGAACGAACTGCAGAAAAATATAGCAGAGAGGGGTTTGGGAGTCCTTGTGCATAAATCATCAAAAGCTCAGAAACAATTTTACCAAGTAATGTAAAGGCATATGCTGATTTTTTATTTTGAAGGAAATGCGGTATAAAAACAGGGAGGCATTGCTAAAACTACACAAGGTGCTATTAAGTCCATAGCTGGAATACTGTCAACAGTTTAGATCCCTTATTTAAGGAAATAGATAACTGTGTACAGTTCTGGTCACCACATTACAAAAGGATGTGGACGCTTTGGAGAGGGTGCAGAGAAGGTTTACAAGGATGTTGCCTGGTATGGAAGGTGCTAGCTATGAAGAGGTTGAGTAGATTCAGTTTATTTTCACTAGAAAAAAGGAGATTGGGGGGGACTTGATTGAGGTTTACAAAATCATGAAGGGTATACACAGGGTGGATAGAGACAAGCATTTTCCCAGGGTGAAGGATTTAATAACGAGAGGTCATGCTTTCAAGGTGAGAGGTGGAAAATTTAAAGGGGATACACGCAGCAAGTACTTCACACAGAGGGTGGTGGGCGTTTGGAACACGTTGCCAGCAGAGGCGGTAGAGGCAGGCACGGTAGATTCATTTAAGATGCGTCTGGACACAGGCATGAGTAGGTGGGGAGCAGAGGGATACAAGTGCTTAAGAATTGACCGACAAGTTTAAACAGTACATTTGGATTGGCTCAGGCTTAAAGGGCCGAAGTGCCTGTTCCTGGGCTGTAAATTTTCTTTGTTCTTTATAACTGGCATTGGAGGCAGTCCAGAGAAGGTTCATTAGGCTGATCCAAGGTATGGTGGGACTGCCATATGAGGAGAGGTTGGTAGGCTGGACTTGTATTCATTAGTGTTTAGGAGAATGAAAGATAACATTATTTAAACTTGCAAGATTCTTTGGGGACTTGGAAGTATAGATGTGGAGAGGTTATTTCCCTTTGTGGGAGAGTCTCAGACCATGCAGCACCCTTTTCTCCATACACCAATGCTCTTTTCCACAGACACATACCTTCTTCTACCAAAGTAATTTTGTTCAAAAGTAAAAACTACAAGCTTACATGGGAATGTTGAGACATCATCTTTAAACAGACTCTCAGTCTCTCCTGTCTTGGCCATAAACCTGGTCAAAGCTCGTTCCACATCTCTTCTCTGGGATGCAGCTTTCTCCCTCAGCACTTGGTAATCAGAAACTGGCTCTCTGATTGTCTAACAACAGAGGAAAATGTACTTAAGTATACACATTTTATTATCTTCTCCCTGCCAATGTTCTGAACAATATCATATCTGAGCTCGATTTAGTTGCCTGGAATTCTTTTAATCTATACAACTATCTGACCTTATCAAATATCTGAAAAAAATTGCTCAAAAAAAAAATCACACTTGCTTAAAACAAATACACTTTAAAATTGATAAACAGATTTGTCCTAATGGTGCTAATCTGCAATTTCTCAAAACTCAAATGGGGTCAAACTGATTTGTTAATCAAAACAATTTAAAACACCAATCTATGTTCTGATAATAGGTCATCAACCTGAAGCAATGGGCAAGTGTGGAGTTTCATTCCTTCAGGTATTGTTTGAGCTCTTAGGTGGAAAAAGTTTAAATGATTTTCAAGAAAAATAGAGTCAGCGAGCATGGAAATAGAGCCTTCAGTCCAACGAGTCCATGGTGACCATAATCCCAAACTAAACTCATTCCACCTGCCTGCTCTTGGTCCATATCCCTCAAAATATTTCTTATTAATGTACTTATCTGTTGTAACTCCACCTGTGCCCACCACTGGAAGATCATTCCACACACAAACCGCTGTGTTAAAAAATTGCCGCAATTAAATTTTCTTTTAAAATTTTTCTCCTCTCACCTTAAAAATATGCTCCAAATCTTGAAATCCCTCCCCTTGAGAAACACACCTGCAATTCACCTTATCAATATCACTCATGATTTTATAAACTTTTAAGGTCACTTCACAACCTCCTACGCTCTCGTGAAAAAAGTCCTAGTATACTCAGCCTCTCCTTATAATTCTCATCCTCCATTCCAGGCAACATTCGGATAAATCTCTTTTGAATTTTCTTCAGCTTAATAATATCCTTGCCAAATCCCAGCTTTCTTTCCCTTTCTTTGGATTTACCCACCTAATTCACAATTCCTTCTAAGTCTTTGCACTGTTGTTTGTCAATCCTTCAACCTGACCACCTAAGGAGTTACATGGTTGCTTGCCTTGCTCACGCAGGTCTTGCTGCATTATTACCTGCTCAGACGTTTGCCATGCAATATGTGAAAGAAGCTGCCCTGCTACTACAAAATCTAGTTCAGTCAGTTGTTTTTTGGAGATGTAGCTAACTCTAATCGGAGTTTTCTTTTCCGGATTTTTAAATTTCAAATATGCAGAATACTCTCAATTTTGCTTTAACAACTTCACAAAACTCTGCTCTCATTACATTCACAGTTAATTATTTCAGACAAAATTTAAAATGCCCACTTTTTAATTCACTTTATTGCTGCACTCTCAATGCTTCCTCTCCAAACTAGGGCTTCTTCTGCAAAGTGAGTCTTGCATTAACACAGTGGCACACACACAAGCCTTTAACATCCACATACCAAGCCATAAGTTTCAGAATTTCAAATCAACCCCCAAATTTGTGATTGGTTATGTTGCTTGCTAAATTCTTAAAGATGGGAGGCAGGACACAATGCCAAACATATAGCTTTGCACTTACAGGTGTCTTTATATAGGTGTGAGGATCAGGGAACTCTGGAAAATGTCCTGGGATGTACGAAGGGTGCGTTCTCTTCTGTCCTGTAGAAAGTGCTCTGGGGGGTGCCGGAGTATTAGTAACAGGAGCTTAAAGGGGGAAAAAAATTATAAATTGATCACTACCTCAGCAGGGTATACAATTACAACTGGCTTTAGTATTCTTGAAATTCTGTTCTGTCCCACCAGCTTCAAAAAGCACGTTTGGTATTTTAACAGATTTCACACTGGAAAGTAATAATACAAACAAATAAGATCCAGGCCAGTAACAGAGTATATATGTACAGACATTGGTTGAGGAGTGGGTCAGGTTAAACGTCAAATATTCCACTTGTGATCACAAACACACAAATGAAGATTGATCACCCAACTGATTCACTAGAGGGGTGTTATTAGACATGATAACACAATCAATGTTTAGGAAAGATGGGCAAAGAACATCAGCGCAGAAAGTTGCAAGTGAAAAGTTGCATGGTTGATGGCTGCCCTTAGCTGGTAATGTAATTAGATTCCTTTTGCCAAGAAGTTTATCAGTGGGAAACAAATCAAGCTGGGTGTGGTTTTCTTTTCTGCATTTTACTTAAAAGCTGTGAATGGCATCAATGCCTGCAGAAATGTTCTGTAACAATAGCCAATCTAATGCATACACGCTAAGTAAACATCAGTCCACCTCCAGATGCAGAGCAGTTTAACAAGTTCTTATAGCCAAATTAGTAAGGGCTGATGGAGACATGAAGCTTCTCATTTGTCAAAGCCTATCCATATTGACAATACTAAAAGCAAAATTAAGAAACTAACGTAAAATTAGCTAACTTAATAAATATTTACATCAGCATTGATACATTTTAATTACACATTTCCAGGAAAATGCATTTTCAAATTTATACCTTTTGTACAATACTCTTAGTCCCTCAAATTGATTTCTTCACAAATGCCAGACTTTTAAATTATTTATTCTTTCATAGGGCACTGGCCTTACTGGCTAAGTCAGCATTTATTCTTCTTTCCTAACCATGCTTCAGAAGCCATGATGTGGAGGAGCCGGTGTTAGACTGGGGTGGACAAAGTTAAAAAATCACAACACCAGGATATAGCCCAACAGGTTTACAGTATTTGGAAGCACTAGCTTTCACAGCGCTGCACTTTCAGAGCACTGCTCCTTCATCAGGTAGCTGAAGGAGCAGCACTCTGAAAGCTAGTGCTTCTAAATAAACCTGTTGGACAATAACCTGGTGTGCGATTTTTAACTTTATCCTTGAGAAGGTGAGCCATCTTCTTGAACCACTGCAGTCCTGTGATGTAAGAACACCCACAGTGCCATTTGGAAGACAGTTCCAGGATTTTGACCCAGAGACATCATCATGATTCGGAAATAGGTCAGCAATTACAGCGGCTTGGAGGGGAACTGGCATGTGGCAATATTCCCATACACTCTTTGCCCTAGTAAAGGTCATGGGTTTGTAAGGTGATGTCGATGGTATCTTGGCAAATTACTTGCAGCTGACAGTACTACAATTATCTTTAAATGCTTTCTGGAAGTATAATCAAAGATTATCAAGAAAAGTTATAACAGGAATGCTGAGTACACCAGGAAAGTGGATAAAACGCAACTTAAGTTGCACTGTAGAATTGTAATACTCATCATGGGTTTAATGTGAGATTGGCAGATAAACTAACATCAGCAGAGTCAATAGTGAAAGATTGATATCCACTGTCATTTTGACACAGGTTGCAAATTTTTAAAGATTAGATTAGATTACTTACAGTGTGGAAACAGGCCCTTCGGCCCAACAAGTCCACACCGACCGCCGAAGCACAACCCACCCATTCCCCAACATTTACCCCTTTACCTAACACTATGGGCAATTTAGCATGACCAATTCACCTAACCTGCACATCTTTGGACTGATCTTTTGCTTACAGAAGATCTTTTGCTTGCAGAAGATACTGCAAATACGCACCAGGCATATAATTAGTAGTAGGAAATAAACCTAAAGGTTGGAGAAGACCAGAAGACACCACAATTATCAGGCTGAATAAATCATTGATACTTTTGATTCTAAGATGATCAAGAAAGGAGTGAAGCCACATAAAAAAGCAAAATAAAATACAACCTAGTTTAAGACTTTTGGGAGAGCATGTATACAACAACGAGATAAAATGAAATGGTTATAAGTAATGAAAAATTCAAAATAACAAAACAAAAAAAAACTTATTTCTTTTGGCCCCTGCAGTCAGCATGCAATTTCTAATGTAAGTTCAATTCTCAATTTTACTTGAAGGATTGAGAGTTCCTGGGGTCAAATCTATTCAGTGACAAACTCAGAATTCCTAATGTGATGCTATGGATCTCTTTCTCCGCTGAACAACAGCTTTTTTTTTACACAATCCCTTCCCTAGTGTTGAAAGGTAATACTCTACAACTCACATTTGGGTGCAAACATACTTACGAGCTGTAATAACCATTCTCTGTGATCGCTTGGCATAAGCCTGAATATTATCCACATTAAAACCTGAAGAATAAGAGTATAAAAATCAAAACGAAGGACAGCTGGCCATACACTCAGCAATTCTTCAGTAACTCAAATCAGCAGGTACAAAACTGCAATTCAACACCATTTATCAATTTTGCTGAAAGACCACAAGATTCAGTAGCACAGAAAGTGAAACAGTCAAGCTATCACAGCAGTGATGCAGTACGGAATTGAGTTACTGCAATTTTCTAGAAAGAAGAGTACAAATCTCATTTTGAATCTAGTCAAAAAAAAAACTGACCAAACTGGCTGACCAAAACTACAATTGCAATCTAGGACCAAATGGCAAAAACAGTTTTAAAAAATTGCCTTGGAATGTTGGTGACATGGGAAAGAAAGTTTTTAAAATCACCTATCCCTCAGTGCATCATGAATTACTCACATCTGTGCAGGTCAAACCAAGTATAGATTCCCTGGTGCATGCCTGTGAGCCAGTTCGGTTTTTGTAATTCAGCACATTTGCTAATTCGGCACATTTTCTGGGGATTGGGCATAAATGAACAGATATATTGAATTCAATTTCACAACTGTTCTTACAGAATTTGAAATAATTTCTTTTTGATTTCTAATCCCGTTCCGTGGCCAAGAGGCTATAATAGATCTGGTTCTAGTTTACGTACTAGCCTTGAATACATTTGGACCAGTTTTAAAATGTCTTAGGTAAGCAGTTAAAGATTAGGGCAGAAAACTATTATTTGTTCATTTGTCTCATGTTCTGTTGCATGTAGAATTTTGTCAGACAACAAAAAGCCATCCATTGACTGTGAAGAGTTGTGCAACATCCTGAAGAGAAAGTAGCTTGCTACATAAATGCAGCTATTAAAAAGAGTAGAAATATTACTAATGGTTCACTAAACCAAAACCAGTCAGCACAATGATCATAAAATCATACGAGTGGAAAGTTTCATTTTAGCTACGTAATTTTTAAAAAGTATGATTATCAAATCGATAATTATGCAATGCCGATGTATATTCACCGCAACAAGCACATTTATCTTGCAAAACATTTAAACGACTGGTACCAATTTATTTTTGAAATAAAACCCTGCAAATTAGTTACTTCTCACTGCTGTAACTTTGGGCTCTTGTGGTTTAAGAAATTGCACAAAATATTCGGTAAATTTAACAAACTAGGTCAACACTTGAGCACAACATAGAACATACCCATTTCTGCCAAAGTAACCACAATATCTGACAAGGTTGGTTGAGTTCGTGCTGAATGTTCACAATATACTTTAGCACTTCGACCAATTTCAGATAGATCTAGAGGAGAAAAGAAGTTTCTACTTAAATAAAGCGGTGTTTGAGGAGCAAAATACATTGCACATACTTCTCTATTCCTCTATTATGCAATGCTTACTTAATAAAAATGTCCAATAAAACTGTTAAAATACAAACTAAATTAATTCGCTATTATTCAGGTGAATGATAATACTCTCTTTACAATTTCGTCAATTTAACAATATGAACACTGTTTTTGCAGTGGTTTTGCCATATTTCAGAGAAAAAAGGCAGAGACCTCTCAAGATACTCTGCAGGTCAGACAAATCTGTTCAGAAAAATCAGGAAAAGCCAGCATCTCAATTATGAAACTTTACTCCAAACTCAAGTGATTCAGATTAAGATTCAGACAATGCCCGAATCAGTGTGTCTTGGACAAAATAGGATTTAATATCAAAAAGATTCATGCTGCTGTGAAGACTCTATTCACCTGAATCCTAGTAGTGACTGGTCACACGGTTAGCCTGTGTGACCTATGGCTCGGGGTGGGGGGGGGGAAGAGGAGATGGATTGTATCGATTGAATTACGTGAACACAATCATCAAAATTGGTTTGTTTTCACCATACTACAGAGTTATACGGTCCAGTAATTACAGAGTCAGCTTTGTCTCAAAACAAACTCGGTCCACCATGGAGGACACTGCAGGTGTACATGAGACAAAGACAAAAATATCTGATTCTGTTCATAAGATAACACTGCTGCGACATACCCAGGTTAGGTTATTATAAAAGTAAATACGACAGTTTAAGTCATACCCAACAAACATATGACACTAAGGCTGCTTACAGGTGTGACTGAAGATACTTAAAGCAATGCTGAATTTGTACAAATCGACTACAAAGTAAAATTGAATCATAGAATAAATAGAGCACGATTTGTTGGGTGGGGGTGGTCAGAGACAGGGAACAGCACATGGGCAACTAATAGGACAATGGAATCAAAACATTTAGAAAATAATTCTCAAGCCAAATTTTTACACCAATTGAGAACATTAATGCAAAATGTTAGTTTTTTTTTATATAAAATGTGAAAGAGAGATCTTTGAAAGTTCAACAATACATGGCACCCCACAGGAGAAGGTAGATTTTCTGCTACAACTTTCACCAAGTTGGCAAGAAAATCCTAAGAAACTTATAACAAAATTACAGCTTAAACATTGTGGTTTGTGACATGCTTGAGTTTCTAGTCTGGATTCTCACAGCTGGGGGTAAAAGAAAAATCAAAGGTTCTTAATTTGAAAACAAATCCTCAGTGATTCTGTTAAGAGGATCCAAGACAAAAAGTAAAGTATGAAACAAGATAATTTTCCTCCTTAATAGTAGTTTATTAACAAGATGCAGTCTTAAGATCTCTGCCTCCTAACTGCCACTCCAATGTCCCAGCTGACTCTGAGAGATTCCAGTCCTTTGTTAATCAAAGTCCATCTTTAACAACTAAATCAACAAACCATTAAAAAATTCTGGACTATAAAATAACCTTTGCACTAATGGAACTATCTATCACTTTAAAAACTGAACAATACTAAACAAAGCCAACTATTTTCTACTCACAGCTCTGCAGCATTTCAGTCAGTGTTTCAACAGCTGCCTTTTCTGCTGCGTCAAAACCTGCTTCAGTTAGTAGGGAACTAACCACCACCTGCAGTGTCCGCCTTCGTGCCAGATAATAGTTATCTGAGGGGGACATTGATGCTTTGGAACTCGATGATTTCTAGCAAATAAAACCCATAGAACTGAGTAGACAATACATACGAATATGCCACACACTGTTCAATAAGTACATTCAGGCATTGCAATGTATTGAGGGAGAAGTTATGTGAACACTTTGTTCCAAGAATTAGTCAGACTCCTTAGATTTGATCAGTAGTAGGGCGCAGGAGAAGGTGACAATAAGTGAGGCAGATAGTGGGACCCAGACGTGGATATAGACGAGATTTACTCTTTGCAATTGTTCAACTGCTTCTGAGCTTCTTCCAATTTGTTTGCATGAGAGTAGGAGCTGCAGGGTGGATAAATGAACTGACCAAGTCACCATGGTAAAGCAAGTCATTCACACAGGGGAAAATAGGGATGCAATGATATGTGAGGACACTACAGTCAAAAGGATAGGCAAAGCTCACTGTATCTAAGAACAGAGTCCAGGCAGCTACAGTGCTTGCCCAAGGTTTAGGTCATCTGCTCTGGGTTGCAGAAGAACTATAGTAGGAGGGGAGGATCTAGATGTCATGTTACAAGCCGGTACCAATAATATCAAAAGAGCTAAGAAAGAGGCTCTGCTTAGGGTGTGTGAATAGCTGGAGGCCAAATAAGAAAAGCTGACTCTCAGACGGTAATAATTCTTGGATTGTTGCCTGAGCCTCAAGCAAATTGGCGTAAAGCAAATAAGTTTCAAGAAATAAGTACATGACTCAAAGATAGGTGTGGGAGAAGTGGGTTTCATTAATGGGGTATGGAAACGGTACTGCTGAAAGTGAAAACTGTACCCATGGGACAGCCTACACTTGAACCATAGTTCTGGAAAATCAAATACCCGGGCAGTGGACAGAGCTTTAAACTAAACAGAGAGCAGAAGGAATCAAGTGAGAAAACATATGGTAAAGACAACCAAGAAATAAAGCAGAACAGCAATTTGGGTATTGATTACCAGAATCTAACAGGAAGGAACAAAATACATAAAGGTAAAAGTGTCCCAATTGACAAGGCAAAACATGCATGCAGCATTTGTAACAATCGGGTGACTGTTTAGAACAGATATGGATAAATACATATGACCTAATTGGCAGTATAAAGATTGAAAGCTGAGCAAGGCTGGGACCTGAACACTGGCAGTGTTGAAGGGTATATCAGAATGACAGGATGCTAAGAAAAGATGGCAAAGTGGTTCTATTGATCAAGGATAGCAGTAGTTATGTACTGAAAGATGACTTTATCTTGAAAGAACTGGATGGTCTGCAGCCTGGGATCTAAAAAGATGAAATTCCTTCAATTCTGGAAGGTCCCAGCCAAACTGAAAATGGCAAAGCCTTTTTTTCAAAGAGACAGAGGAAGAAAGCAAGAAACTATAGGCCAGTTAAGCCAAACATCTATCATCAAAGATGTGATTTGGAGGTGCCGGTGATGGACTGGTGTGTACAAAGTTAAAAATCACACAACACCAGGTTATAGCCCAACAGGTTTATTTGGAAGGACTGGCTTTCAGACCGCTGCTCTTTCATCACCATAAACTTTTACTATAAATTCTGTGCCTTACAATCCACAACCACCCGATGAAGGAGCAGCACTTCGAAAGCTAGTGCTTCCAAATAAACTTGTTGGACTATAACCTGGTGTTGTGCGAATTTTAACATCATCGAAGATGTGCTAGAGTCCATTACGAGGGTTATGCAAGATACTCAGAATATCACTACGTCATCAAACAGCAATCATGGCTTTGTGAAAGAGAAATTGTGTTTTAGCTAATGTACAAAAGCTTTTTGGAAAAGTAATCAGTGGATATAACTGGTATACTTGGACTTCCACAAGGCATTTGATGAGGCACCACATCAAAAGCTGGTCACAAGATTACAGCTGGTTTGGGGGATAACATATCAGCTTGGATAAAAAAATTGAATTCACCTGCACCTCCACACACATCATTTACTGCATCCGCTGCACCCGAGGTGGCCTCCTCTATATTGGGGAGACAGGCCGCCTACTTGCGGAACATTTCAGAGAACACCTCTGGGACACCCGGACCAACCAACCCAACCATCCTGTGGCTCAACACTTCAACTCCCCCTCCCACTCCACCAAGGACATGCAGCTCCTTGGACTCCTCCATCGCCAGACCATAGCAACACGACGGCTGGAGGAAGAGCGCCTCATCTTCTGCGTAGGAACCCTCCAACTACAAGGGATGAACTTCGATTTCTCCAGTTTCCTCATTTCCCCTCCCCCCACCTTGTCTCAGTCCCAACCCTCAAACTCAGCACCACCTTCCTAACCTGCAATCTTCTTCCTGACCTCTCCACCCCCACCCCCATTCCGGCCTATCACCCTCACCTTGACCTCCTTCCACCTATCGCATTTCCAACGCCCCTCCCCCCTACCTTTTATCTTAGCCTGCTTGGCACACTTTCCTCATTCCTGAAGGGCTCAGGCCCGAAACGTCGATTCTCCTGCTCCTTGGATGCTGCCTGACCTGCTGCGCTTTTCCAGCAACACATTTTCAGCTAAAAAATTAATTAGCTAACAGTAAACTGACAATGAGTCATTTTCTGTTTGGCAAAATGAAACTGTGTCACAGACATCAGTGCTAAATCCTCAACTACTTACAATCTATGTTCATGATTTGGATGAAAGGATTGAGTGCATTGTAATTACATTTGTGGATAACAACAAGATCGGCAGCAAAGATGATTGTCAACAAGAGCGAGAGTCTGTAAAGGGACAGAGATAGATTGAGCAAGCAAAACTTTGGCAAGAGCAATAACATGCAGAAAAAATTAATTTTCTATTTTTGCAGGAAGAATAGAAAACCATTAGCCTTTTTTAAAAGAACAGAGTGAAAATGCAAAAACGCAGACACAATGGAATCTGTGTGTCCTGGTACACGAATCAAAGGTACGGCAAGAAATTAGGAAAGCAAATGGAATAGGATTTATTCCAAGTGGAACAGCATATAAAAGCAGGGAAATGTGGGAGAGATTAAAACTAGGAGACGTAGTTTAAGTTTTCATTTTAATAAAGAGATTAGAGGAATCTGTTTCTCTCAAAGGGTGATTAGAATGTGACATTCTCTTCTTCACAGGATAAGAGAAACTGCATCAATAAATGTATTCAAGGCTGAGTCAGACAGATTATTGGTAAAAAAAAGGGGGTCAAGGGTTATGAGGGGCAGACAGGAAATTGAAGCCCAGACAACAACCAAATCAGTCATTATCCTATTGAATAGTGAGAACAAGCTTGAAGGGCCAAATGGCTTACTTCTGGTCTCAAGTACTAGTTTCCTAAATCCAGAACCCTCAAGCTAGAAGCAGGATTAAGACTTCAGTGGATAAAAATGATAAATAAAAACTCAGAGGGTAGTGTGTACTAAAATATTTAATTGCATGTAATTTAATGAATTCAAAATAAGCAACATTTAAAAAAATAAAGTGCATCCATATTGAAACATGGAACCAAATCAACAGATTTCAAAAATAACATTGCCATAATTGAATAGATTGTCATGATGTACATTAGTGAATTAATAAAAGATACAAATTATAGTTGAAAATACAAAACATTTGGTTAAGTTTCATTTACTTGGCCCACTTTGTTTCATCTTCAAGCATTGTTCCATTGCCTGTGAGGTGACTGACAGTAAAAATGCACAAACCATGTCTTCACACAGCAGCTTCAGCCAGCCACTAGGTGGAGCTGAAACCCAAGCATTTACTTAGCAATTAGGATTCATCTATAAATTATTAATTTTTGAACATATAGGTGGTTCCTGATCTACGAATGTACATCTTAAAAATGCTTGTACTTATTAGCGAGATTCCATATTAATATTAAATTTAAGGATCCAACATGTAAACATTCGCTGGTACTTACAAATGGATATTTTATATTAGTTGTGTTCTGACTTGCATGCAAGTCAATTTACAATCACATTCAGAAACAAAACACAACCTGGGGACTGCCTGTACAGAAATTGTCACAGATTCAAAGTAACTTCTGATGCCCACATTACCTGGGTAACATTTTCCACTGAGACTCTGCAGGTTGCATCAGCTGACGTATATGTGTCAGAGACAGAAGCCGAAGTCATTTTGGCAATCAAATGGTTGTCTGAAACAAAGATATTTCTTGTTAACAACCAATAAGCTGATATTTCAATCAACACCTCCTAACTTTCATTTTTACATATGCAATACATTACTTTAGACTGGCAAAGGTAGGTTTGCATCTGGTATAAGCAAGGCCTAAAGGAACCCATGAACATTATATATTGGTCCAGCTTGCAGTCTCAAGTCTTTTTTGCTCTTTGTAGCCAGTGGCAATACAGTCATAGAGATGTACAGCATGGAAACAGACCCTTCAGTCCAACCCATCCATGCCGACCAGATATCCCAACCCAGTCCAGTCCCACCTGTCAGCACCTGGCCCATATACCTCCAAATCCTTCCTATTCATATACCCATCCAAATGCCTCTTAAATGTTGCAATTGTACCAGCTTCCACCACTTCCTCTGGCAGCTCATTCCATACAAGTACCACCCACTGTGTGAAAAAATTGCCCCTTAGGTCTCTTTTATACCTTTCCCCTCTCACTTGGAATGAAAGAAACTCTTCCAAACAAGTGGATCAGTCGCGCCCACCCAAAATGAAAAACCAGCAAAAAATCAGCACACGTCTCATTGCCTTCACTCTCAATGGAGAATAGCTGCAAGACACCACATATTTCAAAAATATAAGCAAATCAAAATACCAAATGGGATTTCATACCTGCCTAGCACAAGGCTCCTTCTTCCACCTTCTCTAGCTTTCAATAAGAATTAAATACTGCAAAGGTTGCCTCTATCCATTATAAGTGCATTGAAGAAGCATATAACATTGTTATCAACTGGCAAGCGTGAAATGCACTACCGGAAATGCTGCATACAAAATAAGAATTGAATTATAGGAATACATTAAGGTGCTATTCCATATGTCGGCTCATTGTCAGCATTTAGCACTCTTCGCATTTAATAATTTGGAATAATTACTAGTTGCCCATGAGGAACAGGACAGGTGGTCAAAAAAAATTTTGTCATCTCGCTTACAACTCACAATACTTATTTTATTCTTTCATGGGAATATAAAGCCTGTTGGTAAAGTCAGCATTTGTTTCGCATCCCAAATTGCCTTTAAATTTGTTACATAGTTGTTTGGTCACTCACAGGTGAGAGATTGTTTTTCAAACCTACCTCCAGCATATTATATAGAATGGCACTTCAATACAGTGAATTAGACTGATTCTCAAAGTACGTTTAATTACTAATTACTTAATTACAGAGCCACTGCATCAACACATATTAGCTATGTCAAAATTGTTAAACACTTTGCAGCAAGTTAATGTTGTAAAATCATTTCAAAATAACACTGTTGAGACAATGAAAACATTCAGTCTCATTGAAGCCCACTACACCTGAGCACCCAACTACACACTCCATAAATCAAGTGGCTATGTCTGTGGCAAGGTAATGATCTGAGAAACCACACCCTTCTTGGATGCCATTTTGAGACAGAAATGTAAGTACAAAGTGCTAGCTGAGAGTCAAGTGCATCAGATAAACCCTTCAAATAGGTGATTTTCTTTCCAAGCGTGGGTTCAATTGCCATCACTGGTTTGAGGTTACCATGAAGGACTCTCTTTCACAACCTCTTCCCTCACCTGAGGTCTGGTGGCCCTCAGGTTAAATCACCACCAGTCCCTATGGTCTGGTAAGACTCTGGCAACACAATATTCACTTGTCCAAACAGCTCATACAACTTCCAATCACAATTAAAATTTAGAAAGATATTTTGCTATATTAGATATATCGCATCAACTGTTACATTATCTATTAAAAATGCTTTTCCATGCTCTTAACAAAATATATTATTAATCTGCCATTATCTCTTTTCCTTAAAAAAAAAGCCACAAAAAATCTAGGTGTGAACAATCAACACAGAAGAAGTGAACCCATTCATCACTTCTCAGGATGGCTTTTGTTACAGCTCAATGGAGTCCACATTGTGTGGCAACATGTTATTTTACAAACTAGTTGTGTCCTGAACTCCCAGATTGCAATGGGTAGAGGCTTCAATCTTCTTTCCATCATATGGCTGTCCAGAAATCTCTTCCACTGCTGTTTGGGGTCCAAATTTTGCAGTTTGACTGCATTATGAATATACCTTCCTGGGCCATCAAATTTTGGAATGGGGCTCAGAGGCAGGGGCACCACCCAATTGCACTGCAAACCCTCCTTTTAAATAAGCAGACAGACAGAATTTACAGCCTTTGATCACAAATCATTTCACACTTGCAATGTGACGCACCAAAACCGCTGATATATACAATTTTTAAAAGGCATTTACCTGAAACGTGCTTACTTTTAATGGCATCAAACATTTAAAAAGTAAATAATTGCGTTTGGAAGAGTTTTTAAGCAAAATGTTTTGCTGCAATCAAAAAAAGATAAGCCAACACCGACGAACATATTAAATTTAAAGTTTAAGAAGGAGATACTGAGTGCATTAAGCAGCATGTGACTTTATAAAGCTGAGGCATTTATTTCTGCTTCAGGATGAGTTGAGGCCTGTACACTCGAGAGACACCTGACCTGGACACCGGCTTAAAGTAAAGGAAGATTTAATCTTCGTGTTTTTTTTAAAAAAATACCCCATCGATGCAGATTTCACACTTACGTTCGCTTTCGGGACGGTCGGGGGCTTCTGGTCCGAATGAATTACACGCCGTTGCGATGGAGGATGAAGCTGCTCGCCGCCTCAGCTCAGCTCCTCTCAACCGCTTCCGCTTCGCCGCCCCCCCCAGCGCAGCCTCGACTGCCCCCTGCACTGGCTGAGCAGGAACTGCAGCCTCGACTGCCCCCTGCACTGGCTGAGCAGGAACTGCAGCCTCGACTGCCCCCTGCACTGGCTGAGCAGGAACTGCAGCCTCGACTGCCCCCTGCACTGGCTGAGCAGGAACTGCAGCCCAGTCCTCCCAGCGTCACACATCACTCGCACCAAGCAGTCAGAGGGATATACAACGCGGAAACGGAGCCTGGCCTTTTTTTTCGGCCAAAACGTCGATTCTTCTGCTCCTCGGATGCTGCCTGACCGGCTGTGCTCTTCCAGCACCCACACTCTCGACTCTAATCCCCAACGTCGAGATTAGAGTGAGTGCTGGAAAAGCACAGCAGGTCAGGCAGCATCGGAGGAGAAGGAGAATCGACGTTTTGGGCAAAAGCCCTCTTTTCCTGATGAGGGGCTTTTGACCGAAACGTCGATTTTCCGGCTCCTCGGATGCTGTCTGACTTGCTGTGCTTTTCCAGCACCACCCTAATCTTGATTCTGATCTCCAGCATCTGCCGTCCTCACTTTCACCTTTGGTCCAACTCATCCATGCCGACCAGATATCTTAGCCTAATATAGTCCCACTTGCAAGCCCTCCAAACCCTTCCTATTCATATACCCATCCAGATACCTTTTAAATGTTGTAACTGTACCAGCCTCCACCACTTCCTCTGGCAGCTCATTCCATACACGTACCACCCTCTGCATGAAAAAGTTGCCCCTTAGGTCTCTTTTACATTTTATCCCTCTCACCTTAAACCTATGATTTGGAGATGCCGGTGTTGGACTGGGGTGTACAAAGTTAAAAATCACACAACACCAGGTTATAGTCCAACAGGTTTAATTGGAAGCACACGAGCGTCGCTCCAAAAGCTAGTGCTTCCAATTAAACCTGTTGGACTGTAACCTGGTGTTGTGTGATTTTTAACTTTAAACCTAGTTCTGGACTTACACATCCCAGGGAAAAGACTTTGCCTATTTATTCTGTCCATTCCCCTTATGATTTAAAGTAAAATCCACATCCTAATGCTTTTAGAATGTAGTCATCGAGTCAGAGGGATGTACAGCATGGAAATGTTTTCTCTCTCATTTACTATAAATTCTGCATCCTCTGATCCCCCACCTGATGAAAGAGCAGCGTTTGTACTTGCAAATAAATCTGTTGGAGTATAACCTGATGTAATGTGGTTTTTAATTCTCCCTTGGGGGGCGGGGGGGGGGGGGGATGTTGAGGGGATGTGAACGTGTGGAATTCTTTGCTATTGAGGACCATCAAGGCTGGGTCATTAGTTCTATTCAAGGATGAGATTTCTTATCAAGGTTTACAGTGACAAGGCATGAAGTGGAGTTGAGGATTATCAGATCAGCCATGTTTTGTTTGAATGATAGAATGTATGTAATGGGCCAAATGTCCTACTTCTGCTCATACGTCTCATGGGGAATAAAGCACACCAGTCAATTTGGGAGAGCAGACACAGGTATCAGCTCAACATTTCATCAGAAAGCTAGCACTTTCCAACAGTTTGTACTGTAATGATTAGAATGAGGTCACCCAGGCAGACATAGTTTAATATGAGTTCCCCAACTGTGGCTGTTAACCTGGTCCAATCAGGGAACCCTGGCTGACAGATATAAAAAGGAGTGTCTGATCACGCAGCATTGCTCTTTGTCGAGAAGGGTAACTGCTTGTCACTGGCCACTCTGGTGTTTCCTTTCTTCTGGGTGGTAGAATATAAATAAATATTTATGCACTTGTTGTTCTTCAACGTGTCCTACACCTGCACACATGACATGGGTGCTCAAAAGCAGGAAAAAAAAACAGAGACAAAAAAGGAGAGTCAGCAGGGTTCTGTTCATTCTCACAGGAATGTCAGCCTGTTCTGTGCTAACTGGGACAGTGTTATGTACTATGCATGTATACATAAAGGGTGACTTGGTGATGGCATACTGGTCTTAATGGAATTATTTCGCATACCACATCATGAGTGGCAATTTTTGTTTTGACACTTAGGTCCTAGATGAAGACTTAAACTCAGACACTTTTGACTTAGAGGCAAGAGTGCTTCCAACTGAGCCACAGATCACAGTTGCATTTAGAGTCATAGAGTTATAGAGATGTACAGCATGGAAACAGTCCCTTCGGTCCAACCTGTCCATGCCGACCAGATATCCACTTTGCACTTTTCATGAGCACAGGTATTGCAAAGCTCTTTACGGACAATAAACTCTTGAAGTACAGTCACTATTGTAATGTAGGAAATTTGAGAGAGTAGACAGGATCTAAGTTTAAGATCTCATCTGAAAGATGACGTTGCAGAACTCACTCAACACTGCACTGATGGTTCACACTAGATTTTTGTGTTTAAACTCTGGAATAGGCTTTCAACCCATAGTCTGTTGATGCAGGGTTGCTACTAGCTGAGCCACAGGTGACACACAAAATAACATGAAAAGTGAGGATTGGATTGAATTATTGTTTTGTGTTTGTCTTCCTTTGTTTTTCTGTATTAGCTTTACTTAAAAAAAAAGATATTGGTGGCAGATTGCCCCAAAAAAATGCTGCATTGCATAAATAGAGTGGAATAGCATAATCAGTAGGTCAGTATGTCAATGTGGTTAGTTTCATTTCGTATTATAACCTATCTTTTTTTTCAGAAACAAAAACAGAAGTTGCTGAAAAAGCTTAGCAGGTCTGGTAGCACCTGTGAAGAGAAATCAGAGTTAACTTTTTGGATCTAGTGACCCTTCCTCATTTACAGGACCTGTAGTTCTTTCAGTTTTTATCATTTTTTTCAACTTTAATTGCAATAAGAAGTTGTGCAAACAATGTTTATACACAATCAATAATGGACAGAGTTTGAACAAGTGAACAGCCTCATTGTATTTAGAAAAGGATAATGAATTTCATTGATTATAAAGTATTTTGAGGAATCTGGTGGCCATGTAAAGGTACTATTAGAGTACCTACAGTGTGGAAACAGGCTCTTCGGCCCAACAAGTCCATGCCTAACCTCTGAAGAGTAACCCACCCAGACCCATTTCCCTCTGACTAATGCACCTAACACTATGGGCAATTTAGCATGGCCAATCTACCTGACCTGCACACCTTTGGACTGTGGGAGAAAACCGGAGCACTCGGAGGAAACCCACACAGACACGGGGAGAATGTGCAAACTTCACACAGACCTGAGGCTGGAATCGAACCTGGAACCCTAGTGCTGTGAAGAAGCAGTGCTAACCACTGAATCACCGTGCCAGTGGAAGTACAAGACTTATTTTTGTGTGTCATTACTGTTGTGATGTAGGAAACACAGCAACTAATCTACATGAAGCAAGCTCCCACAAACAGCAAAGTAATAATGATCTGATAATCACTGCCTTGTAGAAACTGAGGGAGAAATGTTGTCCAGGCACAGCACTCCTACACTAGAGAAAGAGGCCAGACAGCCCATCAAGTCTGCACTGGCCATCCAAAGTGTGCTGTATCCAGACCCAGGACCCACCCGAGAAACTCACATTTACAATACCTAATCCATCGAGCCTACACATCCCTGAACATTGCAGAGCAATTTATTACAGCCAATCCATCTAATTTGAACATATTTGCATCATGGGAGGAAACCAGAGTACCTGGCGGAAACCTACACAGATGCAGGAGAACATGCAATCTCCACAGTCAGTCACCCTAGCTGGAATCGAACCCAGGTCCCTGGCACTGTAAGACAGCAGTGCTAACAACAGTGCCACTGTGCTGCCTCTGCTCCCCTTTGAAATAGGACCATCCAAATATTTACATCCACCTGAGGGGATAGAGAGTCTACAGTTTCAAAACCAGGGTAGGGATTTCTACTGCCATCAGGACTGCTCCACCTTTCATTAAAAACCAGCACCTTTAACAATGCAGCACACTGGGGCTATAGGAAGAGTACGAGCCTTGATTTTTCTGCTTAAGTACTAGAGTAGGACATCTATCCACAAGTTGTAACTGAGCCTTGGTTGACACCTACTTCCTGCCAAAAGTTATTATTTAAAGCAAAGGCAGGAAATTTGTGGACATCATAACTGCCTCAGGATACTTTTGAGCAGAGATGAAGATTTGTTTTCCAAAAATCTTCAATTACTGCACATAGAATATGCACTATTTTGCATCTTTGCTACATTCAGTTTCAGTGGGGACACAAAACTAGCAGTAACAGTTTGATTGTCCACTATAGACCCAATCTGATATAGTCATGGAATAAAACAATCATCTGATTAGTTATTCACAACTTTGCACCAACCAGATTTGAATTTTTTCCCATAATATTCATAATACTTCCACCAAAAGTTGTAAATTCAAGACTCCCATTCTTTTAAAAAGGGGGAATGATCAAAATAGTTTTCTGGAAATGGCTTGCAAATAAATATATTTGAATGTAATTTGTCACTATAAATCTATAATAAAATTTCAATAAATGTATGAATATTTAAATGTCATTATGAATGACCTGTCAAATTGACCCCTTAAAGAAAAATAACTCTTGATCTCTCGTGACAACAGTAATTAATCACAGCACTTCTAAAAGCAATTTATGGCAAGGAAAGTACTTCTGAAGTACAGTCATTCTGTTATTGCTGGACAAATAGCAGATAATTTTACCGCAACAGTGTCCCACAGGCAACTCGACAAAGAAAGTCTGTTTTTTTTTGAGGAGATCAATATTGGATAGGATCATTCACCTGGCTTCTAGATAATGCCTTGGGAAATGGAGTTTCTCTTGATCAAAGGCATATAGTGTTTGATTAGGGACTGTATTTAGGAAACAGGTGACCATGAAGAGCCATCCCCTACTCTTACAGTTGTCACCACATCCCCGCACCTCTCTCTGCATGACTCCCACCCCAAAACATGTGGCCTGTGTCACTCTGCAAGCCTGTGGCTCCAGTATCTGTCCTTCCGCCATCAATCACTGTTGTCCTGTGGTGCTGCTGAGTAGAAGTGTTGCCAGTCTCTGGTTGGTGGAAACCTCTCCATAAGTGAGAGCTCTGCTGCTAGGATTTTGTTTTAGGAAAAGGCCTCTCCACTGTCTAATTAGTCCCTTGCCAGCTCTCCAACCAGCAAGTAAGGTCCCTGATGCCCGAATACAATTCTGCCTGCATGCACTGAAGCTTAAATATAAATTTTCTGCATTAGGTTTTGGGGGGAAGTCTAAATCCGCAATCAATCATTATTTATTATTATATTGATATTATCATTGTATTTATTAGAAGCTTGTCTTTTCTGAATGTGTATCTGTGACTCAGTTGGTAAAACATTTGCATTTTAGATCAACTCTTTGTGAGTGCAAGTAAAACTCAAGGGGCATAATTCTGCCCTCCTGAATGGTGTGTTTGAAGGAAGGGGCATTTAATCAGGTGGGAGATTGGCAGGTGGAGAACTTGTCACATTCCCTCCTCTACCCTTTGCCAGTAAAGGCCAGTGGATAAGCTTCCTGACTCACTGCCAACTGAGGCCCTTAAGTGGAAAATGAAGGCGCACTTAAGGAACTCAAGCCAGTGCCATTTGTATTAACCCAGGAGTAGCTTGCAAGCTTCTGAAAATGAGGTGGGTCCCTTGTTAAAAAGGATTAGTGCCTAATCAATGGATCCAACCTTGGGAAGGATGTGTCCCTTTTCACAGCCAATCCCTCACCGAACTTACTGTCCAATACCCTCGCCTCCTCCCCTGCCCCTGCTACCCTTCCCCCACACCAACTTACAACTCCATGACTGCCATTGCTCAGCTAGGCTATGAGTTCCTGCCACCATCATTAGTGGTTGAGTGGCGAGATCCCATTTACCTCTAAGAAATACCACCCAAGGATTTGGGCATAAAGATCTTGTCTTAAGCTACTGAGGGAGTCCTGTGCGGTCAGCAGGATGATCAATTCTTATGCAATAAAATAAGTGATACTATGACCGTGGGACCAGCTGGTGACCTGAAGAGTTAAGGTAGTTGAGTTTCTGTTGACACTAAGAACAGTGGGGTGGCTGGTTTTAAGGGCATGAAATATAAAGGTGTATGTGGCCTGTTTGACCGATGTCCAGAATATACATGAACACTACAAAATAAACAAAGTGAGTAATTTGAGGAGCTTTCCAATCTGAACCACCCACAAGTTCTACAAGAAGTAAGCGATGAAAGATTCAGGGTACATGACAGTCCATCAAAATAATAGACAATCCCTGACAAAGGGGAAATTGTTCACCCTGGATGTCAGTTACTGTCCCTCAGATGAAAGGTTGAACCAGTGCCCTGTCAACCTTCTCAGGTGGACTAAGGTACTCCATTACATCATTTTAAAGAAGGGCTGGAGTGATACACTAATGGCCTGACCAATATTTGTCCACGATCAATATCCTAGTATCTGGCCATTTTCTGCAGATTTTGGGGCTCACTGTGTGGAAATTGGCTGTCTTGTTTCCTATGTTACCACACTCACTGCACTGTAAAGAAAACATTTCAAAGACACAAAAGCTTTCTTAAAGAATTGACATTAATGACAATAAGAAATGGCCAATGGTTCACAATGTCCATCACACTTTGAATCTATTTTTCTCATTTGTTCATGGGATGTAGGAATCAATGGCTAGGCCACCATTCATTACCTATCCCTAATTGCCCAGAGGGCAGATAAAAGGCAACCATATTGTCTTGGCTCTGGAGTCACATGTAGGCCAGACTAGATAAAGATAGCAGATTTCCATATGACATAGGAGCAGAAATTAGGCCATTTGGTCCATTGAGTCTGCTTCGCCACTTGATAATGGCTGTTAGGTTTTTCAACCTCATTTTCCATCTTTCTCCTCACAATCTTTTATCCCCATGGCAATCAAGAACTTATCTATCTCTGGTTCAAATATACTCAATGACCTGGCCTCCACATCCTTCTATGGCAATGAATTCTATAGATTCACTACTTTCTGACAAAAGAGGATTCTCCTTATCTCTGTTGTAAAGGGTCTTCCCTTTACTCTCAGGCTGTGCCCTCCAAATCCTCGTCTCTCCTGCCAATGGAAACATCTTCCCAGTTTCCACTCTGTCTATGCCATTCACTATTCTGTAAGTTTCAATCAGATCCTCCTTCATCCTTCTAAACTCCATTGGGCATAGTCCCAGAGTCCTCAAACATTCCTCATAAGTTAAGCATTTCATTGCTGCATCATTCACGTGAACATCCTTTGGACACCCTCCA
Source organism: Chiloscyllium punctatum (assembly GCF_047496795.1). Lineage (NCBI taxonomy): Eukaryota > Metazoa > Chordata > Chondrichthyes > Orectolobiformes > Hemiscylliidae > Chiloscyllium > Chiloscyllium punctatum. The sequence goes on from NC_092783.1 coordinate 49,860,956, forward strand.
GGGCCAACACATCTCTCCTGAGGTAAGGGGCCCAAAATTGCTCACAATGCTCTAAATGTAGTCAGACCAGAGCCTTATCAAGCCGTAGATGTTCATCCCACCTTTTAAATTCCACTCCTGTCAAGATGAATGAAAATATTTGCTTTCCTAACTATCAACGCAACCTGCAAGTTTACCTTAAGAGAGAAACCTGGACTAGCCCTCCCAAATCCCTTTGCTCTTCAGATTTTTTAATTTTCTCCCTATTTAGAAAATAGTCCCTGCCTCTATTCTTCTTACTAAAGTACATGTCCTCACACTTTCCAACATTGTGTTTCATCTGTCACTTCTTTGCCCACTCTCCTAACCTGTCTAAATCTTTCTGCAGCCTCCCCGTCTCCTCAATACTACCTGTCCCTCACCTATCTTTGTATCATCTGCAAACTTAGCCAGAATGCTCTCAATTCCTTCATCCAGATATTAATGTATAAGATGAAAAGTTATGACCCCAACACCGACACTTGTGAAATACCACTAGTCACTAGCTTCCATTCAGAGAAGGACCCTTTTATCCCCACTCTCTGCCTTCTGCCATACAGCCAATCTTCTATCTATGCTAGTACCTTGTCTCTTACACCATTGGCCCTTATCTTACTCAGCAGCCTTCTGTGCAACACCTTATCAAAGGCCTTCTGGAAGTTCAGATAGATACATCCATTGAGCTTCCTTAATCTAACCTGCTCATTACCTCCTTTAAGAATTCTAACAGATTTGTCAGGCATGACCTCCCCTTGATGAAACCATGCCCCATTTTACCATACACTTCTAAATATTCAGAAATCTCATCCTTCACTATGGACTCCAAAATTTTAATAACAGCTGAGGTCAAGCTAATTGGTCAATAATTTCCCATCTTTTACCTTATTCCCTTCTTAAGTAGGGGGGGTTACATTAGCAATTTTCCAGTCCTCTGAGACCCTCCTTGACTCGTGATATCTGGAAGATCACTATTAAACCTTTCACTATCTCTTCAGCTATCCCCTTCAGAACTGTAGGTTGTAGCCCATCTGGTCCAGGTGATATATCCACTTCAGACCTTTCAGTTTTTCTAGCACCTTCTCCTTGGTGATAGCTACCGTACTTATCTCTGCTCTCCGACTCTCTTGAATATTTGAGAAATTACTCGTGTCTTCCACCTTGGATACTGATGCAAAGTACTTATTCAGTTCCTCAGCCATTTCTTTGTTCCCTATTATTACTTCTCCAGCATCATTTTTGAGCAACCCAATGTCCATTTTTGCCTCTCTTTTGCCCTTAAAATATCTAAAGAAACTCTTGCAATCTTTCCTAATATTACCAGCTAGCTTACCCTCATATTTAATCTTCTCTCTCCTTATTTCCTTTTTCGTTGTCCTCTGTTGGTCTTTGTAGATTTCCCAATCCTCCACCCTGGAGGCTCCCTGCCTCTATTCCTGATGAAGGGCTTTTGCCCGAAACATTGATTTTCCTGCTCCTCGGATGCTGCCTGACCTGCTGTGCTTTTCCAGCACCACTCTTATCTAAATTCTGGTTTCCAGAATCTGCAGTCCTCACTTTTGCCTGGGATAATTATTTACTCTAATCTGAAAACAGTTTGGGAGGCTCCATGCAGTCATCAAAATTTCAGTTAAGTAAATTTGGGACCATATCAAGCCTTTTGTTTCCACAAATGATGAGCTTAAACCAGCCCCAGCAATCATCGGAGATGAGTTGTGAAATGGAATGACCTGAGGGGGTGGAGCTGGCCTGCCCTTCGGAATTGCAAGGGTAAAGGGGTAGCAGGGCCAGCTATCGGGGCTCTTTTTCTTTTCGCTCTGCTCGCTCTGAACTCACTGTGTCTCTGGACACCAACCCTTTGGGATTGAAGACATCGACCCTGTCTGCGACCTCAGACTTCGGAAGTCCGCAACAACACCCGAGGCAGAGAGGGAGCTCCACCGGTCAGGCAACAAGTCCCTCTGAGACCGTAAGAACCCTTTTCAGGCCTGGGACACTCGTACTCTGGAGTAGTTGGTTAGGCATTGGGGGAGGGTAGTTGTGTAATTCTTAAAGTATAAGTACCTTGTAATTGTGTAAGGTTAAAGATTTACCTTGTGTCCACTCCAGTTTTCTTATATTTTATATCATAGTATATAATATAAGTTCCACCAAAGTATCGTATGGATTGGGCAAGTTGAATATTTTCTGTAATAAAGTTCACTGGTAATTTTGAACTCATATTTGAGTCTGTCTGTGCTCCTTCTGTGTACACCAATTCTGGCTGAGTTCACAGCGGATCCCAGACTATAATTCCAGTGTCAAGGGCCGAAGGGTGCTATGGGTGATTCAAACTGTCCATTCAAGGGGGATTGCTGGCCAGGATAAGCAGTTTGATCTCTCTTTTTCTCTCTCTTTGGGTTACTGCCCAAGTGAGTAGATACCCGGTGGCTGTTGTCTCACCAACAAGAGAGGGAATCGTCCAGGCATTGGGGGTGGTCACAATTGCTGTGTGGAGATAAGTTCCGACTCGCTGGTCAGGCTACAAACAGCAGGGTCGGCTCAGTGGTCTCTCTTTCTCTCCAGCAGAGTTAGCCTAGTGAGGCGTTCCAGGTCTTTGAAGTTTCAGAGCTTGCTGGAGAGAGACTACCACAGTAATTGGCGAACCCCAGACACCGGCCTGAGTGCGAAGTAAAGGAAAGAGTAGTTGCCTTTATTGAACTGCAATACTGTTACAACATTCCACCTTCTCCCTCTCAAATTGCAGAGTAAATTCTATTATATTATGGTCACTGCCTCCTCAGGGTTCTTTCACCTTAAGCTCGCTTATGAAATCTGCCTCATTGCACAACACTAAATCCAGAATTTGGAGTAGAGTGGTGCTGGAAAAGCACAGCAGTTCAGGCAATATCCGAGGAGTTTACCTTTACCAAATCAGAATTGCCTGTTCCCTAGTGGCCTCCACTGCAAGCTGCTCCAGATATTCAACAAATTCCTTTTCTTGTGATCCTTCCCTAAAGGACATTAGTGACCCAGAAGGATCTTTATGATGCTTGATAGTGGTTGCATGGTCACCAATAAACTATTCCAGATTTTTATTGGAGTCAATTCATGATGATAGGATTCAAACCCAAGTCCTCAGGACATTAGGGTGGCGCAGTGGCTCAGAGGTTAGCACTGCTGCCTCACAGCACCAGGGTCCCAGGTTTGATTCCAGCCTCGGGTGACTGTCTGTGTGGAGTTTGCACATTCTCCCCGTGTCTGCGTGGGTTTCCTCTGGGTGCTTCTTCCACGGTCCAAAGATGTGCAGGTTAAGTGAATTGGCCATGCCAAGTTGCCCTAGTGTTAGGTACATTAGTCAGAGGGAAATGGGAGAAAGTGAGGACTGCAGATACTAGAGACCAGAGTTGTAAAGTGTGGTGCTGGAAAGGCGCAGCAGGCCAAGGAGCAGGAGAATCGTCAATGCTGTCTGACCTGCTGTGCCTTTCCAGCACCACACTTTTCAACTCAGAGGGAAATGGGTCTGGGTGGGTTACTCTTCAGAGGGTTAGTGCGGACTGGTTGGGCTGAAGGGCCTATTTCCACACTGTAGGGAATCTAATCTAATCTAATTAGTCTAAGGTTCCGGATTACTATTCCATTGACATCACCAATACACCGCTGCTGCCCCCATGACGATATCTTAATGATGAAGATATGGGACAAAGGGGAAACAAACTTTGTAGTCAGATTCCATTTCCTTTTATTGCAAAAATATACTTTATTCATAGAAGGAAATCTTTGGTACACATACATTTAGTGGAGCCATTCAGATCTATACTCTCTTTACTTACAGAGAACAAATGAAGTCTTGATGTTCATAGTACTCTATATTTACAGTCAACTTTTTGGCATTTAGCTGAGCATCAGCAGGGCCCAATTACTGAATGAACCCCTGTTATTCTTCGACAGAAGGACCTTACATGGTGGTCTTTCCCCACTGTACCTTGGCAGCAGCCCCAAGCTTTAGAAAAGCCAATGTAGGGGCACATTGCCCAGAAGACTTAACACAATGCACATTAATGCTGGCAATTTTAACACCCATTGAAAAGTTTATTTGGTTATCAAAGTCCATTCACCAATGGCCCTGTCGCTGGGAGGACTGTCTACATCCCTATGGTGTGGATGAACTGTTGGACCCTTGCTGGTTCTTGAGCAGGCCTTATACATGTGACCTCCTTCCCTGCCCAGATTTCAGCTTTGGGACTCCTCGCAGTCTTTGGTCAGGTGACCTTCTTCTTTGCCGTTCCTAAAGGCATGATGTGGAGGTACCAGTGTTAGACTGGAATGGACAAAGTTAAAAATTAGGAGAAAGTGAGGACTGCAGATGCTGGAGATTAGAATCAACGAGCGAGACGCTGGAAAAGCACAGCTGGTCAGGCAACATCTGAGGAGCAAAAGAATCGACATTTTAACCATAAGTCCTTCATCAGGAATAAGACTGTGACCCAAGGGGGCTGAGAAATAAATGGGAGAGGGTGTAGAGCTGGGAGAAAGGTAACTGGGAATGTGATTAGTCAAAGAAGACGGGGGTGAAGGTGATAGGTTGGAGGGGAGGTTGGATCGGATCGGTGGGAAAGAAAATGGACGTAGGACAGTTCAAGAGGGCAGTACTGAGTTGGAAGTTTGGATCTGGGATAAGGCGGGCTCCTCTTGGAGCACCTCTCTGAAAGCTAGTGCTTCCAAATAAACCTGTTGGACTATTAACCTGGCACTGTGTGAATTTTAGCTTTGTTCCTACAGACGATCGCTTTATAGTCTGCTGCCATGTACCCTGCCTTCCTGCAGGTTTGGCACACTCTAGGCTGCCCTGCATATCTCAGGTAGCTCCTGCTCCCTCCAATCACGAAGCTGGAGGGTGGGTGGAGGATATTCCCACTGGCATCCACCTTCAGGGCTACCTTGACCTTCCTCTTACTGGTCCAGATGCTAAAGGCGTCTTCAACGTCAGTGTTGTCTCTTTCAAGCTGCACGTACCTTCCCAGGAAGGTCAGGACATCTGCTGCTGGGACGTGTGGGTTGTACATATAAATTGTAACAACCCAGCTCCTTTGTGTAGTGAGAACACACACTGCAGATCCCATTACTTTACTGCACAATGATCTTTAGGTTGAGGAATTACTGTTCAATTCAGACCGAGGGATAGTTGATAACAAATACTTAATTGCTGCTGACATCTTTTGGTCTTGAAATTTTTACATATGAATTCAAATCTTTTTATCTTTTTTGATCCTCTTTTTGGGGCTGCAGCTCCACAGGTGTTCTCCAGTAACACAACAATTTGCATACAAGCAATTAGTGAGTGTCCACATGCTGCTCATTAAAAAATCAAATTCAATCCCGTTCTCACTTGCCAATCACATGTTAGGAGGTCTTAATTTAAAAATAAAAGTCCACGCTCCTGATCTTCGGGCACCCGGTACGGAGGAGGGAGGGCAGGTCTGAAGACCTCCTCATGAGTCTGCTCCTGGGCCTGGCCAAACTGGCCATCAACAGGTCCAGGCAGCGGGCCGTGGAGGGGGTCGTTAGGGCCGACTGCCTGCCCCTCTTCTGCGGTTACGTTAGAGCCCGGGTGTCCTTGGAGAAGGAGCACGCGGTGTCCACCGACACCCTGGAGTCGTTCAGGGAGAGGTGGGCGCCGCAGGGAGTGGAGTGCATCATTTCTCCCTCCAACTCTATTTTTATTTAGTCCCTACCCTCCCCTTCACTGTTTTGATCACACAGCATTGCCCTGTGGTTTGAAGGGCAGTGCTCGTCACTGGCCACCCGGGTGTTTTTCCTATCTTCCTGGTGGTGGAAATTGAATAAAGATTTGTGCACTTTGTGTCTTTCACTGTGTCTCACACCTGCACACACGCACTATGGGTGCAGGGGGTAAAAATAAGCACTACCGCACTTAGGTGGTAGTGTGGGGGTTAAGAAAAAAAAGAAAAAAAAAGAAAAAAAAAAGAAAAAAAAAAAAAAAAAAAAAAAAAAAAAAAAAAAAAAAAGTCCACGCTCCTGATCTTCGGGCACCCGGTACGGAGGAGGGAGGGCAGGTCTGAAGACCTCCTCATGAGTCTGCTCCTGGGCCTGGCCAAACTGGCCATCAACAGGTCCAGGCAGCGGGCCGTGGAGGGGGTCGTTAGGGCCGACTGCCTGCCCCTCTTCTGCGGTTACGTTAGAGCCCGGGTGTCCTTGGAGAAGGAGCACGCGGTGTCCACCGACACCCTGGAGTCGTTCAGGGAGAGGTGGGCGCCGCAGGGAGTGGAGTGTATTATTTCCCCGTCCAACTCTATTTTGATTTAGTCCCTACCCTCCCCTTCACTGTTTTGATCACACAGCATTGCCCTGTGGTTTGAAGGGCAGTGCTCGTCACTGGCCACTCGGGTGTTTTTCATATCTTCCTGGTGGTGGAAATTGAATAAAGATTTGTGCACTTTGTGTCCTTTCACTGTGTCTCACACCTGCACACACACACCATGGGTGCTCGGGAAAAAATAAGCACTACCGCAGTTAGGCGGTAGTGTGGGGGTTAAGGAAAAAAAAAATAAGTAAAAAAAAAAATTAAACAGGAGATTTTCCCCTTCAAAAAAAAAAATAAACAGGAGTGTATGATCACACAACATTGCCCTTTGATGTGAAGGGTAGTGCTTGTCACTGGCCACTCAGGTGTTTTTTCCCCCCATTGTGTGGAGAATTGGATCAGTGTAGGACTGTGACTCTCTGTGTGTGTGCGCACACGTGCAAGGACTGTTCCTGTTGCTGCTTGGGGCCTGCCTCCCTGCTGCTGCCTGGGGCTTGCCTTGGGGCCCCTCCCCAGGACCTCCACCACCACTGCTGCTGCTGTGGCCTGAGGAGAGGCCTGCCTCCATTGCTGCTGCTGCCCGAGGCCTGCCTCCACCAGCGCTGCCTGGGATTCGCCTTGGGGCCCCTCCCCAGGACCTCCACCACCACAGAAAAAAATAAAATAAAAATAAAAGTCCACGCTCCTGATCTTCGGGCACCCAGTACGGAGGAGGGAGGGCAGGTCTGAAGACCTCCTCATGAGTCTGCTCCTGGGCCTGGCCAAACTGACCATAAATAGGTCCAGGCAGCGGGCCGTGGAGGGGGTCGTTAGGGCCGACTGCCTGCGCCTCTTCTGCGGTTGCGTTAGAGCCCGGGTGTCCTTGGAGAAGGAGTACGGGGTGTCCACCAATATCCTGGAGTTGTTTAGGGAGAGGTGGGTGCCGCAGGGAGTGGAGTGTATTATTTCCCCCTCCAACTCTATTTTGATTTAATCCCTACCCTCCCCTTCACTGTTTTGATCACACGACATCGCCCTTTGATGCAAAGGGCAGTGCTTGTCACTGGGCACTCGGGTATTTTCCTATCTTCCTAGTGGTGGAAATTGAATAAAGATTCATGCACTTTGTGTCCTTCACTGTGTCTAACACCTACACACACACACCATGGGTGCTGGGGAAAAAATAAACACTACCGCAGTTAGGCGGTAGTGTGGGGGTTAAAGGGAAAAAAAAGAAAAAAAACAAAGAAAAAGGAAAAAAAGAACAGGAGTGTCCCTTTGATGTGAAGGGCAGTGCTTGTCACTGGACACTCGGATGTTTTCCTATCTTCCTGGTGGTGGAAATTGAATAAAGATTCGTGCACTTTGTGTCTTTCACTGTGTCTAACACCTACACACACACACCAGGGGTGCTGGGGGAAAAAAAATAAGCACTACCGCAGTTAGGTGGTAGTGTGGGGGTAAAAAAAAGAAAAAAATAAACAGGAGGGTCAGAGGTTAAAAAGAAATAAAAATAAAAGGCCACGCTCCTGATCTTCGGGCACCCAGTATGGAGGAGGGAGGGCAGGTCTGAAGACTTCCTCGTGGGTCTGCTCCTGGGCTTGGCCAAACTGACCATAAATAGGTCCAGGCAGCGGGCCGTGGAGGGGATTGTTAGGGACAATCGCCTGCGCCTCTTCCACGGTTACATTAGAGCCCAGGTGTCCTTGGAGAAGGAGCACGCGGTCTCCACCAACACCCTGGAGTAGTTCAGGGAGAGGTGGGCGCCGCAGGGAGTGGAGTGCATTATTTCTCCCTCCAACTCTATTTTGATTTAGTCCCTGCCCTCCCCTTCACTGGTTGATCACGCAGCATCGCCCTTTGATGTGAAGGGCACTGCTTGTCACTGGCCACTCGGATGTTTCCTTTCCTCCTGGTGGTGGAAATTGAATAAAGATTCATATACCTTGTGTCTCTCACTGTGTCTCACACCTGCACAAAAAAAAATAAACAGGAGTTTCATGACAACACTAAACAGGAGTTTCAAAAAAAAATAAACAGGAGTGCCAGGGGTTCTGTTTACTCTGAGAGCTGGCTCTTAGGAAGCCAGCCCAGTGTCAACTACTATGCACATGTAAATAAAGAGTGATTTGGTGACAGGATATCAGCATCTGTGCAGTTATTTCAGTCACTGTACATTCTTTTTAATAACTGTGCCATTAGGTCCAATCTGTCCCTCCTTATCCACTAAGCCAAAATATCAGCTCACATTGCTCTGCACTGAATTACATCTGCCATTTGTCTGCTCACTCTGAGCTTATCCATATCCTGTTGTCATTGATTGGTATCATGCTTGCAGTTTGTTGCATCTCAAATTTGGAATCGGCAAATTTGGAATGTCGCTCTGTATTCAAACACACTGGTCCTGTCAATGAACTTTGGGGAAAACGATGATTTAAAATGACTTATTGTTTCTGGTCTCAAGGTGTTTTTTATACATCCAAGCTGACACTGACCCTGCTATTCCACAAGCCTTGATTTTTGTTCAGCAGCTCTTTGTGTTAAATGCTTTTTAAAAGATCCATATATACCACATCTGCGAAAAAAAAATAAAACTAAAAGGCCACGCTCCGATCTTCGGGCACCCAGTCCAGAGGAGGGAAGGCAGGTCTGAAGACCTCCTCGTGGGTCTGCGCCTGGGCCTGGCCAAACTGACCATAAATAGGTCCAGGCAGCGGGCCGTGGAGGGAGTCGTTAGGGCCGATTGCCTGCGCCTCTTCCGCGGTTACGTTAGAGCCTGGGTGTCTCTGGAAAAGGAGAATGTGGAGTCCACCAACACCCTGGAGTTGTTCAGGGAGAGTTGGGCACCATAGGGAGTGGAGTGCATTATTTCCCCCTCCAACTCTATTTTGATTTGATCCCTGCCCTCCCCTTCACTGTCTGATCATGCAGCATTGCCCTTTGATGTGAAGGGCACTGCTTGTCACTGGCCACTCGGATGTTTCCTTTCTTCCTGATGGTGGAAAATTGAATAAAGATTTGTGAAAAAAGAAAAAAAATGAAAGGCAGGAACCTCTTTTGATTACTCCATTTCCTCAGCCAGAGGAGCTGAGAATAATTCCATTAACGGTATTGTTACTATGATTGCGAGCAGTTAGCAAAGTGGATTGCAAGTCTGCCTAGGGGGCGCCGAGCTATGTAGATAATTTATAAACACAGTTAAAAAAGGGATTCCCATTTCAATGGTAAACAATCTGCCAGAAATTGCAATCTACCTAATCCTGCAGTTATCATTAGTAATCCAATGCTGAGCTATATTCAGCTTTGTGACAGTGAATTCTGCAATTCACTGCTGTGTTTGCATCAGCATTGGGGAAAAATGGGACATGTTTCATTGAAGTCAATGATTTCAAAATATGGTCACAATCTTAAGCGGTATAGAGTAAACAATCACTTAATAGTGTTAAATGATGAAGGAAAGTGCCATTTAGTAATATAAGTATTGTGTTATCTATATCCTATCCTATCAAGATGACAAAGGCAGAGTAGGCAGCGTCCAGGCTGCTCAAACAGGGCTCATCTGCTTTTCTTTTTTCTCCGTTTACTTCCTCTTTCTTTTTTTGGTAAGATTTTAAAGTGCTTTCTTGCAGAAGAAACTGTAGCTAGGTGCAGCTGAGGGCTGGAGCAAAGCAGGCTGGCGGATGGAGCAGAGTGGCCGAGAGCTACAGAGGAATGGGCAGGAAGGCTGGAGCAGCGGAGAGCCGGAGTGGAGTGGGCAGGAGGGATGGAGCAGAGTGAGGGACAGCTGAGAGCCGGAGTGGATCGGGTAGGAGGGATGGAGCAGAGTGAGGGACAGCTGAGAGCCAGGATGGAGCGGGCTGGAGGGATGGAGCGGTGAGGGACAGCTGAGAGCTGGAGTGGAGCAGGCTGGAGGGATGGAGCAGAGTAGGGACAGTTGTTGGACAAGGGACTGGTGTGTGTGCTCAATGGTTTGCAAGGCCAGTCAGACCACATGTGGAAGTCACTGCGCAGATATACTGCAATGTAATGTTTGTCTGCAATCTGTTTGTCTGACTGTAGTGTTAGTCCCTTTGACCATGTGTCTTATTTTTTAACTTATACAATGAATCACTGGGAGGTAACGTAACATTTTTATCCTTTATTTCTCTTTTTTGCATCTAAGATTTGTACCGAGGTACTTTGTACCTCAGATGGTGCCATGGGGTGCGGCATTGTAAACTTTTCACTGTACACCTGTGTTTTTGTACTTTACAGCTGACAAGAATACCCAATTCTAATTTTAATTCCTATTGACTTTTCCTTTTATTTAAGTGACATGAAATACCTGATCGAGCATTCTCTGATACACTTAAAACTTTCTAAAGACCATGACTTCTCTAATCTATATGACACACCCTATCTGAGTAGTGAGGACCCCCTATTGAACAATTTTTAATCTTTGCATGAGTGCTTATAATCGTGAAGTGGGAAATTAACATATAAGGGAAAGGAGACAATAGAGCATTGAAGGCAAAGATGTAACACAGAGGGGGATGTCATTGACTGAAAGCAGAACCCTGCTTCAGTGGAGCAACAGTGGACACTCCCATTAATTTAAATTCATTCAAATCTCTGCTGCCCTAATTATGCAAATTTCCCAATCATCTGTCATTCTTGTAATCCCTGATTTACATTGGCTTCCATTGCAATTCAATGCAACGTAGACACTGGAAATCTGAAATAAAATCAGAACATTCAACAGAAAGTTCATTGAATGAAACATTAACTTCTATCTTCACAGATAACACTAGATCATTTTAGAATACAACATACAATTCCGGTCCCCCTTTAATAGGAAGGATGTTGTTAAACCTGAGAAGTTGCAGAAAAGATTTACAAGAATATTGCCAGTGGGTTTGAGTTATATAGAGAGGTTGAATAGGCAGGAGCTGTTTTCCCTGGACCATCGGAGGCTGATGAATGACATGATAGAGGTTTATAAAATTACAAGGGGTGTGGATAGAGCGAATAGCCAAGGTCTTTTTGCTAAGACGGGGTAGTCCAAAACTTGAGTGCATAGGTTTAAGGTGAGAAGGGAAAGATTTGAAAAGAAACTGAACCTCTGACTCTATGATTCCATTTCATGTAATTGTACTTTTGTATTACATTGATTTGCAAATTCTCATCCTTCTTTTCAAATCCCTCCAGGACCTGACCTCTCTCTACAGGTGTACTTCAGTAGAGGGGGCCCCTAATTTACAAACTTCTGACTTACAAATGCTTATACTTCCAAAGTTGATCCCATACATGGTTTTAAAATTTAAAGACCCAAGATACAAACACATCCTGTACTTATGAATAGCTGCTTTCCATTGTCCTGAATTGAGTTCTGACTCACAAGCAAATCCACTTGCAAACAGATGAGAGAACAGAACCCGTTCACAACCTGAGGACTGTCTGTAACTTTCTATATCCCTCTGAGTTATCTGCTCCTCCAAACCTGCCTTCTTGTAAAGCACCAATTTCAATCACTGCACTATCAGCATCATGTGTTTTGCTGCCAAGCCCCAAACCCAGCAAATCCATTCCCCAAACCCCAAACCTCTCAGTCTCTTTACTTCTCTTTTCTACTTGAAGAAGATCCCTAAAACCTATCACTTTGAGCAAGCAAATTGTTACATGTTCTAATATCTTCACTATGTGAACAGTATCAATTTTTGCTTCAATTTTTTCCTCTGAAGATCCTTGGTTTCTTCTATAATCTTCAAGATGCTACATAAATGCCTGTTGTTGTTGCTATTGTTGTTTTCTTGAGGCAGGGGAAGTGCAGACTGCTGTGTAACTGTCTGAAAGGGTGAATTCTGAGGAGTGCCATAAGCACTGTTCAGTATGATGATTTATTTCATTCCAAAGTAAACATGACTCTAAAGAAAGCCACTCACATGGTGAGTGAAGATAGTGAAGCAGAGGTTCAGAAGCAACACAGATCAATCTTAAAAGGAAAAGATCAACCTTGCCGCAGGGGATCAGCATTGTCCATTGAATTCTTAAGGTACAAAACCACAAGCAACAAGCATGAGAAATCGATACAGCAATTAGGACAGACACCAGCCATGAAAAGTCTTTGTCAGTTCTGAAGGGCAAAGAAATCTTACAGGTACAGATAATGCACAGCTATCAGCTTTATCCGTCATATAATAAGTCAATTTCATATAAGGTACTAAATTAGGGCAAAGTCAAAAAAAAGCACGAAATCAAGTAGCTACCCACAGAATGTGTCTAATGAGGCAGAACAATCAACAATAGCAGAAAAACCTAAAGCATTACTGGAGAATAGGGATCCAGACCAACTGTAATATGGGTGCATCAAATAGTAGAAAACAATATGTACTTCAGATTCAGGAGTTCTCATTCTTGAAGTGGAATGCATGTCTTGATGTTAATCTTGTTCAAATGGTGGATGGAGTTAAACCAGTCAAAGTCAAAAAGTATAATAAATTAAAACAGAAAGTGCTAGAGAAACTCAACAGATCTGGCAGAGTCTGTGCAGAGAGAAAAAGAGTTAACATTTCAGGTCCAATCTTCTGAAAGGCAAGAAACAGCTGGTCAAGGAACAAACAATTAAGGAATTAATCAAAAGACATCTGGTAGAAGATTTCACAGGCCTCTCTAGATTCATTGAGTCACTCATCCCCACTTCACCATCCTGCCCCTGCCAGCTTTATCTGCAACTCCCCTTATACCCAGCCCCAGTCCTGAAGAAGGGTTATACCGGAAATGTCGATTTCACCATCTCCTGATGCTGCCTGGCTTGCTGTGTTCTTCCAGCCTCCTGCTTGTCTCTTTAAATTCATGGTAGAAGTCAGAATGCACCAAGATGAGTCATGTTGGCATAAAAAAATTATGTCATGCTGTCAATCAGATGGGAACCTGTCATTGCTATCAATACCGAAGAGGGTTCAGACTTCAAGAATCAGCAAGGCTTGTGAGTAAGCCTGAGCAATGGGATAGCTAATGAGCACTTGATCTAATTATAATTTTATAACTGATGTTAATACAAGGGCAAGACAGCCTGGTGAACAGTTAGCTATGACAGATTCAAGTCTGATATTGGATGCACGGGCAACTTGAAAGGGACAAGTTCAAAGCGAAGACTTGATTTCCATATTTTCCCAGGAAGAATCCTTAGTAACAGAGACCAGGCCAAGTCAGAAGGAATCCTTAAATAGTAGAACTGAGGAAGGGATCATCTTATTTTCACCAATAATGCAGTCTACTGTGAGAGGATGCGAATGTCCAAATCAATCGATAAGTTGAAGTAAAGAGCTGACTTATTTCAGCACAGTTCGCCGGGCAGACTGACAATTAAAAAGTGCAGACACACAGTGAAAATGTAATACATACATTTCGGTGAAAACCACCAACAAGAAGGGATGTCCAATGTTCAAGTTTCAAGATGTGGAAAAGAAGCAATTGTTTGCTTTAGCAGGGAAAATATCATCTGCAAAGGAAAGCTAAGAGATTAAAGGTCCTCCAATTTAAAGACACTGACAAACATCAGACTATGAAGAAGAGAATCAAGGTCAACAGTCTGTAAACTAACATTCTTCCTTGAATGAAGAGAACAAGTTCCAGGAGAGGAGTGAAATCTCTAAGTCATCTTAATATGTAATGTCAGTGATTGAGGAAGAAAGGCTAGTAATTACATACACAAATGTATAATGATAATAGTGGAAAGAATGCTAAGGGAAATTTGTTGTGTATGAGTTTGAAAGGGTTTTGCACAGGTTAATACATAAACATCTCCAGCTACGATGATGTATGAACTTATGGGCAGAGCAACACAGGATTTCAAAGGAATAAGACTGAACCGCCAGGTCCTCCTCATAGTCTCTGTATCAAATGTGTTTTTTATAAATTTGTTGATAATATGTACTGTAGTAAACTTTTTGTTCAATGCAAAAGTCTTTTCAAGAGTTAGACCAGTATGTGGTTTTCCTTTATTACAATAGACCAAGTAGACCATGTAGATCCATACACTGAAAGAAGAGGGTCTTTATATACATTGACAAGGTGTGAATCTAACACCTCCAAAATGTAATCCCTCCGACTCCAACACACAATAACAGTAGAGTGTGCCATCATTCACAAAGGGTTGCTGGTTAGATGAGCATTCATCATTCATCCCTGATCTCCCTCAAGGAGTTGCTGATGAGCTGCCTTCTTGAACTACTGCTGTCCATGTGATGTAAGGACACCCACACTACTGTTAGGAAGGAAGTTCCAGAACTTTGATCCAGTGACACTGAAGGGACAGTAATATAGTTCCAAATCAGTATAGTGTTTGGATAGGAGGAGAACTTGCAGGGGTGGTGTTCCCATATATATGTGGCTCTTGTCCTTCTAGATGATCATGGTTGATGTTTGAAAAGTATTCACAAAGGACTCCTGGTGAAGTAGTGCTGTGCATCCTGTAGATGGTCCACACAGCTGCTACAGTGCGCCAGTAGTGGAGGGATTGAATGTTGAAGGTGTTAGATGGGGTGCCACTCAAGAACACTGATTTTACCTAGATGGTATCAAGTTTCTTATGGGTTGGAAATGTACTCATCCAGGCAAGCGGAGAATATTCCATCACGTTCCTGACTTTGCCTGATCTGGAAGTGAGTGAATTTCCAGGTTCTGACCAGCTCTTGTAGCCACAATATTCATATGGCTGATACAGTTCTGTTTCTGGTCAATGGTAACTGTCAGAATGTTGATAGACGTAGATAGAACAATGCTAATGTCATTGAATATCTCGGAGCAATGGGTGGATTCTCTCTTACAAGAGATGGTCTTTGCCTAGCATTTGTATGGCATTAATGTTACTTTTTATTCATCAAACAAGCCTCAATGGTGTCCAAATCAGTAAGGGGCTGCTTTGCAGAAAGTCTCCACGTAGTCTTCACTTGTGGCACTAATCTGCATGAAGTGTGACGAATTAACACACAAATCAAATGTGACATTCCTGTCCATAGCCTTTACATTATTCTGAAGAAGCTCAATATAAGATTGACCATGATTCATCTTTCTGCTGGATAACCAGCAGTGTGATGGTATACTGTGAAGAGCTGGGTGCTCACCTCGCCCCAAAGAAGGATATGTAGCAAAATCCAATCGGTCCCTTCACAAAATGGATGGTTACAAAAGGCACGGTGAGTATTTTCTTGGCATCCGAGCCAAAGGCCGCAAGAGTCCCATTTCTGATCCTTGGTGTAGTATGTTAATGCTATGATCCAGAAAACTCAGTCCAGGTATGACTGCAGTCAATGTCATTGCTCACTTGGGAATTTTCTTCTGTCCTCTCTATCTGTGCCTATTTTGATGTCACAGATAATGTGTGGATAAATGAAAGTCAATTTCAAACCTACACAGATGGAAGTCAAAAAGCTGAGCAAGGACTCTGTAAGTCTAAGTACTAGGTGACTTTTTCCTGCAACCACGTTACACTGGTGTCATTTAACCCACAAAGATTTTATTGCAGAACTCACACATGCAATTCTGGACCACAAATACAACCACATTGCAGAAATGCCTATCACAAAGACATCATACATAGAAATGACATCACAGAAACCCACTGGAAATACATATCGATTTAAGTGGAAGAAGACTTTATAATGAAATACTGCAACACATCCTGCAAATAGAAACCAAATGCTTGACCAGAGATCTGAAAGCCAAAAATCTAAAGTTACAGATCTCATGCACTTCTATCAAACAGTATTAAGCTAAGAGAAACGCAGAATTTAACTTTAATCTGCTTGAAATTTCAACCATGTTAAAAAAGGCATAAGCAACTGCTTGAACAGCATGATAAAAACCTGAATCTCCGAAGAAGCAGAAATCACTTTTGGATTATTTCAATGCTGACAGACTGATTCACAGAAATCTCTACAGTGTGGAAGTAGGCCATTTAGCCCATCAAGTCCACACTGACCCTCTGAAGAACAGACCCTCTGAAGAACAGCCACCCCAGACCCAGACCTTCACCCCATCTCTGTAACCCCACACTTCCCACGGTTAATCCGCCTAACCTGCACAGATGCATGGAGAATGTGCAAACTCTACACAGACAGTCACCCAATGGTGGTGTCGAACCCAGATCCCTGGAGCTGTGAGGCAACAGTGCTTACCACTGAGTCATCGTGCCATCCCTAAAGGGCCAGAGAGAGAGTGTATAGACCACTGTCCTCACAATCACCATCATTGTCTTCTTTCAGTTCACTAGGTGGTGCCCTCCTTTGACGACAAAGACTGAAGTAAAAAAGATGAAGTCACCATATTCATAGTGTCATCTAGTCATACAGCATGGAAACAGACCATTCAGTCCAACCAGCCCATGCTGACCATAATCCCAAACTATACTAGTCCCACCTACCTGCACTTGGCCCACATCCCTCAAAACATTTCTTATTCATTTACTTATCCAAATGTTTTTTAACATTGTAACTGTACCCACATCCACTACTTCCTCTGGAAGTTCATTCCCACATGAACCACTCTGTGTAAAAAAATTGCGCCTGTATCTTTTTAAAATCTTTCTCCCCTTACCTTAAAAATATTCCCTCAGGCTTAAAATCCCCCACCCTAGGGAAAAGACACCTGTCATTCACATTATCTATACTCCTCATGATTCGATAAACCACAATAAGGTCACCCCTCAACCTCCTACACTCCAATGAAAGAAGCCCCAGCCTATACAGTCTACTTTTATGACTCAAACCCTCCACTCCTGGCAACATTCTGGTCAATCGTTTTAGACACTTCTCCAATTTAATAATGTCATCCCCTATAACAAGGTGACCAGAACTGGACACAGTATTCCAGAAGAGGCCTCATCAATATCTTGTAAATATCTCAACATGATATCCCAATTCCTAAACTCAAAGGTCTGAGCAATGAAGGCAAGCATGCTAAATGCCTTCTTCACCACCATGTTTAATGTGATGCAAACTTCAAAGCATTATATATCTGAATGTCTAGGTCTCTCTGTTCGAGAACACAACCCAAGGCCTTACTTTTAATTGTGTAAGTCCTGCCATTGGTTGTTTTACCAAAATGCAATACCTTGCATTTATCCAAATTAAACTCCATCTGCCAATTGATCAACTTGATCATCATCTCTTTGTACAGTGACATGGTGGCTAAGTAGTTATTAGTGCTGCCTCACAGCACCAAGGACCCAGGTTTGAATCTAGCCTCGAGTGACTGTTCTGTGTGGAGTTTCACATTCTCCCTGTCTCTGTGTGGGTTTGCTCCAGTTTCCTCCCACAATCCAAAGATCTGCTGTTTAGGTGAATTGGCATACTGAATTGCCCATAGTGTTCAGCAATGTGTAGGTTAGGTACATTGTTCAGGGGCAAATATAGGCTAGTAGGGGAATGGGTCTGGGTGGGTTATTCTCCGGAGGTAGGTGTGGCTTTGTTGGGCTGAAGGGCCTGTTTCCATACTGTAGTGATTCTGTGAACAGTTCTATGAACTAATTTTAGATAACCTTCTTCACTGCCCACTATACCACCAATTCCGGTGTCATCTGTAAACTTACTAATTATGCCTTCTACAATCTCATCCAAAATCGTTTATATAAATGACAAACCAAAGTGGACCCAGCACCAATCCTTGTGGAACACTGCTGCTGACAGTCTGAGAAACAATCCTCCACCACCGACCTCTGCCTCCAACCATCAAGCCAATTTAGTATCCAATTGGTAAGCTCACCCTGAATCCCATGTGATCGAACTTTACTAATTAGTCAACCATGCAGAACGTTGTCAAAGGTTTTACTATAGTCCTAGTGGGCCATAGCTACTCAGTCATTAAAGAGAGGTGACTTTTTATCACCCCTCAGGCAAGGGGAGAAATTGAGAAGGTGAGATCTTCATGGAAAGCTCAGCAGGAATTGAACTTGTGCTATTGCTGTCACTCATCATTGCAAGTCAGCCATCCAACCAACTGAGCTAACAGAAACAAATACTAGCAGATTTATTCAATAAAAAGTTTGGGATCTCACTTCGTAATTGGATAACAAATGACCTTGGAGCATTAATAATTGTATCTGAGGAAACCCTGCATGCCTCTACTAAATTGTTGTTTAATTATCCTAGTGTTTCTGTATTCTGGATCCGCAGTGGCTCCAGCTTAGGAAAGTGGAACACTGATGAGCTTCAGATGGCTGCAGAATTCATGACTTTTAACTGTTCTGTTAATTTACTCCACTGTAGCAGAGTGCAGGAGTAGTGTGACTCTCTGAATGTTCCTTTATAATGGATCCCAAACCCATCAGGGATAAAGTCTGAGTTTCAATTGAAGCATCAGGAATGACACAAAAACATAAAATGCTGGAAAATCTCAGCAGGTCTGGCAGCATCTGTGGAGCGAAATCAGAATTAACGCTTTGAGTCCAGGGACCCTTCCTCAGAACCCAATTCCTTTCTGAGGAAGGGTCACTGGACCCAAAACGTTAACTGTGATTTCTCTCCACAGATGCTGCCAGGCCTGCTGAGATTTTCCAACAATTTCTGTTTTTGATTCAGACTTCAGCATCCATAGTTCTTTTGTTTTTTTTTCAGCATGTCAGAGATGCCCCATTCTCTGTGCCTCTTGTACCCAAAATGGAATGAAGTTAATAAGTAGTGGAAGTGTGTTGGCTGACAGACTGTCTCTGCATTAGTAGCTCTCAGCACAAATTAACAGTTCTCTCATCCAAAGATTTAAGTATCAGAAATAACAAATATCCGTTCTTATCAATCTTGTAACTAAGGGTAACTTTGTCTTGCAAAGTCTCCGACCCTTTGCTGCTTTTTCTGGCATGTTTTTCTATTTAAATTCAGAAAAGGAATTGATTCATATAGTGCACTACAATGTGGAGACTTTCCTCTACACAATCTTTCACTGGTCATGTCAGTCAATGAGACATATACACACAAGATTCCTCTCCCAGCCTTGTTCTTCTATGAGGGTCCACCTGTGAATGCTCTCAGACCTCCTTCAGCCAAATAGATCCCTCTCAGGGGAACTCTTTTTATACTTTAATCTCACAGCAAAGCCCAGAGACATCGATTTGACCAAATTATCTTGCTGTTCTTTGAATGATCCAGGTTACAAAAAGATGTCACTGAACTAAGTCAGGTCAAACTCAAAATCCTTCAGGTCCCATCTCTAATGTCCATCAATTCATAAACATAGATGGTGTATTGGGAAGTGGATGACCAATGGTTCAGGCAAAGTGCTGTAGAAGTTGTCCTCTGAAACGCTGTCATGTATAGTACAGGTGCCCAATCTATGGCCTGTGGGCCACATACAGCCTGTCAGAGCATTTCATTTAGCCCAGTGTCGGCTTTACCGGTAGACAAATTTACAATTCATTCATAAGGTTCCATAATTAACAACATCATCGCTTTACACAATAAAGATTGTAGACCAGAAGAAAACAATGATATAATGTGAAAGTTTCTTGTTTTTCATAATACTTTATTTTCATTATTACTTTTAATATTGCATTTTTGCTCCAAGCAAGATTAATGATTCCAGTTCAATCATTTTATGCAAGCACATGTTAATTTCCTTAAAGATGAACAATTCAGATGGAAGTACACGTTCATGTCACAAACACTGGGAGATTTTAGATTCTAGAGGATGATCTTACTGCTGTTTTTCCTCCATTTCATCTTCCATTTCTCCCTTCCCAATTGATGACAAGTGCTGGTTTATCTCTTTGTAGTGGAAAATAATACAGTGTGCAGAGGTCCACAATAAATTTAGAGGTAGTCATACTCAGTGCTCCAGGATTACACCAGGTAAAATTAGAGAAAACCTTTGTTTTATTAAATTTACACTCTGCCTCAGATTTTACCATCAGAATAATGGCAGGTTTAATGTTTACTTGCTTTACCTTGAACCAGCACTGGAATGTTTATGAACTGATAAATGTGGAGCGTGGGAACCCAGTGTTTAGCTTGACCTGACTTGGTTCAGTGACATCTTTTGTAATTGGAGTCATTCAAACTGCAGCAAGGTAATTTGGGTTAAATTGGATCTTTCTGGTCTTTGAACATGAGAACATAAGAACTTGGAGCAGGAGTAAGCAATTCTGTCCCTCAAGCTTGCACTGCTATTCTTTAGAACCATGGCTGAACTAATCTCAGCTTCAACTCCACTTTCCTGCCACTCTCCTGAACACTTTAAACTGTTATTAATTAAAAGTCTGTCTAACTCCTTCTTAAATTTATTCAGTATCCTAGTGTCTGCTGTTCTCTGGGTGGTGAATTCCACAGATTCATGACCCTTTGACAGAAGTAATTAGCCTTCATCTCTGTTTTAAGTCTGTACCTATTACCCTAAAACTATGAAGTTTGCTTTGAGAAGAAAGTATTAAATGGGGTGAAAGACATCTATTTGGTGGCGGAAGTTTGGGAACATCCTGCAGATGAACATCACAAAAGAACAAGGAAGCTGAGGGATCACGTGTATGTATCACATTGATTGAAGTCACCAGGGATAAATTAGATGGAAATCCCACTTCTACCTCTTGTTGTAATCTTGTAAGACTGGTGTGCTTTCAATATTACCATTCAGACATCAGCATGTGTCAAGTCCTACATCTGCTGAACAAACCCACTATCAGCAATAAAGGCTAAGACTGGATCATTTTGGAACTAGAGACTAAGAGTTATAGGATTAATTGACTCTGGAATACAAAATTCAGTAGTTAGATAAGAATCAACTCAAGATTGAATATGGGTCAGGCTGCTACATAATTTCAATTACAAAAAGACAGTTTACTCTAAATTGCTTTGTGAATTTTAAGAAATTATTACACTTACATATCAATAGTCCATTAAACACACATGAAAAGGTAGGGGTGTAGGTAGCTTGTTAATTTATGCATGGACAATCTCTGGTCAAGAAAGTGAACAATTGAAATGTCTGAAGCTCATTACTAGAGGTAGTAAATCGTTCTTAGAGGTTCATTATTAAATTGGAAAATCTTGCTTTTCCTTTATTGACTCTCCACTTGCTGTTAAACTAAACTTTCCAGACTCTGACCAATCCATAGGGCTGCTCACTCATAGAGGAAGTCAATTGGTGGTGGTTTAACCTGAGGGTCACCACAGCCAGACAGGGGAGAAGTTGAAAAGGAGCATCCTTTACGGTAACCTTAGTCAATGCAGGAACAGAACCCATGCTCTTAACCTTACTTGCCAGCAATCCAGCCAAATGAGTTAATTTTTCCTTTCTTAGGGCTCTACTTAAACCTATGTTTTTTGGACCAAATCTTTGTACATCTGTGTGAATATCACCGTTGTGGACCAACTTTGGGATGTTCTATTATTCTGAACATCAATGCAAATTGTTTTGTCGCTTTTGTGTCTTTTTCTCTTAAATTAATCTTCCTTTCCCTTTTTATTTCTCCCTTTCCATCCCTGATTTAATTCTACTTTGCTCAGTTTAATTGTCATTTCGTCGTTTCTTTCTCAATCCTTAAATATTAGTTCATAAACGACTGGACTGTTAGTCCCTCTGTTCACTTAGGCCTCGATGGTCTGTTGCACTCACTGTGCTATAATTGCCCACATTCCCAAGAACTGGCAATGCAAAAACATTTTGTGCTGAAGGATGAAGGAAAATCCTTGAAATCATTTAAGAGCAAAATTCATGAAACAGGGGAGGAGGTAGAGTTATTTTTGATGCACTTTTTTCGATGGGCTAAATGGCCTTTCTAATTTAATGTAAGTATCTCTAAGTGTCTCATGATCTTGTGAAAAGTTGTGTAAGCCTGAACTAAACGGGATAAGCATACCTCGAATATTTGTCAACATTTGTTTTTTTTCAAGTCCAAAGATAAGGAGCAATTCACTGGGGGGGGGGGGGAATGCAAACTTTTCTTTTGTTGAGGAAGTGAAAGAAAACGTGTTAACTGTCGCATAATGATTTATTAGTAAAATTAATGGCTTCCTCTCCATGGCGTGTAGCCTGGCGGACAGCTGAGCTGTTCAGTTACAACCACGATGAGCTGTCAAAGCCACTTCTGTCGTTTAGCTCTGCCGTGTTCCGACACAAAACTGCCAGAAGGCGTGAAAGGAAATCCCCCTCTTCCGGGCTGAATAACTACAAATCAAAATAGAGGGCGAAAACAGTAAACAATCAGCACGTTGACGTTTAAAGGTTTCGATGCAGATCAACCTCAAGGAATTAAAAGGTTGATCGCACGAACTGCTGTGCAGAGCAGGTTTGATCCAATGTTTCATTAAACTAGGGGGGTGGTGGGGGGAGAAAGCGGTTTATTAAGCTGAGAGATCCTCATCTCTGCAGGGATGAGGGAGCTTTGTGCTGCTTTGCAAATCCGTTCCTGTCATAAATCTGTGAAGGGTGCGGAAAAAAGTTTGAAACGGAGAAAAGGTATTTGGAAGAATAGAAGCAGCTCTGCCGGGGAAAAACAAAACAGGTAATGTTATTGTCCCAATTTTAATGCAATGTGTCTGAGCTGCTTTCTTTGTGTGATAAGTACTCTTTGTATTAATGCACAGGTATTGATGCATTTTTTTTAAAAAAAAGCTTATTTTCCTATTACAATTCTGCACCAGAAATGTCTGAAAACTTACAAAACAACAAGCTTCCCCCCCACCCCCCCTGCTCATTTTACTGTTCAAATGGACTCTTTTTAAGTTGGTAACGCAACCAGGGCAGAGACGTCGATGCATACAGATCAGCAGAAACATTACAAGATCAGCTTTTTTATCTTTCGAGAGCCCCACCTTTCTGAGTGACACATTGAATGGCGTCAAAACAATACTGACTAAAAAGAATGTTAAATTCAGTGACTCAGAATCATGTGAAAACAGGCTGTTTGCCTGTCGCGGAATGCTATAAAAGTGTGCTACAGTCATGTGTAAGAGGAAACGTGTTAAAAGTTAGGCTTTTGAGTTTGCACGTGAAATCAATGTGACATTGCTTATGCTTTCTTTAAACCCATTTTGTTGAGTTCAGTCGATTGTTTTCCTGGTGTACCCAACACACCTTGTCTTAAACCTCCTTTAAACTCCCAGGCCAATTATCTGGAATGTAAAACTAATATTGCTCTCAACTTTCTTAAAGTGTATTCATGGGATGTGGAGCATTTAGTGCCAATCCCTAATTGCTCAGATGGCTGATAAGAGTGTTGTTGTGGGTCCGGAGTCACACATAGGCCAGATCAGGTAAGAATGGCAGATTTCCTTCCATAAAGGATAGTAGGTTTCCAGAACTAGTAATTTTCCTGCCAGGGAACTATGTGACAGCTTGGAAATGGTTATCTTTCTCATTTTTCCTCCTTCTTGAGGAAAGAAATCTTTGAATTTGCTTCATAGTGATCCTGGATTAACTGCTTTGGATTTATTAACTATGTCGTGATTCCAAGTGTAAATTCCTAACCACACCCAATGACACCAGGAGCTGCTAGTGCCCTACCTCACCATCTTGTTTTCTTACAATTTTATCTCAGTTCATTTTTTCCCAGCTTTCTTCCCCCATTCCCCTCAAAGTTGTCAAGTCTTTGAGATATACAGTTGACTACATTGTCTAAATGGTCATTTTTCATAGGTGAACCAGACAATTGGGGTGAGCTTTAACCTGGTGGAGGTGATGGTGTATCAGTAGAATGTTAATCTATGTAATATTTGGGGACCTTAGTTGGAGTTCCATCCGGGCAATGGTGGAATTTGGACTAAAATGTGGAATTAAGAGTCTAATGAATACAATGAAATCATGGCTACAAAGCGGGGGAAAACCTAATGTCCTTTAGGGAAGGAAATCTGTCATCCTTACCTGGTCTGGATTGGTCACTGATGCCCGCATCCCAGAAATAACTTTTTAAAAAGTTGAGTCCATCATTAGTTTTACATCCCACAGCAATATTGAATAGTGAGTTCAGAACTCACTGCACTATGTGCTCCTTCCCAGATGAATAAAGATGAAGTCATTACCCTAGGAAACATCACAGATGAACCTGATCTTATCCTCACATTATGCTGATGTACATGTCTTTTCTGCATGGATTCGCCAGCTAGTAGGCAAACTTGGTACTGTGACCTTTCCCTCCCTCACCTCCCTCCAACCACAAGGAATGAACTTCGATTTCTCCAGTTTCCTCATTTCCCCTCCCCCCACCTTGTCTCAGTCCCAACCCTTGAACTCAGCACCACCTTCCTAACCTGCAATCTTCTTCCTTACCCCACCGCCCCCACTCCCACTCCGGCCAATCACCCTCACCTTAACCTCCTTCCACCTATTGTATTTCCAACGCCCCTCCCCCAAGTCCCTACTCCCTACCTTTTATCTTAGCCTGCTTGGCACACTTTCCTCATTCCTGAAGAAGGGCTCATGCCCGAAACTTCAATTCTCCTGCTCCTTGGATTATGCCTGACCTGCTGCGCTTTTCCAGCAACACATTTTCACCTCCCTCACCTTTCCCAGCCTGGTGAATGTTAAGACCAACTCCTATCAACTTCCCCATTCAACTAACTCTGTACAGTCCAGGAATTGAATCTTCAACTTTTAGAACTGCCAAATACTCATTTATTGCTGGACCAAGGGGCAGTCCAGCTTCATTAAAATACAAATCAGACCTTAAACATTCATATTGCCCTTTATCTCTCTCTTTATTGGTTGATAGAGTCCAACATGTAGATTGAGGAGATAACCATGAACACAATCAGTACTTCTCATTTAATTTTCTGATTGAGTGGCAAAAATTGGATACAGAATAATCCCTCACACTCTTTCCAAGAGAAAAAAATAACTTGCACTACTAATAACTAACCCGATAGTGTTGCTTAATTGCAAATATTATTAAGACTAACAACTGTGGATTTAAACTTAGTTACTTATCAAATGCAACATTCACTTTCATTATGTTATTTAAAATGTTGATGTCATCAATGCATTATGTAATGCCAGAAAGTGACACCAGCGTTAAGCATATTTATGAACAATGCTCTATTAAAAGAAAATTAACCCATTCACTTTAAACAGGTCAAGTCTTGATTAAGATATTACTTACAGGGATTTAATATGCCAATAGCATATAGTAAGACCATGTTGAATGTTACTTCAATTTGCAGCCTACTGATGATGAAATAGGAACATAGGGATAGATATAGGTGATTTAACTAGATTATGGCTGATTTGTGCCTCTATCCCATTTATGCAGCTTTGATCCATGTCCCTTAATACTTTCACCTAACAAAAGTCTCTTGAACTCAGTCTTTAAAAATGCAGTTGACAACGAATCCACAGCTTTTGTTGAAGGAAAATAGTCTTTGTTCCCTTTCCGTGAAAACCTGCACCTGAAGATTTTGTTTTGGAATTGTTTATTCATTTGATTGATAGAACTCGGGCATCGTTGGCTGGGAAACATTTATTTCCAGTCTTTAATTGCCCTTAGGGGAATGGTTGTAAGCAGCCTTCTCGAAACTCTGCAAGTTGTGTGGAATTGAGACACCCACAATTTTGACCTAGCAACAGTGAAGTAATGTAATATAGTTCCAAATCAGGATTGTACGTGCATTGACGGGAACTTGCAGGTTGTGGTGCTCTCATGCATTCATTGCCCTTATCATTCTGAGTGGTAGACGTCAGAGGTTTGGAAGGAAATGTTGAAGAAATCTTGCTCAGTTGCTGCAGCACATCTTGTCAATGGTACACACTACTGCTACTGTACATTTGTGGTGGATAGGGTGCTAATCAGGTGGGTTGTTTTCCTACCAGTTGGTCAAGCTTCAAATCATAGGTCATTCCTCAGACTTGCTCCTCTATTAAAATCAAAGCTAGTCATATTCCACATGGCACATTTTCACACTGTCCCTTTTCCCTTTGACATCTAGAAATCTACCATTCTCTGTCTTATGATTGAGCTTCCACAGCCCTCTGAGTAGGCAATTCCAAAGATTTGTCACACTGAGTGAAGAAGTTCCTCTTCATCTGTCTTTATTGCCTTTTCCTTCATTCTGAGACAAGATCATGATTCTCAATACATCCATCTTGCTTTGTCCTTAAACAATTTTGTAAGTTTCAATTAGATAACCCTTCACTTTACTAAGCTCCAGTGAACACCGGTCCAGTCTTCTCGTTCTCTCCTCAGAATAACCCTGCCAATCCAGGAATTAGTCTACTGGCCCTCCAGTGCACTCCCTCTATGAAAAGTACAGCCTGAAATAAGGAGACCAAATCTACAGTATGCCAGGTGTGATGTCACCAAGATTCTATCCAATTGAAGGAAGATACTTTACTCTGTACACAAATTCATTTGTGAGAAAGAACAGCAGACTCTTTGCCTTCTGAAATTGAAATACACCGCGACCTCACACCACATCCACTGGTTCTCCATTCTTTATTCTTGTAAACACCTAAGAAGCTTCTCATATGTGACTTACCTTTCACTGACTCTCCTCAATTAGTAATTATTTTCTAAGTGTCTAGCTTCACTTCCTTTACAACAGAATTAATAGAACTTTGAAAGATGATCACCAATGCTTTCATTATTTCTAAAGCCACTTCTTTCAACACTGAAGTGAGGAATATTGAGTCCTACAGATTGTAAACTTTCTGACCTACTAACATATACAGTACTGCTTTTTACCTTTCAGTTTCACATTCTTACTCAGCTTCTGTACCTATTATTCCAGGAAGATTTTTGTATCTTCCTGTCTAAACACAAAATAAAAAATTTAGGTCTGGAGTCATCGAACCCTTTGGTCCAACTTATGTAACAATTCTGCCATTTCACTCCTTTCTACTATGAATTCTTCTTTATCTGCCTATAATCGAACCATATTTTTCTTTACCAAATGTTTCTTCTTGACATTTATTTAGAGGTTTTTACTGTTGTATTTTATATTTCTTTCTGATTTATATTATATCATTGTCAGTTTCTGGGTTTCCATTTCCTGAATATTAAAATACTCACAATCTTCAGTCTTATTAATTTTTTTGGCAATTGTATAGCCACATCCTTTATTATAAGACAACATTTAACTTTATTAGCCACGTTGACTCACTTTTCCCCTAGAAGGAATGTATATTGGTTGAAAACTGTTAATTCTTTTAAACAGTTCATTGCCTAAGTACTATCATACAATTTAATGTATCTTCCCAGCCTACTGCTGCCTGGACTTTTATAGTTTCCTTTGTTTCGAATTAAAACCTTAGTTTCAGATTAGCATTCATCATTTTCAAACCTACTGAAAAGCTCCATCATATGGCCACTCTTCCCTAAAGGATCTGTTACAATGAGATTCTCAATATATAATGCTGATCTAAAATAGACTGTTCCCTAATTGTTTCTTTATCATACTTATCCAAAAAAAGCCATTTGATACACATTTGAATAATTCATCCTCCACAGCATTCGTGTTGATGGGATTTACCTAGTTAAATGTAGATTGAAATCACTCATAATTACTGCATTTCCTGTATTAAATGTACCTCTTAATACTATGTCATAAGTTACCTCTACAGTTTAGGAGTTTTATCAACTCCTACTAATATTTGCTGATCCTTTTATAGCTCCACCCAAACAGATTGTACATTTTGTTCTTCCAATTTTAAGATCTTCTCTCACTCATATATTGATCCTATTCCTTTTGTCTGCAAAAAACACTTCTCTTTCCTTTTTGCCTGTCTCTCCTGAGTGTTGGTAAAGCTTCACTCATACAGGCAAGCATCACACATGTATTCCATCACAATCCTGATTTGGATCTTGTAGAAGGTGGGCAAAGTTTGGAGAGTTAGGAGATGAGTTACTCACTGCGACTCTGTTCTTTGAGCCATAGTATTTATGTGACTAGTTTAAATCAGTTTTTGGTCAATGGTTTTTGGTGGTGGAATCCAGCAATGTCAAGGGGAGATGATTAGATTCTCTCTTTTTCTTGAAGATGATCATTGCCTGGCATTTGTGAAGTGCAAATGTTATTTCCAGTTATCAGACCTCGCATGACTCGGATTCTAAAGATCGGTGCACTTGTTTTGGATTCTTTTGTCAGAGAATATAGTTTCTCTTCATCTAACCATTCTAATCCTTTCTTCAAGTTCTTTAATGCACATTGTCCCCAGGTGTGGGTTTCCTCCAGGTGCTCCAGTTTCGTCCCACAGACCAAACTTGTGCAGGTCAGGGGGATAGGCCATGCTAAATTGCCCACAGTATCCAGGGATGTGCAGGCTAAATGGATTAGCTGTGGGAAATGCAGGGTTACAGGGATAGGGTAGGGGAGTAGAATGCTCTTTGCATGGTCAGTATGTAGTCAATGGGCTGAATGGCCTGCTTCCACACTCTAGGGATTTTATAATTCATCATGCCTCAGTTTAATATATTCATGAGAATATCAAAGCAAATTTATTCAACCTATCAACACAGCACCCCTCCAACAATTTATACCTCAAACTGACGCATTGCAGTGAATCTGCACTGCATCCTTTCTAGGTCAATATATCCTTCCTGAGACAATGCCCCAACTTGATTGAGGTGTCCAAGAACCTAAATTGTCTTCACAAGGTGGATGTGAAACAAGTGTTCCCATTGTGGATTGGTTCACTGTTTAAAAATTCATGGTCCCCCTTTCTGGGCCAACATAAGGAGAATTTTTCTCATACAATATTGCAACTGTGGAATTCCCTGCAATAGAAGTGGTGGAAGTGGGGGTAATTGAATATATTTAATTTTTGTTAATTCTTGTACAGAAGGAGATTAAAGGGTGGGGTGCAAAGATGGGAATGAAAAAATTAAAACATGAACAGATCAGCAATAAATTAATGAATAATGAAGCAGGTTTGAAAGACTATATGTTCATATATCAGACTTAATCTGGTACTGCAGTTGGGGTCTGACAAAGGCTCTATAGAACAGCATTACAGAAGATAAATTGTTTAGCTACCATTCCTTCCTTTCAAAGATGTTTTTGTGTCATGTTTGCTAGGAAAGTTCTGGGCATAAATAAAATCATATTATTCAATTAACTGTTGATACAGGACCTTTAACTGTGCTGTAAAATAATGGGTCAAATGACACAGACACACTGTTACAGTTGAGCCAAAAGCAGGAATTGATATTTATGGCATTAATTAAAACAGGTTCTCTGAAATGTGAAATGTTCCCACCTTAGTGCAGTTTAATGTTGACCTCTAATGTTACTGCTCTGCATGACTTAGTGTGAAATGGCAGGTGCAACACTGGGCTGAGAACATAACCCGCAGAAACGCAGTGCAAGCTTCAATAAAATAATAATTTGGGGTAGGTATCCAGCCACCATGTCTGAGTCTACCAGTTCTTGTTTCACTAATTGAAAAGCTCAAAGTGCCAATTCCTGATTCCAAATAAGTATTACATGTATCTTGTAGAAGGGTCATCTTAGTTATCAGTTACAGAACTGGAATGACGGATACTTTCACAGAAGAAATTACTGTTATGATTTCCATGGGGATACCATTACCCAAAATGACAAAGTATTCCAAATTATCCTGAAATTAAGAAATTGCCAACACATTCCCCTTTTTGTAAGTGGTTCGAACTACCTCCCTATAGCCCTAAGATACAAGGAGCTCTCGAATGCTGTCTATCATTAGGTCTGGACATTAACAATCAGTCCTATCTTTGCATTACCTAAGAGTGATTATTTGCCTATTCTTTGGATTTCCAATTAATTCCTTTCTTTCTATACAATAGACAAAGTACGTATCCCCATATTTAGTTCTCTAGTACTATGATTTCATCCTCACTTTCTGAATCCCAATAACAGAATTTCTGATGAAGGGCTTATGGCCGAAACATCAATTCTCCTGATCCTCGGATGCTGTCTGACCTGCTGCGCTTTTCCAGCACCACACTCGACACAAGTTTATCATCTGCTTGCATTTTTTTAATATTCTTATTCTCCACACATCACACAACAGTTACTGCATTTCAAAGAACTTGTGTGAATGTGTTTTAGAAGTTTAAAAATGATAAGGAATGATCTAAATAACTACAGCAGCTTGCATTTTGTAGAATGCTTTTAACCTAA
This sequence comes from Chiloscyllium punctatum, assembly GCF_047496795.1. Taxonomy (NCBI): domain Eukaryota; kingdom Metazoa; phylum Chordata; class Chondrichthyes; order Orectolobiformes; family Hemiscylliidae; genus Chiloscyllium; species Chiloscyllium punctatum. The sequence continues at coordinate 49,891,307 of NC_092783.1, forward strand.
TCAAATGTTCCAAAGGGTTTAGTGTAATTATTTCCTACTTTCTTTAAATCTCCCTCTGCTGTGCATTTTTCCTATCCATCCATGTTAAACTGTGAGGTGTACATGAGTTTCCAAGCAATAATATCCAATTGGATTTTTCTAATCCCTCAAGTTCTAAAGCTGTACCATCACTTACAAGGATACATGTTGACTTTGTGCAATAGCATAAAATGGTGAACTCTTTTAAATTTCTCAAGTCATTGGAAATAAAATCACGGGAGGTCTGTTGATCTACGAACAATTGTTATACATTACTGTGCCTCTATCATAGTTTTCACGTCATAGAGTCATAGAGACGTACAACATTGAAACAGACCTTTCAGTCCAACCCGTTCATGCCGACCAGATATCCCAACCCAATCTAGTCCCACATGCCAGCACCCGGCCCATATCCCTCCAAACCCTTCCTATTCACATACCCATCTAAATGCCTTTTAAATTCAAAGTTTGGGATAAGATTTGTAGCTTGGGTGCTCGTTGTTGTGGTTCTGTTCACCGAGCTGGGAATTGGTCTTGCAAACGTTTCGTCCCCTGTCTAGGTGACATCGTCAGTGCTTGGGAGCCTCCTGTGAAGCGCTTCTGTGCTGTTTCCTCCAGCATTTATAGTGGCTTGTCTCTGCCGCTTCCGGTTGTCAGTTCGAGCTGTCCGCTGTGGTGGCCGGTATATTGGGTCCAGGTCGATGTGTTTGTTGATAGAGTCTGTGGATGAGTGCCATGCCTCTAGGAATTCCCTAGCTGTTCTCTGTTTGGCTTGCCCTATAATGGTAGTGTTGTCCCAGTCGAATTCATGTTGCTTGTCGTCTGTGTGTGTGGCTACTAAGGATAGCTGGTCGTGTCGTTTTGTGGCTAGTTGGTGTTCGTGTATACGGATCGTTAACTGTCTTCCTGTTTGTCCGATGTAGTGTTTTGTGCAGTCCTTGCATGGGATTTTGTACACTACATTAGTTTTCCTCATTTTGGGTATCGGGTCCTTCGTTCTGGTCCTTTGTAATGGTTACCATTATAGGGCAAGCCAAACAGAGAACAGCTAGGGAATTCCTAGAGGCATGGCACTCATCCACAGACTCTATCAACAAACACATCGACCCGGACCCAATATACCGGCCACTACAGTAGACATCTCGAACTGACAACCGGAAGCGACAGAGACAGGCCACTATAAATGCCGGAGGAAACAGCACAGAAGCGCTTCACAGGAGGCTCCCAAGCACTGACGATGTCACCTAGACAGGGGACAAAACGTTTGCAAGCCAAAATTCCCTGCCTTTTAAATGTTGCAATTGTACCAGCCTCCACCACTTCCTCTGGCAGCTCATTCCATACATATACCACCCTCTGTGAAAAAGTTGCCCTTTAGTCTCTTTTATATCTTCCCCTCTCACCTAAACCTATGCCCTCTAGTTCTGGACTCCTCGACCCCAGAGAAAAGATTTTGTCTATTTATCCTATCCATGCCCCTCATAATTTTGTAAACCTTTATAAGGTCACCTCTCAGCCTCCCACACTCCAGGGGAAACAGGCAGATATCATCTCAGGTTTCATGTTACTCACATGATCAGACCACTTTTCACCTGTGATTAACAGTTAGAAGGTATAAGAGAATGGCCGAGAAGAGTTTTGTTCAAATGTGCCCACTCCTTCTCTTTGGGAACTGTACATTTGATTTTAAAAAAAAGACTTCTCAGGATGACAGAGCAGAGATCTGAAAATACAGGACTTTGGGAATAGGCAGGCTGGATCCTTTTTTTGAGTGCTACAAATTGGGAGAGTAAAACCTTCTGAAGAGACAGTCCAATTCTAATGGAATGTTTAAAGGGAAAATTATAAACCCATTTTATACCAGTTCTTGTTCACATCAAATTCTGGAACATCTGCAGTTTCCAATATTTATGATGTCTTAATCAGTTTTCCAAAGGTACGGTGATTTAACGTTCTCTCCTTTCAACACTGTCACTTCAAATTGCTAATAATGTTATGACTGAGAACCACTCAGTACTTTTCAAGCAAGATGGAAATATGAATTCTAAGTCAACAGGAAAGTTCAGAACAATAGAAATCTCTATTTTTAATTATAAGCTATATTCATGAAGATGCAGGTAGGAATCGGGATTTTTAAGTATAAAGAAAGATTTGACATGCTCAGATTACTTCCTTTGAAACAGAGAAGGCTGAGATGTGACTTAATTGAAGGATATAAAATGAAGAGGGGTCCAGGTGGGATGGATAGGAAATATGTGTCTCCCATAACAGCGAGGTTAAGAACTAGGGGCCATTAACTTAAAGCAAATGGTCAAAGATTAGAAGAGAATTGAGGAGATTTTTTTGTATTAGAGATGGTGGTAGCCTGAGTTTAAAAGGGTGGCAGGGACAAAAACTCTCAACACATTTAAGAAATATCTAGATGTTCGCACTTGTAATCTATAGGCTTCCTAGCCTTCAGGATTACGCCAGAGTTTACAAGAGTTGAAGATTAAAATCCTAGGACACTGCTGCACACAAGCTAATTGAAGAATAACAAGGGCATTTAAACTTTTGATAAAGTTCCTCAGTTACAATAATATTACAGATTTGAAAAAGTGGCTGCTCAGCAGAGTAGGATGTCTGAAGCTGGGAGATCATGCAATGAAAGTTTCAGAACTATATCCAATTGGTGTTGGCAATCCTATTGGACCACAGTGTGGAAAGTGGAATTAAGCTATATGTTTCTATTTAGGCTGGCCATGATGGGCCAAATGGTCTCCTGCTGTGCCATAAATGTTTCATATCTCATTATTCCTATGACACAGCAGTTTTAGAATGGATTTGTTACTTAACCTACAGTGCAGGCACAAGGGTCATGTTTTTTCACTCTTTGGAAATTGGGCTGCATGACATCTAACTATAATGTTAAAAGCAGATGAGGAGGAATGGAATGGCTCTCAGCTTTTCCCACTCTTTGCTAGTTTGTGACAGGGTTTTAAATTTAAAAAGGATGTGTTATCCAATTCGGTGTCAACTTCTCTGATTGCATGCAGGCTGTAAATAATTAGTCAGACAGGATGTTTTGAGCAAAACAAGTAAGGTGTTAGTTTTATTGTGCTAGAACATACCCGGCTAAAAATATTAAATACTACAAATGTAATAAGTCATCTCAACTCCTACAACTCACACACAATTATAGACACTTGAATATGAAGGGTATAAATTACAGAATAGAGGAGTTCAATAGAAGAAGAAAGATAAGAGTTTACTGGTTGTAGCTGACTGCCTTGTCTGGCTTTAGCTCTCCAAGGTTTTAGTCTTCGGCTGGTAGATTAAGGATATAGGTGGTGTCTTCTCCATCTCCGGAATTGCTGTTGTGGAAACTGAAGTCACTTATAAATTCACGAATGGGATACAGTATAATTAGCTAGGCCAATGGTCCTTTTGGAGAAGAGAACAAAAGAACAGACTATTACTTCAATGGAGAAAAATTGCAGAAAGTTGCAACACAAAGGAAGTTGGGGGTGCTTGAGCACAAAAGTAAAGCTACCACACAGGTACAGCAGGCATTCAGGAAGGGAAATGGAATTTTGGCTCTTATTTCGAGAGGGTTGGAGTAGAAGAGTTGGGAAGTCTGTACAAAGTGCTGGTGAGACCACATTTGGACTAATGTGAGCAGCTTTAGAACATAAGATACAACATAGAGCAGTATAGCACAGGAACAGACCCTTCAGCTCATCATGTCTGAGCAGATCATGATGCCATTCTAAACTAATTCCACCTGCCTGCACATTTATTCTATTTATTCCCTGCCTATTTATGTGTCTGTCTAAATGCCAACTCAGCATTGCTATCATAGCTGCTTCCACCACCCACCCTGGTGGAGACACCTCCCACCCTCTTCGCAAAAACTTCCCCAGTATATCTCCTTTAAAGTCTCCTCCTCTCACCTTAGATCTATGCCCCCTAATATTTGAGATTCCTATCCTGGTAAAAAAAAGACTCTGACTATCCATCCTATCAATGCCTCAATTTTACATATTTGCAACTTCTGATGCTCTAGCAAGATCAATCCAAGTTTGCCCAAACTAACATCTTCTGCACCCTCTCCAAAATCTCCATTTTCTTCCTATTGTGTGGTGACTAGAACTGTACACAATACTCCAAATGTGATCTAATTAATGTTTCATATGGATTCAACATGACTGGCCAACTTTTAAACTTAGTGACCTGACCAAAGAAGGTAAACATGTCATACGCCTTCTTTAACACCATATCTCCTTGTATTGCCACTTTCAGGAAGCTGTGGACTTGCACCCCAAGATCCCTCTGTATATCAGCACTCCTAATGGTACTGCCATTTACTGCATAGTTTCTTCTTGCATTTGACTCACCAAAATGTATCACCTCACACTTATCCAGATTAAATGCCATCTGCCATTTCTCCACCCAAATTTCCAATTGATCTATATCCTGCTGCATTCTTTGACAATCTTCCTCACTATCCACAACTCCATCAATTTTCATGTCACATGCAAACTCACTAATTTGAACCTATATTTTTATCTAAATCATTTATATATATTACAAACCAGAGGTCCCAGCACTGATCTTTGCAGAAGATCAGACCTACAGTCAGAAAAACACCCAAACAATCATAAGACGTAGGAGCAGGAATTAAGCCATTCAGCCCGTCAAGTCTGTTCTGCCATTCAATCATGGCTGTAGGTTTTTCAACCTCATTTTCCCTCTTTCTCCTCATAACCTTTTATCCCCCTGACAGTCAAGAATTTATCGATCTGTTTAAAATATACTCAATAACCTGGCCTCCACAACCTTCTGTGGCAATGATTTCCACAGATTCACCACTCTCTGGCTAAAGTAGTTTCACCTTACTTCTGTTCTAAAGGGTCTTCCCTTTACTCTAACGCTGTGCTCCTGGGTCCTCGTCTCTCCTGCCAATGGAAACATCTGCTCAATGTCCACTTTGTCCAGGCCATTCAGTATTCTGAATGTTTCAATTAGATCCCCCATCATCCTTCAAAATTCCATCATGTACAGCTCCAGAGTCCTCAAACACTCTGCATCATACTCTTGAACCTCTTCTGGACCCACTCCAGGGCCAATACATCCTTCTTGAGTTATGGGACCCAAAATTGCCCACAATATTCTAATTGTGGTCTGACCAGAGCCTTATAAAGCCTTCAAAGTACATCACTGCTTTTATATTCTAGTCCTATCTAGATTACTGATAACATTTTTTTGCCTTCCTAACTACCAACTCAACCTGCAAGTTTACCATAAGAGAAACCTGGATGAGGACTCAAGTCCCTTTGCGCTACAGCTTTCTGAAATTTCTGCCATTTAGAAAATAGTCCATGCCTCTATTCTTCTTACCAAAGTGCATGACCTCACACTTTCCCATATTGTATTTCATCTGCCACTTCATTGCCCATTCTCCTAATGTGTCTAAATCTTTCTGCAGCCTCTCCACCTCAATACTACCTGCCCCTCCACCTATCTTTGTATCATCTGCAAACTTAGCGAGAATGCCCTCAATTCCTTCATCCAGATCATTAATGTATGAAGTGAAATATTGACCCATGTGGAATACCGCTAGTCACTGGGTTCCATCCTGAGAAGGACTCTTTTATCCCCATTCTCTGCCTTCTGCCAGACAGCCAGTCTTCTATCCATGCTAGTACCTTGCCTCTTACATCATGGGCCATTATCTTACTCAGCAGCCTCATGTGCAACACCTTATCAAAGGCCTTTTTTGACTTAGACAATTTGTATCTAATTTACCAATTCACCATGGATCCCACGTGACGTAATCTTCTGGACCAGCCCATCATAAGGGACCTTGTCAATTGCTTTAGTAAAGTCCATGCAGAAAACATCCAATGTTCTACCCTCATCAATCATCTTCTTTACTTCCTCAAAAGGCTTAATCAAATTTATGAGACAAGACCTCTCCTTCTCAGAGCTATGCTGACTACTCCTTTAAATCAATTTTTTTCCAAAGACAAGTATCTTATCTCCCTATGAGTCTTCTCCAATAATGATACCTACCATTGATGTAAGGCTCATCAGTCTATAAGTTTCTGGATTATGTCTGTTGCCCTTCTTAAACAAAGGAACAACACTGGTTATTCTCCAGTCATCTGGGACCTCTTCTGGTGATTAAAGAACATACAAAAATCTCTGTCAAGGCCTCAGCAATCTCCTCCCTTGCCACCTTTAGTAACCTGGGCTAGATTCTTATTTACTTTAATGTTTTCGAGACACTAAACACCTCCTTCTTAATTTTGACATGCCCTAAAATGTCAACATACCCCAAAATGTCAACATACCCCTCATTAATCTTACCATCATCCTTGCCTTTCTTAGTGAATACCAGTGGAGAGTTCTCATTAAGGACCTCACCCATTTCCTCTGTCTCCAAGCATAAATTCCCTCATACATTCTTCAGTGAACGTGCCCTTCCTCAGCAAATCTCATGCTCCTAATATGCTTATAAAATGCCTTGGGATTCTCTTTAATCCTACTTGCTAAGGACACTTTACGGCCCTTCTAGCCGTTAGAATTTATTTTTAAGTTCTTCCCTGCTTCCTTTATATTCCTCAAGGCCTTGTCTGGTTTCAGTTTCCTAAACCATACATATGCTTCCTGTTTCTTTTTGACTATACTTGCAATAACACTTGTCATCCAGGGTTCCCAAATCTCGCCATCCTTATCTTTCATCCTCAGTGGCCCTGAACTCTGATCAACTGGACTTTAAATACTCCCATATGTCAGTTGTGGAGTTACCCTCAAACAGCCACGCTGCCCCCCCCCCCCGAATTAATTTCTCCAGTTCCTGCCGAATACTGTTGTATTTGCCTTCTCAATTTAGCACTTCCACCTGACAACTCAACTTATCTTTATCCACAACTAACTTAAAATTACATAATTATGATCACTGTTCCCAAAATGTTCTCCCACTGAAACTTTGATCATTCCCTATTACAAGATCTAATATGGCCCATTCCCTAGTTGGACTATCTACATATTGATTGAACAAAACCTCCTGGAAGCACCTACCAAGTTCTGCCCCAACTAAGCCTCTGGCAATAAGGGAGCCCCAGTAAATATTGGGAAAACTTATAAAAACAACAAATTGGGTATTTTTATCTTTCTACGTTTACCTTTACATATCTGTTCCTCTATCTCCTGGCTTGTGGGAGACCTATAGTATAACCCCATCATAGTGCTTGCACTTTTCTTATTACTGAGTTCTACACAAATGTCCTTGCTGGATAGACCCTTCAAGATATCGTCTCTTGGTGCAGATGTGACATTTTCCTTCAAAGGTAATGTAACTCCTCCATCCCTTTTACAATACTCTCTCTTGTGCCAAAAATCTCTAAACCCTGGAATGTTGAGCTGCCAGTCCTATCCTTCTCTCAACCAAGTTTCTGAATTGTCTCAACATAATAGCTCCATGTAGTACTCCAAGTCTAAACTCGCCTGTCTTCCTGTTGTTTTCTTTGCATTAAAATAAATATAACTCAGACCTCCAGTTCCGGTGTGTTCATTAACTTGGCACAGCCTGTTCGTCCTATTGGGCTGACTTGACTTAACCTCTACCTTCTCCTCAATCGCTCCAATGCTCTGGTTCCACTCATTACTGCACTAGTTTAAACCCTTCTAAGCAGCACTAGCAAACCCCCCTGCCAGGATGTTGGTGCCCCTCCAGAATAGGTACAACACGTCCTTCATGTATCGGTCCCATCTGCCCTGAAAGAGATCACAATGATCCAGTGATTTGAAACTGCCTTCCTACATCAGCTCTTTGGTCACCTTTTATTTAAAGAAAGATATTACTTCACTGGAGGTAGTTCAGAGAAGGTTCACTGTGATGATGCCTGGAGTGGAGGGAATGAGACAAAATTGGGCAGCATTGTAGACAGTGCTGACAACAGCATAAAATTACAGCAAGATACAGATCATTTAGATGAACAAAGCTGTGGCAAATGAATTCTGAGATAAGAAAGTGTGAGGTCATCCATTTTGAACAGAAAAAGGTTAGATCAGGGTATTTTTAGAACTCTCAAAGTTAAATAGAGTGGATGGTCAATGAGATTTGGGGTTCAGGCACATAGCTCTTGAAAATACCACAAACAGATGATGCAAGTAGTCAAGATGGCTAATGGAATGCTGAATTTCACATTTTAAGAGCTGGAGCACAGGGATGCAGACAATATGCTGCAGTTATGCAAAAACCCTAGTAGACGTCACTTCGAGTACTATCAGTGAATGTGGACATCAAACCTTCAAAGGGATGTTTTGGTTCTGGAGGGAGCTCAAAACAGGTTTGCAAGGTCAGTGTACTTCAGCGTTAAGTAATGAGCCTTATTCTCTATAATTTAGAATGTTAAGGGGTGATCTAATCGAGGTCTTCAGGATATTAACAGGAAAAGACAAGTTAGATAAAAATAAACTATTTCCACTGATTGAAGATTCCAGAACCAGGGGTCATGGTCTAAGAATTAGGGTGAGGCCTTCAGGAGTGATGTTAGAAAGCACTTCTACACACAGAGAGTAGTGGATGCTTGGAACGCACTTCCTCAAACAGTGGTCAATGCGAACTCAGTTGTTAAATTTAAATTGAGGAAGACAAATTTCTATTGAGCAAAGGATATGGGCCCAATGAAGGTATATGGAGTTAGACCAGCCATGTTCTTATTGAATGGCAGAGCAGGCTTGAAGGGCAGAATGGCCTGCTCCTGTTGCTATGTTCCTATGAATGTCTAATGAACATAGGTTAAATAGGTTGGAATTTAGAAGGATGAAAGGTTATCCCACTAAAACATATCGGATTCTGAAGGGGCTTGACAGGTTACATGCTAAGAGGATGCTTACCCTCACAGGACCAGAGGGCATTTGTCAGGATAAAGTGCACCAATTAAAGACTGAGATGAGGAGGAATTTCTTCTCTCAGACGGCTCTGAGTCTTTGGAACTTCTTGCCGCAGATTGCTGTGAAGGCAGAGGTCTTGTCTGTATTTAAGGCTGAGATAGACTCTTGATCAATGGCAAATCAATGGTTATGTTCCAGTGCTGAAGAGATTGAATGTTGCAGGTGGTGGATGAAGTTCCTATCTCATCGGCTGCCTTGTCCTAAATCATATTGAGCTTCTTGAGTGTCATTAGATTTTGAGCTCCCTATTTGCATGTATAAAGGGCAAAATATTTGCTAAAGACATCAGTCTTGGCTGCCTTTATTTGCTGCTTTACTAATATTACAAGCAGCAGGGAGTGTGATTGTGCATTCAGCCTCTCTTTATATAGATGTAAAATGGACACAAATTTCTAATCTTCCACCTTTTGAAGTGTTTTAAAAATACATGGATGAGGAGGGAATGCAGAGCTCTCACCTGGCAGCCACAGTGCAATGTGCTACCTGACAAATTTAACACAAGTCTACGTGGCTACAATTTCCACTCTGCACTTAGCAGACCATTATCTTGCTTTTGTCTTTATATTGGCAACATACTATAAGCACGACGTAGATAATAATAAATCTGTTATACTTTTACATTAGTGCACACCAGTGTGTATCAAATAAAAGCAATCCTTATTCTACGGTTTTGTATGCTGTTATAATGACGTATGATAAGAGACATTACAATGAGTTGAATCTTTCTGGTACTTTCTGGGAGAGAGCAGGGCTGTTATAATGATGGAGGGAGGTGTTGAATGTGGAGCCTGATGTCTTCTCACTGCGACATCATATAGTGGGGAAACTCGGAAACTTGCCTGCCCAATGGTAGCTAATCAGGCCATTTAACTGTTCAATAAGGACTACCTGAACCTCCATGGGCATTTTGCATCAGGATGAACAACTGTTGGAGTGGGGGCCCTTCTTGAATAGTAACCCAAAAGCCCACAGAGGAGCCTTCACCAATGGCAATGGCCGCCCTTGTGGCCATACACAGCTGATGGTACATGTCAGCCTCACTACCGTCACACCCTCAACTACCACCACCACCACCAACCATTACCTCTCATGCTATCAACTTTACTCCAACCATACTCATTTCTTCTCAACATAATATCACCATTGAGACTCTGTCCCACTGGAGATGCAGTCCCAGCACTTACTAGCACTAGGGAACAGCTCTGCTCAAAACAGCATCCCTGATTGGACTTAGCCACAGTGGTGGATGTGTTAATTAGCTGCAGTCAGCAAAATAACACGTCTTGTTCCAGCAGCACCTAATGAAGTCTGGTCACATGTCCCATTTTGACCCTAGCAGAGGACCTTCCAGGTAAGTAGAAGAATTCATTCCAATATCGCATCTTTTTTGACGTTTGCTTCTGCAATCACGGTTATTAATTTAGGGCAGCTATTTTCATAGAATTTCAGCACACAAAGAGACCAATCTATCTAACTACTCGAAATTTGTTTTTATGCCCCACTGCTATTTTAATTCACTCACAGGATGAGGGCATCGTTGGCTAGGCCAGCATTTATTGCCCACCCCTAATTGTCCAGAGGGCAGTTAAGAGTGAACCACATTGCATTCGATCTGGAGTCAAATGTAGGCCAAATGAGGTAAGGATGGTAAAGGACAGTAGTGAACCAGATGATTTTTTTACCTTACAATGGTTTCATCGTCATCATTAGACCTTTAATTTGAGGTTCTTTATTTAATTCAAATTCCACCATCTGCCATGATGAGATTTGAGCCCAGATTCCCAGGGTATTGGCTGAGTTTCTGGATTAATAGTCAAATGATAATACCACTAGGCCATCAACTTCCCATCCTCCTAGCTTTCCTTCCATAACATTATCAGAATCACCTCTGTTCTCTTCACCTTTGTGTGCTTATGTAGTTTCCTTTTACATGTATTTATACAATTCACCTCAACCACTCCCTTTCGTAGCCACTTCCACTAAGTCACCAGTCTCTGGGTTTAGATGGTTCTTCTGAATCCCCTACTGATTTAATTAATTCTCTGTTTGCATGAACGAAGGAATTCAGGTGCCTTCAATTTGTATCAGTAGGAATTGGAATTTTTTTTTCAAAGAAACTTTGGAACATTTACAGTCAACCTGCTGTAAGAGGCACGCCTGCTTATCAAATCATCAAATTGCATCTTCCTTGTGAAATGTCATTTGCAGATTTGAGTCATGTATTGCAACAAAATAAACCGCACATTGTCAGATGTTTGTTGTCAATTGCATCTAACTTTACCTGTGAAAACAGGATATATACATCAGGCCGACTTTTCAGCAGTACACAGGAAGATATTTAAATCACGTAGGTGGGTGTCACAACAAATATGCTGAACAGCAAAATGCTATACATATTTCAGAATTATTTTCTAAACATTTAGGGTTCAGAACAAAATTTAACAGGTAGCTTTGTGCAATCAGTTGTACCTTGCAGATTTTGGTTACTGTGATGCTTGGCTGTACATACATTTGTTAATATTGTACAATAACAACCTCCATTTAATTCTGACTAACAAAGTAAAGTTTGGTAAAATGTTTCATGAGGATATCAACAAGCAAAATTTGTACCAAGTAACACACGGAGAAAATGCAACACCTGAACATAGTTTACCACCAGTGACCAAAAGTTTGATGAAAGAGATAGAATTCAGGGAGTGTCTAAAATGAAGAGAGAGATAACAAGTTGGAATGGTTTAGTAAGGCAATTCTGCAGCTAGGGATTTGCAGTCAAAGACATAGCTAACAATGGTGGACCAATAAAAGGTGAGCAAATACAAGAATTGGAGGAGTGCAACTAGACCTCACGCAGTTGTGAAGTATGATGTGGAGGAGTGGTGTTGGACTGGGGTGGGCAAAGTTAAAAATCTCACAACATTAGGTTATTGTCCAACAGGCTTATTTGGAAGCACTAGTTTGTGGACCACTGCTCCTCATCAGTTGTTTGTGGAGTATAAGAACATGAGACACAGAATTTATAGCAAAAGATTACAAAGTCATGCAATTGAAATGATATATTGAACAAACTTGGAATGTTGTTAAGTCTTTCATGATTTAGGATGGGTTGCAGGTTTCGGTTCATTGTAAAGTAGAAAGAGGTTACAGTGATACAGAGGAACAATGCCATTTGAAAACAATTATGAGAATTTTAACACTAAAGTGTTTCCAGACTGGAAGCCAAATTAAGTCAACAAGCACAGGGAAGTTGGGTCAAAGAATTTAGTGTGATTAAGGAATAAGTGTATGAAGGCTGCAAAGAATGAGACTAATTGGAGAGCATTGCATTATTTGAATCTAAAGGTAACCTAGCGAAGGATGGGAGTATCAGCAGCAGAGTCTAGATTAGAGTGGTGCTGGAAAAGCACAGCAGGTCAAGCAGCATCCGAGGAGTAGGAAAATTGACATTTCAGGCAGGACTGAAGGCAAGGTGCCTCCAGGGTGGAGAGATAAATGGGAGGGGAGTGGGATTGGGGAGAAGGTAGCAAAGAGTACAATAGGTGGATGGGGTGGGGATGGACGTGAAAGGTCGGGGTGGGGGGAAGGTAGCAAAAAGTACAATGGGTGGATGGGGGTGGGGATGAAGGTGATAGGTCAGAGAGGAGGGTGGAGCGGATAGATGGGAAGGAAGATTGGCAGGTAGGACAGGTCATGAGGATGGTGCCGACAGATCTGTGCCAGGGCTGAAATGAACACCTTCACAAAAATAGAGGTAGGTAGGAATGGTGATGGGGAAGATACGGGGGTCAGAAGATCATCTGAGGGTCAAATCAGCTGCAGCTGTATTGTTCAGAGAGATGCCAAATTTTTTCTCTTGCTTTTTACGTTTTAATGTGTAATATTTTGGAATATCCAAAGGTGAACTTGCTTTAACTTGGACAGCTGATTAGACAGAACATCAAAAAAAAAACAAAGAATGATTAAGAAACCAATGTTAAAAATCACACAACACCAGATTATAGTCCAACAAGTTTACTTTGGAACCACTAGCTTTCAGAGCACTGCTCCTTCATCAGGTAGTTGTCAGGTAGATGTGAGAGCAGCACTCCATGTATAGATTACTCTCCGGGAATATACAAGGAGAAGGGATAAAATGCCAATTCCAAATCCACTGAAGTGGATTACTGCAACTGCACACTCCTGGATTTGAGTGTTCCTGTGCTGTGATGGCTATAGTCGAGGAACTATCCCCTCATTATCCCTGTGTTGCCTCTCCATCTCAGAGTGTTGTAAACAAGTTTAAAGGAAGCACAATGAAGGACTTCTGTCATCCTGAATTCTGGAATTCAATTCCAGTTGAAGTGCATCTTACCTTCAGATATTCAGTCAGTCTACAAAACTAAGGATCTTGAACCAACTATACATCCATGAATGTTGATGTTATCGGTAACATCCACTACAATGGCTGCAACATTCAACAATCCACTCTAACAGACTGAAATGTACATCTGTTTTTTAGAAATCTTTATCTTTTTGGACACCCCTTTTATTTCCAATCGTTATGAGTATATGTTGCATTAACTTTTTTTCTCCTGTTTAGTAATTACTAAACCTTTTGTTAATTAGGAATGTCTGGTTCAATTGGCTCATTTTAACACAAGTTCATTTGGTTCTGGGAGGAAGGGATCCATAAGGGAAAAGATCCTTTTTGAATTAATTTTGTCGGGTGTAAAGACTAAGGAAGTATTGCTGCATTGATAAGGCATTGATGAAATCACATCTGTAGTATGTTGCATAGATTTGGTCTCGTGACCTCAGGATACTTGCCTTAAATGGAGTTCAATGAATGTTCAAGGTTGAATAGAATCAGCCTATATTATCCAGTATTCAGAAGAACTAAAGCTAATGATATTGGTACAGATGAAATTCTACGTAGGATCAATGGTGAGGCTGTTTTGTGTGTTTTCAAGAGTCTAAAAGTGGAGCCAGAGTCTCCGAATAAGAGAACAGCTATTTAAACTGAGATGATTCATGCAGAGGGCAGTGCATGTATGGAATGAGCTGCCAGAGGAAGCGGTGGAGGCTGGTATAAAAACTACATTTAAAAGGCATCTGGATGGGTATATGAATAGGAAGGGTTAGAGGGATATGCGCCAAATGATGGCAAATGGGAGTAGATTAACTAAGGATATCTGGTTGGTGCAGACAAGTTGGACCGAAGTGTCAGTTTCTGTGTTGTATAACTCTCTAGCTCCATAATTACGATAGAAGTGAAATTCCTCTGGAGTTGAGTATCTGTAAAAAGGATGATATTGGGGTACAAGTTAAAACTTTACTTAGCTGTTTGTGTTAAGATCTTTCTAACTTCCTTACATATAAATATAGCTTTGCTTGTTTTTTTTCTTTTGTGTAATAAATTCATGTTCTGTTCTTAAAGAACATCTACAGCCTCACGTGAGCATGTTTCAATGAATATCCAGCACCGTAACCAACTACAAAAAATGAAACATTAAAAAAATTGAGGCAGGTTTCCATGTGGGATCTGACTTGTTCAGCTGGGATCATAACCATTCCGAAAATCAAGGGGTATGGGATCAGGCAGAAAAATCCAGTTCCCATAATAACTCAACCATGACATTGAAAAGTGCAATGAGTTCCTGGGATCAAGTTGCTTTCTCCTGCTGCTACCTCTTATGTTCTTGCAATGAATAATCTAAATAAAAAAATCTAAAATAATAAAGAGGTATTCCTTTTCAGAAGGGAGTTTGTGCCTCAAAGGACATGCACAAATGTGGGTGAACTGTGTGTGTTGTTAGTGATGGTAAGCCTATCCAATCCTAAATACCCATCATAATAGATTCCATACTTTTATGATCAGGTTGCAGTCATCTGGTCTCCTGTAGTCATGGGAAGGAAGGTACCTTTCATGTGTTGAGCATCTGGCTATTCCTATATTACCTACACAGACTAGTTTTGCCTGGGCTAAGCAGCATGGGAAACAAGTTCTGCCATTATGCTCATTGTATTCCAAAAACCCTGATTTTGGCTTCACTGATCAGGTTCATTGACTTCTTCTATGCTTCCCACAGACTCAGGAAAGCAACTAACATAATTAAAGATCCCATGCACCCAGGTTATATTCTCTTGCAACCTCTTCCATCAGGGAGAGGATATTAAAGGTTTGAATACATGTATGAACAGATTCAGGAACAGCTTCTTCCTTGCTGTTATCAAACTTTTGAACAGATTTCTCAAGTGTTAATTCTGACCTCTCTCTCTGTGCAACTTCTCTGCAGCTATATCACTGCATTCTCATTATGTTCTGCTACCCTGATACACTATGTATGGTATCGTCTGCTTGTATTGCAAACAAAACAACACTTTTCACTGTATCTCAGTACACATGACAACAACAAATCAATCCTTGAAAGCTTAAAATAAAGCTTAAGCAGCAAACCAACCCTCTAAATCAATTCCAAATCTTTATCTGCATGAACAGATTGTTTCATAAATTGTTCTTGATACAAAAAAAAGCTTATTAATCATAAAGGTGTATAAGATATTTAACTGTACAAATCCAATCTTTGGAAATATATTGAGAAATATTACTCCTTTACTGGAATAGTTTGGAATATGTTTACTGTAGAAATGTAATAACTTTTATAATAATAATATAATAGAATAATTGGATGCCCTGGCCAGCAGGACCTAACCACGATTCTGGGGTTAGTGGGGTTATTTGATGATGTGGAGATACTGGTGTTGGACAGGGGTTGGACAAGGTCAAAAATCACACCACCAGGTTTTAGTCCAGATTATAGAGAGGGAGACTTAGACACAGAATTTATAAGTAAAAGATCCAAAGTGTTACACAACTGATGTGAACAAGTTTAGCACACCTAAGATGGCTCTTAAATTTTAATTAGTTAGAATGGAGGTGCAGGTTTCAATTGATTAGTATGCAAATCCCAGAATTTCAGATTCGCATCAGTTGAATGACGCTTTGATCTTTTACTTATAAATTCTGTGACTAAGGTCTCCCCCTCTCACAAATACCTGAAGAAGGAGTGGCACTCCAAAGGCTTGTGTTTTCAAGTAAACCCATTGAACCTGGTGTCTTGTACATTATATGACAGTATGATCAATTAGAGGTGGGTTAGCAGATGGACAAAGTGACTTTAAGAGTGTTCTATTTCTT
Organism: Chiloscyllium punctatum; assembly: GCF_047496795.1. NCBI lineage: Eukaryota > Metazoa > Chordata > Chondrichthyes > Orectolobiformes > Hemiscylliidae > Chiloscyllium > Chiloscyllium punctatum. Next base: position 49,907,442 of record NC_092783.1, read on the forward strand.
TTCAGGTGCAACATTCACAGCTACTATTTGCATCATACAGTGCCAGGCAATGACTATTTCAGCAAAAAAAGAACCTAGCCATCTCCCCATGACCTTTTAATAGCATCACTACTGCTGAATCCCTTATGTCAGGTCACCATTGACAAGAACCTAATTGTCAAAAGTGAGGACTGCAGATGCTGGAGATCAGAGTCTAGATTAGAGTGACGCTAGAAAAGCATTGCTGGCCAGGCAGCATCTGAGGAGCAGGAAAATCGACGTTTCAGGCAAAAGCCTTTCATGAGGAATGAAGGTGGGCTAGTCACATTAAAATTTTACAAGAGCAAATCAGAGACTGTATATTCTGCCATGAGTTACTACTTACCTTCATTACCCCTCAAAACATCCCCTCTTCAACACACAAGAGTGTGTTAGAATACTTCTCTCAATGAATGTAGCATCAACAACACTCAAGAATAATACTCTTCAGGACAATGTAGCTTAATTGATTGGCATTCCACCGCATAATAATTCACTCCTTTCACCATTGGTGAAAAGTGACAGCATTGTGTACCATCTGGTAAGTATGTTGAAGCAATTTGCCAACCCTCCTACATCAGCACCTCTTCGATTCAGCTACCCAGAAAGATAATGGCATGGCTGCAAGGGAACACTTAAACTGTCTCCATCCCTCGGGACTGTTCCTGAGAAAGATTTGTTGTGGATAAACCAGGGAACTGTATCTAGCAATGTCATAAGGTAGGTGTGATATAGTCGATAAGATCTTTGAAAGAAAGACAAAGTCAGAAATCACACAACACCAGCTTATAGTCCAACAGGTTTATTTGAAATCACAAGCTTTCGGAGTGCTTTGTCAGTTAAAGTGAATGAAAGGCAAGAGACAGAAATGTAATTGGATGCTAGCCTGAACTAGCAATAAGTTTAAATAAATCTTGAATTATTTTATATTTTTCTATGTTGGTTTACTTCCTATTGTTCTTTCTCTTTATATTGTTAGTCTGGAGTTAGTCAATCATAAATAGGATGCCTCTGCACCTCAATGGAAAACAATGCAGCTCACTGATTTTATCTTATTTATTTGTTCATGGGACGGAGGTATCACTGGCTAGGCCAGTATTTATTACCCATCATTAACCGCTTTAGGGAAGGGGAAGTTGGCCACCTTAGTTAACCCCAGCGTTCTTGATGTGTAGGAACATGCACAGTGCTGTTAGGGAGGGAGTTTCAGGATTTTGACCCAGTCTATGTGAAGGAACACCGATATCATTCCAGTCAGAATGGTGTGTGGCTTGGAGAGGATCATACTGGTAGAGTCATAGAGTCATGAAAAGCACAGAAACAGGCTCTTTGGCCTGCATGTCAATGTCAATCAACATACACCAAAATACACTGATATCAGTTACCTGCACTTAGTCCATAGCCTAATATGCCCTGGCATTTTAAGTGCTCATCTAGATGTTACTTCAATGTTGCAGGAGTACCAGCCTCCACCACTCTCTCAGACAGTGCATTCCATACCTCTGCCATCCTCTGGGTGATTTTGTTTTCTCTCAGGTCTCCTCGAAACCACGTACTCCTCATCTTAGACATGTGCCCTCTGATCTTTAACACCCCTGTGGTAACCTGTATCTTCCACCAGTGTCCTTGCAGATGGTGGAGAAAGTCGGTTTGGAAGGAGCTGTTGAAGGATAATTGATGAGAGTTGTTCTAGCAGTGTAGTGAGAGAAACCATAATCGTGAAGACCCAGATTGTCAATCACCAGCCTGGAGTGCAAAATAAGTTTAGGCACAAATTGACCAGCAGATGGAGCCCACACCCCATTCTACGTCTGTGAAATTCCTTGCTGTACGGAAATGCACTTAAAACAAGTTTCACTCAACTAGAGATTATACATATGACAAAGTGATGTTGCTACCTATGTATCCCTAAAAGTAGAGGACTTAAATCCAAATGTTCCAATTCTGAGCTTAACTGGTATTCAAAAATGTTCTGCTTTCCTGGTTAAATCCTGTAACATTCTGAGAAGGGAACATCTTGTGTTGGCTGTATTGCAGAGATATTATTTTGGAGGCAGGAGAAGAAATGTAGACAATTTGTTTTGTGAATACCAAGTTGGATATAAGTATTAGCTCAAACAGCCTGAATTATTGTCACCCAGTGCTTTGTCATATGTTCGCCTATAAACTCACAATGGAGAGGATTGCGAATCCAAGCTGCTCATCATTACAGCCATTCATCAATGTAATGTAGAACATTAGAGTTATAGAGTCATAGAGATGTACAACACGGAAATAGATCCTTTGGTCCAACTCATCCATGCTGTCCAGATATCCTAAATTAATCTAGTCACATGACAGGTGACCTCACTACACTACACACTTTCTCTCTCTCTCTCTGTCTCTCTCTCACACGCACTCTTACATACTAACACAAATGCAGACCCTCTCTCATACATACAGTCTCTCAGCCACAAACACACATCCATCCCCCACACTCACTCCTGTCACAGGCTTATACTTCATCACACTCACGTACACACTCTATCAAGCATGCACACATGCACACACTCTCTCACGCACACTCACACACACACAAACACTCACATGCACACACTGACACTTTCTCTCTCCCTCACATGCACGTACACACACATAAGTCTATGGGCTGAATTTGCATTTGTAGAACTGTATTTGCGGGCATGTTCTATTTTGCTGAAAAATCTGCAGGCAGTCAGTGCAGGCAATCAGTCCATGTAACATTTTATAAGTTCCTACTTTGGAAATAGAACACGTCTGACTCAAGATTGGGATACAGGGTTGGGATACAGATAGACTCTAAACTCACACCTTCAATACATTGTCTGAGCTGAGATGTCACTTTTTATTATAAAACTGAAACCTGCAACCCCCTCTGAAAGATGAAAGACTTAATAGCAATCTATGTTTGTTCAATATATAATTCCAGTTGCATGCTACTGTGACCTTTTGCTATAAATTATGTGTCTTATGATCCTGCTCCACAGCTATCTGATGAAGGAGCAGCGCTCTGAAAGCTAGTGCTTCCAAATAAATGTGTTGGACTATAACCTGGTGTTGTGTGATTTTTTTTAAACTATGGAGGGAGAGACATTCTTACTTCTAATCACTTACTTCTGATCTTTCACTCCTTTAAATAATCACAGTGATGATTATTGAAAGCTATTATTGGACTTCTCCTGGTGTGTGAACACCACGTGCTAATGGAATTGGGTCTATTGTGATGCACCTATGGGTAAATTGTAGGCTGATATTCACTTTCACGTGAATCAGAGCCACTTGTATGAGTGTTTAGAGGGATCTACTTAGCCACTATCTCCTCCTTTTTAGACATCTCTTTAAACCTTTTTTGAAGAACTTTTTGGAAATCTGCCATCATATCTCCTTCTGTGACTTGGTGTCAAATTTTGTTTGATAATATTCTGACGAAGCACCTTGGGATACTTTACCATATTAAAGGCACTGTATATATTTAAATTATAGCACTGCTTAAAGGACACCCCAACAACACCTTAAAGGATTGGAGCTGGTTGGGGGGTTGGGGAGGTGGAGAAAATAATTGGATGAATAAAGGTTTAAAAATGATTTAAAAATGAAGCTAGTGCCTGCTGATCTTTCACTCCTTTAAATTTATTTTGTTATAGAGCTCACTGATCTGGTGCAAGGAAATATCTCCATTCCTATGCAATGTGGACAAAGAAACAGTATTACCTGTGTGCTAAAGGACAATTCACAACGATGCAATTGTAAGTTAACCATGTGCATGTTGTGTATATGAGTTGCTGAGTCTTATTCTGACTGTAGAACTATCTTGGCACATTTCATATATTGACAGAATATCTCGATGTTTTAATACAATTTCCTATCCTCTGGAAACAAGGGTATGTGATGGTGAAATGTAATAGGCTTCATCTGTATCCTAAGCTATTGTCCTGTGGTACTTTATTTTTCTGTTTCAATACATTGCATGACTGCATCCTGAAGATTTAAATAAGCTGCAAGTTGCATCACCTTGCCGCTGTTTGTAACTGTCTCACCTTTGAGACAAAGAGATTATGTATTTAAGCTTCACTCCAAGAATTGAGCATTAATCTAACTTGACACTTAAGTGCATTGGAACATGTAAACAGACGTCAGCTGTTTAACTGTGTTCCACCATTCAATGTGATTGGATAACACTATATACACATCTTTGGTTTGAATCAATGCTTCTGGTTAACAAAAATCCACCAACATTGGTTTTAAGGTCAACAACTGACCCAGCATTAGCTGTAAGCGACAGAGAGTAACATTTCTATCATGGGATGTGGGTGTTGCTGGTAAGGTCAGCAACTGTTACTCATCCTTAATTACCCTTGAACTGAGGAGCCATTTAGAGTGTAGTGAAGAGTCAATAATGTTGCTGTGGGTCATATATAGATGAGTTCATTTGTGAGTCACACATGAACCAAACCAGGTCAGGTTGGCAGATTTCCTTCCTTGAAGCATATTAATGAACTAGCCTGATTTTTACAATAATTGCTGATAGTTGACATGGCCACCATCACTGAGATTAGTGACATCACAAATTTATTAACTGAAATCAAATTACACCAACTGCCATTGTGGGATTTGACCCTATATTTCGAGAGCATTTGCCTGGATGTCTGATTACAAGGTTAATGGATTTAGCACTATGCCAGAATATTTTCTTAAACTCTTATCACCCTTAGTGTGTTTAAATATTTCTTACCGTCTCTCTTGAATAATCTGATTCTAGCTTTTAAGTTATAACAATGATATAAAAGAGGAACAGAAGTAGACTGCTTAGCCCCTCAAGCCTATTCCACTTTTCAATAAGATCATGGCCAACGTGTTTATGTTTTGAATTCGACATACCAATCAATGCCTGATAACTTTGATTCCTTTACCTAACAGGAATCTGCCATAAAACATTTCATTTAATGAATGTGCCTCGATTGCCTTTTGAGTTAGAGTTCCACAGTCACACAATTTTCCAAAAAAAACCTCATCACTGTCCTCAAGGGATGATGACGAACTTTAAAGCATTGCCTCCTAGTTCTGAACTGACCTACAAGGGGAAACATGTTTTCCATGTTCACCTTGTCCTAATGTTTCAAGGTTCAATGAATTTCAATTTAGTCATCTTTCATTCTTCCAAACTCCAGAGGAAACAAACCCAGTCTGTAAGCTTTTCCTCATACAGGAAGCATTGGAGGCTGAGGAGTGACCTTATAGAGGTCTATAAGATTATGAGGGGAATGCTTAGGGTAAATAGACAAGGTCCTTTCCTCAGATTAGGCGTGTCCAAAGCTAGGGGGCATAGGTTTAAGGTGAGAAGGGAAAGATTCAAAAGGGATCTAAGGTGCAACTTTTTCAAGCAGAAGGTGGTGTGTATATGGAATGAGCGGCCAGAGGAAATGGTGGAGGCTGGTACAATTACAACATTTAAAAGGGATTTGTTTGGATATATGAATAGGAAGAGTTCTGAGGGATATGGGCCAAATGCTGGCAAATAGATTAATTTAGAATATCTGATCAACATAGTCAAGTTGGATCAAAGGATCTGTTTCCGTGCTGTACATCTCTATGTAAAGAGATAGGACGCAAAAGTAAATGTCCATCAGACAGTAATTAACAAGCTGTGAACAGTCCAGGATGGTCTGAGGTCGTGAAAGTGACTATAAAATAAAATGTTTCTAACAGCAAGGAAATTATGTGACCCTATTTGCAACAGGTGTTGCCAACAGACTAGGCTTTCCACTGACCTGACGGGAATGTTAAATCACCAAAAAGATGTATATCTCTGTGTTTTGCAGCAGATGTATTGTACAACTATATTATGTAAAGGGGATGCAATATCCTTGAAGCATTGAAAGATCAGCATCACCCCAGTTTAAATCATACAGTGCAATATAACTTCTGTGCGAATCATCAGATCTGGCAGAGGAACACTGTAACCTACCTCAATAATAGATTCACATCACCGAGTGAAGGCAGGGCCAACAAATAAAATCATTATTGGTCAAAAAGAACTTTCCTCCTATTGTTCAGCATAACATCATGGGATCCATCTGAAAAGCAGATGGGGCTTATGTTTAACATTTCAGCCAAAAAGCTTTTCTTTGGGTAAGGCGGGGCATAATTGTAATGTCACTAGATTGGTAATGCAGAATGCCAGGCTAATGTTCTGGGGACATTGGTATCATAGGATCCCTGCAGTGTGGAAACAGGCCATTTGTCCCATCAAACCCGCACCAACACTCAGAGGGAGATCTGGCCCAGACCCACCCACTGTCTTATCCTTATAACCCTGCATTTCCCATGGTTAGTCCACCTAGCCTGCACATCCCTGGACACAATGGATAATTTAGCATGGCTAATCCACCTAACTTGCATATCTTTGGACTGTGGAAGGAAACTGGAGCACCCAGAGGAGACCAAGCAAACATGGGGAGATTGTGCAAATTCCACACAGACAGTTGTCCGAAGGTGGAATCAAACCTGGGTCCCTGGCGCTCTGAGGCAGCAGTGCTAACTACTGTGCCACCCAGTTCGAATCCCAATATGGCAGAAGGTGAAATTTGAGCTCAATAAAATCTGAAATTAAGAAAAAGCTGGTCTCCTGGCAACCACAGTGGCACAGTGGTTAGCACTGCTGCCTTACAGCGCCAGAGACCCAGGTTCAATTCCTGCCTCAGGCGACTTTGCACATTCTCCCTGTGTCTGTGTGTGTTTTTTCCGGTTTTCCGGTTTCCTCCCACAGTCCAAAGATGTGCAGGTTAGGTGAATTGGCCATGGTAAATTGCCTGTAGTGCTAAGTGCAGGGGTAAATGTAGGGGAATGGGTCTGGTTGGGTGCACTTCGGCAGGTCGGTGTGGACTTGTTGGGCCGAAGGGCCTGTTTCCACACTGTAAGTAATCTAATCTAATCACTACACCACTTTCAATTTTCATGACTGTTGTCCTTTTACGGAAGGAAATCTACCATCCTTACCTGGCCTGGTCTACCTGTGACCTCAGAACCTCAGCATTATCCTGACTCCTTACATCTGGGTATTAAAATTCTGACAATTAATGACACCCACATCCCTTGAACAAAAAAAACCCTTACAATTACTTCAAATACACAGTAGGCTGGAAACCCCATCAAGGTAAAAACAATGACTTCAGATGCTGAAAACCGAATACTGGATTAGTGGTGCTGGAAGAGCACAGCAGATCAGGCAGCATCCAACGGAAACCCCATCAAGGCAGGCACTATCTGTAGAAAGTTAACGTTTGTAAAATTTTATCATTTGAAGATACTATTGATTGATCAGTTTATTATGAAGAACAATAGCAGCAACAACTTACATTCACATACTGTAATAAACCTTTCCAATGTATTAGGGCAGATGATGGCCTGTTGGTATTATAGCTGGGCTATTAACCCAGAGACCCACATCCAGTTTTGGAGACCTGGGTTCGAATCCCACCATGGCAGACAGTGAAATTTTAAGTCACTAACAAGTCTAATGATAACCATGAGTTGATTGTTGGTAAAACCCATCAGGATCACTACTGTCCTTCAGGGAAAGAAGCTGCTGGCCTACATGTGACTCCAGACCCACAGCAATGTGTTTGATTCTTAACTGCCCCTCTGGGCAATAAATGCTGCCTGATCAGCAAAGTCCTCATCCTTTGAATGAATTTTTAAAAAGGCACTGCCCAGGAGGACCCTAAAATGCATTTTGATAGCAAACCACATAAGATAATATGCTGGCAGATGACTAAATGCTTGGTCAAAGAAGAATGTTTTAAGGAGTGTCTTAAAGGGGGAAAGAGAACTGAAAAGGAAATGTTTTGGGAGGGAATTGCAAAGACTAAAACACTGGAAGCATTAATAAGTGATCAAATTCAGCAATGGTAAGAAGGTGGAATTGGAAGATTGAAGAGATGTTTTGAACGGTTCTGGAGATGGAAGGGAATGTAGAGACCAGAAGAAGTGAGGACATAGTGGTATTGAAAAAAGAAAGGTGAGAATTGTAAGGTCAAGGCATTGCGTAACCAAGTGAACAATACTTTGTGTGAGTGAGGACACAGGTAGCCAAGTTTTAGATGGTCTCAGGTTTTTGTAACAGAGCAAGGAAAAGGGAATGGATGGTGAAATCAATAAAGAAAAAGGGTGACCTGTAAAAAGAGAGTAGGAGATGATCAAATGGCAGAAGAGGTCAAGACAAGAGTTGAAAAGCAGGACAGCACCATCTAGTGGTGCTGTTATCTCCCCCAATGGAAATTGCTTTAAAAGGTGCCTCTGTGATATCTACATTGAAACTTTAGTTGGGACCAAGTAATATTTTTAAGAAGTGATAAAATATGTGTTTGATGCTTCTGGGAGTCAGTGACAAAAGTGCTGCAGATCATTGAGTATGAAATGAAGCAAGAAAGGGTTGAGAGAATAAACAAGGGATTGGAGGTTACTGTAGAGACACGAAACACTGGAATTATACCGAAGTGTTATTTTTCTCCTTTAGACAAACAAAGTTGGAAATTAACTGGAGTTGGCAAATGGAATTTCTCAGGCCAAATTACAGCACTGTTTATTGTTAAATTTAAAGAAAGATTTGCATTCAAGTAGGTGGAGACCTTTGTCCTTTAGAGATGAGTGAGAGAATTGAGCATCACAAGTAAGTTTGTTGCAAGTTAAGAGCTTCTTTCAGTGTCTCAGTCAGCCAGGAAATGTAAAGAATGCCTGACAGATTAAAAAGTAACCAGAAGATGATCAGAAAATGTGTGTGAAGTTGCTGTTTGCCAGGTATGCAATGAAATTCTGCTGTGTGGCACGACACATGATCATCTGATCTTTAAACCACGTGAATGGTTTCACTCCCTTGCATAAATGCCCCCTTATGTCACATGATTTGAACACAATGATACCCTATTGTGGCCTCTGCCATCAGCTGATGCAAACAAAAGCATTTTTTAAAAATAAAGTTTGCTTCCCACCCCTTTCTATGCTCACAGACCCCCAACATTTATTAAGTCACAAAACAGTAGAGAAAGCGGCTGTTCAGCCCATGGTGCTTCTGCTGGCTCTTTGCAGGAGCTATACAATTGGCTCATTCTCATGCTTTTTCCCATTAGCTCCATAAATTTTTCCTTCTCACGTATTTATCTAATTTCCTGTTGAAAAGTTATTACTGAATCTGCTTCCAACATCCTTTTCAGGCCATGCATTCCAGATCATAACAACCCCACTGTGTAAACATTCTCACATTCATGTCACCTTTGTCCCTTTTGGCAATGAGTTCTTGGCATAGAGAATGCGGCCTCCTCTTCCACTGGGTCAGGACAATGGGTCAGGATTGTCTCTCATTATTGTGTTCCTCACTTGTGAGATAAACACCGGTGTGGAAGCAGGGTGGCTTTCAGCAGCTAAGGAGCTGAGGTCGGGATGGAGTCACACAATGTTAAAGTGGTGGAAATAGGCTGGCTTAGAGATGGAGCAGATGGGGGTCTAATATGACACTGGTGGTTGCAAACAACCTGGTTCAGGCTCAGATTGGTGCAGATTGTTGTTGTGTTGGGCGTTCACTCCGCTCAGTTGGTTGGATGGCTGGCTTGCAGTGCAGAGTGATGGATTGAATTCCCACACTGGCTGAGGTTACCATGAAGGGCTCTCCTTCTCACCCTTTCCCCTCATCTGAGGTGCGGTGACCCTCAGGTTAAATCACCACCAGTTGTCTCTTTCTCTCTCTCTCTCTTTCTCTGATGAAAAAGCTATGGTCTGGTAGCACTATGGCAACTTTAGCTCTTTGTTGCATTAAGACTAAAGTGATATGGAAGATAATGAACACAATGGAAGGCTCCTTGTTGAGGATTATGACATTAAGGTAAAGTCGCCATTGTTCTACCGGACTCTGTTGACATTGGTGATGGAGTAGAAAGTGATGTTTGCTGAAATCAAATAGTCAATGATGGACAGTGAGTGATTGATAAGTTTTTCATGTGTTTCAATCCATAGCTTCAAACCGACGTTTTGAGTGACATAAAATTACCTTGCATTAAAAGTAAAGAAGATGGGCTACCCTGTTATATTTTAAATTTACTCTCCTCCGGTTCTTTATTCCTGAATGGGAGAGAAGTAACCAGTTTGTTGTCAGACTTTGGCCAATCCCGATATTAGGGATTGATCCAGTAAAAAAAAACTTAATTGCAAGCTTCTGATCTTCCCCATCCTTTTTCACTCCATTCCCCAAATATGGTGCAGGGTTTGTGGGGGTGGGTGTGAAGCAGGAAGAAGAGGGGTAGTGTGGAAACCTTGCAGGGAGTGACTCAGTGACTGTTGCCCCCTGCCCCACCCCATTTCAGCAGATGAACGCACTCGCCAACCCCAGGGATATTTACTTAACTGAGTTGTCACGGAAAAGCAGAAAGTGCCATCTTTAAAATGGTACAAATGGGCCACAACAGATTACCAAACTGAAGTATGCAAAGTGTTAAACTTCATACTGGATTTCCTAGGGCATTCTGCTATATCTTGGCAGTTAAATGGTTCCCAGGACTAAATTTGAGAAGGTATGTGATGTTAATAAATCACAATGCACAAAGGAATGTAATACGTTTGATCTGCAAATCCGGCCCCCTTGAATACCACAAAGATTACTGGATGGCTTTAGCTTGCTATTGTTTGCAAAAGTGTGCTGGGAAGATTCTTCCACGCAGTAATTTACATACAGGTGCTAAAGAGGCCAGAGCTGTTGTACTAACTGTGGTCTCAGGTACTCTGCTTTATGCAGTACCTGAATAGAGCTGCTCAGATGGGATTGCTTCCTCAGATTAACTTTACAATGTCTTTCTCAGGAAGAGAACTCAGCCCTTGTAAGTAAGCATTGTCCTGTCAAGATTTTGCAAAAACCACCATTCCTATGTGGTTCAGCTGGCCAGAAACAGCTGAAAGGGTTGGATGCTGTTCATTGTTTTAAATCACTGCCAGCAACATCTCCTTAACCCTTTAATGGGTCAACCATCCTTTTCATTTTGATTTTCCGATGCCTTTATTCATTTTCAAGGAATTGAACATCTTCCCTCTGTTTGGAATATTGTGTGCTATACTGGTCTCCCTCCTATGAGAAGGATGTTGTGAAACTTGAAAAGGTTCAAAAAAGGTTTACAAGGATGTTTCCAGGATTGGAGGATTTGAGCTATAGGAAAAGGCTGAATAGGCTGAGGCTATTTTCCCCGGAGCGTCGGAGGCGGAGGGGGTGATTTTATAGAGGTTTATAAAATCATGAGGGTGCATGGATAGGATAAATAGGCAAGGTCTTTTCCCTGGGGTGGGCTAGTCCAGAACTAGAGGGCGTAGGTTTAGGGTGTGAGGGGAAAGATATAAAAGGGACCTAAGGGTCAACTTTTTCACGCAGAGGGTGGTTTGTGTATGGAAGGAGCTGCCGGGGAGGCAGTGGAGGATAGTACAATTACAGCATTTTAAAGGCATCTGGATGGGTATATGAATAGGAAGGGGTTAGAGGGATATAGGCTAAATGCTGGCAAATGGCACTAGATTAAGTTAGGATATCTGGTCAGCATGGATGAGTTGGACTGAAAGGTCGGTTTCCATGCTGTACACCTCTATGACTCTATGACTCAGGTGGATGTAAAAGACTTGCTGGCAGTGCAACACTCCCTCAACATTGCACTGTAGTGCTAGCTTTGATTTGCAAATTCAAGTCTTCGAGTGGAACTTGACGCCACGACCTTTGATGGTACCAAACATCTTCATATAATGCTATTAATGTAAGAAAATGCCCTAAACTACCTCTTAGGAGTTTGATCAGAAATGCTCTGAGACCATACCAAAGAAAAGAACTATTAGCAAGGGCGATTAAGGGGCTCGCATAGAAATAGAGCAGAATTAATTCTTTACTTTACTCAATGCAAAGTCTCATAGAATCCTAGGATATAGAAGGCAGCCATTCAGTCATTGTGCCTGGGCAGGTCCTCTGGAAAGGAAACTCCCCACCTTTTCTCCATAGCACTGCAAATCTTCTCTCTTCAAATGTTTGCTCAATATCCCACTCTCAGCCACTGAATTCCAGATCCTAGCCTCTCATTGTGCCATTGGTTGTGGAATGACTGCACAGAGGCCGTTATCCCATCACTAAGTGACCCTTTATTTCCATGTGCATAGTACAAAGGGCTCTGACCAGCCAGCTGAGAACCTGTCCCTTGAATGAGGAGACTCTCTGACTCTCCTGTTTATTTTTGTTTATTTTTTTTACCCCCACACTACCACCTAACTGCGGTAGTGCTTATTTTTTTTTCTCCAGTACCCATGGTGTGTGTGTGCAGGTGTGAGACGCAGTGAGAGACACAAGGTGCACAAATCTTTATTCAATTTCCACCACCAGGGAGATAGGAAAACACCCAAGTGGCCAGTGACTAGCAGTGCCCTTCACAAAAGGGCAATGCTGTGTGATCAAACAGTGAAGGGGAGGGTAGGGACTAAATCAAAATAGAGTTGGAAGGGGAAATAATGCACTCCACTCCCTGCGGTGCCCACCTCTCCCTGAACAACTCCGGGGTGTTGGTACACCGCGTGCTCCTTCTCCAAGGACACCCGGGCTCTAACGCAATCTCCTGTTTATGTCTGTCTGACAGGGCTCCCTGATTGGGCCAGGTTAATAATTCCAATCAAAGATCTCACAGTCCATGAGATCCTCCTCGCCCTCTTTCCAATCATTACATGTCATTTTACAGTTCTCCTTAAATCTGTTTCTCTTTTTCTCTTCCCTTTCATCAGCGTGAACAGTTTCTCCCCAACTATTATGTTCTCTATGGTTTGAACACTTTTTTTATCAAATTTTTTTTCAACCCACTCTACTCTAAGGAGAACATATATCCATTGAACTAAAATCCATCATCTGTGGAAACATTCTGGTAAGTCTTTTCTGCATTTTCCTAAACCTCTTCTCTTCTATTCCACCTAGTGGCAGATGAGGCAGATGAACTTCATCCTTACATCTATAGCTAGATTTTCCTGGAATAAGTCACTATCCTGTGCCAGAGACTACAGCCTGTTGGGTGCCAATCTGCATTAAGCATGACCAACCAGAGGTCTGTCTCACTCTTACTTTGTATGCATGTTGGAAGGATTTTTGGCTTGCTAGTCAATTTGTTTGGCCACGTTATATATCCAGCAAAACATGGAGTCGGATGTGAATCCAGAGTTTCTGGTTATCCACTACAATAAGACCTCCCGCAAATGGTTTCACATTTTTCCTAAAGACAAGTTGAGACCATGTCATGAGCTTATAAATGTTCACTATAACTTCCTTGCCTGTGTTACAAAACCTAGGATTCCAATGTGAGAAAGAGAGAGAGAGAGATTAAAGAAAGGAAGGAAGGAAGGACAAAAGAAACAGAAAAAAAAGACATTGCATTTATCATCAGTTAAAGAGGTCACAAACTGCTTCACAGCCATCAAGGCCTTATGGAAGTTCAATCACTCCATAGAACCCTTCACTGTGGAAATAGGCCATTCAACTCAACAAGTCCATACTGACCCTCCGAAGAATATCCCACCCAAACCCATTCCCCGACATTTGCCCCTGACTAATGCACCTAACCTACACATTCCTGAACTCTATGTGCAATTTAGCCTGGCCAATTCACCTAACCTGCACATCTTTGGATTGTGGGAGGAAACCCACACCGACACGGGGAGAACATCCAACCGCCAACAGACAGTCACCCGATGCTGGAATTGAACCCGGGTCCCTGGCGCTGTAAGACAGCAGTGCTAACCACTGTGCCGCACTGTTGTTATCTAAGAAATGTGGCAGCCAATTTTTACACAGCAAGCTCCCACAAACAATAATTAATAATGAGGGTTTAATCTATTGCAATGTTTTGAGATAAACATATCCATTCATGTTAAAGTCAACCCTCTCTTCATTGCCACAAAATATCTGAGATTTTAATAAGATCGGTTCAAACTATAAATGAGCTAGGAAATGGCATAGGGCTAACTAACCTGAATACAGAATTATTAGCAATGAGTTGCTTGAGAGTGATACCTCTTCTCTTGGTCTTCCCAATGCCCTGTTTAGAGAAATGCTTGGCTTCATTTCTGAAATTAGATAATCTCCATTCATAGCGGTCATAGATAAAAAAACATAACTCATCACATTACATGACAGCTCCACAATATTCTTCAATGGATCACACTGTAATTATTTTTCTTTCCTTTGCCAATGCTATCTGACTCCTTTTCTCATTTCCTGCAGCTACTTTCTGAAGGTTGCACATGATCTCTGCAAGCCTCTATCAATTAGCCATTTATAATCATGTATCAGTAATCATTAGATTGGAATTGGTTCAAGAATGGTTCAACTTTGTGGATAGATTACTAAAGCTTGAATTGTTCTCCTTAGAGCAGAGAAGGTTGAGAGGAGATTTGATAGAGGTATTCGAATTGTGAGGGGTCTAGATGTTGGAGATGGAGAAATGGTTTTCATTGATGAAGCAGTGGAAGCAATGATAAGGTGACTTTAGAAAGAACCAAAAGCAACATGAAGAAACATTTCTTTACACAATGAATACTTATGATTTGGAACACACAGCTTGAAATGCTAGTGGAAGCAGATTCAATTGTGGTTTTCAAAATAATTAGATCATTATTTGATGGGAAAACAGTAGTAGAGCAAGAGGGAAAGGGTTGGATAACAGAGTGAGGACAGATGGGACTGGGTGAATAGCTCTTGAAAAGGGCCAAATGGATTTGACGCCACATGGATTTGACAGTGTAAATAGCCTCTTCTGTGCTGTGATTCTGGTTAATTGGAGAGGTCGCGCTGAGAGTTGAGTTCTGTCTTCACTGGATATATGCAACACTTCCAGCAGGTGTCAGTATTTAGTGTTGAGCTGTTGGATGACAACCTCAGAAATCACACAACACCAGGTTATAGTCCAACACGTTTATTTGGAAGCACTAGATTTCAGAACGCAGAACTCTGAAAGCTAGTGCTTCCAAATAAACCTGTTGAACTATGTTAAAAAAATCACACAACACCAGGTTATAGTCCAACAGGTTTATTTGGAAGCACACTAGCTTTACTTGGTGTTGTGTGATTTTTATCTTTGTCCACCCCAGTTCAACATTGGCTCCTCCACATCATACCTCAGAAATGTTCAGCCTGTGGTGATCTACCTGGCCAAGCTCAACCCATTTGAATGTGGTTACCACCTCTCTGTTTAGCACAAGTACAATATCTGGAAGGGAAACTGTGACGCATAGCTTTTCATATTAGGTTCCCAACCAATGCAATAATTAAACAACTATTATAACATACCTTGAGAGCAGCGAAAACTAATTAATCATTTCAGAAAGAAAATCCAGCTCGATCAGAATCCAGCGACTGATTGACGTCCGTGAGCAGTGTCTCCTGATTTCTGATTCTATCAAAGTTTTTTAGAAATAAAAATTGTCAGAGACGTAAAACAGACTGTCAATTCGCTACCACCCTATTCTAGACAATAGCGCAAACTCAAAATTACTCCCACTAAGTCTAGATATTAATCTGTCCACAAATTTCCTGTAAATGAGTTCATGGACTAGATTTCAAAACTTACCCAGCATTTGTTCCTGGATGGGAACCTACAAAATCTGATACTTCTGATTTCTCATGAGTAATATTTTCTGAAATGGTGAAAAATAGAAGGCAAGTACTAATGAGGCCAGACCACCGATTTTGGGACAGTCCCTGTGCAAAGGGACTTTCCTCAGCTTTGTGTAACCATCAGTGTTGTACAATTTTGTGCAACTGTGTACCTTACATTTGTCGACCTCTAGGTGGCAAAACTTGCCTGTAAATCACTGGGAAAGCAGTGGAAACTAATGGCTTGTGTACTTATTATCCCCCTTTCCCCCATCCCCTGACATCACAAGTCATCTTTGGATTGACATTGAAGTTCAATAAGGTTTATGTCCCATGGAAGATTTTCTGTCTAGTTCAGTTTCCATATGATAATGTAAGACACTGATACACCTATGTAAACATTCTCAATATAGCTGTTAACCTGTGTACGATTTTGTAGAAAGTATTTTAGTATTTTCATTCAAATGACAACGATCACAAAATGTACCAAAATCACTTTGATATTTACTGCTACATAAACTGCCTTAAAATGCTTAGCAAATATTTTCAGTGCTTTTAAACACTTGACACAAATGATATCACTAAAATTGCACATTTGCCAGAACTCATTCTTAATAAACCATCTCAGCTAATGTCCCATTAAACAAAAAGGCTGCAGAGCTATAGGCTGGTTAGATGAATGGAAACATAATGGCAGATGTATTATATTGTAGGGAAGTGCAAAGTAATTCACTTTCATCATAGTATGAGGAAGATAATATTTTTAAAAGCTAGAGACTTATAAGTGTTGATGTGCAAAGAGATTTGAGTGTGCGTGTGGAAGGAATACAGAAAGTTAGCACATGTGTACAGCAAATTATGAGGAAAGCAAAGTAGCCTTTTTTGCAAGTAAATTGAAGAACAGAAATGAAGACATTTTGTTACAATTGTACAGGGTTAGGTGAGACCAGATTTGAAATATAGTGTTCTAGTCTTCAAATTTCAGAAAGAATATATTCACATTGATGGCATGGTAGTGAAGGTCCATTAATTAATCTCTGGGCTGAGGGGCTTTATCCTGTGATGAAAGGCTGCACAGATTTGGTCCATTTTCTCTGGTGTTTAGTACAACGAAAGGCAATCTCACTGAAACATTCAAGGTTCCAAAGGGGCTTGATAGGAGAGATGCAGAGTGATTGTTTCCATGAGCCAGGGAATGTAAAACACAGGGGGTCTCGGCTCAAAATCAGGAGGTGATCATTTAGGACAACACGAGAGAACATTACTTGACCTAGAGAGTTCTGAATATTTTGAGTTCTCTGCCCCAAATGGTTATAGAGTCACCATTGTTGAATGCATTTAAGGCTGGCATGGAGAGGATTTTAGTCCCTCAGGGAATCAAGCAATATTGGAAGCGACCAGGAAGGTGGAGTTGAAGCCCAAGATCAGTCATGTTTGTGTGGAGTAGCAGGGTTGGCTTGATTGGCCGAACAGGTCTACTCCACCTCTTAGTTCTTATGTTCTTGTGTTAACTGCAGTGCAAACCTTCCCAACTGACATTCCAGAACATGAAAGTAACATAGAGTGAGGAAATGCTATTCACCCTTCAAACCTGTTCAACAGGTCAAATACAATCCACCGTATCCTGGACTCTACCAAACTTTTAACTATCATAGAGAAAATTCTGTTTGAATACTCCCTCATCCTCTGACTTGGTTAATCTCAAGTCCAGTAGCAGCAGACTTAAACATCGGTAAGTTTGATGTGTTATATTAACGTTAACATCTGAAGACAGAAGCGCCTGTAGGATTGTCACATTATTTTGGGAAAGCTATTTGTTCCTGGGCCAAAATAACAGCACCATCACATGCATGCCAGAAAGGTAAATTTGGCATTTTAGGATTAAACCTTTTATAATCACAATAATCTTTAGCAATCAGCACCCTTGGGCTGTACTTATATTCAATACGGGTGTATCTCCTGAAGCTTTATGGTCAGTAGGATGAAGACTCTGTGGTCCATTTTGACTTCATTAAAAATCACACTACACCAGGTTATAGTCGAACAACTTTATTTGGAAGCACTAGCTTTCGAGGTGCAACTCCTTTATCAGGTGACAACCACCTGATGAAGAGGCAGCCTCGAAAGCTAGTGCTTCCAAATAAACCTGTTCGACTATAACCTGGTGTTGTGTGATTTTTAACTTAGTCCACCCCAGTCCAACACTGACACCTCCAAACCATTTTGACTTTGTAATTTAATAAAGGTCAATAGCAAATTGGCGACCTGTTTTCATATCTCCAATTTTCAGCCCCAGTTGAAGTGCAGTTGCCGAGTTGGACATAGCAAATTTGAACGAACATAACTGAAAGAAAGAATGGAGACCAGCGGAATTAGTGGAACCTGGAAGATCACACCCTGTTTGTGGAGTATAGGGATAACTATATTTCTGCTTTAGAAGTAGCTACTGAACATGTGTGCAAGGAGCTATGTCAGAGTGATTTCAAATCATACAGGAGTATATATCTGTAGGGTCTCAGAAAATATACCTTGCACATATAGTTAGGTTTAATGAAGCCTGTTAATTTTCACTCACATGAGTAGACACCTGATCTTACAATACTGCTCTTCTTTGAATGAGATCTTTTATGTCCACCTGAAGGTAGATGAGGTCTCAACTTAAAATCTGACTTGAGGAATGGTGCACCCACCAGTATAGCACTCTCTCAGTATTATAACAAGAAGCCTGGGGTTCTAAGTTCAAGTTTCTCGAATGGTGTTTGAACCCCTAACCTCTGGCTCAGAGGCTAGTCAATGACATCCAACCAAAACTGAGATTGAAGTGAATGCAACATGGATTCAGGGAATTGTTTTTATTAATTGGACGGAATGCGATCTTTGAGAGGATTTCTAGCTCAAGTTGAGGTTCAGGTTGTAAGTTTGCTCGCTGAGCTGGAAGGTTTGTTTTTGGGTGTTTTGTCACCATGCTAGGTAACATCATCTAGTCTGGTGTTATGTCCCATGTTCTATTTATGTGTCTTAATCTCTTAAGGAGGTTGATATTTCTCAGGTTCTTTTTCTCAGAGATTGGTAAATGGGTTCAAATCAATTTATTGACGGAGTTCTGGTACTCACTGATGATGTGGTACTCCATCCGGTACTCCATCAATAAACACATTGATTTGGACCCCGTTTACCCGTTTCATCAGTGAGTACCAGAACTCCGTCAATAAATTGATTTGAACCCATTTACCAACCTCTGAGAAAAAGAACCGGAAATGATATCACCCACCTTAACGGACTAAGACACATAATAGAAAGTGGGACATAACACCAGCACTTCACCAGAGGCTCACTGGTGATGTTACCTGGCATGGTGACTAAACATCTGAAAACAAACCTTCCAACTCAGTGAGAAAACCTAAAACCTGAATTGGAAGGAATGACTGAAGATTTGAACAAAGTAAGTTTGGGAAGTTAGTTTTTTTAAAAGCGTTGGACAAAAAGGATTTCAGGCTGTCGAAAGCCTTGGCCCCAGGTTTGAGAAAAAATCTGGCTGAGAATTTTGAATTCAGTATTTTGGAAGACTGAATGTTAAAGGTGATTCAATGGTAGGGTTAGAGCAGAAATTCAGTCAGCTTGGAGTTTATAGTTGCCGCCATAATACTTCAAAAGCATTCGATTGAGTGTGAAGCTCTTTTGGGTTTGTTAAGGGCATGACAATAAGAACACAGTGATAATAAAGGCTCTGTCAATGGGCATTCTTCTTTTCTGTTTTTATGGGGGTCTGTGGGAGACCAGGTTGTAGGTCATTGGAAAGTTGGCCTGGAGCTAACAAAAACATATAATGTTTTCAGCAACAGTAAGGGAAAGGTAGGGTCCTTATGTTGCAAAGGTAGTATTAAGTGGTTTCAGGAATTAATAGGGTATGACATTTGAAGCTCACCACATGGTAAAGCTAAGCACTAGGTTGTGTTCCATTTCAACTACTTATTAAGTCAGAATTCACATGAAACTGGGTTATAGTCCACCAAGTTTATTTGAAATCACAAGCTTTCGGAGCAAGCAGCTGACCAACCCTTAATCCCAATTTTGGAGAAGATTTGTAACTCAGGTTGTAGATCATGTTTGCTTGCTAAGCTGGTAGATTTGTTCTCCGACATTTCGTCAACCATGCTAGGTAACATCATCAGTGGGCCTCCGATGAAGCGCTGGTGTTATGTCCCGCTTGCTATTTATCTATCTCAAGATGGACCTATTGTCTCAGTTGAACTGGTGCCCCTCTTCATCTCTCTGTTTGGATACTAGTAATAGTCGTCCAAGTGTGGTGCTGGAAGAGCACAGTCAATTAGGCAGCATCCGAGGAGCAGGAGACTCGATGTTTCTAGCATAAGCTCTTCATCAGAAATGTGGGTGAGGGTTGGATGGGAGAAGGGGCTGAGCGATAAATGGGAGGGGAGTGAGGATGGGGGAAGCTAGCTGGGAACGCGATAGGTAGATGAAGGGAGAGGTGAAGGTGATTGGTCAGAGTGGAGGGTGAAACGGATGGATGGGAAGGAAGATGGACACACAGAACAGTTGAAGAGGGTGGTGCCGAGTTGGAAGATTGGATCTGGGATAAGGTGGGGAGAGGGAAATGAGGAAACTGGTGAAATTGACATTGATCCCATGTAGTTGGAAGGTCCCAAAGCAGAAGATGAGCCGTTCTTCCTCCAGGTGCTGGGTGGTTAGAGTTTTGTTTCAGGATGTGGCTGAAGAGCTTCAGGGCTTAGGAGATGACATGGGGATTGCAGTGAGAGAGAGACTCACTGAAATCTTTGTAGAGGATGGAGGAGAACTTCTTCAAAATAAGCATCCTTGGAAGAGGCTTCGCAGTAAGGTTATAATTAACTAGGAGAAAGTGAGGACTGCAGATGCTGGAGATCAGAGTCGAACAGTGTGGTGCTGGAGAAGCACAGCTGGTCAGGCTCTCCCTGCCCCCTGCATCCCAGATCCGACCTTCCAATTCAGCACCGCCCTCATGGCCTGTCCCACCTGTCCATCTTCTTTCCCACCTATCCATTCCACCCTCCTTTCCAACATATCACCTTCACCCCTTCCTTCATCTACTAACGCATCCCCAGCTACTTTCTCCCCAGCCTCACCCTCTCCCATTTATCTTTCAGCCCCTTGGGCCAATCCTTCATTCCTGATGAAGAGCTTATGTTTGAAACGTCGACACTCCTGCTCCTCAGGTGCTGCCTGACCACAATCTTCGACTCTGATCTCCTGCATCTGCGTCCTCACTTTCTCCTACTAGTGAGAGTTGGTCATTCTTTTGGTAGCTAGTTGGTGCTCATGTATGCTGGTGGCTAGTGTCCTGCCCATCTGTCTACTGTAATGTTTGTTGCAGTCCTTGCTGGATACTTTGTATATGATGTTCATTCTGCTGGTTGTTGGTATGGGGTCGTTTAAATTCATCAAGAGCTGTTCCAGTGTGGTGGTAGGTTTGAAGCCGAGGGGTTGGAGTAGTCAGGTTGTCATCTTAGAGATGTCTTTAATGTATGGCAGGGTGGCTAGAGTTTCTGGGTTTATTGTGTCATTTTGTTTAGGTCTGTTGTGTAGGAATCAGTGGACTGTACTTATCAGATACTTGTTGTTCCTGAATACATTGTACAGGTGCTTTTCCTCAGCTTCTCATAGTCCTTGGGTGCTGCAGCATATTGTGGATCATTTAAATAATGTCCTGATGCAGCTCCATTTGTAGGTGTTGGAATGATTGCTCCTGTAGTTGAGTATCTGGTCAGTATGTGTGGCTTCCCTTTAAACACTGGTCTGCAGCTCTCCATTGGATTTGTGTTCTACCGTGACGTCTAGGAAGGGGAGTCTGTTGTTGTTCTCTTTCTCTTTGGTGAACTTTATACTGGTAAGGATGTTGTTCATGTGCTTATGGGTTTCTTCCGATTTGTTACGTTTCATGACAAAGTTGTCATCCACATAGCGGATGCAAAATTTGGGCTGGATTGTGGGAAGATGTGTTCGTTCTGACCTCTGCATAACTGCTTCTGCTAAGAGTTCTGATATCTCATAGACATCCCATTGATTTGTTTGTAGGTCTTGTCGTTGAAAGTGAAGTGGGTTGTGAGGCATGGGTCTACTAGTTTGAGGATGCTGTCCTTGCTGATGGTGTTGGTGCTGTCAGGTGTTTGTGTCCTTGTTTCATTTATCAGTGAGGCCAGTGTTTCTTTGGCGAGGGTGATGTTTATTGATGTGAATAGGGCTGTCATGTTAAAGGAAACCATGGCCTTGTCATCCTCTACCTTGGTGTCTTTAATGATGTTTAGACAAAGGGCGCATGACCGTCATCTTGTACAGAACACAATACATTGAGAAAGCAAACACGCTACTCGCAGATACCAACACCTGCCAACAGGTGGCGATGGACCTGACTCCACAGCTATTACACCATCCCTAAGGAAACTTCACAAGACAGGGGAAATTGACAAGACAGACCTCCAAGAATGAAACTGGAAGGATTCAACACACCCTATTTGTATGGATTACCAAAGGTACACAAACAAGAACCCCCCTCCACTCACCCCTGACTCATAGTCTCACTTCCTGGTACACCGACGTACAGACTAGCAAAGGAACTGCAATGCAAACTGAAATGCCTAGTCATGATTTGGAGATGCCGGTGTTGGACTGGGGTGTACAAAGTTCAAAATCACACAACACCAGGTTATAGTCCAACAGGTTTAGTTGGAAGCACACTAGCTTTCGGAACGTCGCTCCTTCACCAGGTGGTAGTGGAGGGCTCAATCCTAACACACAGAATTTATAGGGCTATAAATTCTGTGTGTTAGGATGGAGCTCTCCACAATCACCTGATGAAGGAGCGGCGCTCCGAAAGCTAGTGTGCTTCCAACTAAACCTGTTGGACTATAACCTGGTGTTGTGTGATTTTGAACTGAAATACCTCGTAGAAGGCTTGAGCCACTCCATCCACTCCAGCCAGAAATTCCTTCACATCATCAAAGACACCAAAGTAGAGGACGACAAGGTCATGGTTTCTTTCGACGTGACAGCCCTATTCACATCAATAGATCCTCACCAAAGAAACACTGGCCTCACTACTAGACAAACCAAGGACACAAACATCTGACAGCACCAACTCCATCAGCAAGAACAGCATCATCCAATTAGTATACTGTGCCTCACAACACACTTCAACTTCAACCACATGACCTACAAACAAATCAATGGAACACCCATGCGATCACCGATATCAAGACTCTTAGCAGAAGCAGTTATGCAGAGGTTAGAACAAACAGCCCGGTTTCAACCCCATTTACCAACCTCTCAGAAAAAGAACCGGAAGTGATCTCACCAACCTCAACAGACCAAGACACATAAATAGAAAGTGGGACAGAACACCAGTGTTTCACTGGGCACTCACTGATGATGTTACCTAGCATGGTTACAAAATATCTGAGAACAAATCTACCAATTCAGTGAGCAAACTTACAACCTAATTCTTTATCCCCTTCACTGTCAGGACAGATTACCTGAAGGTGCTGGCTATTTGGTTTGGTGGGGCTGGGGTATGTGCCAAAACCTGGGAGGTGCATATCACCAAAGTGAGGCAGAAACTAGGCAGATGGGACCAAATGAAGCCATTGAGAGATGGAGCAGCTACACTGGGACAGTTGGGAATAAAACCAAACAAGAATAGAAAACTTTACCCCCTCAGATTTCCTACCAAACTACAAGTTTCTCAACCTCAGGTCCTTTGATCTGCTTTCCAACTCTTTTCAACCTTGGTGGCATCTTACATGATAAGCCTTGGCATGTTGCCTAAGTTCCCAAAACAAAAATCTTTTTTGGTCCTTTTCGTTCATAGATAATGTTTCGTTACAAGCCTTGAAGCTATAAAATAAATGATGGAATCCAATGATCCTTAAATAATAACCGGAACATGAGGTTTAAAAAAAAATCCCATTCCTGCATGTCTCTTCGTGTGTACTTAATTGGTAATGTGGAATGAGCACGAACATTTTTTGCTAAAACAAAACTTCAGTTTAAGGTGGAAACTAGCAATAAGTAGCAAAGACATGATATATGCCACATATGTTTTCAAATATGTCTCCTTTATTTCAAACATACATTCACTATGTATGTTCTTAAATAGAAGCCCCTTACTGAAGACTTTTTGGAGAACTTGGCACTGATTTGTGCTTTGTGTATAATAGTTTTTTGGAACAGTAGGAAGAGAGGAAAGATGTGTAAACAATAAATAGTATGCAAATAATGTGGGTGTTCTAATGTTTCCAACATCGCTCTTTAATGACTCTACTAAGTGATCATCTTTGCAGAAGACCACCCTAGCAAGCTGGGCAGTAGCAATAGCAAGGGTTTCGCCTTGAGTTGAAATATCTGTCAAAGATCAGCCAGCTCCCTCCTCTATGTAATGCCTAAGCCAACGCCGATACCAGATGTTAGCCCCACCTAATGTATTTCAAACAACTAAACTACCTTGAGCATGTGCCAAGATGTTTCATAGAGAGGAGATGGGATATGTAACAGCAGATAGCAGATTAAAGATAAGGCCTGAGGAAATAATATCTACTTAGCTCAGGCCGACATGTTCATGAGTAGGAATCATTTTTGTAGCTATGAATAGATTTTTACCACAAATTCAGAATTCAGTCTGTCTTCTTAGTTGCCTTGTGGCATTATCTGGACATTCAAAACTGAATATCTGCAAATATCCCCATTTCCAGATTTGCTATTTTCAAAATCTCAAACAAATTCGATTCCGTTTAGTCAATGTATAATATGATAGATAACTTGCATGAAGACTATAGAAATTACAGTGATCAAGTAATTAAAGAAATAAGGAGATCAAAGCGAGGGCATGAAAAAAATATAAGCAAGTTAAAAACCCAAAGATGTGCAGGTTAGGTAGATTGGCCATGCTAAATTGTCCTGTAGTGTCCAGTCATGGGCAGGCTAGGTGGGTTAGCCTTGGGAAATGCACGGTTATAGGGATAGGATGAGGTGTGGATTGGTGTAGGATGCTCTTCGGAAGCTCAGTGCAGACTCGATGGGTTGAATGGCTTCTCCTTGCACTGTAGGGATTCTGATTCTATGTTGTACCAGTATATAAAGAACAAAAGGTGGTTAAGGAAAAAATTGGATCTATCAGAAATGGAGAAGAGAATTTGTGTGAAGATGGGAAAAAATTTACAAGAAGTTTTGTCTCCATATTCATAAAGGAAAGGGATGATATGAATATAGTAATCCAAGAGGAGCAATGTGAAATATTGGACAAAATAATCATAATGAGAGAGAAAGTGTTGGAATTGAAGGAGGTCAGGGAGGAAATAACAGATGCTCTGAGGATTATTTTCCAATCTTCACTAGACTCAGATGAGTTGCTGGAAGCCTAGAGGAATGCAAACATTGTTCCATTATTTAAAAGTGTACAAAGGAAATGCCAAACAATCAGTTAGTTTTAATTGAGTGTTGGGCAAATTGTTAGAATCAATCCTGAGAGCTCAGACAAACTATCAGGGACAGTCAACATGGCTTCATTAACGGAGAGTAATGTGTCAAATTGTATCCAAAGCTGGCTTAGTAACAGGAAACAAAAGGTAATGGTCAATGGTTGTCCTTGTGAATGGAAAGCTGTTTCAAGTGGTATTCTGCAGGACTCAGTGTTGGGACCCATGCTGTTTGTTTTATACATTAACGATTTAGGCTTGAACATGGTGGAACACAACTGGGAAATTTGCAGATGACACAAAAATTCGCCATTCATGGTTCATGTAGGGGTTAGCTGTAAGCTTCAAAGTGATATAGATGGATTGGTGCAGTGGGCCAGAAAGTGGCGGATGGAGTTCAACTCTGATACATATGAGATAACACAATTAGGGAGGTCAAGTAGTAAAAAGGTTACACAATAAACAGGAATACACTAGGAGGGGTAGACAAAGCAAGAGATCTTGGTATGCAAGTGTATGGATCCCTAAAGGGAACAGCACAAGTAGATAAGATTATAAAGAAGGCATATTTTCTCCTCCTTTGGCAGAAGTAGAGATACAGAAGTAGGAATGTAAGGATGAAACTGTATACGAAGCTAGTGAGGCCACGACTTGAGTATTGTGTGCTATTCCGGTCACCAATATAAGGAAGGATGTAATTGTTCTGGAGAGAGGGCAGAGAAGATTTACTAGAATATTGCCAGGACTGTAGAATTGTAGCTACAAGGAGAGATTGGAGACATTGAGATTGTTTTCCTTGGAACAGAGAAGGTAAAGGGGTGACATCATTGAGGTATACAAAATTGTGAGGGGTAGAGATAGAGTATACAGGAGGAACCTGTTACCTTGACCAGGGACTTCAAAGACCTAAGGTCATAGATTCAAACTAAATGGCAGAAGGATTAGAGAGGATGTGAGGAAGAAACACTTTTAATGCAGAGGATGGTGGGTGTCTGGAATTCACTGCCTGAATATGCTGATGGAGGCAGAGATTGTAAACGTTTTTAAAAAGTCTCTGGATCTGTAACACAAATGCTGTAAGCAGCAGGGCAGGAAGATGGTCATGTGCAGGAAGATGGGATTAGAAAGGGCATTTGGATGTCTTTGAGTCTTTGACATAATGGGTCCCCTTCTGAGCTGTATCATTTCTATGGTTCTAGACTATAGACAGGGTACATTCCAGTCTAGTCAGAAAGCTAATCCAAGTCCTTCTGTTGAAGATTTGACATACGCTTTGTTCCTGTTGCTGTCCATATTTTTATAAAGCTATCAAAATATTTCACATGTCAACAGGTTATTTTTGTGTTCAGATTGTTATGAAGGTTAGGATCAACAGGCAAAAGGGATGAAAACACAGATACTGCAGTGCTCCAATTAACACATGCCCAAACCTAAAGCTACATCTTTCATAAGATAGGCATGTACTGGCATTGGTTAAGTATTGGCTAATAGATATTAGGGAGTAGGAACAAATGAGTTATTTTCACGGTGGAGGACTTGGTAACTGGTGGCGTACCACAAAGATTAGTTATTTGGGTTCCAAATGTTCACAATCTATACCAATGACTTTGACATGTGGACCAAGTGTAATACTTCCAAATTTGTGGATGATACAAAGCTAAGTGGAAATGTGCATGTCAAGGAAAATGTAAAATGTTTTCAAGAGGATTTGGACAGACTAAATGATTGGGCAATAACATGGCACATGGAATGTAATGTGGAAAATGTGAGGTTCTTCTCTTTGGTGGGAAGACAAATGAGCACAGTCTTTCTTAAATAAGAGGTGAGAGGTTGGAAAGTGCAGATAGGCAAAGGGGCTTGCAGTATTCCCGTTAATTATGTTTTCTTCTGTGCAGAATCTTGAGGTCTGTGCATAGCAGAGACTTCTGAAACTGGTAAGCAGTGCTGTAGACAGTGTCGACAGATTGATTGCCAAGCACAGAACCTCAAAGAGGGTATGTGCAGTTGCACAGCTGACAAGATATGTTGGGCTTGTGTGCCCTTGACAATAAGTCACCGAAGGCTAACATGCAGATGCAGCATGCTATTAGGAAACCTAATGGGATGTCCGCCTTTATTGCAAGAGGATATGAGTACAGGAGTAGTGAAGCCTTGCTTCAATTGTGTAAGAGCTTGGTTAGACCGTGAGTATAGTGTGCAGCTTTAGTCTTCTTATCATAGGAACGATCGAATTGGCATAGATGGTGAGCAATGAAGGTTCATCAGACTTGTTCCTGGAATGACAGGACTGTCCTATGAAAAGAGATTGAGTAAACTGTGCTTGTATTCTATGAAATATGAGGAATGAGATTGAACTCTTAAAGGAATAGACAGGGTAGATGCAGTCAGCTGTTTCCCCAGTAGGAGACTCTAGAACCAGGGTCGCGGTTTGAAAATAAGAGGGATGCCGTTGAAGACCGAGATGAGGAGAAATTCTTTTACAAAGATGGTGGTGAATCCTGAAAAGTCTCGACCCCTAGAGCACTGTGGAAGCTCAGTATTTGAGTATGACCTTGGAGTGCAGGTTCAGAGCTCCTTGAAAGTGGAGTTGCAGGTAGATAGGATAGTGAAGAAGGCGTTTGGTATGCTTTCCTTTATTGGTCAGAGTATTGAGTACAGGAGTTGGGAGGTCATGTTGCGGCTGTACAGGACATTGGTTAGGCCACTGTTGGAATATTGCGTGCAATTCTGGTCTCCTTCCTATCGGAAGGATGTTGTGAAGCTTGAAAGAGTTCAGAAAAGATTTACAAGGATGTTGCCAGGGATGGAGGATTTGAGCTACAGGGAGAGGCTGAACAGGCAGGGGCTGTTTTCCCTGGAGCGTCGGAGGCTGAGGGGTGACCTTATAGAGGTGTACAAAATTATGAGGGGCATGGATAGGGTAAATAGGCAAAGTCTTTTCCCTGGAGTCAGGGAGTCCAGAACTAGAGGGCATAGGTTTAGGGTGAGAGGGAAAAGATATAAAAGAGACCTAAGGGGCAACTTTTTCATACAGAGGGTGGTATGGGTATGGAATGAGCTGCCAGAGGAAGTGATGGAGGGTGGTACAATTGCAACATTTAAGAGGCATTTGGATGGGTATATGAATAGGCAAGGTTTGGAGTGATATGGGCCGGGTGCTGGCAGGTGGGACTAGATTTGGTTGGGATATCCGATCGGCCTGGATGGGTCGGACTGAAGGGTCTGTTTCTGTGCTGTATATCTCTATGACTCTAAAGATTGATACATCTTGATTATCAATGGCATAAAAGGTTACAGGAATAGTGTGGGCAAAAATCATTAAGTGTTTGATTAACCATGATTGCATTAAATAGTGGAGTAGGCTTGACGGGCTGAATGGCCTACTCCCATCCCCGTGTTTCTAATATACTCCGCTCTTTTAACTTATTTCTTTATTTTTCTATTTTGTACCTAAGATTTTGTACCTAGGTACTTTTGAACCTTAGATGGTGCAAATGGGAATGGGAACTTTGCACTTTTCACTGTACTTTTGTACTTCAGTACACATGACAATGAACCTAACTCTAATTCTAATTCTAGTTCTTTCCTGCTTTCCAAAGATATTAATATCCAATTTGATGCTCTATCCTGAATTTATGTGGCTTTTAGTTTGATCAGAAATTTGTATTTATTAATGTTGTTAAACTTCTCATTGTCCAAATAAACAATATCATAGGAAGTCCCACCATTTACCTTATGTGTAAGCTCCTCAAAAAATGAGGAATCGCTCCTTCTAAGTCCACACATCAGATTATCCATGGAGAGGTTCTCTCAAAGTTCAAATTAATTGTGCTGTGCTGCATGTATCACAACGAAAAGCTAACTAGATTTGGAACACTACTCGTAGGAGTTTAGAAAAATATATTATTCCATTACCTGGAACAGTGACTCATTTTCCCTTTCTCTTTTGTGATCTGCTGTGCAGCATTCTGAAAAGCTCCTGTCATTGGAACAAAACATTTTCTCACAGGCAAGCGAAGAAACAATAACTCCTGGTCTAGGATGAGTAAAGTTTTCACTTCATACATGCCAAACTTGTGACTCCTTACGAAGGTCTAAGCAGCCAAGTTGTTGACTTTTTTTTAAGTCACCCTCCAGAATGCTTTCTCCATCAAAAAAATGGAAAGAAAGCATCTATGTAAGTAGAATTTGTTTACATTGGTCATTCTTGACACAAGATAAAGTCAGGATGTGTTTTTGAACATCAAAATTGCCACTTACTGGTAAATCATAATTATTCCAAAATATATCTTTACTTTGTTCTCAGTGAAGGTGCAGTTTACGTGGGTTCAAACTAACATCGCCACTTATCATTTATACTCGAGTAATAGTTGATCACATTTAAAAGTCAATCCCCTAGTTTTGGCCACAAAATCTGGAATTTTCCATATATCTCGTGTAAAAGTCAACCCTAGTTCTTCACAGGCAACAGACCAGCTTTTATGAGTCAGTGTGCTGGCCATCCCACTGCACTCCAGGTCTTCAGAATTACCATAACTCATTGTGTTCTTTCTTTATTCATTTAGAGATCAGTTGGACATCTGCTAATGATACGGTATGAATCTGATGGGCAAAAATTGTATCCGTGTAATCGTCAACCCCATAAATTTAATCTTAAAAAGTAGTCAAAAAACTTTGACTATTACTCGAGTATATATGGTAATTGAAAATTCTACATCAAATAATCTTAGTGAGGAGGTCTGTGGATAGCCATACTAAACCGATACTTATGAAACAAGTTGGCATCACCAGAGTAGAATGCAGAGTGAAAAATCAGATGGCGGCTATTCTATAGCGCATCTGATTTTTCTTGCAATTTATCGATGGAGGAAAATTGGATGGGTTCCATTATAGGCATGCAAGGTTTTCCTCCCACATTTCTGTCCAGGTTTACTTAATGCTCAGGCAGGACAGATGAAAAATTCCACCTACTTGTCCAACAATGGCTTAATGTGTAAAAGTTCCACACAATGTGGCTCCAAGTTCCACAGGTCAATTTGTTTGAGTTGGATCAATGTGCCTGATTGGAACAGAAGACTTTAGCTTGTTTTCCTTGACCAAGGGAAGGAAGAGATCAACTATGATTCCCATTTTTGATCATAACCTGATGCCTGTGCTCTCAAGTAAGCATTACTTGAGACCACTTGATAAAACAGCTAGTGTTGGAGTTAAGTGGAAGGGAAATAAAGTGCTGGACAAATTCAGCAGGTCCAGAGCACCTGTGGGATGAGAGCAACTTAATGTTTTGAGTCTAATACGACTTGAATATGTTTCAATGAAGAGTTATATTGAACTCTGTTTCACTCTCCACAGATTCTACCTGACCTGCTGAATTTCTCCTGCACTTTGTTTTTATTTCAGATTTCCAGCATCTGCAATATTTTGTTTTCATTATGCAAGACCAGAATGAATCTTAATTGACAGAAGTTGCTGGCACAGTCACAGAATTAAACTTCTGTATAAACCTTAAACTCGTGGAAATTAACAAGCTGGAGACAAATTTCAACGAACAAATCCAATCTCAGAGTTTGAGTGAGCAATACAAAACATTCTCTCTCCTACTTTGTAAATCACACAAAGTCATCAATAAGTTGATTGCCCTTAGAATTTCCTACAGATAGCGATTATTCTGCCTTCTTCTCAGAGGATTAATTCAATCATCAGCAGAGTTTACTTTTGAAGAGAAGTTAAATTTACAATTGCTGCATCTTTAAGATAAATACATTACCATACAGTTGACTGTAGACTTGATAAACAATTAAACAGTTGATGCTGTGACAGGAATGTGATGTGAATATTAGATTGCTTTCTGTTATATTCAGAGATCCATAACGGCCTGAGTTATGCAAAAGGAAACAAAAGTGAAAAAAGCAACCAGGTTTCTTTAGGGGTGAATGGGTGGCGAAGACAACATGATTTACCTCACTTGTTCATAAGAGACCTCCAGGTTTATGCTTAAGGTATTTATTGCCTGATAGCTTCATCATTGAAGTCCTTACATTTTCTATCATAATTTATTAGAAATTATGTATAGAACCTTTCCTCCCAAGGTGTGGCATGAGCAGTGTTGAGAAAGATGGGGTAACATGAAAAGAATGAAAATAAATCAGAATTCCAATGTTGAGGAAAAATTTTGTGTGATTTTCCACTCAAGCCATAAATGATGGCTTCAGAATCTCACCCTTGCATGGTTTCAATCTAATTTCCTTTTAGAATCTGCATCTCATAAAAGGCCCAAACTCTCCTTATTTATATGTCACTTCCAATTCTCCTCTCTTTCCTGGAGAAATTACACAGCTGAAATTATCACCATGTAAACCAGAGCTAATCAGGGCTAAAACTTGCCGAAAGGTTGACCTGGCCATTGTCCAAGTGCTTCTTCATAAATATATCCCTAAATACTCCATGGCCACCATCTTCATCAACCATTCCAGTTGGTATTGCCAAATCGCCGACCTCGTCCCATCACCATGCCTGCTCTCGACTGACTCTCACACTACATCAGTCCTCCAACACTTTACTTTGGAGCTCAGGGATACCTAAAATATGCTTTTGCCAGGTTGCCTTGCAGGCAAGGACACATTCATCTCATGCCTTTATACAGGATGTATTCATAGCTTGCTTTCTAGACGTCAATCACTTTGCCCTTATTTGGAGTTTGTCTTCCTCTGTATACTTCACTTTGCTTTCTTAGTGCATTAACTAGTGGAGTACCACAGGGATCAGTGCTGGGTCCACAATTATATATAATGTTTACCGATTCTATAATGATGCAGATTGTCAATGACGTTAGTAGATGAGGAAAGTGAATGTACTGTTGGCAAGTTTGCAGTTGACACAAAAATAGGTGGAAAGGCAAGTGTTAAGAATTACAAAAAAAAGTTTGCAGTGGGATACAGACAGGTTAAGCAAGTGGGCAAAATCTTGGCAGATGGAATATAATATGAGAAAACGTGAGGTTATGCACTTTGGCAGGAGGAATAGAGATGCTAAATATTATTTAAACAGACAAAGGTTGCAGACAGCTGCAGCACTGAGGGATTTGGGACAACTTGTGCATTAGTCATAACACGCTAGCATCTAGGTTCGGCAAGTAATAAGGAAGGCAAATGGAATGTTGTCCTTTATTTCAAAGAAAATGGATTATAAAACTAGGGAAGTCTTGCTAAAATTATACTGGATACTAGTTAGACCATATCTGGAATACTATGAACAATTTTGTACCCCTTATCTAATAGGAAAGGTAGACTGACATCGGAGGCTCTCTAGATTCATTAGGTAGATCCCAGACGGGGAAGAACTGTCTTGTGAGGAAAGGTTGGGCATTTTACTCATTAAGATTTAGAACAATGAGAGACAATTTTATTGAAATATTTGTAGAGGACTTGACAGGGTTGATGCAGAAAGGTTGTTTTCCCTTTTGGGAGAGTCTAGGAATTTGAGGGGCTTTGCTGATTCCAATCCAGTGGGACAGTCAGTCAGGTGTTTGGTTCACCAGAGTTCATGTAGTGCAGTATTCAGCCAAGGGCAGTTTTGCAGCTGAAGTGTAACCAGTCCTGGGGTTACAGATAGATTTGTTTGGGTGTTGTGGAGACACAAGTGTGCGGTAGGGGAGAAGAGAACAACATTTCCCACGACAAGACAAAGGGAGGGATTGAATTTAATGGAAGTGCAGTTAGTGGTGATGCATGAGCAGGAGAGGGGGTAAGGTGTGCATTGCGAGTGAGTAGGAAACACAGAGGGTGAAAGGGTTACTGGAAGGATGAGGTAGGTAAGAGCTGTTGAGTGGATATGATGCACCCAAGAGTTGTAGTTTATGAGTCTTGGTCAGGGGCATGTGCAGTGGCAGAGTAAAAACAACTGATAGCCCTGTTGAGGGATCACAGAGGAGATGGCTGCATTTACCGTTGCAGCACAGTAAAGGTCATTGTCCTTCTTGTTGAACTGCTGGACATTCCTTCTCAGCCAAGGCACAGTACTAACCCAGACTGCAGTTTGAGTACAGTCTGGTTTAGTCTAGGGTAGTGTCACTGTCAGCTAGAATAATGTCCGTCCTCCTCTTCACCACATCATCCTCCAATCCTTGCTTGTGAAATGCAGAGCAAGCTTGTCTTTCCTTTGGGCCATGTCCTCCATGATAACCAGCAGGCACCAAAGTACAGAGAGTGGCTCCTGGTTTGCTATGTCCGAAGTGGTGTGTGCACCAAGTCTTTAAGCTTGATACCAGTGGCATGAACATTGAGAGATCCTAACTGTGGTGTGCACTTGTCCCATTCTTGCTGTGCAATTCCCTGAGAAAGCTTACAGCAGTGCTTCCTTGCACATTGCAGCAAGTGTAAAGTGAGAGACCAAGCATGAAAAGTCACAGAGCCCTGGTGGATGGGGCATGATGAATTTCATTTGATAGAGCACTTTAACTGAAGACAGGAAAATTCAGCCCTTTATTTTCATTGCCTTCCTCTGTATATTTCACATTGCTTTATTCGTGAATTAACTAGTCGAGCACCACAGGGATTAGTGCTGGGTCCACAATTATTTATCATACATACCCATTAAATAATTATATATGTTGTCATTGAGTGAATTTATCTCCATATCCCAAAAGAATGTTGGCAAAGTGAATTGTGCCTATGAATGAATGTGAAATGGGATAAGAATTCGGAGGCTTCTTGTTTTGATACCTATCCTTGTTGCTTCTTTAATATGGTCTGAATGGAAAATCTTTTACTGGTGCATGAGTACAGTTTCATTTTAGATGTACTAATTTTTCTATTATTAGTTATACTATCAATGATAGCAGTTTTAACTTTTGTCATTGAACAAAAGAGGGATGATAACTAACCAGCAGGCCATTTTAGACTTTGATTCTTTAACAGTTAAAATGTGATAAAGGTTAAAACTAATCTTTCAACTGATGAAAATAGTGTCTTTCTGACAGCAATGCAATTTAATAGGCTGTTCAAATATTAACTAAGTTATTTGAGAAAATAATCGATAAGGTGAATAGCCAATGTCTTTTTTTCCCCAGGGTAGGGGAGTCTAAAACTAAATGCCATAGTTTAAGGTGAGAGGGGAAAGATTTAAAAGGAACCAGAGGGGGCACCTTTTTCACACAGAGAGTGGTGCATGATGTAACAAGCTGCCAGAAGAAGTGGTGGAGGCTGGTACAATTGCGACATTTAAAAGGTATTTGAATGGGTATATGTGTAGGATGGGTTTAGAGGGATATGGGCCAAATGCCGACAAGTGGAACTTGATCAGATTAAGATATCTGGTTGACAAGGGCAATTGGATCAAAGGGTCTATTTCTGTGCTGTACAGCTCTTTGACTCCATGAACATGACACTATTTTATAACAGGGTACCCAAAGTGTAGTTAGTGCACTATGTTTGGTCCTAACACTCTGTCCTTTGAAGCTGAGGCAAGGTTGTGCTCTTTCTGTTGAACTATTGAGTTGGCATCATGGTTATGTTACTACACTTGCAAAGTAGAGGTATTGGGTCATCGGTTCAAATCTCCGCATAGGAGCTAGTGGTCTTTGCATTCAATTGAAAATTCATCTCAGTAATGGTGACCAAGTTTGATTATTGTGAAAAGCCAATCAGAGTCGCCTTTTGAGGAAGGAACTCTGCCATTCTTGGTGTGGTCTACAATGTAACACTAGAACCACAGCAAAATGGGTGACTCCTACCTGGTCTCTGAAATGGCTAGTAAGCCACTTAGTTCAGGAACAATTAGGGATGGCAACCAAAAGTTGGCCTTGCCAATGATGTCCATGTCCCATGAAAGAAAATATTTTCTCTTGCTGGTTTGTCGACTGAGGTCCATGGAGCTATGGAAAAATCGCTTTATCAATGTTGTCCCATTGCATGATATATTCCAAACTGTGAAACAACAAGGTCCATTTATTTAGCAACCAGAATTATATTCAAGTAAATAGGAAGACAGGCTTATATGGTATCAAGCTTCCAAATAAAATAAAAAGCTTATATGCTAATTATAGAACATGAAATTGGATAGTTTTCCTCAAGTATGATATTTGACCAATAGAAATGGATTCATTCAAACATGTGCAATGCCAGTTGCTCAGCATATTTTCACAAATCGACAACAAATGAACTCTCTTAAAAAGAGAATAAGGACGAATGTGTCAGAATTTGGATGAACATGATGATTTGAAATTCCAGAAATTTTGGATCATTTTCCAAGCTCCACAGCTGGTATGGTATGTGTATGTCTTTTAATTTCTGTATTGTTAAGGGTGTCAGTTCTATGTTCATAGTTGTCTCCAAGTTAGATATGCAATAAGTAAATGCACATTGCACTGATAAAAGCATTAAAACCACACCATTCTTAAGAAAACCATCTCCGCTCCTCCGAGGATTTCCTGTTCCGAGTAATATATTTGAGTAGCTTCTATGAAAGCATAGCGATACTATCTAACCTCCCCTACTTGCAAAGAATATGTCCTACTAAAGACTAGCTATAGGATCAGGCTCTATGTCAGCAAACGTAAATTTGTTAATGGCAGTATATTAATACCTTCACATGAGCCAACAATGGAATATATTTTACAAACCAATGTGAAACAAGATGGAGATGACTTTCAATTAAGAGCAGCTATTTTGCAAAACGTAAACCAATTGCTTGCTCCAATTTTTTAATGAA
Source organism: Chiloscyllium punctatum (assembly GCF_047496795.1). Lineage (NCBI taxonomy): Eukaryota > Metazoa > Chordata > Chondrichthyes > Orectolobiformes > Hemiscylliidae > Chiloscyllium > Chiloscyllium punctatum. Next base: position 49,943,289 of record NC_092783.1, read on the forward strand.
TTTTTGTGTTACTTCTCCATAAAATAAGCCTGTCTTCTGAAGTTTATTGTAGTGCGTGGTTGGAATTTTTTTAATGCCGTGTTAAGAAATGCTGATTCCAATTTCCCAGGCTCCAACAACACACTTGCTCACTGTGGGGTTGTGGATTAGGTCACAGGGAAAGGCTTGGAGATTTGTTTGGATGTGTTTCTGGAAACAGCAAGCTGAGGGAAATTACATTTATTCCAATTTGTAATTGGAATTTATTCCATTTGTTAATTTTAGCAAGAAAAAAAGGTGGCATGAGTAAAGACAACCAGACAATGCAAGCAGGCTAGTGTCCATATTTAATGTTTCTCTGACCCTCAAAAAGCTGGATTACTGAACATTAGAGAAACACCACTTAAAAACAAAGTTTAACTTAAGAACATGGGCAAATGCTGAAAAGTAAAAGAAACTGCCATAGCAGTTACAGCAGTGAATGGTACAGCTGGGATTTTTGACTAACAGCTTGAGTGCAGTTGCATATATCATAATGTATCAGAAGGACAAACAGCCAGACTAATCAGATATTGCAGGTAGAGAGAGACATGTGTTTACACAAGGGTCTTATTGGCCATTTCTTCCAGGGCTTCGACAAGTTGGCATCTGTTCCTTTCCCTGTTAAATATTTAGAAGCACAGAACTAAACTTTTTAAGCCATTGTTTTATAACCTTAAATGTTAGACTTACTCTGAAGCAACTGCTCTTTATTTACTTCACAATGAAACACTGGTAATCCATAAAACGTAGAGTGAATTAATTGGCAAAACACAATGGAACTAATGACCTCCTTCCGTACTTTGACACTTTATGTGTGACTCTATGATGTTGTTGAGCTGTGACACAGATTTGCCTTAGCATTGTGTAATAATGGCCATATTTCTATCGTTATAAAGCCGAGTATCATCTAGTGTACCACATTGTCATGAATGATTACTTAGTACTTTTAGTAAGTACTGTCTTCCTTCATGTCTGGAAGTGTTAGTTTTTTTTATTATGGTGACATTATTGGCTTAATTTTGTTCTTTCTGTTTGAAGTCATGCAATCTCTTTTAGAACAGATCTGCATTTGCTGATTGTGCATTGACTGTAACTGTAACTTCCTGCCACCCTTGCTGATACCTCTGTTAGAAGCTGAACTCCATGAAAATCTGCTCACATTGCAACAGTTATCTGGCCTGGGCTATAAAGTGAGCATTTTGATACAAAAAGGTTATCGACTCTACAATTGAATCAAAGCAAAGTGTCTTCATTAAGATTGATCAGGCAATTCGTTATCTTCATGAGAACAATCAAATTCTAAAGTTTTGTGATATATTTCTTTTGCATTCAAACAGTCATTTACGGTCACTGCATTTATGGTCTGTTACTTTCATATAAGTTTTTTCACTATTGTCAGTCATGTTCTGAAATACAATAATCTCCAATTATTTAGTAATCTATTGTAGCACAATAGTGCCCTAGGGTTTCGTCAGATCTTGTAATACACCATCCTCTTATTTTCATATCATGAATTATAATACATTTAGTTATACATTTTCAATAATGTGTAAGAGACAAGTCTCATTGGGTTTCAGTCATATTCTATAAAACTGCTCTCTCTGGATGTTAGTCATATTGTATAATATAATTCAGTATTGAAAGATGGTCTCAGTAATAGTGACCGTGACATCGAACATTGACTGCTGTAAAAAAACCAATTTGGTTCATTAATGTTGCTTGGGAAAGGAAACCTGACCTGGTTTACATCCTGACCCTGACTCTTAAGTATGCTCAAAGGCAACTGGGGGTTTGACAATAAATGCTGGCCTTGTCAAGATTGTCCACATTCTATGAATGAGTAGGATGCAAAGAATTTCCAGTCCTCATTCTAACTACACTTTCTCTCTGTATCTAGTCATACTCTACAATGCAAATCCAGTCATCCGTTCCAAAATAACACTCCCTGTATTTTTAGTCAGGTATTGCACTGCAACCCTCCATCTATTTTTTGTTGTGTATAGCACTATGATACTCACTCAGTTTTTCACCACACTCTATATGTATTGGCCCTCTATGTATTTCCACTGCAGAAAAGCTCTCCACTTGGTCTCAATCATACATTGGGGTGGGTAGTAAATGCTGGCCAGCCAGCAACATCCACATCCCACAAATGCATAAGTAAACAAAAATATTGCAGCATATGGATTTCCCACAATTTTTACTCAGGTGTGCCTCCCAGTCTGTCTATTGTGGGGTTGATTGTTCATCTGTGTTGAGGTAAACTTTTAGAGAATTTCACATAAATAATTTCTTCCTCACATACAGTGCCTTCAAGTTAGAATGCTGCTTGTGTGTGACAGCAGCAAACAAGAATTTCTGGCAACAAATGTGGCACATTGCACTGTGGGTGGTCACAAAGGCTGCATTTTCTTCTACCTGTCTGTTCGTGTCAGTGTCTTGCAAATGGAAACAAAGACAGATACCTTTTTTTTTGAAGTACTAAATAGATAGGGTGCCAGAGTGAATGATATTCGTCTGTGAGCTGGTACACAGTGCTTTGATAACCCCGGAATACCTTTGCTTCAGTACTACCACTCTCCCCTGATCTGGCCTGAAGAGGGCGCTTAGGTTCTGTTGGTGACTACTGTTGCAGAGTTAGAATTTTCCCCATAATTTGTTCACCATTGGATTAAGCTAACTATTTAGAAATTAGTGAACTCGCTAGACTGTAGCCTGAGCCAGAATTAGTCGTATCAATTTAGATCATTACTGCGAATTACACAAATACATATTTGTTGTATTATTTATTTTTGTGGGAGGGAGGGTAACCCACGATTGAATATTTTTCCTCTCTCTCTCACTCTCTCCCTCCCCCTCTCTGTTTTTTTAAATCTTTTCCTGGGTCGTCCTCAATTACAGATGGGAGGATGACTCTCTTGGAAGATATCAGAGGCTGAAGTGTAGAGCAGATCCAAACTTGTGAGTGGAGTAGCCTAAAGATGACTGTCCAAACCACAGTTTGGTGCCTCTACACAGCAGCATCACCTAGATGTTTAATCTCAGATATGGATTACACACCTGATAATATATCGAAAGTTATCCCTTGACAACAACTTGTTAACTTTCTTCTCCCTCTTTAGGTCATGTGACTCCCCAATGCAATGTAACTCACCTGCACCAAAGATGCATGTGGATTCAAGGCATTTTGATCCAATAGCAGTACGTGCTGTAGAATGGTTTGCCTCATCTCACTCAACAAACACCTACATAAGAGCCTCACTTGATCCTGTCAAGCTTTTCCTACTCCCAGTCTTACTGACCTTCTTGAGTTGGAATGTCACATCAATGGGAGTTAGATGTCTTCCACAATCCTTCCACTCCCATTGATGAAATATATGGCACTCTGCAACACAGAGCTTTAATTGATTGATTGATTGATTGATCATTTGATTTATCGTTGTCACATGTACTGAGATACAGTGAAAAGTGTTGTTTTGCGTGCTATGCAGGCAAATTATACCTTACAAAGTGCATCTTTGTAGAGACAAAATAGAAGATAGAAATATGGTGTAAGTTGTCAGTTTGAAGCAAAAATAGGGGAAAGGTTGGAAATAAAGACCAATTCAGAAACTACAATGGGATCCATCCTAAATGCTGGTTGCTCTTTGACCTGTTGTATATTTTAGTATTTTCTGTTGCATTTTTTGAAAATGGTAATGTCATCATCTACCAGTTTGGTCCAGTGCACAGTTTCCAAATTCCAAATTCCAAATTCCAAATCTCAGATTTACATACAATATCTATTTCAGGAGTGACCAGTGTTCGCTATAGGGGAAACAAATTGTAAACTGGTGGAATGGGCATTGTGTTTTCCATTCTAATAAATTATTGTATAGGACAGATATACACAGAATCTCGAACATTCACTCAGTTGGCTTATGTTCCATACAGGTTTCCTCCCACCCTCATTATTTGACTCTATTAATAAATCCTGTTTCAGCCAAGTGCCATATACCCAAGACTGCTCACATTTTAAACTTCTAATTTCTCTATATACAGTGCCTGTATAGCAGAGATGAGAAATATAGGTCTATAATGTGAGCGGAAAGGCTAGTCATTAAATTTCAGTCCCCTGTGAACACTTGAATATCTTCACAATGTGCATTTTTGGGAAGGACACTTGAAAAGAGCCAGCATAAAAGTGATAACTTACTAATAACTGTGAAAGTAACGGTTTAATAAGTGCCCTCATTGACTTTGAAACTTGTCAACAAGCCTCCACATTAATGGCAAAAGTTAATCAGTTGCTGAGATTTAGTTTTGAGTAATGTCAGTGGTCATTTCACAACATTCCTTTGAACACCATCTATCCTTCACAACACTATCCTGCCCTTACTCACCCTACTCATTGCCTTGCATCTCCACTCCATGCTGACTAATCACTCAATCACGATGTACTTACTTTCTGGAATCGTCCGCAGCTCCTCTGCCTTGTCATCGTTTTTTAAACTCCACAATCATCCTCTGGTTTCCCATTCTCATGTCATCACTATATTCCCCATTTCTCACACACCCAATAATTATGGAATCCCTACATTCTCCTTCTGCGTGATATTCTGAGTTACTTTCTTGCATATGAGGAGTGTCAAACCAATGCAAGTATTTATTGTTGTTCTTGTAGCCACCCTCTGTTTCTCCATTCTCAATGTTATATGTAAGGTATAACTCTGGAAATTACAGTATGTTTCAAGAAGGGGTCTCACCAGCTTGCTTAGCAGTAATAATGTAGTGAAGAGTCATAATTCTCATAACAAATATTCCAGTAATATTAACAAAAAAGGAAAATTCTTTGCACTCCCTGCACTTTTCTGGAGAAGTTTGTTTTTTTTGCATTATGTTTTAAAACTGTAAGTGCTGGTTAACATGATTTCTTGAGTGTGTATGGAAGTGTGAAGAAGATGAATTGTCATCAGTAGAGATGCAAATGTTAGATTCTTGCTTCATGGAAAGAGAAAATCCCTGCAAATGCTAGAAATGAGGAATAAAAATGGAATGTTGGAAATGCAGAACTGTGGAATGATTTTACATTCAAAATATAATCTTGTCTTTTCTGTAAACAGACATTTCATATCACCAGCATTTTCTGTTTTTATTTTGGGCATTCTATCTCTGATTCTATCGTCCATCACTTGATATGGCACCCAAATGATATAAATATTGATTCTGCTCAAACAAAACTGGTCACAAATGTAACTGATTCCAGGGATAATTATTAGTAAGCTTTGGCTAAATGTCCCAACCACACTGCCCTCCGCCTGAGAATTTGAACTGAAGAGTTCAGTAGATAGATAAGTTATTTGGCTCTGATGCCCTCCACCTCGATCTATTCAAAATGTCTATTCATGCTTTTATTTAGCTCCAGACTTTGACTCTTTTAATGCTATCCTGACTGGCTTCCCATCTTTCAATCTTCATAAAATTAAGCCCATCCAAAGTTCTACTGCTCATATCAAGTCTCTTTCACTCGTTATCTCTGTGCTTGCTGGTCCTCGTGGACTTCCAGTTCTCAAAAGCTTCGTTTAAAAACGTTTATCCGTATATGCAAATCTTTCTATGGTTTTGTCCCTTCCTATCTCTGTGACCTCCTTCAGCCGTATTATCCTTGTCTATACATCATATAAACTGTTGCCTCTTGTCCATTCCCCACTCCCAGCATCCCATGATTAGCCATCATGCCTTCAGCTCCCTCAGCCCTTAGCCCTGCAGTTCCCACCCAAAACCTCTCTGTTTCTCTAGCTCCCTTGAGGCAATTCTTAAAGCTTCTCTCTTTTTGACCAAGTTCAAGCCGAATGCTCAAGATGCTGTTGTAGTAAAACCAAAATACTGCAAGTACTAGCAATCTGAAATCAAATCAGAAAGTGCTGAAGAAACTCAGCAGGTCAGGCAGCATTTGTAGAGAAAGAAAAAGAGTTAATGTTTCAAGGTGGATATGTCTCTTCTAGAGGAATATTTCAAATGTATTTTGCTAATCTGATAATAAAATGAATGCAATTGATATTATATGTGGATTTTCACACAATAAATTGTTGCGGACAAAGCTTGCTGCAATAATTTTGGCTTACAGAGGTGGTTACAAACATCTGATTTATGAACATTCATACCGAAGAACAAGATCCCATCTTACTGTTAATTTTAAGGACCCAAAATGCAAACGTTCGGTCATACTTAACAACTAGATATTTAATACTGAACTGTTCTATGTTCTGACTTGCATACAAATTGATCTATGCATGTACACAGAAATGAAAGCTATTTATATTCTGGGGATTGTAATATACCAGGCAATGTAACTGCCTTGATTTAACATTGGTTTAATTGACAAGAAACCAAAGGTTAGGATTAATGTGTACCACCAAAACTGAAATTTTGTCCTCAATATGGCCATATGTGTGTGTGTGCGTGCACATGTAGTGTTGACTTGAATACTAGGAGAGCAATACCAAAATTGAATGACACAGAAATAACAGCCTTCAGAATAGTGAAGACCTCTACAAAAGGCTTCATGATAATGTTAACAGCATATACAGATCCAGAGCTACACAGCAGAAGTAATTTAATATGGAGAAATAAACAGCAGCAGAGACTGTAGAGATGAAAAGAGGAGGCTATTGTGGTTCAGAAATATAATTTCATAAACATATGACCAAAGATCGTAAAAAGTGTTTACAGAAAAGCAAATAGCAATTTTTGTTTTAAATTAATTCTGTAGAAGCAAGGTTGGTAGAAACAAATTTTGTAATGTAAGTTCTTTTTCCAAATGCATTTAACTGTACATAGAACTATAGAAAGGTTATGGCAAAGAGGGAAGACTTTCGGCCCATCATGTTTTCATCGGCTGAATAGGCTAGCCACCTATTGTAATCTCACTTTCCAGCATCAAGTAGGTAGGTGCCGGGATACAGTGCTTTAGGTGTGGTCCTGAGTGTTTTTATATAATGGCTTTAATTATAATGCAACTAGAAAAGCATTGAAGTGAACATAGTTTTCACAGCAGGAAAAGGAATTTAAAAAGTAATAGCACTTACAAAAATATAAATGTAATTTCATCAGGATTGTTAGAGTTAAACGTTACTTTATGGTATAACATTTGTCCATCTGATAAGACTAATTCTTGAGTTCAGAGACAGGACTTTGCCAAACTAGGTAACTGGTAGCAAAATCAGGAAACAAAAATGTTTTCGTCCTTCTCCTCCCTCCCTTAAGCTGGTCTGTGACAGCTCCCCTGGGTCAGTTCATGTTAGGCACTATACACCACCCCTGTAGATCACTTTCAGTTATGATCAGTGCTACAGATGTTAGGCAGAATGGTGCTGCAAAGGTCAGGGTTATGAACAAGCCCTCAATCTATTAGCATCACAGAGGGTCAAATACTGGGATGGACAAGCTCGGATCCAAGAGAGGACAAATATCACAATCACATTCTCATTAGAGGCATTTGGTTTCAAAAAATACAGAAATCCATTGGAAAGCTTTTGTTATCAACTCAGTTTCATGACAGTATCTGGATTTTCTGATAGGGCACTGTTACATTTCAGTATCATGTTGTCCAGTATAGCGGCAAGTCTATGCTAACAGATGAACCCAAGGACATTTTAAAATACTTCTGTTATGAATCAATAGGAGTCTAAAAGGGAGCAGGATTATTGTTGCACTCACTTTCCAGGTCAAAAGCAAGGACCTCCTTCGGGATTTCTGAATGTAAACTCATGGATTTAAAAAGACAATTTTCCACTTGGTGCCATCCCTCACAAACTGCAGCTCCTTACAGCACTGGCTCTCCTCCTCCATCCTAAATAATTTTAACAGGTTTGAATAACATTAGTAGTTCTGTTAATAGCAGTTAATTTAAAACATTTTCAGAATTAAGCTTGCAATTGTTGGTTCATTGTGTCTGTCATTGTGATGGCCATTTTAATCGCAAGATGTGCACTTTCAACACGTCAGGTGCATTTTCTTAAGATAATTAGTGCCGGTGTTAGGAATGCACATTGGATGAAAGCAGACCTTTGAAATTACGTGGATTGGATTAGGTTTCAAGCTTCCTCTAACATAGATTTGCTTAATTTTGGAATAATTCCCTTCCAAGTCACTCACCATCCTGACTTGGAAATATATTATCACTCTTTCATTGTCATTTGGTCAGAATCCTGAAACTCTTTGCCTCCTAGTATGTGGGTATACTTAGACCACAGATTACAGCTGATCATGTAGATGGCTGATTATCATCTTTTCAGGTGTTCTAATCCAGAAAACTAGGTAGTGAAGGATTGAACCAGACCCTAATCTTTAAATACTGTACTAAATTTTATTTATAGAGATGCATGTTAAAAACATGCACTTCTTAACTCCACAACCACAGTTTCAGCCTGTTTCTGCATAGAGGAGCACAAATGATTCCCAGTTAATGTCCATTGTCAAAGTACAATCGAACCCTCATTTGCTATGCAAGGGATGTAAATTCTGTTTTACCTGTAAAGTAGTGGAGGTTAGTTTACTTAGTTGGTTTCATAACTAAACTGGTGCTTAATGAAGCCAACTGCGGGATTCAAGCCCAGCACTGGCTATTGTAGCTCATAGATGAACTGCCTCCTTGTCTTAATCCACACTTGTGGTGTCAATGCCCTAAAGCAATACATAACCAATTATTTCTTAATTTAGTCTGCTGTGAATGGTGTCTCAAAATAACTATGGACCTTTGTGGACTATGGTTTCACATCAATGCCTATAAAACAAAAGTCTTCCTGAATGACTAAAGATAAATGACGTAATAGAAACTAATACCATCTTTTGGCAGAGTGTAATGCAGACAATGAGATTAGGCGAAAGTGAGGACTGCAGATGCTGGAGATTAGTGCTGAGAATGATGCTGGAAAAGCACAGCCGGTCAGGCAGCATCTGAGGAGCAGGAGAATCTACATTCGGGCAAAAGCCCTTCAGAAGACAATGAGTTTGGCATGTTTCTCTGCTATACATTCTATATTACTGCTATGCAGTTATAAGTATTTGTGTGGTCCATGCTGCCAGAAACTCCTGTGCTCGCAAGCTTCCAGTGGATGCCTTCAGATTGTTGAGGGTGGTTTTATTGTTATGACCAGGTGATGAGGAGGAAATTGGCTCCCCTCTTTCTAACTCCCTCTCAATCAGTCGCAACAAATGGTTTTAATTCATTTCGACACTCAGCTATCACACTTCAGTTAAAACATTATTCACTCAAAAATGAAGGAACCAATTAACAACATTTTTGTAACTGAAAGGAATTAGTTTTACTATCTATTAATCTTCAGAAAAATAATAAACCTATGACATCAAATACAGATGCACAAACACAGATAATAAGTTTAAAAGTGAGAATACAGGGTGAAACAGGGAGAATAATGATCATGCAATTAAACAGTTCTTGGAATCTTTGAGGTGTTAACCTGAGATTACAGTGGTTTAATGGCTGATCTGTATGCTCAACAGGAGCATAGTTTGTAAATAAGTCTGTGATGAATGGTTGCTTCCCCAGTTTTCTTTCTCATCAGCTGCTGAATTTTGAGATGAGGAGAGAAACAGGCAAGGAGAGAGAAAACTCCAGCTCTTGCTGTCACATTATTTTTCTCTTTCTCTCTGTTCTGCTGCTCAAAAGTAGCTTTTAAAATATAGTTCAGTATGCATTCCTGAGTCAAGCTCCATTGTTCTTCCAAGCTGGCTAATTGCAGATGAGCCAATCATCTCCCAATATGTCAAAGTATTACATATGTATGAGTTATACAGAAGATGAATATTTTTTAACACTAACTCAGTTGCCTGGTTTTGATATCTTTCAGTTAAAAACTATTAATTATTGCACGCAGCTTTGTTTATGAGTTTTGCAAAGCATGCCTCAATTTGTGGTCAGGTGACCCCCCGAAACCATTTTAAGTCTATATTTTGTCCTTGCTGACTCAATGGGCTTTCTATGTTCCTAAAATATTTAGACAGTGAGTAGCTATACACTCAACTGTTGTTTCTGATAGAGTTCTATTTTGTCCCAATTTAACATTGTGCTTTTAGCCTATTTATTCTTTTATCAGTTCAAAGCCCTGAAAAAGCGCACGCAACTTTACCTCAACTCACAGATAATTCCGCAGGTGGTTTAAAAAAAGAAACTCTGCAGAGGTCATCAATAATATTTTGGGGTTTGGTTTACATTCGAGGAATTGAGACTTCCCTCAGAGAGCAATTACTGCTAGAGCCTTAACTAATTCTACATCTTCCTGTGTGGTTCTCGGTGGATTATCAGTCTCTTCAATTTATTTTGAATTTGTTTGCACCTTCACATAACTGAGCCATGACTGGAGTCTGCCCAGTTAGTGAGGCAAGGATGCATTTCAGTTTCACTTCCAGGAGGACACTGATGCTGCAGGTTTTATACCGCTGCAGAGAAGTTTGCATTTGCATGCAGCAAGCATTGACTCAGGCTGAAATAGTTAAACTCATAATTTGGTGCTTGGTGTTTGACCATTTCTAGGAAACAGCCCGCTGCTGTGACTTCACACCATCTGCTTTCTTGTTCCCTGCAAGTACAAATCTGCAGCACGCCAAGATGGTGTAATCTCTCTCTTGAGATAATTTGACTAGATAGCAAAGGCATTCGGTTCAGGTGGAGCCCCTTAAGTTGTTTCCTGAAGATGTAATAATGGGTAGATTCCCTACAATGTGGAAACAGGCCATTTGGCCCAACAAGTCCACACTGACCCTCAGAAGGGTAACCCACCCAGACCAATTTCCAAGCATTTACCCCTGACTAATGCACCTAACACTATGGACAATTTTTAGCATGGCCAATTCACCTAACTTGCACATCTTTGGACTGTGGGAGGAAACCAGAGCACCCGGAGGAAACCCACACAGACACTGGTAGAAAGTGCAAACTCCACACAGACAGTCACCCGGGGTTGGGATCACCCGGGGTTGGGATCGGACCCGGGTCCAGGTGCTGTGAGGCAGCTGTGCTAACTAGTGAGCCACTGTGCCATAATGCAACAGATGGATTTACAAGTTTTTTTTTCTCTCTTGCTGTCCCCTTTGGAGTTCCACCAGTGGTAGACTTCTCCCGGAACCTACCGAAGGGGCAATACTTCAGGTGTTGTCTGGTACAGTAGCACAAATACCAAGGCTATAACCAAAAATTGTAGTTCTACTGCCAGGGAGGATAAAGGCAGCAGATACATGGGAACACAATTAACTCAAATGTTTCCCTGCAAATAGTGCACAATCTTCACTTGGAAATATATCATCTTCCCTCATTCTCATTTGGTCAAATTGTGGAATTCCTTCTCTAATAGCATTGTGGAATTACAACACACAAGTAGACTGCAGCAGTTCAAATTTGTGGCTCATGACATTTTCAAAGACAATTAAGAGTGGGCAATAAATGTTGGAATTGCCATTAAATTCCACATCGCATGACCAAGAGAAAAATGAAAAAAATGCTTTAGGACTAGACAGATGGAGTAAATTGTCTGTCCTTTATAGATTTTGACCCATTTTTAATCATCTGTTAGCTATGACTTAGCTGATAGGAGTCTTGCCCTGCAGGCTTAAGGCATCCTGTGATCTGTACACAGATCTATCTTTTAAACTAATCTAAATAGAACTTAAAATCATGGGGATTATGGTCAAGGGTTATGTGACTGGCAAGCAATACAATTCGCCAGTTTATCACTCAGATGGTGGGGATGAATATTAAGCACAGTGAGCGTGGGCAGGATGATTGACCACGCAGGCATAAATGAGGCAATTGCAAAGTCCTAGCAAAGATACCCTTCTTCCTTGCTGGACTCAGATAGTGCTATAACATTGCAATTTGGATACTCCCAACCATGCCTCACACAAGAGCAGTCACCATTGCCTGCAGTAAGCTAACACCCAACTGAGGTCACAACTTAGTGGCATCACCTGAAACTGTTTGCCTCATAGCTCTGTAATCACATTAGGCATATTATGGAAAACTAACAGACCAAACAGCCTGAAAAATGCCTGTGACGCATCGAGGATAGTAACTGCCTTTCCCTGTAACAGGTTTTCACTGCATGACTCACAAGCAACAAGTACATCTGGTTTACGTCGAGGATGGAATTATTTTCATACCATTACATGGGCAGTATAACACCCTTGCGGTGATCAAAGAGCCAACAATTATTTATTTTACTCATTTATTTTAATTTTAACCAACCGTCACTAAACTATTAACATCATTGCACTAAACTCAATACTTCATGGGCCCATTTTCTCAGCTGAAGGAACCACAAGTATTGAAAGAGTTAAAATAAAACACAGAATGGTAGATACTGGAGAGATCTGAAACAATTAAAAGCAGAAATTGAGAAACTCAGCAGGTCTAGCAGCATCTGTGGAAAGAAAGCAAAAAAAAGGAAAATGTGATCCTTCTTTAAAATGTTACCTCTATTTTCTCTTCATGGATGCTGCCAGACCTACTGAGTTTCTCTAGCAAATTAGGTTTTTGTTTTTGTTGGGAGAATTAGCTTGCAGACAGATGTAAGGCAGTGGGTCCCACTGGATGATATTCATTGCGCAAACCTTTTGTGTAAAATTGAGGCTGAAGAGAGATTTAGATGTTTTAAAGCCTGGTTCCATGCATTATGTGAGTGATGCAGTTAATCCACATAAACTCAAGATAAATTCACCAAATTGACTCCAATATTCTAGAGCCATTTGCTTACTTATGTCTTTCGAATAAATTTCTGTTATCTTGAAGAGAATGTGCCATGAGAAAGAAGATCTTTTTGTGTTTTGTACCAAAGAAATTTAACTCGTAAATGTATTGCATAAATGCAATAATGATGAGTGAATACCTGACTGTTGTTGCAATTTACCATGCATATTTTACGTGCCATAATTGTAAAGGAATATCCCACACTACCCATCAATTATTCACATAACTCAGATCTTATTTGTGGTTAGTCTGTCATGGCATGACATAGCGATATTGATATAAACCCGTAAAACACGTGCTATTGTTATCAATTTTAATGAGAAATTTCTGAATTTGTGGCAGATTTAACTTGAAAGCTAAAATTATTGCTTTAAACATGGGCATGAATCTGTTAATATTGCTGCCATATTAGGATACTTTGATCTGTCAATAGCCTAACTATTGATGTCAATAAGAAGATCAGAATGTTACAAGTCCTATATCTCTGGCTGTGCAAAGGGCCACCTGTTGTCCAGCTGGATTTGGGACTCTTTTGCCCTTTCCAGGTACCATGGCTGAATGCCCTGTGACACATGACCTTCTTCTGGGATCATGACCTTAACCCCAATTACCTTGGCACTCTGCAAGTGACAGACGGGATACACATGAAATGCTATCCTCTATGGACATTTTGTGAGTGTAGGTTTAATGACCACACAAAGTACATATATAAAATGGGTCCAGTATTATTGAAACTAAGGGAGTTTGGTTTTAGATGGTATTAAATAAAGGTTTAGAGATGTTTGAATCACATTGTAACAATTGTTTTCATGTGAAGACCAATACAACATGATCAATTTTTAAAGACATTTCGTTTAACTCATGTCTGACAGGAATAAAATTTCAGTATTTATTCTTGTTATTAAATGTTAACTAAAGTCTCTGTCTATATAGATTTGATTTCTTTATAGGTTAGTTACAGCTGAGCTTGGACTGCGGAAAGTAATCTGAATCACACGCTTCCTAGACACCCCCATTCATTCTGCTGTGTGTTGAGTCAGCAGCAGCTTTGCAATTTAAGTAGGACAAATCAGATGATCAGTTGGTTCCGACCATATTCCTTAAAGCCCTGAGCTCAACCTGAAAACACATCCCACCTTCGCCTCCAACAACGCCCCTGCAACTACCCTGACTGAGATGGGACATAGACATGCCACCTAGTGGGAAACCCTGTAAAATTACACAGCACAGCTACCAGAGACCACAAAGTCTGACCGGGAACTTAGTGACTCAGGGGTTGTGTTCTTCTGCTGATGGTAACTTAATCACTCTCATAAACTTTTGAAAATTACCCGTAAATTGTGAACTTTAAATTGTTTGATTTATTTTAAAGGTTATTTCAACTGGAACATCATTTTCCCTGTTTAGTGTATTTGATCAAAAGTAGTTCATTTCTTCAAATCAGACTAGACCTGCTGAGAACATCACTTGAGCGGAGGTATAGCTTTAGCTGGTGTATTTGCTCTTATACAAAGGGAAGTTGCATTATTTTGTTCCATGCACTTAATAATTCCAACTTATGTGTTGAGAAATAAGATGTCAGACTTTAACAATAAATAAGTGGTTTCAAAATGTTTGAGGTTTGCAGCCTTCACTCTATTGTAAAATTTCTTTTAAGGTGCACAGTAGACTAGCTCTCTATTGTGTAAATCAGATTGTTGACAAGTTTAGTGGAGAGTGAAGGCATGTTCCAATGTTTGCACATTCTCCCCCTGTCTGTGTGGCTTTGTGCTGGATGCTCTGGTTTCCTCCCACAATTCAAAGAGGTGCAGGTTAGATGGACTGGCTATCCTAAATTGCCCTGTAGTATTCAGGGATGTGCAGGCCTCCATTTTAGCCATGTAAATGCAGGGTTACAGGGATAGGGTGGGATGCTTTTTGGATGGTCAGCACAGACTTGATGAGCCACATGGTCTGTAACTGTACTGTAGGGATTCTATCAATTCTGAATGGTCCTAAGAGGAAATCCCAGTTCTGCCTGGAACTGAATTGATTTGTCTAATGCTTCTCAAAAAGCTGAAGAACTATATCACCCAAAAAAACTCGTATTGTCAGGCTTAAAATGCCCCTCCAAGTCATTTTACTAGAGGGTAGGGGGATTCTGATTAAATGATTGGTGGGGAGCCATGAGCTGCGTGTGCTTATTTTTAGCTAAACCCCAATAGTATGCTTGAGTATACTGGAGATCACTAAACCCACCTGAGCTCTTTGGAATTGGGTAAGTAATGTGTATGTAAGGAGTGAATGTACCCTGTACTCATTGGTCCAGTGTGGAGATACTCCATTGCCCAGAATTGCCATTATACAGGACTATGGATTTCAGAACCATAAACTTAAAAATAGGTCAATCTCATGATCACCGAAGTGCTGCAATATAATTAGAGTTGGAACGCTGCATCTTTCCCTCATCTGAAACACTGTGCTCTGAAGTGATCAGGTTAGAGTTTACCATTCTGACTAAATATCAAGATGCTCAGTTCATGAAAAATTATTTGAAGAGCCTTTTCAGTTGAAGCAATCCCTGTGGAATTAGGGTAACTGGATCTGAAACCAATCTATATGCAGGGATTAGAGACGAGACTCAAAAAATACAAATGGGTTGTGTTTTTGCCCTCTTATGTGGGAAGAATAGCTGAGACAAAAAAAAAGAATAAAAAGAATAGACTATTTATTCAAAGAAGATAACACAACGTAAAATATCATCACGGAATAATACCAATAGTTCTCTTTTCACTTTAATTTAATAATTACACAAAGTTTTGTTGTCATTTGCTCTTTGCATTTCCTAGTTCTGTTAGGTCCACTTTTATATTTTAAATGAGCATCATTTGATGCAATAAAAGCAAATACAGTCCAGATGCTGCGGATCTGACAGTGTGGAGAAACACAACTGTTCTGTCAGTCTCTATGGAGAGAAGAAACAGAGTTAATGTTTGGAGTCCAATATGACTCTTTGACTTCAAGATGAGCTTTTACTTATTTCATTCTTTGCAACTTGGAGTCATAAAGACTGTTGTATAATGTTCTGAATGGGTTAATGTTAAGTAGTGCTTTGGACACCACCCACTAAGATGATGGACAACTTAGGATTTCAATGGAGTGAGACCTACCATCTGCATCTACCTTATAGTCTATGTAACCATCATACATTAGACAACATCTTGCTTTGTAGAAAAATCAGTTTTCATCGAATCCCTACAATGGAAAGAGACCACTTGGCCCAACAATCCTCTAAAGAGTAACCCACCCAGACTCATTCCCCTACCCTATTACTCTATGTTTACCCCTGATTAATGCACTTAACCTACACATCCCTGAACACTTTGGACAATTTAGCATGGCCAGTTCTCCTGACCTGCACAGCTTTGGACTGTGGGAGGAAACCAGAGCACCCGGAGGAAACCCATGCAGATACAGGGAGAATGTGCATACTCTACACAGACAGTCACCTGAGGCTGGAATCAAGCCCGAGTCCCTGGCAGTGTGAGGCAGCAGTGCTAACCACTGAGCCACCATACTGCCTGCTGTGCTGTGCTGTGCCAAGAAAGTAGGAGAAACACATTTGAGAATGTGGATGATTACACAATAAAGTTTGCACTGTACAAAGTTCCAATCCAACCCAATCATAATGCATAGAATATGAAATATAATAATGCCCTGCCATGTGGTCATCCTTTACCATATGGGATTAGTAATTCCCTAGATCAGTCCTAACAAAGAGGTGCAATTAGTGGGATTCATTCAGAGAAAAGGCATAACGGCTCAGGAAAAAGGGTTATACCTGCAACTTTGATTTCTCTACCTCCTGATGCTGCCTGGCTAGCTGTGTTCTTCCAGCTGCCTGCTTTCTCCTTGTTGAATCTCGGGGCACCTTTATCTTGTTTTGCTGTGAGACTTTGTCAGATTTATTATAGTTAAATGGTCAATGAAGCTAAAATCTACAGCAGCATAGATCAATCTTAAGAGGGGAAGATCAAACATCACAGTTCATGAATGTTCAACTTAACCAGAAGCTTGACGATCACAAGTAGCCTGCTCAAAGCTGTATTTGAAGAAATCTTCAGACCTCCATCACTGCCAACATCGTAGGAGGCACCTCAATGGAATCTGCCCTGTTTTTCACCATCAGTGAACCCTACTGTGGTTCATCGTGTTGTATGAGCTCTGAAGTGAACAATGCTCACTATAAGTCAAATCTACTGCCACTATCCTGATGCTTGCCTGGTTTGCTTTGTTCTTGTAGCCTGCTGCTTATCTACTTTGGATTCTAGCATCTGCTGTATTTTTGTCCCTAACTGAGATTCAACATGGAAAAAGGTAGGAATTCTCTATTTTATTCACAAAAGGCTGCAATCCTTCATTTTGACAGCAGAAACACTTAAAAGCTCTCTAGTACTATAATGCACAACAGCAAAATTGTAATATTGCAAAATTAAATGCATTTTAAGCAAAGAAAATAAATAATCACATTTAAAAGACATGGCATCAGAAATAATATTGCCAGGAAATTTTAATTGCAGAGATGTGCCAAAAAGAACATGGAGTTGGACATCTTAGGGAAAACAATTTTTTAAGATACAGAAAAGCTGCGAAATGTGATATTAAAGCAGATGTTGAGAAAGCCATTTTACAAAAGAATGAATTGGAAACTATTGACTACTACTTTTACCTCAGAAAAAATAAACTTTTTAAAAGATCAACATTTAGCAAAATAGTTTATCTTCCAAGGGAGTGCACGATAAATTTATAAATGATCAGTACAGATTAGTGGATAAATGTGACGATAGGGATATAAAGTTAGAGTTCATAAAAGACAGAATTCTTGTTTTGCTGTGAGACTTTGTCAGATTTATAATAGTTAAATGGTCAATGAAGCTAATATCCAGAGCAGCATAGATCAATCCTAAGAGGGGAAGATCAAATTTATCACAGTAATTCAGCAGAATGCATTCAGATGCAAAACCCTTAATGACACAGATGAGAAAGCATTAGAGTGAGTAGGACAGATCCTAGATACTAACAGGCATTGTCAGTGCTGTAGAACAAGGAAGTCTCACAGGCATAAGCAATGTTCAGTTATTAAAACGTGCTTTATTTGCAAAACAATAGGTCATTTTCAGAAAATTTGCAGATGTAGGACACAGTCACAGAGCAGCAAGAAGTTACTGATATAAAACAAGCGACAATAAAATTAAAATCAAAAACTTTCAAAGGGAAATAGGTAATCCTATCGCCTTTTGGCAAGTGAATATCTATATTGCTGGATATCTCACTAATTTTAAGCTCATTACAGGTTGGGTCTCATGACATTATTAGACTATATCCCTTAATTATAGATGCACAGGAACATCAACACCTGTGAGCTCCTTTCCAAACTACACGCCATCCTGACGTGGAATTATGTCGCTATTCCTTCACTGTTGCTGAGTCAATATCCTGGAATTCCCTCACTAAAAGCACTGGGTGTCCCTCCATCTGAAGGACTTCAGTGGTTCAAGAAGGCAGCTCATCACCACCTTCTCGGCAGCAATCAGGGATAGGTAATAAATATGTAAGTTAGCTCGCTGAGCTGGAAGGTTTGTTTTCATACGTTTCATCGTCATGACTAGGTAACATCATCAGTGAGAGTCTCCAGTGAAGCACTGGTGGGATGTTGCGCCTCTCTATTTATAGGTCTTGGTTTCTTAAAGTGGGGAATCTCATTTCTGTTTTTTTCAAGGGAAGGTAAGTAGGGTCTAAGCCAATGTGTTTATTGATGGAGTTCTGGTTAGAATGTCATGCCTCTAAGAATTCTCATGCGTGTTTTTGCTTCGCCTGTCCTAGGATGTATGTGTTTTCCCAGTTAAAGTGATTACTTCTTTGTCTGTAGGTATAGAAACTAGTGATAGTGGGTTATGTTTTTTGGTGGCTAGTTCGTGTTCATGTATCCTGGTGGCAAGTTTCCTGCTTGCTTTTCCGATGGAGTGTTTTTTATAGCTCTTGCATGGTATTTTGTAAATGACGTTAGTTTTGCTGGTGGTATCTAATGAATCCTTTAGGTTCATTAGTTGCTGTTTAATTGTGTTGGTAGGTTTGTGGGCTACTATGATGCCAAGGGGTCTGAATAGTCTGGCAGTCATTTCTGATATGTCTTTGATAGAAGGTAATGTGGCTATAGTTTTTGGTTGCGTTGTGTCTGCTTGTTTGGGTTTGTTTCTGAGGAATTGGCAGATTGTGTGTATTGGATACCCGTTTTTCTAATAAATGCTAATCTAACCAGCAACATCCACATCCCGTGAACAAATTAAAAAGAACACATGTCTTCAGTCAACAGCGGTGCAACTGTGGTGCAGGATGTATAGCATATAAGGTTGCAGTATGTAACAAGCATCTCTCTAACATAAGGATGTCAGACAGTAAGCAATGTATACATAGTTAAAAATCACACAACACCAGGTTATTGTCCAACAGGTTTATTTGGAAGCACTGGCTTTTGGAGTTGTGTGACACAATTACCTGATGAAGGGGCAGCACTCCGAAAGCTAGTGCTTCCAAATAAACCTGTTGGACTATAACCTGGCGTTGTGTGATTTTTAACTTTGTACACCCCAGTCCAACACCGGCACCTCCAAATAATGTATAGGTACTTCACAATCCAGAGTTTTCACTTGAGTCTTAACCAAATTCATTTTTAAATAGCGGAAGAAGTCAAACTTGTTAAAGTCAAGAAACGGCTGATTAATGAATAGCCAGATATGGAATAACTGGTCAAAGGTAATCTGTAGAGGATTTCACAGGACCCTCAAGATTCGTGGTGGAATCCAACAGAAGACAAATTGTTTTCCTTTTATTAATTCATGGGTTTTGGGTGTCACTGGCTAGGCCAGCATTTATTGCCTATTCCTAATTGCGAAAACATTGCTGTGAGCTTGGACTTACATGTTGGCTAGCTCAGATAAGGAAAGAATGTAGAACATTACAGCACAGTACAGGCCCTTCGGCCCTCGATGTTATGCCGACCTGTGAAACCAATCTAAAGCTCATCTAACAGATGGCTGTTTCCTTCAGTACTAGACATTAATGAACCAGATGTGTTTTTTTTAAACAATTGACAACAATTTCATGGTTATCATTAGACTTTTAATTACAGATTTTCTTTTAATGGAATTCAAATTCCACCATCTGCCATGACAGGATTCAAAACCCAGGTCACCAAAACATTACTCAGTTGTCTGGATTAGTATCCAATAATCCAGACCATTGCATACCCTTTTCGAGATTAGCTACTTTTAATGATGTTGCCAAGAAAAAGTGGCCAGGAAATCACAAACATAACAGGAACAGAAGAGTGAACAAGAATATATCACCATTCATGGTACTGGGTGGAGATTGGTAGACCAATGATCAGATGGGTCCAGTGGGTTGGCAATGATCAGATGTTGCAGCACTGATGATATTTTACATTAATAGATGACTGACTGGTACATGGTAGAAAATAGTTATTTCTGATTCACTTTGAGAGAATGTCCTCACTTAGTTGATGACTGGGTAGCTTTGTTGTTGCTTTTCAGGGGAGGAGAGGAAGGCATGGAGGGAGAAAGTACAAACACTTTTCCTTTAGAAGTTAGAATTAAGTGTCCGAGGGCAGAGAGTGAAACATATGTGTCCTCAACTGTTATAACCTTAAATACACACAGATAGAAAAAACTGCATCTGAGCATCAGCTGCACAGATAGTTATTGCACTGGAAGGTTTCCAACGATAACTGTTGTCTGACAGTTAGTCAGTCACTTAAGTTGAATTTTCTTGGAGTCGTGTGATATACATGGCCAGGCTGCACTGCAGTGTTAGTTCAACAATGATGATGATTCAGCTGCAGATGTGGCTTTAAGGCCACATGTGGTTCCTTTGCAGTCTGGAGTAACTGACTTCCACCATCAAACAACGCATCAGCAATCAGCAGTCATTTAGGTAGTAATCGCAATCTGTTCTTCTACATATACTGGCACAAGCTGAATGAGACTGCACCATACAGCTGTGGTTTCATTCCTGTTAGCTCGGTGCAATGAATTCATGCTTTTGCCACTTGCCGTGCAGAATTAACCTCTTATTTCATGAATGCCTATGTTAATTTCACTGCAAATGAGGGTGTTATTTCAGCAATGTAACTGCACCAAGTTCATTGATCTAGCATAGAAACCACACCAGAAACCAGCAAGAAATGGCAGTGGCAAATCTTTAATGTCCAATATTGAAGCTTCTAAATGGATCAGATGAAAGGAGGAAGAGCTTTGATATGCAGGGGCCTGAGAAATCAATAATTATTGAAGTGTCATGAGAAAGCTAAGACAATAGTCACAGCTCTAGGCATTTGGATGTGGCAGTCAATTTTGGACTCGGCTGAGACGTTACAAGTCCCTTTTTCTGATATGCACTGGCAACAACTTACTAAGGCTCCTTTAGCAGTACCTTCCACATTCATGACCTGTACCTCCTACAAGGACAAGACAACAGATGCACAGAAACACCACCATCTGCAAGTTCCCTACGAGGCCATGCACCATGCTGATTTGGAAGTGTATTACATTCCTTCACTGTTGTTGAACCAAAATCCTGGAATTCCCAAATAGCATAATAGATGTGCCTTCACAACACTGGATGCTAAAATCATTGAAAGGTGCAGGTGGTAAAAAGGTTGCATCAAGTTAATGTGTGTTATTTTTTATTAACCTATCTTTCTAAACCACCTGTTCAGAGTTAGTCCCTAACTTATCTTATTTTAAAGTGAGGTGCTGGGTTTCAGATGCAAATTGATTGGTCAAACTACTCAACATGAAGCAAAACAAAATTTATTCAAATACAATAGTTAAAATACAACAAAAGAAAGAGGAACTTGAAGTAACTTAACTCTGTTGGAAAACTTAACAGAATAATGAGTTATTTTCTTGTTAAACAGTGAGAGTTCCAATGTAGCAACATCCCATAAACATACCCTTGGCAAAGATAAATTCAGAAAACCGATTGTCTCATATAGAGTTCTCCAATCCAGGAGGAAAGAACATCAAAATATAATTCTGAAAGAAAACTCAGGGAGTAAGTGTAGCAACCAGGAGAGATATAATGCCTTCCAACCCTACTGCAACCCCAGCAACAACTGCTGAAAGCTAACTAAAATTCCTAGATCTGTGAGAGCTTGACCACACCCACTCAGGCTGCTTCTATTGTTCCATCTTTCAAGACAAAACCAAGGCCTCACAAATTATTTATTTTATCATATACTACTCGGTACCTTTCCCCAATCTCTCTCAAGAAGAAATCAGAACAAAACACAATATCGTCACACTGATATCAATTATTTTTAAGGAGGCGTGTTAATATATATGAATAAAAGATGTATAAATAGAGATGAAGTAGATATTAGCTGTGATCAAAATGAATGGTGGAACAGATTGAAGGTGTGAATGGCCTATCCCTGTGTCTGGAGTATTTAAAATGTCACTGGGATTGCATATATCACACGGTGCACACTCCTGATCTGGAAAACAGAATAAATTTTTCAATTTGCTGGAAAGTGCAAAACTAGAATTTATGAATATAACATAGTCATGAATAATTCCAGTAAGGATTGTAGGAAATACTTCTCCCAATGAGTAATAATAATAGAGCCCACTACTTCAAGATGTAGATGAGATTCATAGCTTAGATACATTAAAGAGAAAGCTAGATAAACACAAGAGATAGAAAGAAATGGAAGCTGATATGGTTACACAAAGTGAAAGGGAAGGAGGCTTGTGCAGTATGTAAATATTGGCATTGACCAGTTTGGCTGTGACTAGTTCTATTCCCTGAATGATACATAGCTCAATTGCATTCAGAGTAATGACAACTAACTGCAACTCAATATGCTCGGCTGAATTAAAATAACTAGATCCAAATGTTTTCTTCAGTCCTGCAGGTCTTTGGGCAATTTATCTTAAAGTGCCACAACTTGTGTACTGACAAGTTTAATCTCTCATCAAAGCTTCCTTCCATCGTGCTGGTTGCAGTAATTGGTCTATGGCTGAAACCATTGTCATGGTTTTGTTGTTTAGTATTTGAAGCGTACCTGATAAGGATGTTTGAAGGAATATTCCTTTGTGCTAGAAATATGGTTGACATGACTATTGTTTTAAATTAGATTTGCTTCAGTGGTTTTTGTTGATGCTGTAGAGATGAAACCATTTTCACAATTTCAATAGGAACACACAGAATTTGTAGAAAGTACAATGTGGAAGCAGGCCCTTCAGCCCAGTCAGTCTCTGTTTACATTTGCCTTCCACACAGCCGAATATTCTGATTTATATTCAGCCATTTGACCTGTGTTGCCTCTTTGATAGATCTACTAATTTATTCATCCTTTCTCCTCTTTCCACAAAGCCCTGTAAATATTATCACTTCAAATTTCATACAATTCTTTTGGAATGTTATCACTGAATCAACTTACACTATCCTTTCAAGTAGCGCATTCCAGCTCATCAAAACACAGTGTAAAAAAAATTGTGTGTCACCACTGATTATTTTTCCAGTTGTCTTTCAGTTTTGTCCTCTGGTTATCAATCACACTGTCACTGTTGCAGTTTCTCCTTGCCTACTCTGTCAAAACCATTCACAATTTTGAACACCACCATCGAAGCTCCTCATGATTTCCCCTGTTTGACAGACACCAGTCCTAGATTCTTCACTCTCTCCATGCTGCTGAATTCGATCATCTCTGGTCTTGACATAGTCACAGCCTTAGCCCCAAAGCCTGGAGCTGACTTTCCATCCTTACAATTCTCAGGGTACAAAGGTTTCTCTTGCTCTTTGTTCCAAATTATTTATATTTAATCTCATATCTTTAGCTATTTAGCTACTGAGGTCAAGAAACCCTAAACCAATAGAAATAGCTTGCTTTTAACTT
Source organism: Chiloscyllium punctatum (assembly GCF_047496795.1). Lineage (NCBI taxonomy): Eukaryota > Metazoa > Chordata > Chondrichthyes > Orectolobiformes > Hemiscylliidae > Chiloscyllium > Chiloscyllium punctatum. The sequence continues at coordinate 49,967,009 of NC_092783.1, forward strand.
CCCTGTTCATCCTTTCATTATTATAAATACATAATGCACAATTATATTTTGAACAAAATCTCAAGTTATGCAACTCTTTCCTTTGATTCTTTATTTTGCTTTGTAACTGGTATTGTACCAGCTCTAACGGCATACTATTGTTCATTTTGTGTAGGTCGCAAAGTTGCACTTTGTACACTAACCATGTTCCCATTTTGTATAGGTTCACCATTAAAAAGAAAAGATTGCAGTATGTGGCAAATTTCACCAGGACATACCAAAGTACATTGCAGCCAGTAATGCACATTTGAAGTGTAGTCACAGTAGTCAATGTAGAAGGCACACTAGCCAATTTGTGCACAACAGCAAATTAAATCCCAACAGCAGCACCATGACAATGGCCAGACAATCTGCTTCAGTGGTCTTGAGGGACCAATTATAGACAGGAAGCCAGAAGAAAAGTTCCCAAGTTATTAAGTGTTTTCTAATCAACCTGTTCAAAAATTTATTACAGTCCTTTCGATCAAGGGCAATTTGCACCCCAATCTCCTAGCTCAGAGGTAAGGATAATATCACTGCGCAACAAGAGCCCAAATAATGCCTTGGGACTGCTTCCCGACTCAGATTACCTTTTCCAAGCTATGTGTTTGGTGAAGGGAAGAATTCATACTGAAGCCTTACTCTTCTGGTACATACTTCACGCCAAAAGCTGTTCTTCATTGATCCTAACAGTGGGAATTAAACTATGGGGACAGGGATCAGAATGATTTAGCCCAATCACATCCTCACCCAATATCTGTATGTATGTGTTTTTGGTAGGGTTATCACATACTGGACAGAAAAAGGACTTAAAATCATGGGAACAATGAGACCAATTAAAGGCCACTTCACTAGCTCAGTTGACCTGACTTTGTATTTAATTGCCATGATTATCAACACAGTTTAAGCCTTATTTTTGCTGATTTCAAAAACAATTTTCGTCGTTTACAGATGTACAATGAACAAAGTGGTCTGAATCACTGCCAAAGTTCAGTCAGTAAAACTTCAAAGGGTCTAATTTCAAATTGACCCCCAAATAATTTATGATTTGGCAGTGTTTTCATGCATTGTAAGATCTCCTTTCTTCCCGAATGTGTTAACTGAGGATAAGAACAGAACATGGGTGATATTTCATGGAATGTTTTGCTGGCATTGCAGGGATTTATCTTCTGATGGAGGAAGCATGATGTGGACACACTGACCTGATGTTAGATGAAACATTCCTGGAACAATTCATCAGCCCTCATAACTTCCTGTTGGTAGTTGTTGTGTGACAGTATTGAACTGGAAACTTGGTTAAAAGGAAAAGTTGATGGGGAATGACAGGTGCAGTGAGCAAGAACACAGGCTTTCAACTATGGAACGCAGGGTTGAGTTCCAATCAGATTAAATGGATTGGAAGCTTTATTTCCTTCATGTGTATGGATGTCCAAAGTGAAAGTGGTCAAAGCAGCTGGGTTGAGATTGGCACCTGTCCACCAGCATCAACATTCATTCCCTCCACCAAAGCAGAGTGGCAGCAGTGTGTACAACAAAACACACTGCAGTAGTCACTAAGGTTCTCTCTACAGCACTTTCACTAACTGGAAGGATACGTGCAGCAAACACATGGGATCTCCATGGCCCTCCATTCTAACTTCGCACTATATTACCATTCCCTCATCATCACTGGGACAAAATCTTTGAACTCCCACCAGAAGGGCTATAAGCTACATGGACTGCAATGGTTTAAGAGAGTACCTTCTCCAGGATAATGAGATGTAGGTGACAAATGTTGGCTTGAATGAATAAGCAAAAAAGGTTATCTTGAGTTGCTGACCAAATGCACGGGCATGAGAATCTAGGGGTGAATTATCAATCATTTACCATTAAATTGTCAATGATGCATAAAGCAAAATGCCGTGGATAATGGAAATATTTGAAATGATGGATGTTCAGCGCATATCTACTGACTGGCAGATTGATCCAGGAATTGGACCACAGGGGTAATGTAGATAGTAAGTGAGGGAGTTTGATAAGCCAAGGTGAGTCAACTTACCAGGCCTTATCTAAAAATCCCTCCAGTTGGCACTTAAACAGAAAAGATTCAGTCTATTAACTTTCTTTCTCCACGGATGCCTCCAGACCTATCAAGTTATTTCCCGCATTTTCTATTCATGTACTCTAAATACTCAATCTTGTTCAAACAGGCAAGGGAAGGTCGGCATATGCTATACTGGCAAGTTCTTTTCATGCAACATTTAGTGTTTTAGAGACTTCCTAACCTTCACAGTAGTGACTTCCAAGTCATCTTTATGTAGTCATTTTAAACTGCATTAAACAAGACGGAAAAAAAAATTGAATTTAACTAAGGAAGTAATTTTATGTAGTGGAACCACTAGAAACTCAGTGAAATGACGTGGAGTGATTGTCATTCAACCTACAGTAGAAAGACTTGCAGAAAATCAAGATGGAAATGCCATCTCAATTTATAGCTTGTACCATATGTATGATCTATAATATCTTGTCCAAATTTTTATTTACCCTATGGTGAAATGTCAATGTATTTCTTGATGAGGAACTCAATCAACTCAATAGATTTAATGGTCAAAATAAGGATGAGGCTAACAGCAGTATGATTATTAAAGAATAAATTGAACAATAACTTCCAGCTTCATGTCTGGATAATTACTCCTGATGTTTAAATAAGGAAATATGTGTGAGTTTCCCAAAAATAATGGAAAAATCATATAGAGCCTTTATTATGCATTTATATATAGCGTTTCACAAGCTCAGGACATTTTAAAGCACAGTTTAGCCAAGTAAGTACTTTTGAAGCATAATCACAGCTCTAGCGTTGGAATCACTAATTCATTTGTGGCTATGATTCCAAAAATCCATGAAATAGCTAACAAACAACCCAGTTCAGTGAGCAAACCTACATCCAGAACCTCAGCCTGAGCTACAAATCTTCTCAAAAAAAGAAATAGCTAACACAGCACCTATTTTGATGTTGTTAGCTGAGGTATGTGTATAGGCCAAGAACACACCTGGACTTCACCCAAGAGAACGTACACAGCCGGGACTATGTGATCAGATCCCTGGACCAGAGTTTAAATGCACAACATCATGTCCCCAAGGCAACACTGCTGCCACAGAATTGAGGCAGACAATAAGTAATCCTAGTGTGAAACCAAAGTGCTGAGAAGATTGAGTGGAGCCACAGTTGCTATTGCAAGGGTAGCTTCACTGTAACTGACTTTAAAATTCCATTTAAGAAATTAAAGGTATTCAATGTAGCAGTAGAAAGGACAACGTGTTGACAAAATGTTATGTTAAAGAATACAGAAGATGGAAGATTAATGTTTAATTGTACGGGAATTTTCAACAGTATTTTTGCTTAAAAATAAAAACATACAACTTGAAAGTGAAGTCTGGCTGCTTTCCACAAAATTTAAATTGTAGAAAGCAGCATTGTTTTTAATGCAATGAAAGTCTACTGGAAACTGATCATTGCAATTGTATACCTCTGGTGCACAAATAAACAAAATTAACATCACTTTTATTGTAATGAAAGATTAAGTTTGTAAGTTATTCTTGCTATTTGGGCCAGTATTTCCCTTAACCAAAAAAGAGATCACACTGCAAAATCATTGGGAAACACAGAAAAATACCTGTAACTTATTTCAGTAGTAAATTGCAGCAACCATTTCAGCAACACAACCGCTGTTCGCATTCCTCTGAAAATTCAGCACCACTTATTTTCAGTGATTCATTACTCACCGTCTTTGAGGCAGGATTTTCACTCTTAGCTCCCTGACATCTCACAACTTCAATACATTCATCGCTAATTCCAATGAGCTCACAAAACCTACCATTGGGATGTGGATGTGTTCTGTAATGGTTCTGTTTTTCTCTCCCTGTCAAAATGAAATATCATTTGAATCTTCTGCAAAAACTATCATCACCAGAAATAGTTTATTCTACCATATCAATCGAATGAGCAGCATGAAATTCAGTGTATGAAAACTCTTAATGTGTCCAATAGCCTACTTATATCCTGATACTTTCAGCTGCAAGATACATACTACTAGAGATGAGTGTAATACCATATTTAAAAAGGCCATCACACCTATCACCTCCATAGATGTGGAGGTTAGGTGGCCATACAAATTTGCCCATAGTGTCCAGGGATGTGCAAGCTAGGCGGATTAGCCATGGGAAATGCAGGGTTATTGGGTTAGGGTAGGGGTGGTTTGGTGTGTACTCCGAAAAGATGCCATATAATCCAAGTTGATATTGATGATTCAGCAAGGGTTCACAACAACAATTCCAATATTGTCATGAACAGATTTAAGAACATTTTTCATTGTTTTATACTGTTTTCAGAATCTGTGTGGTTTGTTAGCTTCCTGCTGGCTGTAATTACTGATAGACTGCAACTGTGGTCAGACCAATCATGTTCTTGTTTCTCCCCCCTGTTCCCAACAAGGTTAGGAGGCGAAATACCTACGTGATAATGCAGCTCAGACAGAAGCTGCTGCAGAGTCTGTATCTGCCATTGCTAAAACTTTGGCATCTCCTGGACTTTCAGATTTGCAACTTGCTTAAATTTGCTCAATTTTCTTTCCATCAATATAGTAAGTTTCTGATGAAAACTTTCTGGATAGTTTCAACTGAAAATCTCTGCACCAGAAACGAGTTTACTCTGGGAAACCCTGACATGATAAAGTGAAGCTAGCAAATTGACAAATTCCGACATGTATTTCAAGAGCAGGAAGTCACAGATTTAAGCCATGGGACTGCGTGACAGGCAAATCTGCCAGCTGCAGAGTGAAGAGTTTGACGTCATGCAGCTGAACGAAAGCATAGTTTCCTCCATCGGAAGAAGGCAATTATTCTTCAGACCTGTTCCCTGTAGTAGTCACCAGGTTCTCTAAGTTGGTATGCTGGGTTAAGTTGTAGGCTGAAGATCTGCTCCAGAATGTCACCAGTGAATAATGCTTCACTGCAGTCTGAAAGAAACACTGTATTTTGGCAAGTTAGCATACCCACCACTGGTAGGACATAATCCCAAAGGTTTGAATATCTTCCATTTCCAATAGCACCACCCCCCCCCCATGTCAAACAGCCTTCCTTGCTACTTTTTAAAAAAATAATAAATTAACAAATCCCATTGCAAAGATATATATCATTTTTAAAAATGTACCTGCGAGTTTTCTCCTGGGCTGCTCACAACAATAATCTAGAAATTAATGTTTAATTCCTTCACATTTTGGGACAATACTGGTAATGCAGCATCGTCCAGATGATGTTAAACTAAGCTTCCACCTGATTCATAAGGTAATGAAAGACTTGCATTTATATAGCATTTAGATATAACTACTAGACACCTCAAAGTGCTTGATGGCCAACAAAGTATTTTTTTGCAGTGGGATATACTGTTGGAATGTAAGAAATGTTGCTGCCAAAAAGGACTGAGCAAACAGCAAATGTGACAGTGAGCAGATACTGTCTTCCTTTGTTGTTGATTGAGGGATAAATATTGACCAGAACACAAGCGATAGTTCTACTGCTCTTCTTTACATCCATCCAAAAGGATTCGCTTTAACTTCTCTTCTGAACCTTGTCAGCTGAGCTTTCAGGCAACAATTCAAAATGTGTAGGGAGCTCTCAGTGTTTCCTTGCTAACAACATTCCCTCAAGAACAACCAACAGATTCAATAGCCAGTCCACTTACTTGCATGAAACAATTACTATAATTCATAACAATTACAATGGAGAGAATGCAATGTAAGACTATTTGGCCTGTCAAAAGACAATAGACAATAGGTGCAGGAGTAGGCCATTCTGCCCTTCGAGCCTGCACCACCATTCATTATGATCATGGCTGATCATCCTCAACCAGTATCCTGTTCCTGCCTTATCTCCATAACCCTTGATTCCACTATCCTTGAGAGCTCTATCTAGCTCTTTCTTAAACGAATCCAGAGACTGGGCCTCCACTGCCCTCTGGGACAGAGCATTCCACACAGCCACCACTCTCTGGGTGAAGAGGTTTCTCCTCATCTCTGTCCTAAATGACCTACCCCTTATTTTTAAGCTGTGTCCTGTGGTTCGGGACTCACCCATCAGTGGAAACATGTATTCTGCCTCCAGAGTGTCCAATCCTTTAATAATCTTACACGTCTCAATCAGATCCCCTCTCAGTCTTCTAAACTCAAGGGTATACAAGCCCAGTCGCTCCAATCTTTCAACATAAGATAGTCCCGCCATTCCAGGAATTGACCTCGTGAACCTATGCTGCACTCCCTCAATAGCCAGAATGTCTTTCCTCAAATTTGGAGACCAGAACTGCACACAATATTCCAGGTACAGTCTCACCAGGGCCTTGTATAGTTGCAGAAGAATCTCTTTGCTTCTATACTCAATCCCTCTTGTTATGAAGGCCAGCATGCTATTAGCTTTCTTCACTACCTGCTGTACCTGCATGCTTGCCTTCATTGACAAGTGTACAAGAACCCCACAGATCTTGTGGGTGGCACGGTGGTACAGTGGTTAGCACTGCTGCCTCACAGTGCCAGAGACCCGAGTTCAATTCCCGCCTCAGGCAACTGACTGTGTGGAGTTTGCATGATCTCCCCGTGTCTGCATGGGTTTCCTCCGGGTGCTCTGGTTTCCTCCCACAGTCCAAAGATGTGCAGGTCAGGTGAATTGGCCATGCTAAATTGCCCGTAGTGTTAGGTAAGGGGTAAATGTAGGGGTATGGGTGGGTCGCGCTTCGGCAGGTCGGTGTGGACTTGTTGGGCCGAAGGGCCTGTTTCCACACTGTAAGAAATCTAATCTAATCTCTTTGTACTGCCCCTTTACCTAACTTGACTCCATTTAGGTAGTAATCTGCCTTCCTGTTCTTGCCATCAAAGTGGATAACCATACATTTATCCACATTAAACTGCATCTGCCATGCATCTGTCCACTCGCCTAACCTGTTCAGGTCACCCTGTAATCTCCTAACATCCTCCTCACATTTCACCCTGTCACCCAGCTTTGTATCATCAGCAAATTTGCTAATGTTGCTAGTAAAACCATCTTCTATATCACTAGTGTCATGTTAGTGCTGGATCTCTGAAAGAGTTATCTACCTAATATCATATCCCCACCTTTTCCCCAGAACCTGGTGATTTTCTTCAATTTATGTACTTATACAATTCACTCCCAAAGTTACTGAACCTGCCTCCATGACAATTTCAGACAGTCCATTTCAGATCACGACAACTTACTGCACGCATTTATTTTCATTGTTGTCTCTGCTGGTTTTGCCAATTATCTTAAACTATTGGTTACCAACACTTGTGTGACTGGAAGCAATTCTTTTTATTTACTCCAATAAAATTCTTCATGATCTTGAAAAGCTCCATTTAATCTCTATAAGCATTTATTCTATAGCATGATGGTTATGTTCTTGTGTGACTCGGCGCTATATAAAAATTACACAATAGAAATAGTGTTACTGATGCAATTGCATTATATCCAACACACATTTTAAAAGTCTGCGCGTTAAAACAGCACCCTCCCCCCATTTGTCAATCACATTACAGTAAATTTGCATTGACGAAACATGAGTTATAGCAGAATGACCAGTATTAAACTTCCTTGCACAAAGGAGACCAGCTATCCTTAGTAGCCACACACTCAGATGACAAGCAGCATGAGTTCGACTGGGACAACACTACTATTATAGGACAAGCCAAACAGAGAACAGCCAGGGAATTCCTAGAGGCATGGCACTCATCCACAGATTCAATCAATAAGCACATCGACCTGGACCCAATATACCAACCACTGCAGCAGACAGCTGGAACTGACAACCGGAAGCGGCAGATACAAATCACTATAAATGCCGAAGGAAAGGTCACAGAAGCGCTTCACAGGATGCTCCCAAGCACTGAGGATGTCACCTAGACAGGGGACGAAATGTCTGCAACACAAATTCCCAGCTCGGCGAACAGAACCACAACAATGAGCACCTGAGCTACAAATCTTCTCACAAACTTAGAACAAATTCAGTTTCCCTAGTCTCTTCACTAATTGAATGTGAAGTTTAGGGTGTAGGTTTGCTCGCTGAGCTGTAGGTTTGATATCCAGATGTTTCATTACCTGGCTAGGTAACCTCATCAGTTGGTACTTCCAAGTGAAGCAAAGCTGTTGTCTCGTGCTTTCTATTTATATGTTTGTCCTGGATGGGGTTCCTGGGATTTGTGGTGATGTCATTTCCTGTTCATTTTCTGAGGGGTGAAGTGATTTGGGAGGGATGTATAATAATGCTATATAATTATGGGTGGCACGGTGACACAGTGGTTAGCTCTGCTGCTGCCTCACAGGCCAGAGACTCGGGGTTCAATTCCTGCCTCAGGCGACTCTCTTTGTGGAGCTTGCACATCCTCCCCGTGTCTGAGTGGTTTCCTCCAGGTGATCTAGTTTCCTCCCACAGTCCAAAAATGTGCAGGTGGATTGGCCATGCTAAATTGCTCATAGTGTTAGGTGAAGGGGTAAATGTAGGGGAATAGGTCTGTGCTTTGCAACTTTGGAAGGAATACTAAATAGATATCAGCATTAGTCCATTCTTACTGTAGATCCTTGTCTATATTCCAACTATTACCTATGTATCAGCGTGGCATGGTAGCTTAGTAGTTAGCACTGCTACCTTACAGCACCAGGAATCTTGGTTTGGCCCCACCCTTAGGCAACTGTCTGTGTGGAGTTTGCATAATTCCTTCTGTGTTTGTGTGGATTTCCTCTGGATGCTCTGGTTTCCTCCCACTGTCTAAAGGTGTGCATGTTAGGTGGATTGGCCATGCTAAATTGCCCATAGTGTCCAGGGATATGTAGGCTAGGTGGGCTAGTCATGGGAAATGCAGGGTTAAAGGGATAGTTTGGGGGGAGGGTGGAATTGGTGGGTCTGCATAAGATGCTCTTTCAAGGGTTTGTGTAGACTTGATTGGCTGAATGGCCTGCTCCCACGCTGTTGGGATTCCATGTATTTTTGCGAGATAGTTCTGACTATCAACACAAGAATGGACAAGTAATTCAGAGGACTAATAAAGACTAAAATCCCAAGGTACAGGATCATGCCCACCCTCTCCTTTGGTTTCACACCAGAAGTTTTAATATATTGTAATACTGTTTTTTTTTTGCTGCTGTTTAGCCCCTAGTTGCTGCAGTAAAGGAATCCTATCCAGTGAAGGAAACCCAATCCCTGCCATCCCATCAGAGACCCTCGGGAAACTTTATGCTGTATAACAGTTAGCATCCAATAGAGTTAACTGACACGATGAAATCATTTCAGCCTTCAGGATATTGGAGAGGTTTTATGTTGCAGTCACTAAGTTGTGCTAGGTTCATGTAACTAACAGTAACATGTGCTTTCTCTTAAATTGAACTAGAGGACTCGCAAGAAATGATCTTGTATCGCTCAGATGTAAAATAGCCAGCTGTTAAGTACTATATAATTGTTATGCATCATTGAGATAGCACACTAGAAATCAAGTCCTGTTACTCATGAAGCCATCATAAAAGTGAAAGAATTTATCAAAGTATGAAAAATTCCCAAATTAACCTGTCTTTTAGTACCTAGGTTGATTGAAAACATGAACCAGGTTTCAATACTTAACAAGAACTACTATTTATAGCAAATAGGTTGTAACCACAGATAAACAAACTATAAACTGTTGATGCATAACTCTACTCTGTAAAACCTGAGCTCCTCTCTGCCTACCTATAGACAGATGGATAAACCATTGATGTTATGGGTGGAGGGTGAGAAAGCAGTTCAAGGGCTCAAATTCACAGGATTCATTGAGCTGATGCTTTTGCTTGTCAAGACTTGTTCTCCAATCTTGCCCCTCGGTCCTTATCAATTGTTCTCAAGAAGCACAGAACAACTGGTGCATTAACTGCAAAATCTCTTAGTTACTGGGTAAAAGCCACAGGCTATAGCGAATGTTAAGGGGAAAATAAACTGATTTTCTTCAGGTTTTAGGAACTTTACTGGAAGGAACATACTACCTCCCTGTCTAAATGCTTCTGCCAGTATTGTTGGCACCCACAAACTATTCTGCTCCCCATGAGTAAATCAGATAGTTGTTTTCAGGTACTTGTTGCCAGCCAAATCTCACTATGTTTACATACCCTGGTGCCAGTCAATCTATAAACAGACTTACCCACCATTTGAACAAAACAACAATGTAAACACAACTTACAATGAGTTTCAGTAACTTGCTTTTAAGCAGTGCAGCAATTCCTTTCACCATTCCTGGTTTTAAAACAGTCATTTTCCCACTTTAGTCCACAATCAAAACTACCAAAAAATGAAAAGATAATGTCTTTACATATCAAACTTTTACCATTTATCAAGATTGAGCCTATCTGTTACTGTAGACTAGTTGTACTTTATATTACTTCTTTGTCAATGATTTTGAAATGAGACTAAAGAGACCATGGACGACTAGTAGAAGAACAAAGAATCACTTAATTAATTAGGAACTTTTAAAAAGAAAACCATATGGATCTGTAGGTTTACACAATTGCTAAAAATTGAATGAATCTATTCTGTTTGTTTGTCAAGCAGGTACATTCAGAAAGATGGACATAAGCCAAAGTTATGATTTGGTTACTTGCTAACTGACAATATTCTCCCCATTAAATTTTAATAAGCAAGGAATGCGAGAGCTAGCAAAGGCAGGGATGGAAATTCCTGGCCTCTATTACTTAGTTATATGAAATTGTTTTGACTTTTTGAAAATGGGAAAATTGCGGATTGCCACAAATGAACAGTCAGTCACCCCATGCTTGCAGGATCTAGACAGGTATACATAAATTCTGTGTCCTATGATCCTGCCCCACTAACTACCTGATGAAGAAGCAGTGGTCTGAAAACTTGTACTCCCAAATAAATCTGTTGGATTGTAACCTAGTGTTGTGTGATTTTTTTAACTTAGAAAAGTATAGATAAGGATGGACCAGGTTTGATCTCCTAGTTATGCTTCATGAACTAACTTCAGCTGTAGTGGTGATGAAAACTTAGCAATTGAACTCAGTGTTACAGAATTAGATGAGAGATCAGAATCAAAATTGACATTGGGTTACCAGTGCCAGCTACATCTTTGTGTAAACCATGTTATATATACAGCCAAACCAAGTCTGCACCTCACTATGACTGCATTTGCTGCCACCAGGCTCTTTGCTGTAGGGAACCACACATTTTTGCTTGTTCTAGTTTGGTAGAAGAAAACACTAGTCTAACTAGAAGCTGGTCTTGTATTGAACAAGAAGTAGTTTATTAGATGTTAACAACTAGTTACAGGTTACATTGATGTAATATATATTGTTACAGGGACAATGAGGAAAGACTGGATGTTCAAGATCCTAAGATATTCTGCATACCAAGATTGTGTGACATCATCATAGTGGGTGACACTTAAGGCAATCATCACTATGAACCTTTTCAGATCTTTATACAATAAGCCACACCTTTAGGCCGAAGAGTGTAGTGTCACAGTCATGACTTGAGCATGAAATCCAGTCTGACGCATCTGTCCATATAGAGAAAGTCTGAGGTGGTATCATTCTGAAGAAACCTTCGTCTGAGATCCCTGTCTTCCCTCTTGCTTGGTTTTAAGATCCCATGATATTATTTTGAGCACATTGAGCAATCAAGCAGCTGGAGATAAACAGAATATCTGGTCAGTAATGATGTCACCATTTATAGGAGCTTGTTATTCACAAACTGACAAGTGTCTGTTCCACACCACAGCAGTGAATACCTTTGAAAAGATAGTTGATTGCTCTGAGGTTGCATAAAGTGTTGTATGAAGAATCGCCATAGTGCTTTACGTTCTTCAATATTGCTTGAGTGGAATTTTTATTAGTATACAATACCTTATGCAAGATTTTTGACACAACACCCACCGAAAAGTAAGAAACAGTGGAATTGTTAGTAGTAAATTAAATGTTAATTAGCTGCAGAAAGACGTGTGAATGACTAGCTGTAAGTTGCCTTAAGTACAGTAAATGTGCATCTTTGTTCTTTTTCATAGAAGAAGAGATCTGTCAGATTGCATTGTGAAACTTTTTTTATATTTCTGTATTTTATGTAAAATAAATTAGTTGTTGATCTGCAATTCTTCCTCCTCCTGCCAGAAATTTTCAGTTCACTTTCCATGAAGACAGAAGTCAGTCGTGAGTAGGCAGTATGTGCAGCAATGATTTTATTCTACAACTCTGTGTAATGTTATAATTGAACTGAATATTGGCAGTAAAGGCAAATAATAGATGGTGGAGGACATATGATGATCTGCTTTTGGGAGTGAGTGGTGATTGATGCTCAGTTGACAGAACCATACAGCATTAAACCCACAAATTGGTAAAAGTTGGGGAAGTCATTTGATATTTGTTCCAACAACCGCGGAATTAAAGTTTAAAAAAGAAATATCTTTTCTTTTCTAAAAGACTGAAACTCATTAAAAGGGAAGTTGATACTTCCCTTGACCAACCCACCAAAAGGGATATTGCAACTCACTGTTGTAAACACCATCTAGAATATTTTCGGGTCAAACATTGCCATATGAAGTTCAAGAGTTGGCAAGTTTGAAAATTTAAACTAATGCAGAGGATTGTTACAGAATCTAGAAGCCAGGTTTATATTGTAAAGGTTAAAAGAACATTGCGAAAGTGGTCTGTTTGTGTCTTTTCTTTATTCATTTCTGACATGTGGACATTGCTGGCTGGTCAGCATTTACTGCCTGCCTCTATTTGCCCTTGAGAAGGTGGTGGTGAGCTACCTTCTTGAACCACTGCACTCCCCACTGCTTCACAGAAGTTGTTTAATTAATTATATCTTATAACAATATTTTACATTGCACCTCTAATATGAAGAACAAAGACCCATCACAGGGGTCTTACAAGACAAAGTTTGACACTAAGCCAAATTAGATAAAGAGTTAGATTTTAAGGAGCATCTTTAAAGAGGAAAGCGAGGTCATGAGTTATATAGGGAAGGTTGATGGACCCTAGACAACAGAAAGCACAGCTACCAAGTGGTGCAACGACTGTAAGCATGGACATTTGAGACCAGAATGAGAGAAACGCAGATGTCAGTGAGGGTTGTGGAGTAGAGGAGATTGCTGAGCTAGGGAGACACAATATCACAGAGGGATTTGAGAACAAGGATAACAATTTTAAAATCTAGATCTTGCTTGACCAGCAATATAGTAATCAGCAGCTGATCTGTTTTTGTGTGATGTTGATTGCGGCATAATGATTGATTAGCACAGTTAGGATAACTCCCCTGCTTTGACTGATGGTCTTAAATCATAGATTACAGACTCTGTTCAAAGTGAAAAAAACGACTCTGTTTGTCTCTCCACAGATGTTGCCAGACCTGCGTCTCTCCAGCATTTTCTGGTTTTATTTCAGATTTATTGCATCAGCAGTAGTTTGTTTTTATTTGACTCCATTAGATGGTGTCACTTTCTTCCAGTTGGCTTCTTGCATCCCAGTTCTGATGAGTTCAAGAGAAAAACTATTCTTCTTTTAGCAATATTTAAACTCTGTACAGGCAGTCCCTCGGTTGCGAAGAGGTTCTGTTCTTGAATCCATTTGTAACTCAATTTGTATGCAAGTCAGAACACAATTCAGGAGAATATAAAATAGCTGTTCACAAGCTTGAAGAAATGTCCACATGTTTGATTTTTAAAATTAATGCATCACCATGTAGAATCACATTTCTAAGTAAGAGCATATGTAATTTAGACGTTTGTAACTTAGGGACTGCCTGTACTACTAAACGTATATCCCCTGTGCTTCTTTGGAATTGTGCATGGGGTGCTGCAGATATCTATGTGAAAGAACTAGGACATTGGCTTAACATTTACTGAAGGATGGCAGTGCAGCACTCCAGTGGACCGTGGGCCATGACTTTTGTGCTGTACTCTCTGCAACAATCCTGAACCTTCAAAATCAGAGGCAAGGTCAAGCTACGCTGACTGAACTTGACAAGATCCATTGACGAAAGTGAGTGTTCCATAATTATGTATAGTTCCACAAAATCGATTGTAGAGATTGGTAATTCTCTCGAAAATTAATATTTACCACCCCTTTTCCAGATTAGCTTTAGTAGGTGCAACATATTGTCACTATATGAAATCATTCAGTTATATTGTCTTGCAGGGTTGTACTTAATGGAAGTGACAGGGCTCCTCCACTAACCGAAGAATTGGCAAGAGTCTGACGCTTCTTTTCAAATTAAATGTCAAAGCATTTAAGTGAGTGGGCAAAATCTGGAGGATGGAATATGTTGAAGGAAATGTCACTTCTTTACTCATTTGGGGATGTTGGCTTCTCTGGTTGTGTCCACATTTATTACCCAACCCTAGTTGCCTACAAAAGGTGCTGGTGGCCATTCGTAAACCTCTGCAGTCTATTTGGTGGTGGTACATCCATAATGCTGTTAAGAAGGGAATTCCCTAAAAAGGAAGGAACAGCAATAATATTTCCAAGTTAGGATGGTGTGTGCCTGGCAGGGGAACTTGCAGAAGACAGAATTCCCATTTACCTGCTGTCTTTGCCCTTCTAGATAATAGCAGTCTTGCATTTGGAATGTGCTGCCTACGGAGGATTGATAAAATTCTGCAGAGCATCTTTTAGATGTGTGTGAGTGGTGGGGGAAAGAAATTGTTTGTGGATGTTGAGTCAATCGAGCAGGCTGCTTTGTCCTGAATGGTGTCAAGTTTCATTGAGAATCTGTCCTTTACTTATGACTTGTCTTCACTAGTTCTAGTCTTTCCCAAAAGGGAAAAAATCTTTTGAGCATTCATGCAGTTGAGTCCCTTCGGAATGCTACATGTTTCAGTAAGATTGCGTCACATTCTCCTAATCTCCAATGGACACTGGCCCAATTTGTCCAAACTATTCCTCATAAAATAACCCCTTCTCCAATGTATCATAGTGTCAAATTTTGTTCAATAATGCTTTGGTGGGGTGCCTTGGGATCTTTTATGATATTGAAGACACCATATAGATACAAGTTGTTACTATTCTTGTTCTGACACTAGTGATGGAAGGTATTCTGTTCAGGCTGGAGATACTGGCAAAGATACAAAAAAGAATTGCGGGCACAATTCAAGAACAGAAAACAATAAATCAAATGTCACTTGAAAAGGACAAATCTGTAACCTAGTGGATATTCTTAAGCGTCTGAAGAGTTTTGACAGATGTAGACAAGGTGGAGACCAAAATTCAGAGCTATGAAAATAAGTTAGTTATCTTAGTTATTCCAACTAGAAGAGCAAAGGCAGCAGATGCATAAAAACACCACCACTATCTGCAAGTTCCACCCTACTGACTTGGAACTATACTGCCATTCCTTCACTGTTGCTTAACTAAAATCCTGGAATTCCGTCCCTGCCAGCACTGTGGTGTACAAGTGTCAGATTGGCTGCAGTTATTCAAGAAGGCAGTTCACCACCACCTCCTCAAAGGCAATTAGCGATGGACAACAGATGCTGATTTTGCCAACAAGGCTGATGCCCCCCCCCCCCCCCTCCCACCTCCCCCGGAAAATAAAAAAAATGTGCAGGGAATTCAAGAGGAATTTCTTTACAAAGAGAGTGATTAGAATTGGGAACTCACTACCACAAGAAGTAGCTGAGGTAAATGGCATAAATGCATTTAAAGGGAAGTGAGATAAAATGGGAAGGAAAAGGGAATGGAATGTTATGTGAATTGGATCTGAATGAAGGCAGGACAGAGGAAGCTTGAAATCAGTCTAAATACCAGCATTTGTCTTTAGATTGAATGGCCTCTTTATTAGATTAGATTAGATTACTTACAGTGTGGAAACAGGCCCTTCAGCCCAACAAGTCCACACCGCCCCGCCAAAGCGTAACCCACCCATACCCCGACATCTACATTTACCCCTTACCTAACATTATGGGCAATTTAGCATGGCCAATTCACCTGGCCTGCACATCTTTTGGACTGTGGGAGGAAACCGGAGCACCCGGAGGAAACCCACGCAGACACGGGGAGAACGTGCAAACTCCACTATCTACTGCATATTCAATATAGCTAACAGCTAAGAAAAGTCCCCGAAAAATTCCAGTTTAACAAAGTTCTTTACGATTGAAATTTATACCTGAAACATTTCATCTTTTCTGGTTGTGATTGTGCCTAAAGGAAAGTCCCAAAAGTCATTCAATGCAAATATTACATGGATTACTGAGAGTCACTGAATTGGCCTCTGAACCTCAGCCAAACTCAAGCCAATCCTCTGTCTCCAGTAGACCTTCTCTATGGGGCTAAATCAAATGAGGCAGAAACAGGCTCTGCTCTCCAGTTCAATGGGTCCTTATGTACAGGCTCCTTGTAGAAGCTGTATAAATAAACACAAAAGCAATGCTTCAGACAACAGATGGCAGATAGCTTCGGTAGCATGTATTCTACTTCTTTGTTTCCTTTTGTATAAGTGGGAAGTGTTACCATTGGCATTTTTCAAAACTTTTCTGATAGGGCTGTGCTAATTAAGTGTCTTGATATAGTTTATCAGATAATCGACTATTTGATGCTATCATGCTACCGTATCAAAAGACAAGGTCGTATTTGGTCAGATCTGGATCAGATCACCAGGTTAAAATCAGCAATACACAATCTGTCAAGATTACACCCACAAATCGATGTGTTGACCAAATTAATTTTAATTAGGACCTCTTCAAATGTAAAGTAATTGTCATCCCATCGCTCCAGGCGAGATTAAAAGATAACTCCTACATGTAAGGTAATTCATTGACTTACCTTAAACACTTTTCATTTGAATGGCGAGTCCCTTTAAACTAGAGGTGTCATGGTCTGCTTGTACTGCACTATCTATTCTGACCTCAATACAAAACACTAAAATTTGGAATTTTATATGAAAAGCCTTTTTTGACATAACATTTACAACTGCCCCAACTCTGGAATGTTCCATGACCTCGCTGTGCCACCAACATACTTTCAAAAGTTTTTGTTTCTAATTCCTCTGACCTTAACCAACTTGATCACATTCAAGTGCAGCTGTTACCAGCAGCTAAATATTTCTCTTATTTAGCAATTATAATTCTATTGAATATACTGTAACTATACTGTTTGATAAATATGGTGAGTTTTACCTCTGGCGATAGTATGATGCAGACATACACTATATACATATAAAACCTATTTGCTTTAGTGAAATGTGCAGCATATGTTGTCCAAACAAGCTGGCTTTAGATTTATTGATTAATGACTCTGATATTCTGTTTTGTACCTGAATTGGAATTGAGCACTGACTGTATTTGAGATGGACCTCTTATGCCTGTCAAGCTGAACATTCTTTGATCAGCAAGCCTGTCTCAGCCAGGAAGTAGACTAATTGATGGTGAAAGCCAGTTAGTGACACAGGCAGTGAGCCTAGTGAGAACAGACTAATGAGAATAGGAAGAAATCTATCATCTGTGCTGTCAGTGAAGAATGTTGTCAATTTTTATGCAATCAGGTTATATTTCCAACATAAATGTCCTGAACTGTATGGTCTTATTTTGTTTTTGTTATGTTAGATTGTGAAATATTATTTCCAAACTGTTGTGCCCCATAAATTTGTCATGCATTTACCTGCCCTTTATTGGTCAGAGTATCATCCTAAAGGTGACCCCCCCTGACCTTGCTTGTTTAATCTCCACTCCTTAAAGAAGTCAAGCTGCATCCTTTCATTATCATTTGGTCTGTGCTCTGGATGATTTCTGCACGGTCCAAAAATCCAAGAGACTGTTAACAGCCACAAATAAGCTATTGGCTCCACCTTGATATTTTAGATATACCTGCCAGTTCCTTTTCAAAAATGATGTCCCTTGTCAGTAATATACTAGGTGTTTAACACATCAGTTAGCAGCATAAAGTGCTGGTGGCAATGACATGAGGCTACACCTTTTTTTTTGAGTATATATATTTATTGAAAAATTTTTACTCGTTTACAAAAAGATCAAAAAGTTATAAAAGTACAAAAATACAGAAAAGTAGAAATAATACCACGTTATTATATTACAGTAAGAGACTCATAGATTCATAGAGATGTACAGCATGGAAACAGACCCTTCGGTCCATCCCGTCCATGCCGACCAGATTGCCCTCTAGTTTTGGACTCCCCGATCCCATGGAAAAGACTTTGTCTATTTATCTTATCAATGCCCCTCATAATTTTGAAAACCTCTATAAGGTCACCCCTCAACCTCCGACGGTCCAGGGAAAACAGCCCCAAACTGTTCAGTCTCTCCCCATAGCTCAAATCCTCCAACTCTGGCAACATCCTTGTAACAATAAACTACCTACCAATATTTGAGAGACAATCATCTCAAATTAAATGAAATAGTATTAAATTAAATTACAAGGCTACATCATTTTTATCCTGCACAGGAAAGTTAACCATAACTGAGTATATATAGTCGGTTCTGATATAAGGCAATAGTTCCGTTCTAGTGTTATAAGGAAATCATGCAATAGCCATGCCATTTAAACTAATGGGACCAGAATCACGGTATAACCAGTACAGGTAAGGAAAGTTTGCATTCTCCAAATAACAGTCTCAGTTCTTCAATCGTGTTAAAGCCAATTCGCGTTGAAGAAACGCGCATTGTAGCAGAACCGACTGTACTCCAACATTAAGGGTGCAAGCTTCTCCATCAGAGAATATGTTCCAGGGTGAAAGAAAAAGTCACTTTCCACTTTTAGAAATAGAATTCACTGCTGTCTGGTAATGGTTCATCTAGGAACCTGATTGGAAATAAATGAAAGTCATCCACCCAAGAAATGAGTCAGCAAGATCTGCACTCGACTTTGTACCATTTCTATCGTGAGCAGGTTGAAACCGAGTCATTCATCCAGGCCCTTTATGTCAATGCATTCATACCATCGTAACATTTCTGCACCAAAATGCTGAAAGAAGCAAGTATTTTCACTGAGGGTTCAATAGCAGAAAGGTGCTTCCAAATGGAAGTTAAGTTATATAAATCCAATCTTAAAAGAGGAGGAATCCTGAATTTTTGAGACCATCTAGGTTTTAGTGAATAACAACATAATGTTGAATATTACTTGGCTCTGAAATAATGCTGTGTGAATGCTTTATGGCACCTGATATTCGGCTCTTTTCTGACTATTTTACAAGTTAAATATTTCTACACTACTATCTTATGGGTAGTTTTCAGGGCTTATGTATTGACTTGATTTTGAAAAAGCATTTGATAAATTTTCACATCAGTAAATTTTTGCTAAGAGAGATTACTTAATTGATTAAATAATACATCACACAAGATAGTTATCAGTGGCTTAAATTATAATTAGCCAGCTAGTGCAAGTCCAGTTATCTGATCAAATTCATCAAAATTCATCATATTTAATGGCAAAACATTTGTGTTCTATGAATTACACTGCAGTTCTAGTCCTGATTCTATATGAATATCAAAAGCAGAACCATATGAAGATATAGTGGTATCGCAACATTATATGTTCAATGTGTTTGAAATGGAGGTTTCCCTCGTCTCCCCACAATCTCTGCAAAAAAACTGCCGAGAACTCCCATAAGTAACTTCTCGTACCAGTGAGATTGAGAATTCTCAAGTCCTAATGAAAGCATTACTAAGGCTGCCCCCTGCACCTCCTACCAGCCCAGACACTGATACTGTAGGATCTAGCGGGTGTAGGTACATAAGCTGGTGAGAACCCCACTGTGACAGCCCTACCACTACCTGAGGAAGAAACACCCCAGGCTGCTGGCACATGGAGCACTGCAGGTGACCAGGCTCCTGCCCAGCCGCAGGCAGGAGATGACCCCATGGTATCAGCAATCAGGGACTTTGTCTACATGCACAGCGAGGAACAGGAATTGCAGACACGCATGCAGGACGCAATGGCCCCATTGCCCAGAAGCTACAACAAAGCATGCAGCAAATCATGCAACCATCCATCTGCCTCCATGGACAGGTTGGCAGCTGCCATGGAGTGCCAGGTCCAGCATTCTCTGGGGCTGCTGGAGAGGCATGCACACTCTATCGCTCCATGCATTCAATCGTCAGGACTGAAGGCTTGGTAACAGGGTAGGGGTGGAGTACAAACCATGACCTCATGATACAAGGTCTGCAAATCAGACAGGGCAACAAAGAGACCATGTTTAAAGGTTTGGTCATCACTCTCAGTTTTTGCTTTAATATTCCTGATGTTAACATTTGTCTGCTTGTGAATCTCTGTGTAGGTGCTGAATGAATTTTCACATCATCTGACAGCACATCATGGCCACACATGAGGTTCCAAGGATAGAAATCTGTGCTGAGAGCCGAGTGCACCATGGGTAGCAGGGCAAACAATATCCATTTGGTCACAGTGGCGCCTTTGTCCCTCCTCATTCAATAATCTTTATTATTGTTACAAAAGATAAGTAAGGAAAGGAATTTTAAAAAAACTTTATCATTATATTAGGACCAACAAGTTAGTCAAGACCAAAGTACTCCCTTAAAAACTGATAATGACATTTTCAGTGCAAAGGGGGAAGTGTTTAATAATTATGTTGCATCAATATTAATAGTGGATGATAGTAATCAAGGCACTCTGCGCCCTAAAACTGGAAATCAGTCCAGAATCATTTGAGTATGGTGGGAGAAGAAGGGTAAACAAGGAAGTTAAAGAGTATTAAGCTAACATTGGTGTTGACAAGCTCTTAAAATTCATAACTGAAGGCAAAATTATTGTGAATGTAAAAATGCATTGGTTAATCAAAGGGAGCTGCCACATATTTGTTGAAAGTAAAAGTAGTATCAAGTATGTAAAAGTAAATAAAATCCCTGAAAATGAAAATGCAAGTAGATAAAGCTATTGAAGTGGTCAAGTACAATATTAATTTAATAAATAGAGGAATAAACACAAAAGTAAAGAAGTCTTGACAAATGTTTCCAAAATATTGTTTCGACCGCAGTAAGGCATTAATATGGCATTTTCAGCACTCATTTGTGGAATGGACTTTAAAGCCAAATACAACTTACAATGTAGATTCATCAGGTGATGTTAAATTTTAGTAAGTTATAGGAATGAGTAGATACTCAAGGTTCTAGGATTATTTTTATTGGATGAGAAAAGACTGAGGAGGTTCAATTGAGTTTTTTAAAAATGTGGAGATTTATTTAACAAATATTTCCTCAGATGATCAACCATCTGATGAAGGAGCGATGCTCCGAAAGCTAGTGCTTCTAATTAAACCTGTTGGACTATAACCTTGTGTTGTGTGGGATTTTTAACTTTGTAAATTAAGGATGTTGAGTTGAACAACTTAAAAGTTAATTTCCACACAGCACAATGAGTATAAAGTTCATTAATACATTCAGAGGAGAAATGGGTAGATCCCTGGTTCAACAGGGTAATGGACAAGAGATGCAGGAGTTGAAGATGTAACCTATCTCTGGATCTAAATAACAGAGGAATAAAGGTTGTTAGTGGAATACGCACAACTGATCTGGATGGATCCAGCTTTTAATGCACTCAAGAAGCTCAGCATACACCCAGAATAGAATAGCATTGTGGACCAGACCAAAGTCCCTCAAAATATGTTAAGAAAATTACCTATACCGTAATTTCTTCTTATTTTAAAGGTGAGAGTGTAAAGTGTTGTGTTCCAGATGCAGTTTGATTGGCAAACCACAGATTTGAAACAAACCCGCTTTATTCATACTCTATAATTAAAATACAGATAAAATAAAAACAAAAGAATTGGCTTAACTTTAATTCTATTAAAATGTTTGACAAAATAATATATATAAACTACCACAAATTAATTATTCCAATATGGTAACATCCCATAAACACACCCTCGGCAAAAACAAATTCAGTGCAATAGATTGTCTCACATGTAATTCTAGCAGCAGGAAGAGACCTCCAACTGTAACAGGGAGAGGAACAAGAGCTTTCACATCCAGCTTCAAGACTCCAGCAGCTGCTACTGAAGGAAAAAACTAAAAAAATTCCTGATTCTGTGGGAATTTGACTCCACCCATTCAGGCTGCTTCTATTGTTCCAACTTTTAAAAGAAATTCAAGGCCTCAAGAGCTATTTACTTCATTGGCTTTGCAGCAGACTGTTCTATACCTCTGTCTCAACCTTTCTTCATTAAAAAAAAACCAAGGACAAAATACACCTTTTAAAGCCATAGTATTGTCACAGTAGTTAATTGAAAATTGTGCACCTGCTACTAAAGAGGACAATCTAACTGAAGGATGAGGAACACTCTTTTAAATTTGAACACAGAATGTGCATGTTAGGCCAGCATTTAATACCCATACCTAATTGCCCAGAGGGGTCAATCAATCACATTGTAGTGGGTATGGAGTCACATGTAGGCCAGATCACATTCAGGTAGCAGATTTTCCTTCCCTAAAGGGGAGTAATGAGCAAAAGTTTTTTTTTGCCTTTCCTGACAATTAGCAACAGTTTCGTGGTCATCATTAGACTTGTAATTCCAGGATTTTATTGAATTCAAATTCCATCATCTCCCAAGGCAATATTCAACCCTAAGCCCTCAGAACATTACCTAGTCTGTAGATAACAAACTAAGCTGATACCGCCAAACCATTGCCTCGCATGTGCAAGATTAAAGTCAAAAAGTGAGGCATTAGGAATAAGCACGACTGCTTTCTCAAAAGTGTTAATAATGTTAATGGGTCAAATAGCTTTCTCCTGTACCTAAATCTCTATGATTCTATACTGATGAGAAATATATTAATGATTATTTCAAAATAAATTAATAGTTGCTGGAAAATGTTAGAAATATTCAGCTGGTTTGGCAGCATTTGTGGAGAGAGAAATAGTTCATGTTTCAGGTCTGAGACTCAATTTAGGAACTTTCAAATTTTTGATAATATTGGTTCGTGCTGTAATTTCAACCCCTAACTCTAGAATATTACAGAATCATCACCCTGCATTTGTTTCATTATTCCTGGAACCCTTTTGAAAGCATATCAGGGTAAATGCTGTAATTTATTTTTTCCAATGTTCAGGGAAGTTCTGCAGTATGCATTATCTTAAGGCTAGTATTAATACTGAGCAAACTGTCCATAAAGGAAGAGATAATGGCAAGTCATTTCCAATATTTCATTTTAAGCATAGATTCTGTCCTAGAAAGATGTTATGAGGAAGCAGAAGGAGATATCTCCAAGGCTAACTTGAGCAAAATTTGCTGACTGCAAAAAATAAATATTGTTATTTATATCAGCTGGAAGCCTAAAACTAACAATTTTGATTGAGATAGTCATAAGGAAATGATCTGTATTTAGATTAGCCAGCCTAGTTCCAGTGAAATCACATGTTGCGTGTGGCTTGCACATCATTATTCAGTGCCAGACCCACTTTGCAACTCTTGCATCCAATTGATGGCTTAGTGGTATTATTGCTGGATTGTTAATCTACAGACCCAGAAAATGTTTTGGGGATCTGGGTTCAAATCCTGCCACAGCAGATGGTGGAGTTTGAATCCAATAAAAAGGGAAAATGTAGAGTTAGTCTAATGATGATCGTGAATCCATTGCCAGGAAAGATCTACGTGGTTTGCTTAGGTCCTTTAACGAAGGAAACTGCCCTACAACCACATGGGATTAATGTGGATTTCACCAGTTTCCTCATTTCCCCTGTCCCAGTCCCAAGCCTCCAACTTGGCACTGCCCTCTTGACCTGTCCATTGTCTTCCCCATCTATTCGCTCCAACCTATCACCTTCATCTATCTCTTGCACTCTCAGCTATCTTCCCCCTAGCCCCACCCCCTCCCATTTATTTCTCAGCTTCCCAGCCCGGCCCACAAGCCTCATTCCTGATGAAGGGCTTATGCCCGAAGCGTCGATTCTCCCGCTCCTTGGATGCTGCCTGACCTGCTGCACTTTTCCAGCACCACACTCTCGACTCTGATCTCCAGTCCTCATTTTCTCCTCCTTACCTGGTCTGGCCTACATGTGACTATAGATGCCACTGCAATGTGGTTCAGTCTTAACTGGCCTCTGGATAATAGATGCTGCCGAGCCAGCAACGCCCTCATCCTGTGAATGAATAAAGGAAAAATTTCTCTTTCCAATTGCTCAGTGTGGTATTCTCCTGGTTATCAATTGTGAACTGGTTTCCCTAATAATTCGAGGGACTTACAAAAATACATAGAATTGCACAGAATTATGTCCACTATAGAGCACAATACAAAGGCATTTCAATCAACTATGTATTCCTTTTTAATTTGAACACCTTTGAATAGATTACATATATTTTGTGACCGATAGTGACATTAAACTGATGGAAGAACTTTTATGAACAGGGTATGGGAAATGGAAAAACAGTCAAGTGAGAAATAAATATACTAGTTGTACTGGAGTTCCTTTTTCAGATATACAAGACAAGTCAGACTAGTACAAATCAATTTCAAGTTTTACTGGATTTTTTTCTTTACCTCTAAATCTCTGACCACTTCCTGTTTTTGGTATCTATTCTTCAGAGAAATGTTTGATATATCTTGCATGCCAAAATCTCTTTATTATTCCAATTTCAAAAATAAATGGAATCCGTTACTTTATAATTTCTCGAAAGTTAGTCAATGTAATCACTCCAATTATAGCGCCATCCAGTGGGCATCATTACTTATGGTTGCAAAAGTGGAATATTATTCAAATCATAAAATAGCATGCATGCTGTCTGCCGTCTTTTTTGTCCTAGCAATTGCCACACCATACCCCACTTCATGTCCACAGTCCCATTCCTCATTATGTCCATTCTTCCCAGTCTCGTTCCATTGATATGTTCAATTTCTCTGAAGGCAATTCTTCTCCTCACAATCTCTTTAATATTCACCTCCTGTTTAATCGGCATCCAGCACCACTCACATATTCTGCACTTGCATTCACAAAATCATAATCTTCCCTCCAATTCCCAGTTTGAAGTGAGATTTGGATTGAGGCAATTCCATAAAGAAGCAGGGCAGTCCTAACTTTCCTTATATTCCAGAAATTGCTCCAGTCAGTTTGGAAGAACTGCAATTTAGAGATAAAGAGATCAAGGTAGGGGGAAGAATCCAAGATGCATGAAGTAGAAGGGAAAAAAAAAGTGAATTCATCTCTCACATATCTTTGGCTACTGTCTGTTGCTCAAGACAAACAATATCCATTTCTATGAAGTCTAATGCTGGGCCGTTTCCTCAATGTCAGCGCGTTTAGATTTAATGTTGTTTGAGTCACACCAAGTCTCAATTGTAATGCTTCGCCTAACATCAAGTTTTTGTTCTGTTACCTGCAAACCTTACTAAAAGTCAGCCCTTTTGACCTAAAAGTAATACATATTTCCTCTTTTTCAAGATGGACAGGGTCCTTTAACTGCATTTCCAGGGATTTCACTACAATGTCAAGCTTTCTCTGAGAGCATATCAACATCTAAATCTAGCATTGCTGAACCTGTCAGTGCTTTACTTGTTCTTTCTGATATTACTCCCATATGTTATCGATCGTTTATTGATAAAGAAAGTTATCCTCTGCAGAGTTGCTATCTAATGAATGTTGGCTCTGCCATAACAAATCATGAAATATATTTGGATTTGGAAAATAAACTCCAGAATATTGCCACCCAATTAGATCATGAATGTCAACAAAACAAGAGTTAGTATTAAGTTTATATAATCTAGCCTAATACAAGACCAGCTGAGTCAGTAATCTCTCCTCTTTGCAAAATTAGCCCAACTTCACCAGCAATGGATTTCTACAAATTGCAGTCGTATTCGGGAAAGGAAGAAATTAAAAACTTTGCACTTTTAAGAACAACACTCTGGAGAAATACCTACTTATTTTGCATGCTCCCTTCAAAGCTTTTATGCTCAGATGAGAAGGTAGTCTGCAGGGCTTCTATTGGATAAAGCGAGGTTTTATCACTAAGCAGTGGCCAAGACCTCCCTCTTACTGTGAAAAATGGAGGTGAAGACAGGATCAGGATTGCAGTTGGGGGTGACTCAAAGGTCACGTATCTCATTGAAACTCGCTCTATCAGAATGCTCAAGAGCTGTCCAGGATCAAAATATCAGAGTGACTGCCTTCAGGAAAGGTAAAGTAAGAGTCAAAAAGGTCTACAGCACAGAAAGAGGCTGTTTGGCCCATCGAGTCTCTGCCAAACAGCCACCAAACACTTGGAAAACATTTGGAAAATAAACACACTTGTTTTCATTACAGTATTATCACATGAAACATCCACAAACAGGATATTCGAAAGAAAATGTTCAGAATTATTGAAGAAATAAACAAAGAGAAATGCGATTCTATCTGCTTAAAGATAACACCCGAATATATTGGGCGGCACGGTGGCACAGTGGTTAGCACTGCTGCCTCGCAGCGCCGGAGACCCGGGTTCAATTCCCACCTCAGGCGACTGACTGTGTGGAGTTTGCACATTCTCCCCGTGTCTGCGTGGGTTTCCTCCGGGTGCTCTGGTTTCCTCCCACAGTCCAAAAGATGTGCAGGTCAGGTGAATTGGCCATGCTAAATTGCCCGTAGTGTTAGGTAAGGGGTAGATGTAGATGTAGGGGTATGGGTGGGTTACGCTTCGGCGGGGCGGTGTGGACTTGTTGGGCCGAAGGGCCTGTTTCCACACTGTAAGTAATCTAATCTAATATATGGAGAAAATTTCCTTGCGAAACTTTAATGAGCAGTTAAAAGCAACTGTGTGGGTCCACAATATCCAACAATAGCATATCTTTGCTGTTTAAGAAGTGAGTGACTTTATCTATTCAGTTACACCAGATGTTCACATAGAAACTTCACAGCAAGTGTCAGAAACTGAGCGTTCACCCACTCTACTGTCAGGATGACAATGATGCCTGCCGCAGATTCAACAGTCCTACTATCCGACGTGCAGTGATCTAACACAGCCTCAGAAAACCATCTGAGCCGACTTACATTCAACAGTTTCAAATTTGCAAAAGTGGGTGAAGAGTGGTTGTTTTTAGTTTTGGTTTTAAAGAAGAGTGGGTGGGGCAACTGCACTTTTGAAATTCTGTGCCTGCGCTAGGGTGTGGTAGGAAGGTGTGGACAGGGTGGTGTTGGGGCTGGGAATGTACACAAAACTTATTTCTGTTTTCTATTGGGGTTTGGTGTCTGATCACAGATGACCAGATCAAAACATTGTGGGTGGATGAAACTGTTTGGTCAGGATATGGCATCCAGTTTAATGTTTGTCTTGTGTGATACCTTGTTTTGAGCCATGTGATGCATTCAGTCGAAACTCCAGCTACTTTCACATCTTTTCACAAGTGTTGCTTTGAACGAAACAAATCATGACCTGGTCCAATAGCTATGCCAGATTGAGTTTAATTTTCAACAATGAATTGTAGTTTAGTAATATGTAAAGATCAATCAAGTTGACATTATATTCTGTTGGTGAGGAAGACCCTGGTGTCACACCCCTGTGGACCTTTTAGTTTGACTGCGGTCGCATTCCTCTGGTCAGATGAGATTCATCAAATGGCCCAAGGCTCATTGGTGGAGAAGAACCACTGTTATGAATAGCTTTCTTAAATTTGTGAGAAGAGCATTTTGAAGAAACAGCTTTGGGTTTGAAGCTGTACAGCTTACGTGCATTTTGAGAGCCAATCACTTTTTGACGCCCAGCTTAGAACAGGGGAAGAGTTGGGGGAGGGTGGTGGAGAGCAGTCTGTGTCCAATTCTACCCAAGATTTAATCATTAAAAATATTCTAGCTGAAATTTACTCCAACTGAGCCTCAAGAGTAACTCCAAACATTCTGCTTTTAAATCTTTAATTCAGAATCACATTGCGAAATGGAAGAGCTTTAGCTGTTGAACCACAGTAAGGACAACCACTAACTGACTGGAAACAGAGCAAAGTTTTGATAAAAAGCTAGAACGATACCTGCCTGGCAACATGCCAATCTTGCTATTGTCTTAGTGAGTAATAAAATGAGTTGAACAAGAATTGATTGAATCAATCTCAGAGGCTAATGTAATAAGAGTCGCAAATTTTGGATTAGCTTGAAAAAGACAACTTGGATCCCATTTAGATATTTTACAATTTAGGCTAATGTGAGCCTTTAAAATTCAGTGATGCACAGAACCTTAAAGGCCATGTTTTATTCCATTCACATCACAAATGAAACATATTTGCATTGAACTTGATGATAGAAACTAGTTTCACCACAATGCAGATCAAGCCTTTGCTGTCTGGTTTATTCAACACATAGTCAAACAGTCTGGGCCAAGTTTTTGTCTGGGCTTGGGAAAACCCACCCTGACCAAAATGAGCTTCAATCATCAATTTCCATTGTTTTCAACCTCTTTAATAGGAAACACCAGCTAACCAGCAATGCAATTTCACTTTGATGAACAGACGTTCATAAGCACATAACCATCATTATGGTGTGTGATCAAATAAATAACTTCAACTGATATGGAACTTCTAACATAAAATTGTTGGCAGAGCACTTTGAAGGGATTCCAGGGAAACAAATATTAGAAAAGAGACCTAAAAGTTAAGAACACCAATGGGCTTTAAGAGGAGGAAAGGAAATTAGAGAAGCAAAGGGGCTTGGGGAGACAATTTAGGTTCTAAGATGGCTGATATCATTGGCAACAATATGGTGGAAAGTGAAATCCACATACATAGAACCCCTAAAATGTAAAAACAGGCTATTCAGCCCAACAAGCACACCACCCATCTGAAGAGCATCCCATCCAGACCCACACCCTACCCTATCCCTATATCCCTGCATTTCCCATGGCTAACCCACCCAACCTATACATTCCTGAATACTTTGGGTAATTTCGCATGGCGAATCCACCTAACCTGCACATCCTTGGACTGTGATAGGAAACCGGAGCACCCGACAGAAACCCGTCATAAACTCAGGACTGGGAATTAGGGTCGTGGTTGTAGGGTTGGATTGTGTTACAGAGTTAAGGGGGAGTGAACCCCCTTAATGAAATTCAAGTGCAAAGATGAGAATATTAAACTGGAAACATTACGCATGTGAGCCAAGACAAGAGGCCAACAGGAATTAATGCAGGAACATCAGGTTACTTTCTGATGGAGAGAATGGGAGGACAGAAGCTCAGCATTGTGCCAAAGAGACAGGGGTAGTTACTTACAGTTCAACACAGTTTGGAAAAGTAGCTACAAAGTGGAATCATGGGGAGGCCCATGTTTCCAGCCTTTAGCTGGGGAGATTGCACCACATCCAAAACTGGGGATGTGAGACAGGATGAAAGCAAGGAGTGTGTCAAACAAGTGGAAAGTTGATTTTGCCAGGAGGTAGACAACAGGTTCTCAGGTAGATCCTGAATGAGTTTGTTATAAAATTTGCTGATAACAGCAGTAGAGCATGTTGTGAAAAGGACAAGAGGAGACTGTGAGGGATATAGACAAACAAAGTGAGAGGGCAAAAAAATGGCAGATGGAATACACATGTCTATATGTGGGCCTAACCCTTTTGGAAGGAAGAACAGAAAAGTAGCGTATTATGTAAATGGAGAGAGATTGCAGAATTTCGCATTACAGAGCATTCTGGGTGGCCTTATACATGAATCACAAAATGTTACTCTGCAGGGACAGCAAATGATTAGAAAGGCAAGTGGGATGTTGTTGTTTATTGTGAGGAGTGTGAAGTAGAAAAGTAGGGATGTTTTCTGCAGTAGTAACAGGCAATGGTGCAACCTGGAGCACTGTGAATAGTCTTGGTCTCCTTATTTAAGATATAATTGCATTTGGTGCAGTGTGGGGAAGGTGCACTCAACTGATTCTGGGAATGAGGAATGAGGTTAAGCGGTAATATTAGGGTTAGGATTGTTTAGTAAGAAAAGGTTGAGCCTGTGCATATTAGAGTTTTGAAGAATGAAAGGTGATCTTATTGAAATAGAAAAGATCCTGTGGAGACATGATACAGTGGATGCAAAAAGTATTTTTCCCCTTGTGGGAGAGACTAGAATTGGGGGATATAGTTTAAAATTAAGAGGGTCACACATTCAGCATGAAGATGTAGAGAATTTATTTCTCTCGAAGCGCCATTAGTCTGTGGAATTCTCTTCCCCAGACAGCAGTGGTGTCAGGGTCATTGAATATTTTTAAAACTAAAATAGATAAATACTAGCCAAACACAGGAAGTAAAGTATTTAGGGGGACAGACAGGAATGTGGAAGCCACAAGAAGATCAGCCATAGAATAGAATCCTTACAGTGTGAAAGCAGGCCATTCAGCCCATTGAGTTCACACTGATCCTCTGTAGAGCATTCAACCCAGACTCACCCCTCTGAAGTCTTGCATTTGCCATGTCTTACCCACTAGCCTGCACACCTCTGGACACGATGGACAATTCAGCATGGCCAATTCACCTAATCTGCAAACCTTTGGACTATGGGACAAAACCAGAACACCTGGAGAAAGCCGACACAGAGGCAGGGAGAACATGCAAACTCCATGCAGAGAGTCACCCGAGATTGAAATTGAACCTGGCAGCGTGAGACAGCAGTGCTAACCACTGAGCCAGTGTGCTGCCATGATCTCATCAAATGTCAAATTAAGCTAAAGGGTCCAAATGATCAATTCTATTCTGAATTCACGTGTTTTTGTTTTCATATGGGTCTGTAAATAATAGCTATTTCTGGCAATGTCTTGACAAATATCAAATGGGCAAAAGTAGAAATACATGACGGCAATCCCATAGATCTGAAGTAATTGCACTGAAAGGAATAGAAAAGTTACAGCACATCCAGTCTATCGTGCCTGGACTGATCGGTGCAGTCAACAGTGCCAAAGGCTGAGGGGAGTCAAGGTTGGTGAGGAAGGATAATGAACTGTGCTCACAGAAACAGCTAATGTCATGTTTGACTTTGATTAGGGTCATTTTGCTGCCACGTTGGGGTTGAAATCTGGATTAGAGCGATTCAGGCAAGGAGTTACAAGTGAAATGTGGACAAAGGTGTAGAGAAAGACAAACCAGAATGATTCCAGAATGAAGGATTCTAGTGACAAGTTGATTCTGGAGAAGCTGGGTCATTCTTCTTGGAGTCGCAAAGAATGATAGTTCTGGTGAATATTGATCAGATTATGATGGATTGAGATATGAGATAGACACAGCAAAACAGTTATCATTAACTAATGGTCCAAGGATTGTGTGCATAGATTTAAATTATTGAGCAACAGATTCAAGGGAAATGAGAGGAATTTTAATTTAAACACAATGAGTAGACAATGGTTTCAAAGACTAACTGAAAAAGAGGTTGTAGATGGCGTAGTACTTTGCAATAAAATTCAAGATGCTCGGTGATGTTAACGTGGTCATTGTTGTTGCAGGTACCAAGAATTCATAACAAGCACTATATGTTTTAGTTTTTCATATTGTGATCCAACTAAAAGTCCTCATGAAATGGAAAGCAACAATATTCTTTCTCAGACAGGGTGACGAGAAACCAAAGCCAGTTTTCAGACTCAACACAAGTTTTCCCCAAGTTCTGTTATTAAGTTTTAATGTTCCCTGGAGACAACAACACAAATTTGCATTTATATGGCACCTTCAATGTAGTGAAACATATCCCCAGACATTTCGCAAGCATATGATCGTGCAAATTCTGACCATGAGCTATATGTTTATCCTGTCCTGAAGAATGGTTACACCCAAAACATCGATTTCTGCATCTCCTGATGCTGCCTGCCTTGCTGTGTTCCCCCAGCCTCCTGATTCTGCCTGGCTCGCTGTGTTCTCCCAGCCTCCTGATGCTGCCTGGCTTGCTGTGTTCTCCCAGGTTCCTGATACTACCTGGCTGGTTGTGTTTTCCCAGCCTCCTGAAGCTGCCTGCCTTGCTGTGTTCTCCCAGTCTCCTAATGCTGCCTGGCTTGCTGTGTTCTCCCAGACTCCTGATACTACCTGGCTTGCCGTGTTCTCCCAGCCTCCTGATGCTGCCTGCCTTGCCGTGTTCTCCCAGTCTCCTGCTGGTCCACATGTATACCTTGTAGCAGGTGACCAAAAGCTTGATCAAGGAGTTAGGTTTTAAGAAGCAACTTCGAGAACCTCAGCAGAGAATTTCAAGGTGTACGGCCTGAATGGGTGAAGCCACTGTCATTGGCGGTACAGCATTGAAAATCTGGGTTACATAAAAAGCCAGAAGTGAAGTGGCATAGACATCTCAGATGAGTGTAGAGTGGGAGGACATTACAGCAACAGAGTCATAGTCATAGAAATGTACAACACGGAAACAGACCCTTCAATCCAACTCATCCATGCCCACCAGATTTCTTAAATTAATCTAGTCCCATTTGTCAGCACTTAGTCCACATCCCTCCAAACCCTTCCTATTCATATATCCATCCAGATGCCTTTTACATGTTGCAGTTGTACCAGCCTCCACCACTTTTCTGGCAGCTCATTTCATACATTCACCACCCTCTGAATGAAAACGTTGCCCCTTAGGTTCCTTTTAAATAGAGGATTGTTCATGGAGGGGTTTTTGGGGGACTGTACAATGGTGTGGCAGCTGGAAAAGTGTAAAGCCCATCATTTTCCTGACCTCTCATTCCCCCATTCCAGTTAAGTGCAGGACAGGAATGATCAAGGACTGTTTTTCTGCTCAAAGACCAATTGGAGCCCGTAAATGGCAATTAAGGGGCAGAAGGGCCTCAGTCGTCTGTTGCTGATTGGGTAAATGGTGAGTGGAGGGTGGATTGATTATTCAGGTCATACAATCAAACCACCAAATATTGCCACATGGACCTGCCAACCTGGGAGGGTTAACTTTCCCACATTGGCACCCTGTGCCCATTGGGGCTAAGAGCTGCTCTCCTACAATAGGATACCCCTCCCCAGCCTTTAAACCATGCATCCTCACCAGGGGTTTACCACCACCAAGCCTACCCAACTTACCTCAGTTCCAGACAGGGACTCCTCTTGCTTCAGCATCCTGCAATACCAGCGGCAGCCACTGCTCAAGGTGTTGCTGTTTGTGATGGCAGAACTCCGATATGGAGGTTCCTCACTGTAAAGGACCAGGAATCTGGTGCTGGCCAGGCAGTGCCTGAATGTCTCTTATCTGCAGCAGAGCACCCAGGAATGACCCAACAGGGATTCACTCCCCAGCCACCAGCTCTCCAGCTGCCTGGATTAGAGAGAATGAGCTATAAGGAGAGGCTAGAAAAACTCAGGTTGTTTTCTCTGGACTGGCAGAGGCTGAGAAGAGACTTGATAGAGGTCTATAAAATTATGAGATGCATAGATAGGGTTGACAGTTAGAATCTTTCTCCCAGAGTTGAAATATCTAAAACTAAGGGGCATGCATTTAAGGTAGGAGGGGAAAAATTCAAAGGAGATGTGAGGGGCAAGTTATTTACATAGAGAGTGATAGGAGTCTAGAACATGCTGCTGGGGTGGTGGTGGAGACAGAGACTTTTAGATAAATATATGAATATGCAAGGAATGGAGGGATATAGACCAAGAGCAGGCAGAAGGGATTAGTTTAATTTGTTGTCATGTACGGCACAACATCGTGGGCTGAAGGGCCCATTCTTGTGCTGTGCAATTCTATGTTCTATGTCGATTCGCTTTGTGTGAGGGTCTAGGACCAGAGGCATATTCTCAGAATAAAGGGTCACCCATTTAAGACAGAGATAAGGAGGTTAGTGAATCGGTGGAACTCTTAACTGCAGAGGACTTTTGAGGC
This sequence comes from Chiloscyllium punctatum, assembly GCF_047496795.1. Lineage (NCBI taxonomy): Eukaryota > Metazoa > Chordata > Chondrichthyes > Orectolobiformes > Hemiscylliidae > Chiloscyllium > Chiloscyllium punctatum. The sequence continues at coordinate 50,000,775 of NC_092783.1, forward strand.
TGGGTTATTAAATATAACCAATGCTAGAATAAATACATTTTTAATCAAGAGTTATGGGCCAAGGCAGGAAAGTGGAATTGAGGATTATCAGATCAGTCTTGATCTCATTGAATGGCAGAGCAGACTCGATGGGCTGAATGGCTTGCTTCTACTCTGATGGTCTGGATCATCACAGACACCATGGCATGGAGGAGGGGGCAATCAGTTTGAGAATGCTGGCCAAAACCTTCAGATGTAAAGCTACGGGAGCATGTTCTCCACAGACAAGAAGAAAAGACCTATGCGTAAATATAAAAGTTGTTTTGAGAGACCACAAGGATCATGCAGGTGGGGAATGAAGTGCTAGAATAGTACAGTAATTGGCCCGCTCAGACGCTGTGGTTAAAATTCATTATCAGGGGGTTGCCGGGACACCTGTGCTGTGTTTGCGTTCATTGTAGTCGATGCATTCACTGTGTGACAAATGGAAAGTTAATGTCCGTTAGAGAGGACTGTGAGCCCTCACCTTCATCATGCAGGCATAAACCACGAGCATAAAAAATGTTTCCATCTTCTCTTTGCCACCCACCCCTGTCAGAGCAGTTCAGTAGACCTCTACATCTCTGACCCCGTCAGGGCCAACATTTGGACAAATCAAGTAGGAACATATGGGACTTCTCTGGGTAAACAAAATGGCCAAATGATTAATCATGATGAATCACAGAGTTATTATGTCAGCAAAAGAGACCAATCAGCTCATCATGCCTGTACCAGTGCCATTACCCAGTGCCAATCTCCTGTCGTTTCCCCATGTCCCTGCGCACCATCTCTATCTATATAATCATCAAATGCCCTCTTGAATGACTAAATTAAACCTGCCTCACCACATTTCCAGATAGGGCTATCAATACCTTAACTTTTTCAAACATCACCCTTACTTCGCTCGCCCATCATTTTAAATCTAAGCCCTTTTGTTCTTGTCTCTTTAATGAGTGGTGAAAATGTGTTGCTGGAGAAGCATCATCCAAGGAACAGGAGAATCGACGTTTCGGGCATCAGCCTTTCTTCAGGCATCTCCAGCATCTGCAGTCCTCACTTTCTCCTCTTTAAGGAGTGCGAACAGCTTCTCCTTATCTACTGTATCCAGTCACCTCAGTATTTTGAAAACCTCAACCAAATCTCCTTTCAGCCTTCTTCATTCTAAGGAGAAGTGCCCCAACTTCTTTAATCCAATCTTCATAACTGATGTTTCCAATTCCTGGAACAATTCTTGTAAACATACAGGAAGTTCTTCTATAACACGATAACTGTGTGCTTGTGCAACCCTGCATTATAGATAAATCGTGCTTTAGAAACAGCACGTAAAATGTTGGTGATGTAATTGCGTTACAGCCAACACATGTTTTAAAAGTTTGTGCATTAGAAACAGCATCCCCAATTCATCAATTACATTACAGCAAATTTGTATTAATGAAACACACGTTATAGCAGAACAATCTGTATGAGATGGAGCTGTAAAAATTTATCCTAATTAAAACAATATGCAGCACAAAATATGCTTTGGTATTATCCTACTAGGCACATCTAATGCTACATTGATCAGCATTTCACACTTAATATTCAATAATCTACCTGGTATCATTTGAATAACAAATTATTTCAATAGATGTGTTTGAAGCAGGTATACAATATTGCATTACAGGTGCAATAAGCTAGGATTTGACAGCGTGGTTACCAAAGAAACATTTTAACATGATACTCAGAAACAATTACTCGAATGATCACTGGATACCAATATGAATTAAGTGATCTGAGCTCGGATAACAGTTGGAGAGCTATGATTAGCTTGCAGTACTCTGCTGGGGAAATCACTTGAAGTTCCCATCTTTAATAGCAATCGAAGTATATAGGTCTGGAAGGAGTCCAAAAGCAAGAAGACCTATTAGTATTTACATCCTTGGTTTCCATGAAGTGAATGGTTAGCTCAGTGAGATGCAGGAGTGTTGGGGTTATAAATTGGCAAAAAAAAGGAGAATCATTCCTTCCATAGTATCTTCCAAATCCCTACTGCCTAGAGGGATAAGGAAAGCAGACTCATGTGAGTGTCACCACCTTCAAGTTTTCTTCCAAACCACACACCATCCTGACTTGCAATTCTATTGGCGTAGCTTCACTGTCACTTGATCAAAATCCTGCAATTCCCTTCCTAACAGCATGTGCCTGTATCTGTACTTCCATCACCCTAAAGGAAGTAGTGAACCTAAAATAAAATCACAATACTGTTTTTTATTCAATCATGGGATGCAGCATTTATTGCCTATCCCTAGTAAAGGTGATTGTCTACTGTCTTCTTGAACTGCTACAGCCCATTTAGGTTTGGGATGCTACAATGCTATTAGGGAGAGAGCTCCAGGATTTTGATCCAGTGACACTAAGGAAACAGGGATATATTTCCAAGTCAGGATGATGTGTGTGGCTCGGGGGGAAATTTTCAGGTCATGTCCTTCTGGATGGAAGTGGTTTTGTGTTGCCTAATGTACTGGGTCTCCTGGAGCTCCATTTGGAAGTATAAAAGACAGGTTGACCCTATATGTTGCAATTTTCCTGCTTTTTCCTCCTGGGACATGCACTGCAAGACTTTAAGAAAACACCTTACATTCTCTAGGGCAAGTAGGGATTGGCAACTAAAGTGATGCAACTCTGCTAACAATGGTCACATCCTATAAAAAGATTTTTCAAACAGCTCTCCTGTTATGAAAATCCATAAATTTCTAGTATTATCCTAAATCTTCTCTACACCCTCTCCAGTGTTCTGCATTCTGTACCTGAACTGCTGTAAGATGGTCTATCTAAGTTTGAATAGAGCACAATGTCCTTCCTTTTTTCAATTCTATCCCTCTAAATGAAAAGCCTAATGCTTGATTTGCAACTTTGTGGCGTGGTTAATAGGTGGGGAAGCTCTTGCAATAATGTACTCATTTAATTTGATTTAATCTGATTTAATCTGATCTCATTTAATCTTTGTTCCTCTCTTACCTGCAGACTCACATTTTCCAAGTTATAAGAAACATGTCTAACCTACCTACCACAATGTATTGTCATTTATTTATCTATGAGAATTTTATTTGCCAAATTCTTGACCATTCTGAAAGTTTACAACAGAAAGAACTTCAAAACCAGAAAGATAATTGGCTAATTGAGATGATTTAAGCAGGTGGAGTTCTGACAATTGGTATATGAATCCTTTTCAACCCAATATCTAAGAAGCTTGGCAAAAGAGTGGTCACACTCAATTTAGTTGTGAGGAATGAACCAGATCAGACAAGAGGATTAAAATTAGGAGGTATCTAATATACAGTCAGATTGGAGGAGGTTGGTCAGTGTGACTGCTATGGGGATCCTATGTCTCAGCCTCTACCTCTGAGTCTGAAGCTCAAGATTCAAACCCCACTCTTGGAGTTGCCCATGGAAGGAGTATTCATGATGTAGTTCCACAGTGTGATAATCCACCAGCTAATCCTTCCACCACCCCACCACCATCCCTTAGAGGGTGTGAGAAGTTAGAAAACAAATAAAGTGATGAACAGATGCTGGTCAGTGTGATTTGCGAATGCTGCATTAGCTGTCACAGAATATGTTTTGAGAAGAGTTGAAGAAGAGACATATCAGATTTGAAATGTTAACTCTGTTTCTCTCTCTATAGATGCTGCTGGACCTGCTGGGTATCACTAGCATTCCACTTTGTTACAGAATATGATTGGTTACTTCTAATTAGAGTGACTCTATAGTGCTGATTAGTATAAACGCCAGTTGTAGCTCCACAAAATTAGTACTCAGAAACATCCTGAAAAAATAATGGTCTATTAATAGTATAAAAATTTTGCCTTTCTCACTGACAGTGCCCACACATCCTGACACCACATGATACAGCTTATTCATTTAAAGATTATATTAAAGTTACTCATTTTTTGTATTTTTTTAATGAAAAGTCCCTTTTGAATAATCATTCATTTCTTTAAAAAAGATACAAAAATATTCTCAACTGATAAATAAAAACTGATAAACTTTCCATTGTGACAAACACAGCTAGTCCAGAAAGTACCTCAGTAACTAAGGTACGGGTTGAAAAGCAGAGTTTCATAGAGAAAACTCCTCCCTGCTGTATGTCTTTCACTGCAAAACATAAACAGATTCATTTGAGGAGAGTCATTTTGAAAAAAAACAGTTTAGTGAAACCCTTCAATAACAACAATTTGTCTTTAAACTGTGGCATTAACATTGAAAACAGGGTGTCATATGGAGAAAGCAGGGGGTGAGAAAAGAAAAGAGGTAGAAAATGAACCAGGGCCCAAGCTATGGAGGGCAAGTCAGAGGAGGGAGACCAGTAGCTTTGTCAGAAAAGATAACATTTTATAAAGAGTTTTTAAGATGTTGAAGGAAGTGAAGAAACAAAAACTTCTGGTAAAGTGTTCCAAAGAACCGATTTGAGTTAGCAGAACGCTATGCCTCAAATGGTGAGGTTAAGAGCTGAAAAGGTAAGATACAGTCTGATATTTAGAGTTCTCCAACTAAAGATGTGGAGAATGTTTCAGTGATACAGTGATGTAAAACAGTGGAGGGATTGGAAAAAGTGAAGCAATATTATTAGCTCAGTGTGCAGGTTGAACTCAAGGAGCAGAGAACAATACAGCACAGGAACAGGCCCTTCAGTCCTGCAAGCCTGCGCTGACACGTTTTGCCCTTCCATACTAAAACTGTCTTCACTTACAGGATCCATATCCCTTTATTCCCTTCCTATTCATGTATTTGTCCAGGTGCTTCTTGTTGCTGCTATTGGTGTCTGCTTTCACCACCTCAGGTCGCCCCTCAACCTCCTGCTTTCCAGTGAAAACAAACCCAGTCTATTCAATCTTTGTTCATTGCTAAAATCCCTCATACCAGGCAACATCCTGGTAATACTTTTCTGTATCCTATTGTTGTGGTTCTGTTCGCCGCGCTGGGAATTTGTGTTGCAGACGTTTCGTGTCCTGTCTAGGTGATATCCTCAGTGCTTGGGAGCCTCCTGTGAAGCGCTTCTGTGATGTTTCCTCCAGCATTTATAGTGGTTTGTCTCTGCCGCTTCCGGTTGTCAGTTCCAGCTGTCTGCTGCAGTGGCCGGTATATTGGGTCCAGGTCAATGTGTTTGTTGATAGAATCTGTGGATGAGTGCCATACCTCTAGGAATTCCCTGGCTGTTCTCTGTTTGGCTTGTCCTATAATAGTAATGTTGTCCCAGTCGAACTCATGTTGCTTGTCATCTGTGTGTGTGGCTACTAAGGATAGCTGGTCATTTCGTGGCTAGTTGGTGTTCATGGATACGGATCGTTAGCTGTCTTCCTGTTTGTCCTATGTAGTGTTTTGTGCAGTCCTGGAGAATGTCACCTAGACAGGGGATGAAATGTCTGCAACACAAATTCCCAGCTCGGCGAACAGAACCACAACAACGAGCACTCGAGCTACAAACCTTCTCACAAACTTTTCTGTATCCTCTCCAAAGCATACAGATCCTTCTGGTAGTGTGGTGGCCAGAACTGTATACAATATTCCAAGTGTGGCCTAATTAAAGGTCTATAAAGCTGCAGCATAACTTACCCATCTTATACTCAATGCTCCTTCCAATGAAAGTCAGTGTGACTGAAAAGCCAGACTCGAATGTGTGAATGAAGAAGATCCAGACACATTGAGGTCAGTTTTACAGTGAAAATGGGCTGGGACACATCCTCTCAGCTAATTTTAAATTAAAAATTGTAAAGGCAGACATCGTAGTATGAGGTTTCTTGAGATAATTGAGGCCCGATTGACATCTTAATCCAGAAGCATAAACTGGGGAACAATAGTGATTTTCCTAATATTCTAAAATAGTCTGGAACAACCGTCCGTGTCAACAAAGTAAGAATTTGCCCAATGTTGGGTCTTTCAGTCATGAAAAAGCATCTTTTCACAAGGAATTGCTCCAGGAGCCTGCAATTCTGTATGTTGAGGGTTCTGACCCCTGGTGGATAAAGGCCCTCAAGGGTATTTGCCCATTTTAGTGTCTCAATTGCTGATGGAATGGCATTGCCATCCATAAGCCTACCTGTCCCATATGTAATCAAGGTAGAGGGAAAAATAGCAGGGTCTCTGCCACTGGTCTCCCACAGCATAGATGTCCAGCCCACCACTACACTCACCTTTTATTTTCTCAACTTTCAATTTAAAAGAATTTCTGGAGGAGCAGTCGGATGACACTGGCAGTTTTGAGCAAGGCTTTTGGTGCCTGACAGAAAAAGCCATGAAGGCTAGGATCATGAAATGAGTGGCCAATAGTTGAGTGGGGATGGGAAAAGGAAATGGGTTAACAGGGAAGAGATCAACTTGAAGAGAGTGGAGTTTAATGGGAGAAGAACTGTACTGTTTGAAATAACTCCACAGAGGCTGGTCCCATCACCATCTCAGCTTTTATTCATACAGGCAGAGTACCTGACACTAATCCAGCTCACTGACCCAGACCCAGCTGTCAGAGGGAACAGAACCTCTGACACTCCAGTTTATTTTTTTTTTCTCTTTTTATTTATTTTTTCTTTTTTAAAAATTTAACCCCCACACTACCACCTAACTGCGGTAGTGCTTATTTTTTCCCCAGCACCCATGGTGTGTGTGTGTGTGCAGGTGTGAGACACAGTGAGAGACACAAAGTGCAAGAATCTTTATTCAATTTCCACCACCAGGAAGAAAGGAAAACACCCGAGTGGCCAGTGACAAGCACTGCCCTTCACATCAAAGGGCAATGCTGTGTGATCAAAAAGATGAAGGGGAGGGTGGGGATTAAATCAAAATAGAGTTGGAGGGGGAAATAATGCACCCCACTCCCTGTGGCGCCCACCTCTCCCTGAACGACTCCAGGGTGTTGGTGGACACCGCATGCTCCATCTCCAAGGACACCCGGGCTCTAACGTAACCCCGGAAGAGGGGCAGGCAGTCGGCCCTAACGACCCCCTCCACGGCCCGCTGCCTGGACCTGTTGATGGCCAGTTTGGCCAGGCCCAGGAGCAGACCCACGAGGAGGTCTTCAGACCTGCCCTCCCTCCTCCGTACCGGGTGCCTGAAGATCGACACTCCAGTTTATTTATTTTTTTTTTAGTGAAAAGACACAAAGTGCACGAATCTGTATTCAATTTCCACCACCAGGAAGACAGGAAAGACACCCGAGTGGCCAGTGACAAGCACTGCCCTTCAAACCACAGGGCAATGCTGTGTGAGCAAAACAGTGAAGGGGAGGGTAGGGACTAAATCAAAATAGAGTTGGAGGGAGAAATGATGCACTCCACTCCCTGCGGCGCCCACCTCTCCCTGAACGACTCCAGGGTGTCGGTGGACACTGCGTGCTCCTTCTCCAAGGACACCCGGGCTCTAACGTAACCCCGGAAGAGGGGCAGGCAGTCGGCCCTAACGACCCCCTCCACGGCCCGCTGCCTGGACCTGTTGATGGCCAATTTGGCCAGGCCCAGGAGCAGACCCACGAGGAGGTCCTCGGACCTGCCCTCCCTCCTCCGTACCGGGTGCCTGAAGATCGACACTCCAGTTTATATCTATCAGCCAGGTCTCCCTGATTGGACCAGATTAAAAGTCCAATCAGGGAACTCATATTCTATGAGGTCCACCTGGCTGACCTTGTTACAATCACTACACTGTTAACGAAGTGGAAGTGATTTTCTTGGTTTGGGCAAAGGCAATGAAGATATTTAGATTTGATGTTCTTCAGAAAATGCCTATTGGCTGCAGCTGCTTCCAATCTGGTTGCCAAATGTAGGAGCAAAGCGAAGCCTATAGTTCTGCATAATCTGTTATACTGATATTTCGCCAAAAACGGCTCACCATAGGAAATGAAACAGCATTGGTGCTGGTACACACAACTTCACTGATGACACAAAGTTCAAATCATACTCTTTGCCTTGTCAGTTCACAATAAGGAATCATAACAAAATTTATTCAATATTTTTCTTTTCCATTAATGATAAATGTGGTTAAATATTGTGAGTAATGAGATTCATATCCCATAATTATCACGGTTTCTCAAACACTTTATTTGTTTGGGGTGTTGTAATCTTGACTTTAATTCATGTCACATTGGCTCAGTGGATAGCATTGTTGCCTCACATCCTCGGGACTTGGGTTCGTATCCAGTGTTGGGTGACTGTGTGGAGTTTGCATGTTCTCCCCATGTCTGTGTGGGTTTCCATCAGTGCTCTACTTTTCTCCCACAGCCCACTGATGTGCAGGTTAGGTAGATTAGCCACGCTAAATTCAGAGTTAGAGGGAGACAATATGCACTGGGGTCGGTGCACACTCAGTAGGCTAAACAGTCTCTTTCCGCACTGTAAAGATTCTATAAAATTTACATTTAAAGTGTTAATTCAGACCTTTTTGAATCAATCAGCCTTCTGTAGTATTGTACTATTCTGCAACAAAATGCATCTTTAGTCAGAAAGGAGTTGGTTACTCTTCGGAGGGTCAGTGTGGACTGGTTGGGCCAAAGGGCCTGTTTCCACACTGTAGGGAATCTAATCTAATCTAATCTAATCTAAACCATCCACATTTTAACTTAATACTATGTGACTGATAGAGTTGATCATAAATTAGTCTCTTGTTGCCCCTGGAGAGGATCATGTGGTCGGGAGGGTGCAGCTCCTTAACTGTGCACTGTTCAAACTATTTTCTATTATACTGATATAACCTGAAAATTAGAGATTGGGGATCATTTAGGAATTAGGCAGGAACACTTTTCTCATGCAAAGAGGAATAGATGTTTGAAATTCTGTCTCCCAGATGTCAGCAGATAGTAGAAAACAATTGGTGCTGCCAAGATTGGTATCGTTAGATTCTTGTTGTGTAACAGTGCCTACGGAGATAGAAAGAAGGCCGGTATATGAAGTCAAGATCAGATCAGCCATAATCTAAAGGAATGTCAAAGCAGGCATGAGAGGGTCACATCACCTATCCAGTTCCTCTGTTCCAAAACTTAGCTGCAATTATAGAACTGAGTACACATGGATTACACATTGACTTTTGTCTCACAGTCCAAACATGTGCAGGCTAGATGGATTAGCCATGGGAAGTGTAGGGTTTTAGGGTAGGGAGGTACATCTGGGTGGAATGCTCTTCAGAGGGTCAGTGTGGACTCTGTGGGCCAAATGGCCTGCTTCCATACTGTAGGAGATTCTATGATTCTAGTTACACTTTGGCCAATTTTGTTTCTTTTTTCCAATTTGACCATTTACAGAAAGAATGAAATGGAGTTTGCAGTCCTCAAATAATCCGGCCTATTGAGGTCTCTAAGCACTCTACAATCCTTCCCACAAAAATTCTAAAAAAGATGTACCCCACTTGCTCCACTTGCATTCCCTGATTTACTTTTGAAAGAAGACGTTTGATATGCCTGTCAGTGCATTGAGTATAGGAGTTGGGAGGTCATGTGGTGGCTCTACAGGAATTGGTTAGGCCACATTTAGAATACTACATGCAATTCTGCTCTCCCTGCTATTGGAAGGATGTTGTGAAACTTGAAAAGTTTCAGAAAAGATTTGCAAGGATGTTGCCTGGGCCGGAGGGTTTGAGCTATAGGGAGAAATTAAATAGGCTGGCACTATTTTCCCTGGAGCATTGGAGACCGAGGGGTGAACTTACAGAGGTTTTTAAAAGGTTTATAACCAAGGTCTTTTCCCTGGGGGCAGGTAGTCCAAAACTAGAGGGCATAGGTTTAAGGGTGAGAGGGAAGAGATTGAAAAGGGATCTAAGGGGCAACTTTATCACACAGAGGGTGGTGTGTGTATGGAATGAGCTGCCAGAGGAAGTAGTGGTGGCTGGTACAACATTTGAAAGGCATCTGGATGAGTATATGAATAGGAAGGGTTTAGAGGGATACGGGCCAAATGCTGGCAAATGGTATTAGATTAATTCAGAATAACTGGTCAGCATGGACGAGTTGGACCGCAGGGTCTGTTTCCACGCTGGACAGCTCTATTACTTTATGACTCTAAATGTGTACTGCAGTCTACATATTTGGGATCAAAACAGGAATTTCTAGAAATTCTCAGCAGATCTAGCAGGGCCTGTAACAAAACAAACAGAGTTGACATTTCAGGTCTGTGACTTGATCCTGTTCCCAATCACCAACCACATTTGTAAACTTAGCCCCTCTAGATCCCTGGATGAGAATAAATATTCTGGCTGATTTTGATCGCTTCACCAACTCAAGGCCCTAAGGAGAATATGAGAATACATAAGAGTTTTTACAATAGTTCTGTTAAGCACTTATGTATCTATATTCACATGTTGGCTCTTATATCTGCTTTTGAGATCATATTTCGTGCTGTACATCATAAGAATAAGAATAAGAATATAATGTTGGGATATTTGTATTATCTTCATCTAGGCAATGAACAATAGCCGCACAATAAGGCTATGATTATTTAGGACAGCAATGAGGAAAGATTTCTTTACTCCGAGATTTGTGAACCTTTGGAATTCTGTACACGAGAGTAATGGATGCTCCATCATTAATTGTATTTACGGCTGAGACAGATTTTATTTTGTTCCTCAGTGATTCAAGGGGACAGGAAAGTAGAGCATTAGTCATGAACTTATTGAATAGTGGAACAGACTTAAGAGGTTTTATGGTCTACTCTTGCATTTATTTCTTATAATCTTAAATTATCTATAGGGTGGTGGCTGTGTTTGACACTCTCTTTAATCGTGAATTCCCCCACCATGTCACCTCTCTGCACAAAACATCAACAGCTCTTTGCTGAACTGATAATAGAACAAAACTGAAACCAGTAAGTCATGAACAGTTGAGATAAACATTGAAAGTTGCACAAGTTCTGCACACAAATAAAGAACTTGAGGGAGGGGTTAAGTGATCAGAATAAAGACTTCTGCCTGCTATTTATGATATCAATGTATGTAATACAGCTCTCATACAGAGTATAAATCCTGCCTCTCAAGTAGATGAGTTAAGGTTCATCCAAACTGTATAAAATTGTACCCTTCTAGCCACTAATGTTTTTCTTTCACTGTTAGCCATATTCCCTTTCATTTGAGGTTAAAGTCCCACCCAAACCTAGTTAAGACTTATTTTTAGTATCAATATTATTCAAAGCTGCAGTCTCACTTATGATTGGATTCATCTTATGTCTTTTAGCGTCTGAATTTCCCTTACCATAGTTTATAGCATTGATAAGAACCTGCTCTCAGATAACCCTTATGATAGGTATTTTAACTTGAGTTCTTTCCATGCCTGAAGGGATAGTTGCAAAGAATCAAACTACTCTTTTGTACTTTTTCCAAGCAGCTTTTCAGATGTAAGCAAAACAATGATCGTGAGCAGATGGTTTTAGTGACAAGTCAAATTTAATCCCATCCTGATCCAGTGTTCATCAATACACAGACACCAACTTTCCCAAAATTCTCTCCTTCTCAAATAATTGGATAAAAAGCCTTCAACAATTCAACAATTATTCACTTCTTACATTATACATATTTTTCATCAAATAACATAACTTTTCATGTTTTTTATTTACTTGCAAACATCTTTTACAATGCTTGAAGACAGTCTATCTTCCTGCCTTAATTGATAAAGAGACCTCAGCCCCTGACAACCAGCCAAACTGGCCACAACTTCAACTAAAATTTCCCAACAAATTGCCAAATATTTTCACCTGTATCTCTGTCTGCTTCTGGCTTCCAATTCATGTGTTTTTTTGAATATAGGATAATTGACATTGTGCTATTTTCTCTCTTTATGTGTTTTTACTTTTATTTTTCTACTATTATATTTGCCTCCCTCCCTGATATACCTACATTAATATTTATCTTCATATTTTTCTCCATATCTACTGATTCAACCACTTTATTTTTCTGTCTGTAGCTAACTTTGCTGAAATTGTCAGGGAGTGGCATGAATCAGATCAAAACTATCTTTGGAGATGTCATTATCAGGCTTAGTGAGCATACAGGTGACTTTTGCTCTCGTTGCATAATTGGTCACTGGAGCCAAAATGTTAACTCTGAGTTCTCTTTATAGATGCTGCTTGACCTGCTGAGCTTTTCCAGGAGCTTCTGTTTTTGTCTCTGATTTACAGCTCCCGCTGTTTTTTTTTTTGGTTTTTGTTTCATACCTAAGTGCTTTGAGTGTTGCCTTCAGAGTTGGAAAGTCAGTTTTTGCACAATATTGGAATGTTGCAATCCACCACATTTTGTAGAACTAGCTCATTTTAGAAAGTGGATTTCGTTCATAACATTTTGTTGAGGTCTCATTCCTGGTGCCCCATTAAAATCAGATTGGGAGAGAATAATGTTGAGGAAAGGGATACGAAGATGGTCAATCCATGCCAAATTCCCATGGTAATGCCCTGGTCAAATTGACAGGTTTGAATTTAATCAGTTAACTAAAGCCAACCAATCAGCATCCTTTTTTCATGTTGTTTCCTTTCTAAAGTTGCTTTTCTTGCATTTCAGTCCTGCTGGTTGCAGCTTCAACTTTAATCTACTTTTAGGGATTTGTGTTCTGTGCTACCAATTAGTGGAAACATAATATAGTGAAAATGCCCATAAAAAGCAGAAGACCATAAGACGTAGCAGGAGATACAGACTATTCAGCATACCGAGTCTTCTCTGTCATTAAATGAGATTATGGCTGATGGTATAATCCTCAACTTCATTTTCCTGCCAATTCTCCATAATCCTAGATTCCTTGCTTATTAAGAATCTATAATAGGGTGCAGGAGCAGAGGAATAGTCTTTATTAATATGGGCATAGACTACAAGAGCAAGGAGGTGATGTTGAACTTGTACAGGACACTTGTCAGGGCTCATCTTGAGCATTGTGTACAGTTGTGGGCACATGTCTGGAAAGGACCAGATGCAAAGCAATATCATTAAGAACCTTTTAAGAGATCAAGTTAGTGCAAGCATAAAAAGTTGAGAGGAATATGATTAAATGTTATTTTCTTTGGTTTATTAAATTACAAATTGTATTCCTCAGCATTATTGCTGTTATGACTAGTCCCTAGGTGAGACTCCGCAAAGCATTATGGTATCAAATGGTTTACTCCAAATTATTAAACTTCCAGACAAGGAGAAATAAACTGGCTCACTTTCATTATTCACCCAGCCTTCTTGGGTGTTTGCAAACAAAGTTAATTTACAAGGGATCCCCTCCCTTGTGGATACCTTTGTCCCAGAATAAATGAATTAGTTTTTTAAAAAGAGCAAACTGAACCAAGCTTTCCAGAATTAACAAAGGAGTAAATTTATTAGTTATTAAACACAAGAAGAAGTAATAGCACATTACCACAGATTAGAAATGAGAAAAGAGTCTTAAAAAAAAGCTAAGACAGGTCAATTGAAATTCTTTGTTCCTTTTGATAGTAATTGGCTGGTGATAGTTATAGTGAAAAAACCTCTCTCTTTCTTTACCTGTGTAGCAGGGGTGCTTAATAGCTGTTCCCAAAACTGTAACTTTCACAGCACACACACTAAGATGTCAATCCACTAATACACACTGACCAGGGTTGAACATTCCTTTTAACCTTTGCCCTATGTATCTTTGAAAGGTTAAAATGTAAGGTGTCTCTCAACTAGACTGCTGTCGTTTTTTTCCCAGCATGTTCATAGCCTGAAATAACTCCCAAGAGATTGCCATTCAGTTTGTAGTATAGTTTTCCATTTTTAAATCAATCTTTTTGAAGCTTTCTTCACATACCTTGTCAGGTTTGATATTCCAGAGGTTTCCTCTCTCTCTCTCTCGACAGCCATGGAATTTACATCTTCAATCAACCTTTGGCTATATATCTTTAATAAAACAAAACACCTAATTACAGTTTGATAAGTCCAAAGGTGGTCTGGAGTTATGATTCTTGGTCATGATATAGTTGACTCCTTAGTGAATGAATCTTTAAAAAAAGATGTATTACTTTTATTAGGATAATGCCTCCTTTGCCCATACTGCTCTTGATTAGTTTGCATGTCTTATTAACAATAGAAAATAGGAGCCGGAGTAGGCCATTCAGCCCGTTGAGTCTGCTTCACCATTCATTATGATCATGGCTGATCATCCAACGTAATATCTTTTCTTGCTTTCCCCCCATATCCTTTGATCCCTTAAGAACTATATGCAACTCCTGCTTGAAAGCATTCAATGTTTTTGCCTCAACCACTTTCTGTGGCAGAGACCTCCACATGCTCACCACTCTGATAACTGAGACTATTCAGCATGCTTTATCATTTGCAGCCTCAGACACTTTTCTTTGTCCTGCAGACTCAGTGAAACCAGAATTACAGAAATGTTAGGGCACAGGAGACCACTTGGTCTATAACAGCTCTCCAAATGAGCATTATGACTTTGTGCCACTCTCTTGCCTTTTCCCCCTGCACATTGCTTCTATTCAAATAAACATCAAATGTCCTCTCTTAAGTGCTTCAAATGAATATGGCTCTATCACACTTCCATTCAGTGCATTATAAATTCAAAACACAAATTGTGTAAGTCTTCATTTCACGTCACACTTGCAGTTTCTACAAAATTGATTTCAATCTGTGTTGTCTAATTCTTGATCCCTTTACAGATGAAAGGAATTGCTCTCCATCGCCTCTATCCAGGTTTCTCATGCTTTTGAAAACTTATATTCTGTTCACCCTGTTCAAACTTGCTATTCTAAATCCTATCTACTTTTATGTGCCATTGATTATTCATGTGAGAAAGATCATGGACAGACATATTTCTCTAGATGTCTTTAGTTCAAGGTCAGAGTGTTTAGGTTGCTGAAGCTGACTCCCACTCTGTGAGAAAGTGACTAACATCTGCTTTATGCTTCCCACAATGAAGGTTAGGAACTCAAACTGTGGGAACTGTAGTTGTGTGCTCACATCCACACACTCTGTGGCATGTATATTTAAATGCTGAACCATTGACAGTTATTATACCTGACATTTAGTAATTTCCATCCATGGATTTAGCTTCACATCCTTCTTTAGTATAGACACAATAAGGACCAAACCAATGAGAAACACCTATAGAGCATGGGACCTCCAACCTACCTTGTCATTGTGTTGTCAATGTGTGGTATAATTCTGTCATCTTTACTGATATTGAACCTTACAACCTTGACTTTATTGCTACAATTTTGAGAGAGACAAAAGAAAACAGGTACTTTCTCAGCAGAATAGACAATGGATTCACAGAGTAATTGTTGAAAGGCTTGGCTGAGTACAAAATCCTAATCTAAATTGCTCTACACTATGAATTATTTACAGTTGAAGGGTAAGTGACTGGTTCCAGGGTATATTTTGGTACAATGTAGAGGATGGGGAGCTTCTGTTTCAGGTCTTCAACCTTGATTCCTGTGAAGAATCCTCGAAGTACAAGTTACTAATTAGCTCACATTGTCTGCGTGTGCATAGGCAAAAGATGGTGTTTCACTGGGAAATATTTGAGTTGGTTCAAAGTTATCGTTCTGCCAAACCTGAACTGAGGTGGTGTCGGTGACACCCTATAAAGGTAGTTTTTAAAATCATGTATCCAATATTCTTTCCTGTGCAATCTCAGCTAAAAGAATAAGCTGTAAATCTGTGTTGCTTCTATCAATGATCACTCATTGCTAACTGGTGTTTCAGATCAGACCAGGGCCACGTAAATGCGTCTTTGTAAATGTGTCTGGCCTTCACTCAAAATTAACCACAGCAGAGAATGCACAGAGTAGGAGGTAATGAGAACAAGCCTAGAATACCTAGAACACTTCATTGGAACTGTCCAGTCTCCTAACGACTTAAAAGGAGGTCCAACAAGGAATGTTATTATAACAAAGAAATCGAGTTTGGAGTAATTAGCATAACATTTTGTAAATTAAAAATAGGAGATGCTCCCTTTTTACTATTTCAGTAGTAAGTGGTGCGTACATATGGAGCCCAGTTAGCTCAGTTGGTTGGACAACTGTTCTGCAATAATGTGGGTTCGATTGCTGCATCAGCTAAGGTTGCCATGAAGGACTCTCCTTCTCAACATCTCCCCTCATCTAGGTGCAGTGACCCTCAGGTAAACCACCACTAGTTGTCTCTTTCTAATGATCAAGCAGTCCTGGGTGAGAATGCATAAGGTGCATTCAGGATAGTTCTCCAAATTCTGCAAGCATTAATTTCAGTTGATGCTGGGAGATTAAGCTGAAATACAAGCTACTAAGTTTATTTTCAAATTCTTCACATACAGACACACCTTAACATCTGCTGTTGCAAATATCCATAGCATTGTAGAATGCTACAATGCACTAACAAGGGTCTGCATCTTACACTCCTCTGGTTGAGAGAGTTTCTCTTGCTGAAGCCTAGTGTGATCTCTCACCGCAACTTCATAAGCTCGCCTCATTAACTACCTACCCTACCCAACTCGATTCTAGCCCCATTCCAACATTCACGGTCGCAGGAACAACTTGCTCCTTACTGGATAGCCACTAAAAGGCCAGTGATTCAGGCACCTGTGCCATCTTTGAAGATCCACTGAACACCGATACAAACATTGGCAATCTGCTGTTGCGTTTCACTGGCAAGGTAATGGCACAGCAGCCACAAAAGTCACCCTGTCCACATAGCCACATGGCTGGCACTTCTTTACAGAAAGTGTGGTGCTGGAAAAGCACAACTGATCAGGCAGCAACCGAGGAGCAGGAGAGTTGATGTTTCGAGCATAAGCTCTTCATCAGGAATGTGAGGGAAAGTGAGGACTGCAGATGCTGGAGATGAGAGTCAAGCAATGTGGTGCTGGAAAAGTGTAGCCGGTCAGGCAGCATCCAAGGAGCAGGAGAGTCAATGTTCCGAGCAAATTCCACATTTCTGATAAAGAGCTTATGCTCGAAACATCAACTGTCCTGCTCCTCAGATGCTGCCTGATTGACTGTGTTTTTCCAGCACCACATGTTTGGACTCTGACCTCCAGCATCTGCAATCCTCACTTTCTCCTACTTCCTTACACAACCCCATTCTGTCACCATAGTTGCCATTTAACCACCAGACCCCACAATTTGTCTGTTCTGTTTGCTACATCCTGTCTAAACACACGCTCTCTAAATCATCGCTGTTCTGTCTCCATTGCCCTCTGTAGTCCTGTATCTTGTTGTTATCCAGTAGGGGAACATCACAATCAGTTAATCAAGCAAATCCAAAGATGAGCTTTTATTTGCAGCCAGTTTAAGTGAACACAAACAAAACAAATAGAGGTTGCAGTGTCAGCCATAATAAAAACCCAATTCCATAATAATGATCAACAACTGCTTGACAGTCCATGATTGCTGGCTGCACCCTCAGCTCCCAGTGACTGGAACTAGCTGTCAGTCAGCTCCTGTCTGCCTTGTTGCACCCATTGCAGCTGAGTTCCATCACGGACAAGGACAGCTTCCTCCTTCCCAAGTCCTCATCCTCCTCCTTGGACGACTGGTCCCATTCCTGCTGTTCTTTGGCATCCTGGACGTCCCCTGTTCCAATTGCCCAGAGCACCACATACCAGGATGATGGGGCACCCTTTTCCGAAACATAATAGGGGGGGGTTCACAGCTTGCAGTGGGCACCATTATCACCGTGCTTCACCTACCAGACAGCCTCCCCCAGAGTCTCTATGTCCACCTTAACATTGCAATACCCTGCCAGCCCAGTTTCTATATAGAACCCCTCCCCCTTGACTTTAACTGCCTCCTGTCAGCATCCTTGTATCCAATGTGACACATGCCTCTTTTTCCCCACCCTGGCTTGATTCCTATACCCTTTTTGGAAAGATCCCCTGCTGCATCTGTGGTGCCCCTTGCACCTCCCACAGTAATTGACCTATGAATCCCCAGGAATGTACTTACCCCAGACCTTGGACTGACTTTGAAAAGGAGTCTCTAAACATGACTGGCCAGACCTCTGGCCACTGTTTCTGCAGCTGCCTGCCTGACAGTACACCATACCCCTAACTGCTTGGGATTGACCTATGGAACTGTTTGTTACCCACTCACCAGACTGTAGGCAGAGATCTACCCCTGAATGTGACTGGATCGAGTGAACGACTGACTGTGGCCAAGCTCTTGGACTGTGTGCAAATTGCACCCATGACAGATGGTACCAGGACTCCTTGACTGACAGTAGATTACATCCTTGACTATATTGAGGACCAATCCCCACCCAGTTTCCAACATGGCCATCTGATTGAATAAACGTGGTGTTTGTTTGCCATGCAGGCAGCTAGTACACATTAAATTAAATCCTTGGTGTGCTGCATAGCAAGGTGTCCCCCATCCCAGACAGATCTGGACTGACATGCAACCTGTCGAAGACCTTCTCACTACTTCAGTGCTGTCAGCCTTTATGCTCTGGCTGCACCAATGCACTATCACCCAAGGTACGGCAAAAATATGGATACTGCAAACATCCAGGTGGGCACCAAGTGAGCAACTCCTCAAAGAACAAGTGAGCAAGCCTGAAATGCAGCCTGGGGTCAAGATTAGAGGGGTATTGGAAAAGCACAGCATGTCAGGCAGCATCCGAGGAGCAGGAAAATCAACATTTCGGACATTAGGGCTGAAATGCAGCCTGGTCCCATCTCTGCCCTGATCATAAAGTGTCTTTGCAGCAGCTTTTCAACGCTGGTTGCCAGTGTGACACTCAATGCAGGTTCATACTTCCTAACAGTCCTGCAAGTGGATCAGACAAATGCCATGAGAATCTGTTGGCTCAACTGATTCCAATGTCCATGGATGAATGGTGTGTGTGTAGCTGATGCCCATGGACCATGCCTGAGGTGCTGCTGCATGAGACTGACATCAATAGTGAGGACGATGCTAGAGTCTATTATCAAGGATATGTAGTAGAGCACTTGGAAAACAGTGGTAGAATCAGATACAGTCAGCATTGATTTACAAAAGAGAAATCACACTTGACAAACCTGGTGGAATTCTTCAAGGCTGTAACTAGTAGAGTTGATTGGCAGAGCCTGTGGATTTGGACTTTCAGAAGGCTTTCGATCAAATCCCATATAAGTGATTAATGTGTCAAATCAAAACTTGTGGGATTGGGAGTGATATATTGAGATGAATGGAAAATTGGCTAGCAGACAGGATACAAAGAGATGGAATAAATTAGTGTTTCTGTGAATGATAGGTAGTGACGAGCGGGGTACTTCAGGGATTGGTACCAGGACCCCAGCTATTTACAATATACATTAATTTAAATGAAGGAACTAAATGTAATACCTCAAAGTTTGCGGGTGACACAAAGCTGAGTGGAAAGATGAGCTGTGAGGAGGATGCAGAGATATTGCAGTGTGAGTTGGGCAATCTGAATAAGTGGGCCAAATGCATGACAGATACAGTATAATGTGGATAAATGTAAGGTTATTCACTTTGGTAGCAAAAATAGGAAGGTAGATTCTGATTTGAATGGCAGTAAATTGCGAGAGGGGAATGTTCAATGAGACATGGGTGTTCTTCTGCACCATTGCTGAAAGTAAGTGCACAGGTGCAGCAGATAGTAAAGAAGGCTAACTGTATGTTAGCTTTCACAGAGAGAAGGATGTTTTGCTGCATTTATACAGGGCATTGGTGAGGCCCCACCTGGAATATTGCATGCAGTTTTGGTCTCTGTACCTGAGGAAGGATGTTCTTGCCATAGAGGGAGTGCAGCGAAGGTTTACTACATTGATTCCTGGGATGACAGGACTGATGGTTAAAGAGACAGTGACTTGGTTAGGATTATATTCATTGCAATTTCAAAGATTGAGGGGGGTATTTCATAGAAACCTGTAAAATTCTAACAAGACTAGACAGATTACATGCAGGAAGGATTCCCAATGGTGGGGCAATCCAGAACTAGGGATCATTGTTTAATTATAAAGGGTAGACCTTTTTGAACTGAGCTGAGGAGACATATTTTCACCTAGAGCCTGGTGAGCCTGTGGAACTCATTACCACAGAAAGTGGCTGAGGCCAAAACAATGTGTTTTCAAGAAGGAGGTGGATGTAGCTCTTGTGGCTAAAGAGATCATGGCTTTGGGGGGAGGCTTCTTTAGAGTATTGAGCTCTATGTTCAGCCATGATCATATGGAATGGGGGAGCAGGGCTTGAGGGATCGAATGGCCTAATCCTGCTCCTAGCTTCTATATTTCTACATTACAATTCCATAGCTCGCAGTGCACTGAAGTCACCGGTGACAATTCTCAGTATCTCATTTGCTCACAGAAGATGATGAGACAGGAAGCTGCATATTAATAAAGTGAGACATGCAGTTAGTGAGGTAATTCACAAGCAGTAATCTCCTTCAATAGGCAACTTCTCACTGCCTGGTGAGAAACTCACTTTGATACCCAGATCTTAATTAAAAGATGCAGGGATGTTGTTCCTCACATTGAGATAGACCTTGACAGACTTCTTGCATGATTCTGCCACACTTCTCATCAAAGCCCACATCATTCACACCACTAGAAGGTTCTGCCCAAGGCGTTTGAACATCAACTTCCTACCTTTTTTTCCTTTCTGAACATTATAGTCTAATGTCACTGTTCTCATTACCCCTTGTAGTGACTCACTTTTTGTCATCTAATTCCCTTCTAATGGGTTCCACTTCAACAAGAGTTTGCAACACAGTCTGGCACACTTAAACCTCCATGTGAAGAGTTCCTTTCTCTTTATCTAACTCCCCTTTACTTCATCATGTGCTTATCTTAATGTTATGTCTGCTTATTCCAAATTATGACTCTTCGTTATCTTGGGAATGTTTATCAGGCTGCCACTCAATCTCTTCAGTGTCAGTGGGCAATGCCCAAACTTCTGAAGTATCTCTTCATAACTCAAAGCCTCCCTTGAGAACATCCAAAACAATCTTCAACTAATAATTTTCAAAAACCTTGTCGATAGTGTCTATCTGTGCACATTGCAAACAGTATTCTGTATAAATGTTAGCTATTTGTGACTGAACTTGCTTTGAGGTAAGGTTAACAAAACTGGATTGTGTGCAATTGAATAATTCTCATGAAAATGATCATTCAAGTTCAAAGCTTTCAGAAAAGCGGTCTTGCTGCATTATTCCTGCTATTTTGACTTGCATTCGTTTGAAGGAAGTGGAACTCAGCACTTCTCACTATTTCCATTTTCTACTGGCATCAGAACATATATATAAATAGGTAAAGTCAAGATGATCAGCTATCACATTGCCTTAAGATGCTGTAACAATTTCCTGTTTCAGCGTATCGATTTCAATTTTTTACCGAGTTAATTTTTTTGATGTAAAACAGAATTTGTGTTTTTCTCTAAGAACATAAGACTTTTTGTCACCATTTTGCTAATGCACAATTGTTTTGCTGAATTTCAAAATTTGTGATGTAAAGCAGGTAGCACAAACAGCTGAAATTTTGAATGGCAATTTCATCACCAATTTGTCCTTTAGAGCTTCAGTGTGGTGGCTGATCCTGCTGTCCAGTCATTTGGGGGTTATTAGCTGCGCCAATGGCCAGGATTAAATGCAGCTACAGCTTTGTATTTTTTTTGTTTATACATTCATGGGGTGTAGACAGGACTGTAAAGCAAGCATTCATCACCTTTACCTTATTGATTTTGAGAAGGTGGTGGTGAGCTACCTTCTTGGACGCTGCAGCCTGTGGATTTTGTCCCACTGATGATGAAGAAACCATCAATAAATTTCCAAGCCATGATGATGTGGTGATGCAGGGCTTGAAGGTGAACTTGGAAGTGTTGGTGTTTCCACCATAGCGCCTCCATACAATGATCAAAATCACGCGATTCCTAAACACATCAGAAACTGCAGAATCAAGAGCCAAGCTGTGTGCACACATGACTAAATGCTGTTACTGTCTCTACCTCTGTCCATTAACCTTTTTCAAGAAGACATATTCTCACTCATAGAAGCTAGACATTTTTGTAACTCAGCGGCATTCTACTCAGAGTGAGCTCATTGCATATTTGAAACTTTTATCATATTATTGTAATAGAGGTGGAAACCTATACTTAATTAGATTCCAGTTTTGTTAAAACTCTAAGTCTGGGAGGGAGCATTCACCATTTTACTTATGTTTGTAGCATGAAGCAGATACACTTTGTGGAGCTTGTGATATTGAAATTGAAATGTTATATTTTCAGCCTTCAGCCAGAGGTGGGTTAACAGAGACCTGCAAGTGCCAGAAAATGATCTGGCTGAAATTCTGCACAAGCTCCTCTGGTTACGGTGGGAGACCAGTGAAAGCCCAGCCCTCTGATTTCTAAACATGTGCTGGACTGCACTGTGTGAAAAGCACTTGGCATTGGCACAAGTCAGGGGTTTGCCAGCCACAGTTTGATTCCTCCCACTCCCTGTGTGGTGCTAATGGCACCTGCTCCTTCCCATTCACCATCTTTTGTCAGTAGTCAAGTTCATGGGATTAAAAATGAGAAAGGCAAAAAAGGAGAATTACACAGTGACTAGATTTCAACAGTAATTCAGTGGGTGGAAAGCAATCAAAGGTGCTGGGGAATCTCAAAAGATGTGAGTTCTTTATTTCGCTTGACGCAACTATTGAAACGCGAAGATGAGAATACAACATAAGAAATAGGAGCAGGAATAGGCCATTCCGCCCCTCTAACCAGCTATAACAGTCAGTAAAGTCATGGATGGTCTGAGTGTGACTTTCTCTGACACTTCTCTCTCTGCCCCTATGACCCTTGACTTCCCTATTGCTCAAGATCTGTCTCATTCCCACGTTTCCTATCAAAGAGAATTCCAAAAACTAATGACCCTCCGAGTAAAATAAATCCTCCTTGTCCCAAATTAGAGCTCCCTTATTTTTTAGCTACAGTTCTAGATTCCTCCTGAAGGGAAGTCATTCAGTATGCATCCCATTGAGCCCTATTAGAATCCTATGTAATTCAATATTTCAAGAAGGCCACCATTTATTCTTCTAAACACCATTAAGTATAGGTCCAACCTGCTCAAATGTTTCTTATAACGTAAGTTCTTCAATCCCAGGAATCAAACTAGCGAACCTTCTTTGAATTGCTTCTAATGCAGTTATGTTCCTTCTTAAGGAAAGAGACCAGAACTGCAGAGAATATTATGTGTGTGGCCTCAGCAATTCCATGTACAGTTAGAGTCATAGCACCAAAACGTCCTTAGTTTTTCACTTACTCTCCCTTACAATAAAGGTTAACATTCCATTTGCCCTCCTCCTTACTTGATGAACCAGCCTGCAGCCATTTTGAGTGTCCACATTGACTAAGAACATTGAGGCCATGCAAGGACCTGTATAGTTGATGTGTAAATTAGTCCAGGGCTTATGGCCATTCCCATGAATGTGAGGGAGCTTCTAGCATTAATTTTTGTCCTGTTGGCACTATGGGTACTGCATCCAATCCTGGCCACCAGACATAACTTCTTGCCAATATCTTCATTTTAGAAACCCTTGGATGACCCTGGTAGAGTTCAGCCAGTTTCTGATGGTAATCTTTGCTCAGGACAATCATTCTTGCTCCATATAATAATATGCCCTCCTCTGCTGTGATCTGGTCTCTCCAGATACAAAAAGGCTTCAATTCTCATTGTGACGGCCATTTGGTTTCCCCTTCATCACCAGCTGTTTCAGTTTTGCCAGGACTTGATCTTTCTGTGTCAGAAGTCTGATATTATCAGCTGTGACCGGAAGAAAATTAAAAACCATTATGACTCTTCCATTGGCAGTACCACTAATGGTGTATTTACCAGTGGGAGGCAGCTCAATGAATCTGCGTTTGATACTTAGCCCTCCAGACAGTGTTCCTAGTATTAAGTGCACTTAATATTAGAGTCCACTACTGAATCTAGCCTAAAGCGATGGATGGCACTGCCATGTCCTCTTTAAGTAGACCTAGCAGGGGTTTGTGGTCCATTATTATTACAAATTTATGTCTGTAAAAGTATTGGTGGAACTTCCTGACTCCAAATATGACCGCCAAACCTTCTTCTCTATCTAAGCATGATTACGCTCTGCATTAGCCAATGTCCTAGATACACACGCTATTGGGTATTCCTCTCCACTGGGTAACCTATAACCTAATACCATCCCAATGTTATATGGGGCGGCATCGAATGTCAATACCAGATCTCACTTGGGAATGTAGTGTGCCAGCACCTTAGAGGATGATAGCTGTTTCTTCACTTCCTGGAAGGCTTTGACTTGGCTTCATAGCCATTTCCATGACTGACCCTTTCTTAAAAGTTGATACAAAGGTTCCAGAATGGAAGCCAAACAGGGAATTCATATTCTATGAGATGCATCTAACTGATTTTATTACAATCACTGTGCAGACGTTATTTTTAAAAGGGTCTTGTTTTCATCATTTTCTTTGAACATTTTTCTTTACACATTTAAAAATATTGAAAGATTGGAGAAAAGGACTATTTGTCTGTTTTCCAGTTAGAGTAAAAATGTTGGATGTCACAAGTGGATTAATGTTTAGAGCATGGCGGGAGGGGCAATCATTTGATGAAACCTTCAGGATTATGTTTAAGCATAGTTGATAAACCTAGTTACTCATTGGCTTTTCAGGGCTGGGATTTCCACCCTTGGCATCCCTGATCCTGAGGAAGGCTAGCCACTAGACACTTAACAACAGTGACATCACCATTGCCGAATCTCCCATTTCAATATTCTAGGGGTTATCACCGACCAAAAACTGAACTGGATTAGCCATACAAATACCTGTGATGTCAAGAACCGATCTGAGGTTCGGAATCCTGATTTCCCAAAGCCTGTCTGTCATCCACAAAGCACAAGTCAGCAGTGTGATGGAATAATACTGGATGAGTGCAGCTCCAACAACACTGTGCCACCGTGTGGGCGGCACAGTGGTTAGCACTGCTGCCTCACAGCGCCAGAGACCTGGGTTCAATTCCCACCTCAGGCGACTCTCTGTGTGGAGTTTGCACATTCTCCCCGTGTCTGCGTGGGTTTCCTCCGGGTGCTCCGGTTTCCTCCCACACTCCAAAAGATGTGCAGGTCAGGTGAATTGGCCATGCTAAATTGCCCGTAGTGTTAGGTAAGGGGTAGATGTAGGGGTATGGGTGGGTTGCGCTTCGGTGGGGCGGTGTGGACTTGTTGGGCCGAAGGGCCTGTTTCCACACTGTAAGTAATCTAATCTAAAAAAAACACTCCAGAAATTTGACATCATCCAGGACAAAACAACCGACTTGACAGGCACCACATCCACAAATATTCCATCTTTCCACGAATGACGTATTCACTCCCTGCACCACTGTAGAAACAATGTGCTCCGTCAACTGCAGAAATTCACCAAGTTTCCTTAGACAGCAACTTCTAAACCTACTACCACTTCCATCTAGAAGGACAAGGCAGCAGATACATGGGAACATCATCACCTGCAAATTCCTCTCCAAGTAGTGCACCATCCTGACTTGGAAATATGTTGCTGTTCCTTCAATGTTGCTGGGTCATAGTCCAGGAACTCTCTCTCTAATGGCACTTTCACAAAATGGATTGCAGTGGTTCAAGAAGTCAGCTTAGCACCTCCTCAAGTAATCAGGGATGCATAATACATTCTCGGCTAGATCCCCCTTCAGCGAATGGGTGAGACTTGCTTCACCTAGTTTAAATGCTATCATCATCAAATATTGTAAAACTTCACCCACACCTGTATTAACGCTCCCTACTTATCCTCATTAATGACCTAGGTATGTGTTTTTCTTCTCTGAAGAAATATTTATTCTGGATAAACCAAGCGTGAACCATTCATCCAGCGCTATTTAGGAAAAACTTAAACTTCACCGTCAGTCATAAAATCTCGTAGCAGTCACTCAGCAACTGTATTTACATTGTTCAGCACCATTAGCAAGATTTAGAGTTTTGAGCCATGTGATGTGTTGATGTGGCCACGTTAATCATAAGAAAGACAATATTACATTTCTAAAGATAAATATCATTCATTCTTAGGTGTCTTTCACCAAAAGGCTTGCATCTTTGAGCACGAGTCAGCCAGGTGGTAATCTCCATAGAGAGTGCAGACTGATGTCCAATTGAAGCTGCTTGACAGAAGTTAATATTGACGTTGAGATGGCTAAGCCACTGCCTAATAGATGGCTTCAATTATTGATTTTATCTTGTGCCCAACATATGAGAAGGGGTGAACCATCTCCCTTTCTTTCAACCTTCTCAGTTGGTCACAGCAAATGTTTACTGTTTTTTTAGCATACCATGATAACTCTATCTAATTAAGTTAGTGTTAACCACTTTTACGTTCACAAGATTTTGTTGAGTTAAACAAAGAATAAGTTTATTACCTGCTAACCCTGAGATAAAGTAATAAATATTTATTTATGATAAATTTTTTATTTATAAATATTTATAATGGTTTATAAATATTTAGAATGCCTTTGTGCAGTCATTAGGGCCCTCACATATAACAGATACAGAGTTAACCGGAGATAGTGTTCAGTAAAAAAGGAGTTAAAATAATGGATGGTTTCAAGTTCTTTGGGTTCCCTTGAGTCATGCAGTTTAACCATGGTTGTTGGTTAGTCAGATTCTTAGAAGATCAGAGGAGGAAATATTGCAATTATCATTTTAAGTTTTGAGTTCTCTGATGCGTTTTTCCAATTAATGTAATTGACCTTTCAGAAGGAGGTTACACGTTAAGAAAGAGGCAACCTTTTCAGCCTGTGTTCAGCATTACATCCTTAATTCCATCTCCTCCTGGTATACTAAAGATATCCTTGGAATAAAAGTCAGCTGTATATTGCGCATCAGCTAAGTGTTAGGTTTGATAATTACCTGCATCATCTCCAGCATATTAAGATTCTCATAGTGGTGTAAATCAAAATATAGCTGTGGACCTTTGCACACATCCCATTGTATCCGACTGGCTAATTTCACTGTATTTGAAGAAATATTAATTTCAGCTCAGTTGGTCTTTGATGTAAACTTTGCTAACTTATGTAAGCCAAGTGAACTCTTTGGCCACTTTAAGTCAATGTGCCTTTTGAATGTTGTCCCCATCCATGGAGGTCCCAGGTATTAAATCAGCCAATAGAATAAAAGTACCAACAGCCCATATTTTATATCACCTTGATAATCTAGAGGTTTAACAAAGAGCTGGTGAAACCCATTATCAAATGTGATTTACTGGTGCATATTTTACTCCCAATTTTTTATCCACCACTCTCTTAACATCCCCACATTCAATGCATCTCCTCAAATTATGAGCATTATCATTATCACTTAGCATAATCCACATCACTCTATGAAACTGGTGTTGTTTTGTTTCTAGTCAAACTTAGAAGTATCATTTCAAAGATGGTTTATGGGAGAGTTTTTTTGTTGGTTAGAGTATTAGAGTTCAATTCTTCATCGTCATTGACAAAAAAACATAGAAGACAGAAGCAGGAATAAGCCATTCGGCACCCTGAGCTTGCTCTGCCAATAAATATGATCATGGTCGATCATCCAACTCACTGGTTTGACCCTGTTTCCCACACAAACTCTTTGATTTTTTATAGCCCGAAGAGCTCTAACCCTTTCTTGAAAACTTCCAAATTTTGGTCTCAGCTGCATTCTATGGCAGGGAATTCCATAGATTTATAAATTCCAAGTGATGAAATTTCTCCTCATCTCAGTTCTAAATGCCCCACAACACATCCTTAGATTGTGACTCTGGTTCAAAATCCTTGGTCATCTGCACCTTCCTTCCTGCATTTACCCTGTTTTATAGAATAGAGGAATTCATCTTGTGTGGAAGCAGGCCATGCAGCCCATCAAGTCCACACCAACCACTTGAACAGCATCCCACTAAGACCCATCTCATCCCTGTAACCCTGCATTTTCCATGGCTAATCCACCTAGCCCACACATCTTTGGACTCTATGAGCAATTTAGTATGGCTATGTGATTACCCCTCATTTTTCGAAACTCCAGTGAATGCAGACTAAACCAATTTGGCCTCGGAAAGGAAAATCCCATGTGCTCCTTCACAGGCATCCAGATGTACCTGGACTTCTGTTGACTGCAATGCTCCTTGGACCCAAACCTCTCTCAGTTGAAGTTTATGAAGTTTATGAAGGTTCATGCTAGTTTCCTGATGCACTGCATAAGATGCAATCAAGTAAGAGAAGGAATAACCTACAAGGACCTTGAAGCTCATATTTACCTTTCTATTTCCACATCTCTGACTCTCTATAATCTCACTCACAAAGTACTCTAAAGCTTCATAGAAATGAAAAATGTGAAGTTTCAAGGAGTCATTCTTAATTTCTCCCTGCTCTTGTGGACTTGGCTACTCCTTTAAGAGTGAAAGAAAATTGACAATGACCTCCAGTTGCTATTTTTATACAAGACAATTAGTTTCTAACTGACATCACAAAATAAGCTCCACCTATCAGGATACTAGACTAACCAGTGTTAGTAACCAGTCTGTTTTCACTCATTATAGTGCTATGTTCCACGTCGCTGTGCAGTAATGTATATATGAACTCTTAGGTCTAGCCTGATGTCTCACAAAAGATTTCATTTAACTCAGATGTAATGTAACTAGCTATTAAGTACTAGGTAATAAACATATTATATTTAGAGTGAACCTCTCTTCTGCTGAAGACTTTGTGGTAACATCCTTCCCCACTTGGTGCCAGTAACTTAGACCAATATTAATGAAAATATCCTTCTATTCCTTTCAACCTCAAACAATGCAATACCTCATCCAAAGGGCAAAATCTCAAATAGTCCAGCATTTCTTTAATGCAACATCAAAATGCCACTCTGTGTAACATGCTTAAATCTGTAAGATGAACCTGCATCCATGACCTTCTAAGTCAGAGGCAAGTGTAATGCCAGTGGACCAAGGTTGACATGTAAGGATGTTCTTCAAGGAGAAAAATACTCTTTAAGCAAGAGGTGAATTTTGCTTGCCAGCAAGGATTTCCACATCAGACCTTCCTTTATGAAGCTGGTGCAAACTGTGTTGAGCTAAAAAGCTTATTATATTTTTGGTAGTCAATGGTCACCCTACTGATAGGCAGCAAGACCTTTTTTCTTTATTCATTGATGGGCATGGGTGTTACTGGCTGGCCGACATTTATTTCCCATCTCTAGTTGACCTTGGGAAGGTGATGATGAGCTACTTTTTTGAACCAATGTAGTCCATGTGCTGTAAGTTGACCACAAATCCCGTATAGTGACTTGTGTACAGTATTTGCATTAAACTCTTCCAGTTATAGTGGCTACAACCATCCCATTTTCATGTTAGTTGATTAAAAGTTGCCTGTATTCCGAACCAATGGTGCTGTCTCGATTCCATTGGAACATTCTCGATATTTTTTCTATAAATAATCCATGAGCTACTAAGGAATTCTCATTATCAGAAATGTTGATGACTTGGTTTGTCTTTAACTGCTTCCTGATCTGTACACCTTCACCTTCGCTCACACAAATCAAGATGAAGTTGTTCTAATCTCATGCCTAGTCCAAGGGAATTATTTCAGTAAGCATCATGAATGTAACAGAACTTTTGAGGGGAACCTTTATAGAGGTTTGCAAAATCATGAGTGGAATGGGTAGGATGAATAGCCAAGGTCTTTTTCCCAGGTTAGGGGAATCCAAAACTAGAGTGCATAGGTTTAAGGTGAGAGGGGAAAGATTTAATAAGGACCTGAGGGACACCTTCTTTCACATAGAGGGTGATGCGTGTATAGAATGAGCTGTCAAAGGAAGTGGTGGAGATGAGTTCAATTACAACATTTAAAAGGCATCTGGATGGGTAAATGAAGAGGAAGGGTTTAGAGGGATATGGGCCAAGTGCTGGCAAATGGGACTAGATTGGGTTGGGATATCTGGTTGGATTGGTCCACTTGGACCAAAGGGTCTGTTTCCATGCTATACATCTCCAAGATTCTATGACTATATAAGCAGCAGATTCCCCAACAGTACACTGGAAAAAGTTCCTCAAGGTTTCAAGTATACAGGTTTCTTGATGGGTTGGATTTTTTTAAAAATAATGCACACTTGTTCTGAACTGTGGCTTGACTGTAATCTTGAGCAAATGATATAAATTAATAAAAAGAAGATTGTGTAAGTTTTGTACAAGGAACAGTGATGAAAGAAAAAGGAATGAAAGGTAACAGGAAAGAGGGGAAAAGACAATGGGGAATTAAAAGGATAAAGGCATTGACACCACTTACAAAATGTTGTTTTGGGTTCCACTCAACAATGTTGATATACCATTTGCCTCTGGCTAGTTTTATGAATGGAATTTTTCAGTCATGCACCACTGTATGTCGTTAGCTGAGGTTGAGGGAACTTCCTGGATTCAACAGTGGATTATCCAAATTTCTAACCTCAGGCCATGAATTTAAAATATATGGAAATGAAATTCAATTCTAAAAACCTTGATGCTTGAAAGAAAACCAACTAGACTGTAATCAGCAGCTAAAACCCCATGCATTTCTCAGTTATAAATTCGAAATCTAATTGTTATTAGAGATATTTAATAAAGCAGAAATTTAGGATTATTAAAATCCGTTCCCTCCCTATTGGGGTTTGTGTACAGAATAACTCAGTGTAGCCAGCATTGATGATCTTCCAAGCTACTGAGGAAGAAAAGATTAACCTGCAAATTCCACTTGTCATCCTTTATCGCATTTCGTCATCTTTATTTTATAAATGGAACGGATTGATAAGTTCATTTTTGAAATGATTATCACGCTGCTCACAAGATAAAGATCCTTTCTCCTCTCCCAGTAAAATATATCCATTAATTCATGTTGTCCATGAAAATGATCGAACAATTAGAACGAGTTTTCATTCTTGTAATCATTATTGTGTACTTTTTGATTTGCTATCTGCATCTGCATTGGTATCAACTGAGACAAAGATCCATTTTAGTTGTAGTATCTATAACATTGTATCAAGTCAAATTCTGCCTGATACTGGCTGGCCAGGTTGGCTTAAAAATAATGACCATAGGGGTGTGGCATTTGTATATTATATCCATGTAAAATATATGTTTCAATATATTATTTATATTTTACCCATGGTCCCAATACAAACCCTTTATACACTTGAGGAGAGACACAAAGAATGGTCTACATTACAGATATGTAACCCCTTTATACTACAGACTAAGTGGCAGACTGATCACTTCAAAATGAGCAAAAGAGGAAGTTATCACTTGGCGTCCCTGGATTTGCATTTGCTCAATAAATTAATAACCTATGTAACTGTACCCCAACAAAAGTCAATTGTCTGATTTCTTCTGTCCAGCCCAAAGGCCAAATGCGGAACAGAAACTAGTTCTGTCACTGTGTAATTAGATGGGTTTTGGATGAGCTAAAATCTCACCATATAATGCAGTTGATTTAATTTTAGATGATCTATATCTCAACTTTGTCCAAACGCTTTGATTTTGTATCATTTTTGCACTTTGTGCAAAGTTTCTCCTGAATGGATCACCTAAAAGGCAAATAAGTGGAAAGACTAAACATTCCAACACAGTTTGCCCTTCTCTCTCTCTCACTCCCACACATTTCTAGCCCTTAAGTTCCTCTAGGGCCCCCAGTACCATGAAAACTACAACCCTCTCCCCAACTCTTTGACATTACAGGTATTATGCTTTAATTAGATGCTCTGCATTCAATCAAAAATGCTTCATATTTTTCCAGAAAAAAAGTGGCTTTAAATTATGCTGAAACTTATTTCACAAAGTTTATTCCAAGAATGTTTGTTTCTCCAGTTTTCTGTTTAAATATAAAGTTTTCAGATTTACCATCTTCAAAACATCTTGTATATAATCAGCTTGGAATTGAGCTAACTTACAAATAATTCAAACCTGAAATAGTCAGGTTTCATAGAGGAATTTCTAAGCAGCATTCTAACAGGAAATATGACAAATAATTTAAAATGTCAAAAAATTCATACAAAATGTTTTCATCCAATTTAGGGCATCTTGAACAGAGTGAAGACAGGGCATTTCCCCAGCAGATTGGTGTGAAAACAAAATGGTGAGTTGACACAAATATCTCTATATGCATGTCTGTTTAAGAGTGTGTTAACTATAGCGTACCTATGCAACTATAACTTTTAGCTATCGTGAGTTAGCTAAGACTAGTCTGCTTAGAACTGTGAATCAGTGGATATCGTTGAGAGAGCTTGAAGAGTGAGAGAAAATCACAAAACAAAAGTAATGGAGGATAATATCAAAGGTGCCAAAGTAGGACTGAAAGAAGTGGATAGTGCCAGAAATTATAAAGCTTTAGAGGAAAAAGAGGAACATTGTTCCGAAATGATTTGGAGGTGCCACAGCAACCTGATGAAGGAGCAGCACTCCAAAAGCTAGTGCTTCCAAATAAACCTGTTGGACTATAACCTGATGTTGTGTGATTTTTAACATTGTTCAAAAAGTGATACATTTGGAGCTTGTAACCAATGAAGCCTTAAGAGAGTGATGTTGCTTCCGTAAATTGCTGTCATCACCTGCTGTTGTTCGATTTTCATGATCTTATGTTCTGGAGCAGTTGAAGACTGAACTTTAACAAGAGGTAAAGGAGATAGGAAATGGTAAACATGTGAAATGCTTGGTCAATGCTTATGTGCCAGGAGACTAGTGGAATCCATTGTTGGTTCTTGCAGTAGGAATAGTTCTATTCTACAGATTGAAAACAGTCAGTGAAGTAGAGACATTTCATTTCTTAGTGATCCAGGGAGAAGTAGAATCTGCTGGTTGAACTCTGAATAAATGATGCACCATAATACCAGGTAGTTTCAGGCACCAGTCAGTCAGATAACTGTGTTATGGGAGCGATGTACTTTGCCAACATTATGGTGTGAAATAGATTGAATTCAACTGAAGATTACATTGTGGTTAATTATTGCCTTCATGTAATACGTCAGTTTAATTTGTTTACATTTGATGTCATTTCACTAAGGTACTTATCAATCACTTTACACAGATACGGAGCCTATATAAAATTATGTTGTCCTGTACATTTTGTTTATTACCTTATTCTTTGGTCAATGGTCTGAATCAAATACCTAAATATTAAGCAATGAATATATTCACCAGTTGTTTGAAATGCAGAGTCCAATAACAGGGAGAATTTGAGAGAATTCTACCTCATAAATATATCGATGTTAAACTTATTGTATGTGTTGCAATGCCAACTCCTACCAATTTGTGGTCAGGTAGTTTGCCATCATCAGCTGAATCTCAATGAGAAAAGGCTCTTGATTTAACCAGCTATAGTACAACAAAACTCCATTGCCCTGATGTTAGTCTTAAAGATATCAATAACTTGTTTACAATGATTAAAAATGAACTCGGCTTACTGAAATGCTGCCGAGAACAGTCCCGTACATTGATGGGACCCTGGGCACCGTCTCCAAATGACTGACCACCCGCCCCCTCTCTCTCTCTCCCCCCACACTTTCCCTGGAGTTCTACACAGGGGTGTACCCTAAACACCCCTTCTCCAGATAATCTCTCCAACATTGTCCTTACAGGGCAAGGTGGAACTTGACAAAATGTTGCAGTAAAAAGTTGTGCGTGTGACTGCGTGTGGGCAGGGGTGGAGTTGGATGAGGTTAGGGGGACTCAGACGGGGGCAGGGGTGGATGGGGTTGCTTGGTTGGAGGGGGGCCAGGGTGGATGTGGTTGGGGGTGTCAGACAGGGGGTTGGGGGCTCGTGCGTGCTGAGCTGCTGCCAGGTTTCCAGAATGGGGAGCAGACTTAGCAAGTGCTCGCTGTATCAATCCCATTGAACTGATTGGGGGGAGAGGGGGGGGGGGGGTGGTAACGGGATGCTTCAGCAGTGCTGCAGATCCCTTACACACAAGTGTGTCTTTGCTCAGAAACAAACCCTGACACAGAGAGAGGGAGCAAGGCAGGCAGAACGAGGAAAAAAGAAATTTCAGAAAACTCCGATCCCCAGAGGAGAGGCACTGAATCGATTAACCAAATAATCAATTATCTAAACGAAATAGTGCCCACCCATCTCGTTTGGATAATAGAGATTCCTCTGTACATGGAATGGGAGGAAATACATATGGTGTATGACCAACAGTACAGACTAGTTGGGCTGAATGGCCTGATTCAGCACTGGAAGCTCCATGTAATTTAATTCAATAAAGTCTGAAGAATGTATGGAATTCCAGCAAACGTTTTCCATTTCTAATCTATTCTGAATTTTAGACATTCTTGTTATACTACACATGCGTTCAGTACAAACTGCTGCAACATGGTACCCAAAAGATTAGGTATTTTATGGCTGCTTCCTATGTAATTTCAATCACTCTAAATCACTAAAGATTTACCTCATCAAATTCCCATCAGTGACAACCCTACAATTCAGCCCT
The DNA here is from genome assembly GCF_047496795.1 of Chiloscyllium punctatum. Classification (NCBI taxonomy): domain Eukaryota; kingdom Metazoa; phylum Chordata; class Chondrichthyes; order Orectolobiformes; family Hemiscylliidae; genus Chiloscyllium; species Chiloscyllium punctatum. Next base: position 50,035,159 of record NC_092783.1, read on the forward strand.
GATCACTGGGTAATAAATGCAAAACCTGCCAAATGAGGCATCTTTTTGGATTGGAAAGAAATGTGAGATAATGTCAGGTACAGTCAAAGTCTGTTGATACTCACCACATTTAGAAAATTGCAGCTTTGAGAATCTGAGCTGTATCCATCTCTGGGACAAGTGGATTCCTGCACAGCAACCAAGCTTCAAAGGGAAATTTGTCACTGAGGTGAAAGGCCAAGTTGTCTTTCAGAGTGAATTAATGGTGAAAAATATTTGGAAAGTCAATAAATCAGTTTTCTACTGATGGTTCGGTGACACTGTTTCCTGAGATAATGCAGGTTTTAATCCTGGAATTTTTCCACTTTTATAAAGGATACCTTTTTGTTTCTAACACTGCCTGAAAAAGAAAGGTAATCTTTTATTTTTACAGTGGTTTAAATACCTTAGAATGTCTGAAAGCCCTTTTTGTGATGTACATGTGGTTAGAATGTAGGAAAAATTGCAGCCAATGTGTGAATCGCAGCAAGGCCCCACAGACAAATATTATAATAACTGGAGGATTTTTAAAATATTATTTATGTTGTTTGAGAAATAAATGTTCGTTTGCACTTTTCAGCACTACTAAAGAATAGATAACTCTGTGAGGTATTTTGTATTGACGTGAAAGAGTAGAGGGGCTCTTGATATAACATCCTATCTGAAGGGCTGCACCTCTGACAGCATGTACTCCATCAATACTACACAGGATTGTCTGCTTCAATTTTGTCTCTATAGTAATGTATGAACCTCTTAAGTTCCTAAGTGGGAACAGTGACTACCAATGGACTCCAATGGCTCATAAGTAAGACATCAAATATATTTTAAAAATTACTCAAGATACAAAGTGAATACAGAGTAAAACCTGGTGTTCAATTAAACAGATAAAGGATTGAAGAAGTTGATTTCTCTCAGCAACAACAGATTTTGATATATTTTAGTTAGTATTTCCCATGTTTGGAGTTTGACAAATGGAAATACAAATATTGTCTGCGATATAAACTCGTAAGACCCAGAGGTGGTTATATTTCAATAAAATTGAGCGATTCTATTTCTTAATAACCTTTTGTTAAACAGTTATGGTGACAAATTTCTTATTTACAAATTCATCATGTAAATTGGTATGCAATGTGTAAACTTCTAAACATGAGACTCTGTAAATAGTACCTAGTGATAGTATTTTTATTTATGACAGATAGCTGGATGAACTTGAAAGCAAGAAAGTTTTCTGGCAATGATAAGTCATCAAACAGAGCCAAATTCTGTCCTCCAGAATTACTCATAATGCGAAAGTGCTACAAAGCCTGCAGAGTTGCACCTTTAACAAGTAGCTGTTACAAACCATTACCAATCTATAAGCTGCAAATTGGAACTGTGACTCTGGAAATATCTGAAAATTACTTGGAAATTGTGTAAATTACATAGCACCAAATGATTTTTAAAAAAGCAAGCAGAAAACACAGGAAAGCAAATTTCTAAACAAGCGCAGCATGTCAGATGGGTTAATTTATCGGAGTGAGTGCTCCATCAGAACTGATGAAGAATTGCACTTAAAATATTTGTGAATCTTTCACTTTCAACTGCTGTCTGATCAGACAAACATGCCCAACGTTTTCTAAATAGCAAAGTGAAATGTTGTTGAATGTATTATTTCCCACTAATACATGTATTTCAATTGTCATTGGGTTACTTTAGCTTTGCAGAACATCCGTCTTGAGGTTGAAGTCACCAAATTTTATGAAGCTATAAGAAAAATTAGCTGTGTAATTAGAATTAAGGAAAAGCACTGTGGACTGCAGGAAGGCATTAATGGACCAATCAGGTGAATTGAATAGTGGCAGCTGCTGGTCATTTTGGAGGTGAATAAGGTAGTGTACTTGGGGAAGCCTAACAAGCCAGGTAAAAAAACAGTAAATGATGGGATACTAAGAACTGCAGAAATAAACCAAGACCATTCATTCCATACCCATGGATCCCTGATGGGCTGGGCAGGTGATGAAGGGTAGGTGTGAATGCATAAGAGTTTCTTGACTTTACAAGGCAAGACATAAAATATAAAACAATAAAATATAAAAACTGTACAAAACACTAATTAGATCACATCTGATGTACTGCATGCAGTCTGGCTACTACTTTCCAGCAATGTTTGGAGTGCACTAAGGAGGTTCATGAGGTGATTTCCAAACAGGCTGCCTGCACTGCTGAACTGTCGTTAGGAGGAATATTGGACAAGCTGGGGCCATTATCTTCAGAACAGAAATAGCTGAGGGGAGATCAAACTGAAATGTATAAAATTATTATGGGTTTAGATAGAATGGAGTGTAAAACCCTATTACCCCTTTGTTGAAGGGTTCATAACACTGTCCAGAGTAATAGGTAGTAGGTTTTACAGGGGATGGTGGAGGTCTGTAATTCATTGCCTGAAAAGATGGTGTGGAAAATCCTCATAACATTTAAGAAAATAGTTGACTATGCACCTAGTCGTAGCCAAGGTGACTAAAGACTCATTGTGGGTAAGTGTGATTTGGTTCCTAATCTGCAATTGGGGAGGTTTATAGATAAGCTGGGATCATTCTCTTTGGAACAGAGGTAGCTGAGGGAAGACCTAACTGAATTGTATACAATTATGATGAGTTTAGCAAGAATGGAGCTTGTTGTGAACTTGTTGCATTCTAAAGCTTTTCATGCTATAAATTTGCATGATTCTACAACTCTAGGATTTATTACAATTCTGCTTTTGCCACTGAATCATATAATCTTTTCAGGTAATAATTCAGAGAAGATTAAGGTAAACAGATCAATAAGATCCATTTTTTGCTGGTGCCAAGGCATCAAGGTCAAAGTCTCTCCTTTAATGTCTGGGCTGATGCATGAAGATATGATGTTTGAATAAGTTATCAGAGAGTGGCCAATGCCTATTGAGTCAACATGAATCAGCGCTTTCTTGGCCAAGATCAGTAAAATGTAAGCGATGTCTTATTAAAGTATGCTAATAGTCAGAAAGAAACTAATTAATTGAAGTTTCAGTTTCTTCAGTAAACATACCCTAAAGTACAACCATGCTGATAAGGTTCTCACTCTGAGAAAAGGCTTGAGGACAAAAAGTCACTTGTTACATTTAACCGATTTCTCAGAGTTTGCATTTTTTGGAGCAATGTCAGAATGAGCTATCAGGTCTGCTCGGGGATAAAAACTTAGAAATTGTATATTCATAGAATCATAGACTCCACTACAGTGTTGAAGCAAGATATTCAGGTCATCGAGTCTACACTGACCCTCTGAAGAGCATTCACCAAAACCTACGACCTCTCCTACCCTGTAACCCTACATTTCCCATGGCTAATCCACCTAGCCTGCACATCTCTAGATTTTTTGGACAATTTAGCATGGCCAATCCACTAACCTACACATCCTTGGATTGTGGAAGGAAACCAGAGCACCCGGAGGAAAACCCACGCAGACACAGGGAGGACACGCAAACTCCACACAGATATTCATCCGAGGATGGAATTGAACTGCGGTCCCTGGCACTTTGAGCAGCCATGCCGTCCAGTGATAGTTTTTTTGCTGAGCAGCACCAAGATTTACTAAGTGTTATTCTGCATTCACCATCACCATAGCATAGTCAAAACTATTCCAAATCTGATACAACAAGTAGGGCAACCATCAGATAAACTGTGGGTTCCATGTGTGACATGGGAGGAGGTGACTTGTGTAATAGTTAATCCAGACAGACACACAAACAAGAACTAGAGTAAGCTACTTGGCCTTTGACCCTCCTCCCCCATTCAATAAATCACGGCTGATTTTAACCTTGACTCTATATTCCTACACATGTCCAATAATATTTGATCCCCTCCATATTAAAGAATCTGTCTACCCGCTGTCTTAAGATTGTGCATTCACTGCCTTTTGAGGAAGGGAATTCCAAGGACTCACAACTCTCTGAGAGAGAAAGGTCCTGAGAGAGCCCACCCCATAGTGACAGTTGTCCACCTCACTGGTCATCGGGCACAGAAAGGAAACCTACCTTGCCTTCGAGGGTGCCTCAGCAAAGAGGTATGTACATTTCCACAACAGGCAGCCTCAGTAGCAGTCACTTGCATCACCTGATGCCTGCTGTTGATACAGTTGCCATGCTGAGGCAACACCACCTCTGAAAGGAGAGCCGCCATTCTCAATTGCACTGCACTCCTAATGTTGACTCTGCTGGTGAAATCCTTCCCGGTACCCCACCACTCACCCGCTCAGGCTCAGGACCTACTTTCACTCCCAGAGGAGAGGGATATCCAATTTTTTCATGAATTATTCCAAAACATTCACAAGTGACAAGTGCAACCAGTTCTTATCTAAGCCACAAGGGGGACACCTTGTAATATTTCCTGTGTAAATAACTTCAAGGAAGGTCCAAACATTGGCATGGCTGTAGTTCACTCCCCTTCCCCTGAACTCAGGTATATGTATGGTTCACTTTCATGTGTGTGTGCCTTCCTTGTTTACCCTTTCATTGATAAAATATTTATAAATGAATGAATGAAAAATCACGAAATAAGAAGGAAAGCAACTTTACAACTCTATCGTAGGTCCAAATATTAAAAAGGCAAAATTGTTTTCTTTAATCTTTTTTGCATTGAATACTTTTCCAATTTTCATGCCTCCTTCTATACTGTTGAGCATATTTTTGAAACAGCCATTCCAAGGAAGTTGAGAGTTCTCTCGTTGACTACCTTGTCACTCACCTCATTCCGATGAAAGACCTCACTGGCAGTTTTGTATGTATTTCTATGGATGAGCACTTAATGAAAGACATTTCCTTGTAATGAAGAGTGAGTTGTATTATCTCATTCACCAGGAATCTGAGCTTGGGTCTTTATCGCACAACTGAATCCTTCCACTGTCAACAGGGTTGAAACATCATTGTATTCGATGTTCTCCATTATGTTCCAAGCCTTTCACTTTAAAATGCTATGGGTTATAACCAGAATTACCCCATGAAGAGTTTATCACAACAACTGGTCTGCACCAGTACACTGAGCAGACTTGTACAGACATCCACATCTGGAATACTATTATTCTCAAAACTATTTGCTTGAGAACAGCACACTGATTGATAAAGGTACCACATTTTGCCACAAAGCAGTAAAGAAAGAATTGACATTTATATACCCCAATTTCATGACCTCAAAATGTCCCAAAATTCTTTACAGCCAATAAGTTACATTTGAGATGTAATAGGTCCCACAGACACTAGCAGTTATGAACAGGGATCCTATTTGAGATGTTGATTGAGATACATCTATTGGTCAGGGTATTGGGAAAATTGCTCTTCTCTTCTTTGAATGGTGTCATTTTTGGTCACCTGATAGAGGCTGAGTGTAAACTCTCAAGTGATAGCCAGTACTACACTGGGTGACTGGCTAGATTATGCACTCGAATCTCTGGCGAGGCGTTTGAATCTACAAGCTGCTGAGTCAAATGTGAGTGTAACTGTATGAGTCACAGTTCAATCCCAACCTTAGAAAACCATCCGGTTAGAATGTGACTTTTGCACTGTGCGCTTTTATGATCTTCTTGCATGAGTATTGCTTATAAAATGATGAACAGGTTTGCACAGTGAATGGATGACAACTAACAATGGAACTGAGCAACCAAGTTGCACTGGGCCTGTACTCATTGGAGTTTAGAAGAATGACAAGTGACTTTATTGACACATGCAAGATTCTTATGGGCTTGGCAGGGTAGATCTGGAAAGGTGTTTCCCCTTGTAGGAAAGTCTAGGATCAGAGGGCATAATCTTAGAGTAAAGGTTGCCCTGTTAAGTCAGAGATGAAGAGGAATTTGTTCTCTCTGAGGGTAAGGATTCTGTAGAATTCTTTAATAAAAGGGCTGTCAAGATTAGTCATTAAGTTTAGGGGCGGCACGTTGGAGAGTGGTTAGCACTGCTGCCTCACAGTTCCAGAGACCTGGGTTCAATTCCCGCCTCAGGCAACTGTCCGAGTGGAGTTTGCACATTCTCCCCATGTCTGTGTGGGTTTCCTTCCACAGTCCAAAATTGTGCAGGTTAGGTGAATTGGCCATGCTAAATTGCCCATAGTGTTAGGTGAAGGGGTAAATGTAGGGGAATGGGTCTGGGTGGGTTGCTCTTCAGAGGGTTGGTGTGGACTTGTTGGGCTGAAGGGCCTGTATCGACACTGTAAGTAATCTAATCTAATCTATATTCAGGGTTGAGGTGGACTGATTTTTACTCAATAAAGGAATCAAGGTGTATGTGGGGAAGACAGGAATGTGAAGTTGAAGATTACCAGATCAGCCATGATTTCATCAAATGGCAGAGCAGTCTTGATGGGCCAAATGGTCTTCTTCTACGTCTTATACTATTATGGTCACTTGTTTAATGTTCTTAAACTGCTGTCACATATAACAAATTAACTTGATTATAGGTGGACTGAAAGACAACCTTCTCATGCTCCAATAAAGGGATCTTTACTAGCAGGCTGTCACAGGGCAAATCTATGGGGTTTTTTTTATTTATTCTCAGTAATAGCTGGAAGACAAAAACAAAAGGCCTTTTGTGCAAACATTTATCAACAACTAAGTTATTTTAATATTAACTGAAGATCTCCTGCCATTACTCATGACAAGTAAGATATTTTCAATTTTGATTTGATTTGATTTGTCAAATATACCAAGTATAGTGAAAAGTTTTGTTTTGCGGGCAGGACATTCAAATCATAGGATGGTTAGATAGCGTGAGGCATACAGGTTACAACTGCACAGGAGGTGACCAAAAGCAATGTGAACATTAGATTTGAAATTAGAGACGCCCATTCAGCAGTCTAATAACAGCAGGGAAAAAGATCTCTTGAACCTGCCGTTGTATGTGTTCAGGCTTCTGTATCTTCTACCTGATGGTAGAGGTTGGAAGAGTCTACTATCGAGGTGGGAGAGGTCTTTGATGATGTTGGCAGCCTTTCCATGGCAACAAGACATGTAAATGGAGCCCATGGATGGGAGGTTGGTTTCTGTGATGGTATGGGCTGTTTACACAACTTTCTGTAGTGTCTTACAGTCCTGGGCAGAGTAGTTGCTGTACAAAGCCGTTATGCTTCCAGATAGAATGCTTTCTATGGTGCATCTGTAAAAGTTGGTGTGGGTCCTTATGAGCATGCTTAATTTCCTAAACTGACTGAGGAAGAAGAGGCGTTGTTGTGCCTTCTTGGCTGTTGCAACTATTTGGGATGACCAGGACAGATTTGTGGTAATCCTCACTCTAGGGAACTTGAGGTTCTCGATCCTCTCTACCTCAGCTCTGTCGATGTAGATAGCGGCGGGTCTTCTTCCTTTCTTCCTGCAGTCAATGATCAGTTCTTTTATTTTGCTGACAGCATTGGAATGCAAGATCCAGTACTTGATGCTTGTGTTAATCTTTGTTTAAGCCTAATTTGTCTAATTGCTATTTAGAAGGGAATTGTGAAATCAATTATAATTTAATGATTGGTTAGCAACAGATCTTTGTAGAGTGGCAGATGATTGCATCTAGATCAAAAGAGGCAGCATAAAATTACTCCCTTTTTACCTTTTTTTAATACTTTTCTTCAAACTGCACTGTTTCAAGTATGGAAGCTTTGAGATAGACACAGGCAGGAAATATAGAACTGGGGGACACGGTTTAAAGAGAAGGGGTCTCTTACTTAAGCTTAAAATGAGGAGCAAGTTCTTCTCTCTGAGGGTCACTAATCTTCTCCTCAAACAGCAGGAAAAACTGTGTCATTGAATATATCTAAGCCTGAGTCAGACAGACTTTTGATATGTAAGGAAGTCAAGGGTTCTGCAGTCAAGCAGAAAGTACAGTTAAGATGACAAAGAGTTCAGTCAGTCTTTTTGAAAAATGGAACAAGCTCAATGAGCAGAATGAAGTATTTCATATAAAATAGATTGACAAATAACTATGTCAGTTCTTGTAGTTTGAAGGAAGTGCAGCATATAAGAGGAATTGTTTGATTGACCAAAACACGTCTCCTGCATGCAGGGGATATCATCAGTGGAGATTTGGTAACCCATCTGATTGAGAAATGGAATAGGTTTCAAGGTATGTGAGCAAGTGTTTGCACCTATTATTCGAACCCGCATAGCAGTATCACAGAAAAGGAAAAGGCATATCAAATCAGTGAGTTGTGGCAATCTCATCCTTACTGAAGAAAATTAAGAAAACAAGGAAAAGATAACTGTACACAACGCTGGAACTCACCAAGGCTAAAAAGAAGAAAAGAGAAGGCACAATAAATGAAGAAGTAATCACCTTACACAATACATTTACATGCACATACAATTGCAATTTTAAGCAATACTCTTTAAAAATGACACAATGTTTCTGCAAGTGTTTGATGTTATGCCAAGTATACAATTGGGGAAATGCAAAGTCAAATATTTTCAATTTTGATGTTCAGAGATGCCATACTGTCAGTTAAGACAAGAACAACGATTGAAATAAAGAAAGAAAGACATGCACTTCCACTGCAGGTGAAAAGGCAACAGTTATAATGTAGGGAAAAGAGCAACCAATTCATGCACAACAAGTTCCCATAAATTACAATGTGATAATGACTAGGTCTCCTCTTTTGCTGATACTTGTGAAGGATGACTTTTGCACCAAGGATAACTCCCCTGCTTTTCTTCAATACTGTGTCTTTAATAACTTTCTGAGAGAGTGGTCTTGCTTTAATTGCTGATTTGAAAGGCAGCTCCACTGACTATGAAGCACTCCCTCAATATTGCATGACAGTGTCAGCCTCAATTTCTGGTGCCCAAGTCTTCAGAGTGGGACTTGAACTCATAATCTTCTGAGATTGGGTAAGAGTGAGCCACCTCTGAACCATCATAGGAGGAAAGCCTAGGTGGCAAAAGGGAGGGAAGGAAACGTGAAACAATCCATGTTGCAGAAATCAGGCTGTCACTGGATTGCTTTTTATTTCGTAAAAGAAGATTTCTCGTTACTTTGTATATGGGTCATAAGTTAATATGTTTGTGCTGCCCATGCTGTAATATCTACTGTGGAAAAGTGTGGCGCTGGAAAAACACAGCAGGTCAGACAACATCCAAGGAGCAGGAGAACCAACATTTTGGGCATTTGCCCTTTATCAGGAACGCCCTGTAATATTCAGTAATACAACTGGTCCATTTTTCCAAAATTGCCTCCTGAGTTTCTCATTTAATTAATTATGAATGGAATGTTTAAACAGCTTATCTGTTTGCATTATTCTCCCAGAGCATAAAGGCCACAAATTAGCTATACTTTATCTTATTGGAAGAAACACATTTGCAAGGCATTACTGTTAGATAAAAGTGATATTGATGTACCAGACTGATAATTAATGAGGACCTGGACCAAGAACAGCAGTGTTTATAAGGAAAAGTCTGCAGGAAGATGTTATCTTAATTGATGTGAACGAGAAGTGTGAATAGTGGTAAATAGACTAGCTGTGCTCTCTCTCTCAGCTTGTCATCATCTATCTCTTTCATTGCCTATCCCTTTTATTTCCATCTCTTTCTCTCTGAGCTCTGTTCCCATGTACTCTATTTTTATCCTATCATCAGCGTAAATATTACCCTTTCCCATTTATCTTCGATTCTTATGAAGGGTCTCTAGACTTGAATTGTTAACTCTGAGTTTCTCTACAGATGCTGTCAAACTTGCTGAGTTTCTCCAGCACTCTGTTTTTGTTTTGGATTTTAAGCATCTGAAGTTCTTTATACAGGCCGACCCTGGGTTGCAAGTGAGTTCCATTCTTGAGTCCGTTCAAAAGTCAATTTGTGCACAACTCAGAACTCAATGCAGGACAATATAAAATAACAATTTGCATGTTATATCTTTAAAATTAATATTAATACATCCATGTGTGGGATCATGTTCCTACGTATGAGCATTCATAAATCTGAGGTTTATGTATCAGAGACCCCCTGTATTTACTTCAGAACTGGCACCTTCAGTGAAAACTTTCTCAGGTTTTACAAAGGCCATGAAATTTGGCCCACTAAAACCATCATTACCAAATATCTGATCATCATCGTATTGCTTTTGTGAAAGTTGACTATTACTTTTCCTGGATTACAATTGTGAGAACTATATCATTGGCTTTATTGGCTATACTGCTTCGGGACATTCAGATGATTTGAGAAGTTTGAAACAAACATAAGTCTTTCTTTCAGTTTGACCTGAAATATAGAATTTTAATTATTCCAAGCTTAAAGACTTTGTAAATTTTGGATAAATTTGAATTGCTGAAATCAAACGGCATTGGGCTATCTGGTGTGTAAATTGTACAAGAAATCTATGGGCTTAGACTACCATCAGGAGAGAGTGAGGTCTGCTGATGCTGGAGATCAGAGTCGTAGAATGTGGCACTGGAAGAGCACAGCAGGTCAGGCAGCAAGAGCTGCCTGATGAAGATCTTATGCATGAAACGTCAACTCTCCTGCTCTTCGGATGCTCCCTGACCGGCTGTGCTTTTCCAGCACCACACTCTTTGACTGAGACTACCATCAGCATGCTGACTGATAACAATTGTTATGACTCCAAATGCTGGGAGCTCTGACCAAGTCAGATCCCAGAGAGAAACCTGGTTTTATAAACCTAAAGTATTATATTTGAAATTTGGTTGCTGCGGTGGTCAGTCACTGAAAATATTCACTCAAGGTTGTAAATGTACAAGCTTAATAGACAAAGCTAACTGTATAAAACCATCTCAAATGATATTATCATAAATAGCAGAAAGAAAACTCAGCATTTCTTCCGAGTAACAACCTTTACAGACATTTATTCCTTGTGAAGTATTAATCGTATCCTCATTTAAAATTTCTTACTAAACTGACAAAGTTGCAAACATTTCCTTTTGGTGAATTTCTGGACATTTATAGATTGGATTTTCTCTGTTACTGTCCCCCCAAAAACCAGGCAGGCAGGGTAGCACATTGCCATTTCTCTCCTATGAAGCTGCTAAAACAACTTAATATTTCTTTCCAGCTCTGATGGCTTGAAAACATCTGCAAAGTAAAATCCAAACTTCTGCTGGAATGAAGTTAAAAATCACAATACACCAGGTTATAGACCAACAGGTTTAATCGGAAGCACTAGCTTTCGGAGTGCCGCTCCTTCATCAGGTAGTTGAAGGAGCGGCGCTCCGAAAGCTAGTGCTTCCAATTAAACCTGTTGGACTATAACCTGGTGTATTGTGATTTTTAACTTTGTACATCCCAGTCCAACACCGACATCTTCAAATCTGCTGGAATGGATCTTTTCTTCTGAACTGAATCCACTTGTGACCCCCCTGGCCATCTGCCTTTTTCTGTTCATCATAAAAACCCAAGTCAAAATCTCATTAGTTAGCTTCTTTAGTTGTTGATATAATTCCTTGGAAAAGCTGTCTTTAGTTCACTGTTCCAAATGACTTTCTGACCTTTTCTTAAAAATATGATGAGGACTTCACAACACTGAAAACCAAATCCGCATTTACTCTAAGTTGGGATAAAAGTTCTGAAAAGTAATAATATTACAAGCTTTCACCAAATATTTTTGCCTCAAAGTCAACAGGTTATGAGTTCAAATTTTGAAGTAATGTGAGATATACCCTCTTGTGAGTAAACAGCAACAGGCTTTATTGAATATAACTAGAGTCATAGAGTCATAGAGATGTACAGCATGAAAACAAACCCTTCAGTCCAACTCATCCATGCTGACCAGATATCCCAACCCAATCTAGTCCCACCTGCCAGCACCTGGCCCATATCCCTCCAAACCCTTCCTATTCATATACCCATCCAGATGCCTTTTAAATTTTGCAATTGTACTAGCCTCCAACACTTCCTCTGGTAGCTCATTGCATGCATGTACCACCCTCTGAGTGAAAATGTTGGGCTTTAGGCCTCTTTTATATCTTTTCCCTCTCAACATAAACCTATGCCCTCTAGTTCTGGACTCCCCCACCCCAGGGAAATTTGCCTATTTATTCTACCCATGCCCCTCATGATTTTATACCTCTATAATGTCACTCCCTCAGCCTCCGACGCTCCAGGGAAAACAGCCCCAGCCTATCCAACCTCTCCCTATAGCTCAAATTCTCCAACCCTGGCAACATCCTTGTAAGTCTTTTCTGAACCCTTTCAAGTTTCACAACATCTTTCCGCTAGGAAGGAGACCAGAATTACATGCAATATTCCAACAGTGGCCTAACCAATGTCCTGTACAGCTGCAACATGACCTCCTAACTCGTGTACTCAATACTCTGACCAATAAAGGAAAGCATACCAAACGCCTTCTTCACTATCCTATATCCAGATGATGGTAAGAGGGGGCATCTTAAATGGAAACCCATAGGTTCTTGTTCCATAAGATCTAAGATCACTGTGATGCAGTTCATTTTGCACATGTTAAGTAACTGTATTCAGAATAAAGTTTCAATTTATTTTACTCCACACCGCCACAAGTTCTTTTATTGTACCCCTTTTTGCCTGTAGTTGTAACTGAGCATTTAAGACATTGCTGCATTTACCCTTCACTCCAGCAAACTCCAGCATTCAAATGGTCACATCCTCTTGGAAGTGAAGACAAGAAATTAACATTTTCACTCTCCTTTCCTTCAGCTTTGCTCTCCTTTCCAGGAATGAATCTCATACTTGAAAACAAAATGGAAGTAACTCTGAAGACAATCCTGGAGGCAAAGCAACATCATTTTCTACTTTAAGTGTAGGAATTTTTGTTTCTGTAGATGGTTCTATCACTTCAACACTGGCAGTTATGTAACAATGATGAGATGTAGACAATACCATCTTGAGAAAGTAGGATTAAGTTGTCATTGACAGGATTGATAGGAAATTCCTGTGTGGTACTCTTTTGATAAGAATAGGTCATTGCTCATTAACTGAGCAGAAATGTTTCTTAAGTTAAAGGTGCATCTTGATCTTGAAGTACTGAAAATTTCTGTAATAGAAAGGCCTTTGCCTCTGTTACTGAATTTGTCTGTTGTGACAGTTACGCAGGAACATGGGTTGTTTAAATGGATTTTTAAAATCTCCTGCGAGCCGTTTGTTTTCAGTGTCCAAGGCTTGATTGTTTAGTTTCCTCTTCATCTTCATTCATCCCTCATGTTCAGGGATTGCTTTCTTCCACGCTAATTTGATGGGCTCTGAGATAGCTGATAATGGATGATCTGTAGATTCTGTTACACATGGGGAAGTTGCTGTTTGTTGGGTTAGACAGCTTAGATGTTTGAAAGCTTGTGTTCTGCTCTGATGCCTCAACTTTGCCTCCGCATGCTCCCAACAAATTCTCTTAATCAGTGCCTTCCCGAATGAACATTCTCCATCTCGGTGGTCACAAGCCAGCTCTCCAGTCAATCATTTGTGAGTTTGACGCCTTTAGGGATGTCATGAATACTTCTGTTGTCCTCCTGAAGTCCCCTGTCATGAACAAGTTCTGAGTAGTGGAATAGTTAATTCAGGAATTTGATGTCAGGCATACAAATGACATGACCGCCAATTGAAGTGATTGTGAGTGAGTGCTCCAGGTCATTGTCAACTTGTTCTCTGGAGAATATGAGAAAATGGACCTTTCACTAAACACTACTTTATAAAACATGAAGAAGAACCAAACCTTGGACCTAAAACATAAAATTGAATCAACAGTGAGCTTCAGCAGAGAACTTGTAGTGGCCAAATATTGAAGGCATCTTTGGTACCAAAAACTAAAAATAAGGCTAAGAGGCTATGGGCTAAAGCCTGGAAAATGAGATTAGAATAGACATGATATGCCAAAGGGCTTTTTTCCATGGTGTAAATGGTAAGATCATGATGTTCAGTATGACTAAAGTAGTATTACCTCACAGATGCTCAAAAAATGGAATTATTTAGGTACATATTATGAAATACTGGCTTAGAAAAAATTAAGTCATAGCAAAATTAAGAAATACATGGACTCTGAATTAAAATTACATTGCATTAATAGTTATTTAAAATTTACCTTTTCCAGTTTAAGAACAATTTTATAAGCTAATACCCATCTATATTTGGAGCTGAGGCAAATCAGTGGCTTCATACCATACCAGTCCTCTGCTTTTTTTGATTTCTGTTTGCAAAAGAAAGGGTTGCTGTTTTATGTTTCACGATTGCAATTTGCTCCAAGGGCGTGGATTGCAAAATTAGCTATTATAGATTTTAAAGGAAGTTGTGTGGAAACTTCTGTGGGACTGAAATCCAGATGTCTCACAGTTTCCTATGTATTGGTACATGTCAATAAAGGTGGCAGAATAGGTGGGAGTATTCATTCAAACCTACACATGATGCTGGTGAATCAAAGAATGTAGGATTGGAACATTGGGTGAAAAACTATCAGGATATGAAAAGCACAAATCTTCCACTCCCATTCCTGCACTCCTTTCTTTCTGTTTAAGCATTGGAGCAGGATTAAATTGGTTAAGGACAAGTTAGATTCAGAAATAGCTATTTTAGGCTTTTGATGATTTGCTATTGGAACCTACCATGATTTTACGCTAGTGAGTAGTTCTGGCATGACATCAGACCACTTTGAGCACGATATAGAAATAGCAGGGGGCCATTTGAAGATTTTTATCCTTGGCTGTCAGATTTGATATGGTTCTTTGTGATTATTTTTCCCTTTGTCTCATTTTATCTTTTAATTCCTCTGCCTGTCTTTATTTATATGTGCGCCACTTTCACTCAAGTTCCTTCCTCTTTTGTGTGAGGTTATGTGCCTACATTTAACATGTAACAACATTTTCATTCTCAGGGTTGAGACGGAAACTTTTTTGATTCCTTGTGAATTCAGTTTTCTCCGTTTCTTTTTAAATTCATATTTCTTTTTTAAGCTGAAGTTTACACACCATCCAAAAAATAACCCTTCCAAGCCAACACTGACAAACAAAGTCATGACATGCCCATTGTTGAAACACCCACGGGATCATGGCCAAAAAACCATCAGTTATTGTTCTCCATGATGCCCTTGTCCTCAACAAGGTGAGAGTTGACAAGCCCTGGGGAATGCAAGCCATTTCCACATTTCACCAAGAGGCTGCGTCAGATATTGCCAGGTCAGTTACGATTTGTGAATTGCAGCCAAAACAGCTTCAACCCTGGTGTGGGTCCAGTAACTTGCCTCTACTCAACCTTAAACGCAGTACCCCATATTGAGATAGTGTGACATTTCCATTCTGCACACTAATCGGGCAGCCAATCTGAGAGAGGGATTTCTCAATGAGAATTTGTGGCAATCAATGCCAAATTTTGGATCCTCTTTTGTGCATTGGTGTCCACAAGGCAGTGAGTTAAGATTATCACAGCAGTGGTAAAGGCTTAATTTTATTTGGAGACTATTATTTTTAAAGGGAATATATATTTACAACCCCTGAAAGTGTTACCTTTTCCTTCATTTTAACAAACAGCTTTAAATATCAAGAAGTATGGAGTAATTACTATTTTAAAAGTATATTTATATCCATAATAGAATGCATTAGATGATGTTATGTGGGACTGAGAAATAAAATACGGTAGTATACAGCTTGGTGGTGTAGTATATATGTGTAAATACTGTTATTTGTAAAACTGCAGATGAATAGACCCAATTTGTCTGACCTCTTACTTAGTTGGGGAAAATTGTCAAACACAATATCTAACCCACTCGGCAAGACTGGGCTGGATTCAAACCAGGTCACTATTTTACACTCCATCCAATACTGTACATCATCCATAAGGATGGTTAAAATGAGGACATGAACATTCAAATCTAGTTTTTGGTAAATGCACTAAAAGACACTTCCCCAATCTTTTGGGTATGGCAAATTCTCCCCCTTCGGTTTTTTAATAACTCTATTGACATGCAATGTATCTTTCCCAGTGAGCAGTCATGTGGATAACTTAGCCTGTATCCTCCATCAGTTCTGTAATAATGAATTAGGAGTGAGGTAGCAACCATCGAGGTTAATTTTCCACCTTCATGCCAACCCTACCCCTCAACCCCAGTATTCCCTCACACCCTCACGAAGAAATCCCTGGGGATTGAATTGTGCACAGCATAGCTCAGCATTGGTACTGTTGAAATTCAGGAGCTGTGAGCATCAACCTTCTTTGAATGTCATTCTTAAATTGTCCATCGCCGTTTAAATGGAGTTGCCTATTTAAGACAGCGATGAGGAGAAATTTTCCCTCACAGAGGGTCATGAGTCTTTGGAAGTCTCTTCCTCAAAAAAGCTGCAGGCAGAATCATTGAATATTATCAAGGCAGAGCTGAATAGATTCTTGGTAAGCAAGTGGGCAAAGGGTTATCAGGAAGAGGTGGCAATGTGGAGTTGAAATGGAAATCTGAATAGTCATTACTTTATTAAATGGTGGAATAGGCTTGAGGGGCCAAATGGCTTCCTCCAGCTCCTAATTTGTGTGCTTCAATGCATATTCAAATGCTAACTTCTAAAAATAATCATTTTCAAAATCAAATTCTCTCTTATCAGCTTTATTTCTAACTATCTAAATCCTTGCGGCCTCTCTCAGCACCATTCAAAAATGGTGACCATATTCTTCCATAAATTGTACCAAGCTTCTTTCAGAGAAAGGGTTGTCGTTCTTCAGTTTACTGAAACACAGTAAAATCACACAACATCAGGTTATAATCAAACAGGTTTATTTGAAAGTACAAGCTTTGGGAACGCTGCTCCTTCATCAGGTAGCTAGTAGTGTCAGACATCTCAACATTTCCTTTCTCAACTTATTATAAATCCACATGAAAGGGGCCGGACTATCCTGATGGATGCAAAACAAAAACAAAATGCCCAGTGCACAGCTAAAAGCAAATGTGAAATGCGGATAACTTTGCCCCAAAAGTCCTGAGAGCAGTTTATCCTGCCAGAAATATTCCCAGCGTGCTGGGTATAGTGTGTTGATGCCACAGTCCAGGCACCAGCATGCTGCAACTCACAAAAAGCTGATATGATGCTTTGAATTCATTAAGCATTTCTTTAGTTCTACAGTGACAGTGGGGCTAACAAGCGACTTACTGCTACTTTTGTTAGCGATGAGTCATGATAGCACACGCATGAAAGAATACTTGTATTCATCCTTCACCAATGGTGTACGTATGATTACATAGGCTATCAAGCTTGGTTCTGTTGCATTAAATGTGAAATATACATCAGAATTAGATAATACAATAAACCTCTCTTGACAAAACCTTGAAATGATACATGGGTACAATTCAAACACAGCCTCACAGCAAAAGTAAGTATCATAAGAAGTGATTTTCAGAAACCCAATTAAGGTCATTATAAACTATTCTTTTACATGGTTTCCTCTGTAAGCCACGTGTATTTTCAATGTCTACATGGAAAAATTCTTAGAAACCAATGGACCAAACGTTCTCAATGTTTAAACGTTACAGTTTCATTCTGTCAAAAGATCATTAAGCCAAAATATTAATCTCCGTTTTCTTTTCCTATAAGTGTTACACTGTCCTTCTGAGTATTTCTCACATTTTCAGCTTTTGCTCCATTCTGTACCTTGTTGACTGAGCCACAGTGAAGGAACAGTGATATATTTCCAAGTCAGGATGATGACTTAGGTTGTCGGGTTCATGGGTTTGGAAAGTGCTATTAAAGGGAGTCTTGGTGGGTTATAATGTACACATTGCTACCATGGTACATCTGTTGTGGAGGGAGTGAATGTTTAAGATGTTGGATAGGGTGCGAACAAAGGGAGTTGTTTTGTTCTAGATGGTGTTTAGCTTCTGGAATGTTGCTAGAGCGAAGAATATTCCATCACACTCCTGACTTGTGCTTGGTCGAGATAGTGGGCAGGTTTTTCAGGAGTTAGGGAGTGAGTTACTTCCCACATGTTTCCCAGCATCTCATCTGTTCCTCCAGCCACAGTATTCGTATGGGGCAGTTCTGGTCAGTTCCTTGTCGATGTGGTAACAGTCTAGAATATTCCCCTCTCTGAAATTTGGTGAGTGAGCCAGTGCAGGTAGTGCACCTGTGTTTGAAAACTGGTAATGGTTGAGAAGAAGCAACATTTGAGAAAGGAAGGATTTTTGCATCAGTCCTTATAGAATCCCTACAGAACAGAAATAAACCATTCGATCCACCTTGTCTGCACTGACTCCCCCCCTCCCCATAATCCTGCATTTCTGATGGCTAACCCATCTAGTCTGCACATCCCTAGAGACTACGGTGCAATTTAACAGGGCAAATCCACCTAACCTGCAGATCTTTGGAATGTGGGAGGAAACTGATAGATCCAGCAGAAGCCCACAAAGACAAAGGGAGAACACGCAAACTCCACACAGACAGTTGCCTGAATCTGAAATCAAACCCAGGTACCTAGCACTGTGAGGCAGCAGTGCTAACCACCGTGCCACCCAATACTATCCTGTCCATGCTGTCCCTATATCTAGGGACTAGTACCATCCTGTATTTTATTGTTGGAGACACATGATAAAGGGATGATATTGATTCAGTTTTTGTTTCCACCTACTTCCTGATCTTGAATTGCTTGAACTTATTTTAACTCCGAGAGTTAGGTTGCGAGGTCAGGTAGCCAAAGGAACGACGTTATGCTTCACAGAAGTTTGTTTTCACACGAGTGTTTGTTAACCCCATTGAAACCAAAATAACATGTTTGGCTGTTAATTTACTTTCACTTCACTTGCAAATAGTGACTTGGTACTAATGATGCGAAAATATCCAGCTCTTAAATTGTAAACCTAAGAATCGCAGTTTCAACTGGGAGTTTCCTCCAATTCCCATATATCACAGGATGGGCTCTACAAGTCCCAACTGGATTATCTATGGAAGTCCACATCTCTCTGCATTTCTGTAACAAGGTAGTAATAACTGTGAAAGATTGTCCAATGGATCACATTCATGATGTCCAGGTAAAAATCTCCAAATTTCAATGTCCCACCTACCTGACTGAGGAAGATCTCATAGCCGTGAGAGAGGAATTTCTGAAGAGAAAACAGTCAGAAATAGGAAATGGAGGAAAATAGAAACAAGTTACAATTTTTTTATTGATTGTTTATAGTTTGAATACATTTATGAAAAGTAAAATAACATGATATCTTATAGGATAAAATGGTTTCCCTGAAGTATTCAGTGTTGAAAGAGTGCAGGAAACACTACTGAACTCTGTTCTGACTATACTGAAGAAGAGATTGTGTAACTTTTATTCTATCAGTTTTGAAATACAGCCTGTGTTGACTGACAAAAAGGAATACTGCCGCTTTAAGCGGAATTGACTGAATAGGCACTTTCCTCTTGAGTGCATTGATGCTGTAACCTGCAGGCTGGTTAGAACAGCAATAGGAAGAATACTTGCCAGCTGCCGCATCTAACTTCCTCTCTTATTTCAACTTGCCAACTGTTATAGATGTCTTCCTGGCCTTCATTTCAGCTAAGGATTGACACGTCAAGCAAAGCTGTATACCAGCTGAAAGGAACTAGTTACCTCATAGCTTGTACAAAAGTGAAGAGAAACTTACAAAACCCATTTTGTAAACCTGGCACTTTAAAAAGTGTACATTTTTTTTTTAAAAAATCTACTCATAATTCTGTTTGAAGGAGGAATCATTCTGTTTTAAAGGGCTACAAATTTTATAGCATCGTTTTGGCCAAAACCAAAAATAAGCTACTCTTGAGAATTATGCAACATTTAAGGCCTTATGTTTAATCTGAACATCTACAATTTAGCAATGGATCTTCTGGTAACAAGGCTGCAATTGTTGGCCATCATATATGTCGCAAATGTTTGCACATAATACATATCTGATAAAGATTTGGGGCTTTGAATCATTAACCATAACATTTCCAGAGATTGACATGTTAATTCAAAATTGTGCTTTGGACTATTTGCAGTGGAAATAAACAGCTTGATGAGGATAAACTCTCAGAAGATGACCTATCTGCGAAAACTACCATTTCTTTCTTTCTATAAAAGCCCAAACCATTGTATTTTAAAATTCTATTCTTAACTTGGTTTATATCATGGTCTTCAAATGAGTGACGACCACTGGCAAAGGCTAGCTGATACCAATGTGGTATTGCCAATCAAATAGAAGGGATGCTGAAGCACAGTCTAAGGCAACATGCCTGTCTGTGTGCTCATGAATGTATACATAGGACTATAGAAGCTACAGTGCAGAAAGTGACTATTCAGGCTATTGTGACTGACTGTGCTAGCTCTTTGAAATGACATTTTAAACTATTCTCACTGCCTGTCACTTATAACCCTAAATCTTTCTAGACATTAAACTTTTCATTTAGAAAATCCAATGATCTCTCCCTAAGGAAAAGTATTCCTAACTCCAACAAATCTGTAAAAATCAGTTTTCCTAATTCTTTAGGCTTTTAGAGGCAATTTAAAATTGATGAAGCTTCTTGTTAGTGGCTCCGCAATCAGAGGATGTGCACACACAAATTAAGTTTTTCACCCTTCTACGCTTCACTTGAGCTTAGTAATGTGCCTGGCAATTCAGCTGAATGATAACTCATTACCTGGAGTAAGCCCAAGCTTGAATCAAATTCTCCTAGGCTACAGCACATCAAACTAAGACCTTCTGTCATTAGCCTGCTGAATCTATTCATGGTTTACAAGAGGCCATGCGCAAAAATTGATTCATTTCACAATACAGAGGCCATCCTTCTGCACAGGCTCCTCCCCTTCCAAAAGCATTCGAGAACAAATATGAAACCGATTATCATCATTCACTTTATAAAAGTTGATTAGTATTGTGTCTGAGGGAGAAAAAAAATGTATCTTCTCGGAGAAAGTTGCTATGAGAGAAAATATTGAGATTGAATACTAATTACTACTGTTAATAAATGGCATTATCCCAGAAATATTTGCAACGCGGACATTTTGTAAAAACGTCAGATGTGTTATTGTCACTGCAAAATAATGGAGGAATGTCAAAAGAATGTTTTAAACTTTAGTATTGCCAAAAGTGATTTTAAGGCTATTGAAAAAGATCAGGTAGACAATGCATCATAGGTTAATGGTTACAGCATAGACAAAGATCATTCGGCCAATCATATCTGTGTCAGTTCTTTGCAAGAGCAGTTAACCTAGTGCCACTTCATTGCCTTTTCTCCATAGCCCTGCAAATCCTTCCTCTTCAGATGCTGATCCAACTCTCTTTTGAAAGCTTCAGTTGAATCTGCCTCCACCATATTTCCCAGGCAGCATCAGAAGGTGAAGAAGTCAACAGTCCTGAAGAAGGGTTAAACCCAAAACACTGACTTCTCCACCTCCTGATGCTGCCTGGCTTGCTGTGTTCTTCCAGCCTCCTGCCTCTCTACCTTGGATTTCAGTAATTGCAGTTTTTTTGTTGTCTCTAACCACATTTGCAGACAGTGCTTTCCAAACATATATTAGTAGATGAGAAAAAAGTTGTCACAGCAGTGGGGGTGATTGCAATTTATTTGATACAGTACTAATATGTAGCTGAACTAAAAAGCATAGCAAAGATTTTGATGAATTACTGATTTTCCTCTCATTGCATTTTCTTGTCACATTGCATCAATCAAAATCTACACCTCCATTCTAAATGATTAAAGAGTGAAGAATCATCTTAGGTGTGTTCAATTCATTTGCATGAGTTGTATGATCCTTTGATCTTTTCCTCAGAAATTCTGTGTCTAAGGTCTTCCTCTCTCACTAACACCTGGTGAAGGAGCAGCGCTCTGAAAGCTAGCGCTTCCAAGTAAACTGGTTGGACTATAACCTGGTATTGTGTGATTTTTAACCTTGCTTCCTATATAACAGAATAGTAATTTTATCTTTCTTCTTTATCAAATATCTTCTTTTGAAGAGGTAACCCCCTTACTGTCTGCTCAGGTGAATTTAAAAGATCCCATGGCGTGATTTACAAAAGTGGAAGGGAGACCTCCTAGCGACCTGTTCAGTATTCAAGGTAAAGTCACTATAGTCCCAGAGGACTGTGGGGCTTCTCTCTCAGTAGATAGGGACAGCTGATGGTGAATTTAAACTGAGCTTACCAAACCTCAGAAAAGGGATGAGGTTGAGAAATCGGGACCTTCACAATCGCCTTAACTGATGTCAGAAATGAACTCTTGCTGTCCGTGTCATTCTGTATCACAAATCAGCCAGCCAACCAGCCAACTGAGCTAACCAACCTCCAGTAGGCTAATATCTATTGGTCCATCAATAACAGATCAAATCAAAATAGATTATCCAGTACTTATCATGTGACTGTTTGTGGGAGCTTACTGGCTGCATTTAAAGAGTTTCTTTTATTGTTGTAAAGCTATGAAAGGCATTTTTAATGGTGCATCATAAGAAAAGCAAAAATTTAAGAAGTTTAAACATTCCCATTTACATTATATTGATCTTTAAAAAGAAAGGGATGGATCTTCTTCTGAATGTGTCTTTCAATGATCATTGTGAACAAGATATTTTTACACATTAATGACACGCACTGCAGGTTAACTAAAACTAGTGCAAAGCTGAGAAAGCATGCTGTACCTTAGTGTCAGATCATTTCACTCGGAGTTCAGGGATCCCCTCCAGTTTTCATTTGGAACAATTGCCGCTGGAAAAAAAATTCCTTAAAATATACAAAGCTTGTTAAAAAATAATGACGGTGGTGTCTTTGCTCATATTCTTTCTGCTGATTGGTCTCCACAAGAATACTAACTACTGGGTGACAATTGAACTCTGGCTCCTGGACTGGAACTAAGACAGGTCAGCCAGGTTTCTCGCTTCCTGATCAGTGCCAAGCTATCAGATATGTAGTTATGTAGTATATCAGTATATGTTAAGTGCACATACTAAGACTGGAAACAACTGCTATATTTCCACCTAAGATGAGCTGGGAGCAATCATTAGCAAGTGACTTAACAAAGTTACCAGAGACATCCTGGTAAACTATACAACCGTGGTCATCACACGCTGAAAAAGAGTGTGAATGTAATTTAAATAATCTGTCTGAGGTTTGGCAGGACGACATGTTGGATAGCACAAATAAAGCTTTGGTAGCTACCTACTTTGCTGTCTGGTAGCACAATAATTGAATGGCCAAAACTTAGCCAGTTCCTGATGGGCTACTATAAACCAGGAATCCATTATCAACCTGTTTCCAATGAACAGGCAAAAGTCATGTATGGACTTTGAATTCCTACCAACATAGAAACTAATAAAGCCACATTGTGGGAAGAATTCCACACTGTGCATGAACTGTAGTTAGTCACCTGTCAAATAAAAATCTGTCACCACTCCTTTCAAAACATCACACGTTCCCCTCCTATAAATAATAACTGATTTATGTTTAAGGCATGTCGATATTTCAAGTCTCATTGGAAGTAATAACATATTATGAAAATCTTGTAAAAATATTTTTGTCATGTCCATGCTTCAAACATCTTGCTTTTACACAAAATAGCATCCAAATAATTATCAGTTTAGTCAGAGGACTATGGTGTCAACAATTTCAAAATTACAACTTGGACATTTCTTTTACAGCATCATCATATTGTTACTACCTGGCCAGTGATTATATTAGTTTGAGTTTAACTTAGATGTCTGCTTGAAGAGATAGTGTGCAACATACTGCAAGTGCAGAGAAGATTGTGGGTCAAACTGAAGACTGATAAGTTAAACTCCATTTATTTCAATGCAAGGGGCCTAACAGGGAAGGCAGATGAACTCAGGGCATGGTTAGGAACATGGGACTGGGATGTCATAGCAATTACAGAAACATGGCTCATGGATGGACAGGAGGTAGATAGGATAGTGAAGAAGACGTTTCGTATGCTTTCCTTTATTGGTTAGAGTATTGAGCACATGAGTTGAGAGGTCATGTTGCAGCTGTACAGGACATTGGTTCCAGACTTTTGGAATATTGCGTGCAATTCTGGTCTCCTTCCTATCGGAAAGATGTTGTGAAACTTGAAAGAATTTACAAGGATGTTGCCAGGGTTGGCGGATTTGAGCTATAGGGAGAGGCTGAACAGGCTGGGGCTGTTCTTCCTGGAGCATCAGAGGCTGAGGGGTGACCTTATAGAGGTTTACAAAATTATGCCGCATGGATAGGGTAAATAGGCAGTCTTTTCCTTGGGGTCGGGGAGTCCAGAACTAGAGGGCATAGGTTTAGAGTGAGAGGGGAAAGATATAAAAGAGACCTACAGGGCAACATTTTGACACAGAGGGTGGTACGGGTATGGAATGAGCTACCAGAGGAAATGGTGGAGACTGGTACAATTGCAACATTTAAGAGGCATTTGGATGGGTATATGAATAGGAAGGGCTTAGAGGGATATGGGCCGGGTGCTGGCAGGTGGGACTAGATTGGGTTGGGATATCTGGTCGGCATGGACTGGTTGGACCAAAGGGTCTGTTTCCATGCTGTACATCTCTATGACTCTATGACTGGCAGCTTAATGTTCCAGGATACAAATGCTTCAGGAAGGGCAGAAAGGGAGGCAAGAGAGGAGGAAGAGTGGCATTTTTGATAAGGGATAACATTACAACTGTACTGAGGGAAGATATTCCCAGAAATATATCCAGGGAAGTTATTTGGGTGGAAATGAGAACTATGAAAGGGATGATCATCTTATTAAGATTGTATTATAAACCCCCTAATAGTCAGAGGGAAATTGAGAAACAAATTTCCCAGGAGATCTCAGTTATTTGTTAGAATAATAGGGTGGTTATGGTAGGGGATTTTAACTTCCCAAACATAGACTGGGATTGCTACAGTGTTAAGGGTTTAGCTGGAGAGGAACTTGTTCAGCATGTACAAGAAAATTTTCTGATTCAGTATGTGGATGTACCTTCTAGAGAAGGTGCAAAACTGGACCTACTCTTGGGAAATAGGCAGGGTAGGTGACTGAGGTGTCAGTGGGGGTGCACTTTAGGGCCAGCGACCATAATTCTATTAGTTTTAAAATAGTGATGGAAAAAGATAGACTTGGAGAAAGGCCAAGTTTGACAGTATTAGCAAGAACTTTCAAAAGCTGATTGAGGGCAGATGTTCTCAGGTAAAGGGACGACTGGAAAATGGGAAGCCTTCAGAAATGAGATAGTAGGAATCCAGAGAAAGTATATTCCTGTCAGGGTGAAAGGGAAGGCTGGTAGGTACAGAGAATGCTGGATGACTAAAGAAATTGAGGATTTGGTTAAGAAAAAAAAGGAAGCATATGTCAGGTATAGACAGGATAGATCAAGTGAATCCTTCAGAAGAATATAAAGGCAGTAGGAGTATACTTAAGAGGGAAATCAGGAAGGCAAAAAGGGGATATGAGATAGCTTTGGCAAATAGAGTTAAAGAGAATCCAGAAGGTTTTTACAAATACATTAAGGACAAAAGGGTAACTAGGGAGAAAATAGGGCCCCTCAAAGATCAGCAAGGCAGCCTTTGTGTGGAGCCGCAGAAAATGGAGGAGATACTAATCGAGTATATATCAGTGTTGATTGTGGAAAAGGACATGGAAATTTTCGAATATAGGGAAATAGATGGTGACATCTTTAAAAATGTCCATATTACAGAGGAGGATGTGCTGGATGTCTTGAAATGCATAAAGGTGGATAAATCCCCAGGACCTGATCAAGTGTATCCCAGAGTTCTGTGGGAAGCTAGAGAAGTGATTGCTGTGCCCCTTGATGAGATATTTGTATCATCGATAGTCACAGGTGAGGTGCCGGAAGACTGGAGGTTGGTTAACGTGGTGCCACTATTAAAGAAAGGTGGTAAGGACAAGCCAGGGAACTAGAGACCAGTGAGCCTGACGTCATTGGTGAGCAAGTTGTTGGAGGGAATCCTGAGGGACAGGACGTACATATGTTTGGAAAGGCATGAACTGATTAAGGATAGTCAACATGGCTTTGTGCATGGGAAATCCATGTCTCATGAACTTGATTTAAGTTTTGAAAATGTAACAAAGAGGATTCATGAGGGCAGAGCGGTGGACATGATCTATATCAATTTCAGTGAGGCGTTCGACAAGGTTCCCCATGGGAGACTGATTAGCAAGGTTAGATCTCATGTAATACAGGGAGAACTAGCCATTTGGATACAGAACTGGCTTAAGGGTAGAAGACAGAGGGTGGTGGTGGAAGATTGTTTTTCAGACTGGAGGCCTGTGACCAGTGGAGTGCCACAAGGATCGGTGCTGAGTCCACTACTTTTCGCCATTTATACCAATGTTTTGGATGCGAGCATAGGTAGTATAGTTAGTACGTTTGCAGATGACACCAAAATTGGAGGTGTAGTGGACAGCAAAGAAGGCTACTTCGGATTACAATGGGATCTTAATCAGATGGGCTGGTGGGCTGAGGAGTGGCAAATGGAGTTTCATTTAGATAAATGCGAGGCGCTGCATTTTGGGCAAACAAATCTTAGCAGGACTTAAACACTTAATGGCAAGGTCAAAACAATGACTGCAGATGCTGAAAACCAAATACTGGATTAGTGGTGCTGGAAGAGCACAGCAGTTCAGGCAGCATCCAACGAGCAGCGAAATCGACGTTTCGGGCAAAAGCCCTTCATCAGGAATCCTGATGAAGGGCTTTTGCCCAAAACGTCAATTTCGCTGCTCGTTGGATGCTGCCTGAACTGCTGCGCACTTAATGGTAAGGTCCTAGGGAGTGTTGCTGAACAAAGGGACCTTGGAGTGCAGGTTCATAGCTCCTTAAAAGGGAAGTCACAGGTAGGTAGGATAGTGAAGAAGGCGTTTGGTATGCTTTCCTTTATTGGTCAGAGTATTGAGTACAGGAGTTGGGAGGTCATGTTGCAGCTGTACAGGACATTGGTTAGGCCACTTTTGGAATACTGTGTGCAGTTCTGGTCTCCTTCCTATTGGAAGGATGTTGTGAAACTTGAAAGGGCTCAGCAAAGATTTACAAGGATGTTGCCAGGGTTGGAGGATTTGAGCTATTCGGAGAGGCTGAATAGGCTTGGTCTGTTTTCCCTGGAGCATCGGAGGCTGAGGGGTAACCTTATAGAGGTTTATAAAATCATAAGGGACATGGATAGGGTAAATAGATAAGGTCTTTTCCCTGGGATGGGGAAGTCCAGAACTAGAGGGCATAGGTTTAGAGTGAGAGGAGAAAGATATAAAAGAAACCGAAAGAGCAACTTTTTTATGGAGAGGGTGGTGCATGTGTGAAATGAGCTGCCAGAGGAAGTGGTGGAATCTGGTACAACTGCAACATTTAAATGGTGTCTGGATGGGTATATGAATAGGAAGGGTTTGGAGGGATATGGGCCGGGTGCTGGCAGGTGGGACTAGATTGGGTTGGGATATCTGGTCGGCATGGACGGGTTGGACTGATGGGTGTGTTTCCATGCTGTACATCTCTATGACTCTGTGTCTCAAATCTGTCTCCTTCATGAGAGGACCAGTTTCATTGTGTCAGACTATAATTGGAGGTGTACTAGACCTGGACAGAAGAGAATTAGGTGGCAGTAACTTACTGACAGACGAGATCAATTTGAGTAAAGGAAACTGGAGCAATACGAGATAAGAAGATCACACTATCCCTGACTGTCTCTACACCAGCTCATTAATAGAGCAGAGCAAACTCCAAATCCCCCTTTTCCCTCAACCACAGAATGAATTTCCAGAGTGATATCTTCAAGTCTTCTAGGTCGTTCCCAATTTCCCACTCCTGTTAATTATTTCCCATACGTTGGAATGTCACGCAAGAGAAAATTTAAGATTGATTTGTTTACTGCAGGACAAACTTTGACAAAGTTTTAGAAAGACGTTTACTAAGGTTAAGCTAGAAATAAAATCTTGACAGTTCCAGGCTTGATTGATAACATGATAGTATTGTCCTATGGCCAATACACACTATTTGCTCCTAATCCACAATTTATATTGTGTTATTTTACAAGAAAATGTGGCTATTCCATTGGTAAAGTTTCAAAAGAGGCCCTATGAATTTGGCAGATTACACTTTTACAGATGGTAGCAACATGAATATCCTTAAATATCACTTCACAACTTTTACAACATAGCAAACTATCCATTTGTTATTAATAATGACAAGTGCACACTGGATGTTTCTTTAGGGACATGGATATACCAGACAGTTCACAATAGATCTGAATATCCCAAAAATACCAAGTGCAAGTTCTGTATGTACAGCACTTTTAGTTTCTCCTAAATTAAAAAAAACAGTTTCTAAAACATCAACAGACCTACATTGCAACTAAACTCATCTGGTTGGCACAAGGCAAGGTCTGATAGCCTCCAGGGCTCAAAATACAAAGTCACAATAATATTTTGCAGAATGTACGAACTATTGTTTTCAGGAAGTCAATGTTTTTGAGAATTAAAAATATTAAAGAAATGGTAAATATCCTGGTCGAGCTTCTGCCCAGGTTTACATTGGATTGAGTACATTTGCTTGCCTGATGTTTAACAACCCCACAAAAACTTGCTGTTTATGAAGCATGTGCCTCATGCAATACCCTGTCTATTGGCTTAGTTCAATACTAATGTAGGAAGGACCCCAGCAACAGCAATTAACTTGTGAACACTCCACAAGGAACATGAATGAGCAATCACTGTCAGTGTTTATCTTGGTTTTAGATCACCAAACACAATTTAAATAGCTGCATCCCCACAAGCTATTACCAGTGATTAACACCCACGTATCCAGCTCATCATTGCTTTCTAATGACTTTTGAGAGGGAGGAACAATCAACCACTGCAATACCTGTGTGGTTTTGAATTAATGTCAATTTTTATTGGATTTTAATGTCATCTCTGCTATATTATTAATTGAAACTTGTACATTTTAATCGTGGCAGTTAGCTTTTGTCTAGATTTTGAGAATTTATCAATTCAACTCAAATAAAGACTCAAAAAGGGAATAAATATAAGAGAACTTTAAATCTGACAGTAAATAAAACCTAAAAAAAGATTGGAAAAAGTGCAGATGCTAAAATCAGAAACAAAAACAGCAATTGCTGAAAAAGTTCAGCAGGTCTAGCAGTATCTGTGGAGATAAATCAGATTAATGTTTTGGGTCAAGTGACCCTTCCTCAGAAATATAACCTCTGATTGATTGTGTTCAGTTCTGGTCACCTCATGATAGGAAGGATGTAGAAGCCATAGAGAAGGTGTAGAGGAGATCTACCAGGATGTTGCCTGAACTGGAGAGCATGTCGAATGAAAAAGGGTTGAGGGAGCTACGGCTTTTGTCATTGGAGCGAAGAAGAATGAGAGGTGATTTGATAGAGGTGTACAAGATGATGAGAGGCATAGAGAGAGTGGATAGCCAGAGACTTTTTCCCAGGGTGGAAATGGCCATTAAGTGAGAGGGGGGGGGCGCATATTATTAAGGTGATTAGTGGAAGGTTTAGGGGAGATGACAGAGGTAAATTCTTTACACAGAGAATAGTGGGTACATGGAATGCACTGCCAGTTGTGATAATAAAATCATTAGGGACATTTAAGTGACTTTTGGATAGGCACATAGATGACACTAAAATGAAAGGTATGTAGGTTAGTTTGATCTTAGATTAGGATAAAATGTCAGCATAGCATTGAGGGCCAAAAGGCCTGTACTGTGCTGTACTGTTCTATGTTCCATGTTCTATGATTTTTCTCCACATATGCTGCCAGACCTGTTGAGCTTTTCCAGCAATTTCTGTTTTTGTTTCTAGATATACGTTCAGTCGTTTACATTTAAAACTGAATCACACTGATCTGCAACCCCACCAGAGAACATTTCATCAATCTTTTTCCCAAACTCCATCCTGTACCTTCACATGTTACCTTCCACAGTAGAACTTCCAGAATGTTTTCCTTTATCCTTTCATCGTAGTCCTCCACCAGATTTGCCCCAATCCCTGTCCTTCCTACACTTCCCTTGCAAAAACCTATGATTTCCAGCCCAGATGCCTCCATATTAAAGCACCATCCTCTGCTATAAGGTCAGAGCAAATTACTGCAGATGCTGGAATTTGTACTGAAAATAAAAATGCTGCAAATCACAGCGGGTAAGGCAGCATCCAGGGATCCTTCAATGTAATGCCATCATCAATCTCGTCTTTCCTATATCCTTGAACTGTTCCAAGTGAACCAATCCTTCTGTGAGACACCGGTCTACTTTGTGTTCAGCACCTCCACTCCACCCCCCCCCCCCCCTCCCCACCCCACCATGCTCCTTCCTTTCCCATTGGCACCTTCCCATGTAAACATGGGAAATGCAATACTTGTCCTTTCATTTCATCCCATCCCACCATCCAGAGTGCCAAATACTCCCATCAGTAGGAGCAGAGATATTCTTCTTCAAACATAGCAAACTGTGTATGCTACACATGATACAACCACTGCTCCACCAGGGAGACAAAATGCTGGCTTGGTGATCATTTTGCCAAGTAGTTCCATGTGGCTTAGTTAACACTGCAGCCTCACAGTGCTCGGCTACCTGGGTTCAATTCCTTGGGTACTTGCTCTGTGTGGAGTTTGACATTCTCTGTGTGGTCTCATTCTAGGTGCACTAGTTTTCTCCCATAGTCCAAAGATGTGTAGGTTAGATGGATTAGCAATGCTAAATTGCCTATAATGGCCAGGATATGGAGGCTAGCTAGATTCGCTGTGGAAAAAGTGGGTTAGAGGGACAGGGTAGGGGGATAGGTCTGGGTGTGATGCTGTTTGGAGGGTTGGTGTGGACTCAATGGGTTGAATGGCCTGCTTCCACACTGTTGGGATTCTGTGAATATACTTTATCATGAACTCAGGATTGCTTACCACTTTAATTCACCATCTGATTTGTACTGTGACCAAAGTGACCACTCTGTCCTTATTTCCAGTAGCATTTTACCTTTCAACTCAATACTTACAGCCTTTGGACTTTAATGTTTCATTCAACAATTTTAAATCTTCACCATTGCTCCTGTTTACTCCTGAGTATTCATCATGGAAGAGTGGAACCTAGCTGCTGCACATGAGGAGGGTGAGGTGACCAAATGTCTCTTATTTTAAGGATGGTCCCTTATTTGGACTATTATGACCCTTATTTCTAGGACAGTCTGTAGGGGACAGCCTTGGAGTGTCCTCGTGCCTTGTGGTCATTAGCCAACAGGGGGAGCAATAATTGTCAGCATTCACTACCTCCCCCCCCTCCCCCGCCACCCAATCCAACTCCTTCGATGGTTATCAGCAACAATCAAAGCCTCCCCTACTTCCCCATTCCAGTCGACTCATCCCTTATTTTGTTTCATGGGCATCAGGTTAGCTCAGTTGGCAGAATGGCTAGCAGGTTTGTGAAGTTGAGCAACACCAACAGCACAGGTTCAGTTGTGCTGAGTGTGCTGAGGTCACCATGAAGGTCCCACCTTTTCAACCTTGCCCTTGTGTGGTAACCCTCAGGTCCAACTCACCAGCAGTTGTCTGTCTCTAATGAATGGTCCCCTGGGACTATTGTAACGTTATCTTTAGTTCATAAGGGTTGTCACTCTGGAGGAGGTGCAGATTCATGTTTGAGGTATGCTCCTTCTTTTGGTACAAGGCTACCAGGTTTTTCCACAAGCCCTGAGAAATGCCTATCTTTCTTCATTCCAAACCACAATAATCTTCTCTTTGTCACATTTCCTTTCACCATCTACTATTCTGTTGTTGACACCTGCCTATCTTCAGGACCACCTTTTGTTATTTTGTAAAATCAACCTATTCAGAGATGTTATTAAATGCCTCTGGAGCTGGTGGGACTTGAACGCAGGTCTCCTGATGCAGATGTGGGGACGCTACCTCCCCCGTGTCACAAGAGCCCATCTATCCTTTGTTTCACTCCTTTCCCTGTGCCAGCCCTTTCCCCAGTCAGAAACCCCTTCCTTTTGTCCTCTGTCTGAATCTTTCCTCTGAATATCTGTCTGAAAGCTATTAACCTGTAACATCTTCTAGTTCTGAACTTTCTCTCTCTCTCTCTCTCCACACACAAATACTGCCTGCTCTGCTGAGTAGTTCTAATGATTTGCCATCTTTTTTAAAATTTCCAGCTTTTGTTTCTGTTCCATTATTGCGTGATTTTCAAAAATACCACACAGCCAACTTCTTCTGTGGCTAGGTTCACGGGACCATTGCTACTGTTACTTCCTGAAAGGCAATAATTACTAAGCATCTGTGACATTTAGCAATGTATGTGGTATTCTTTGCCCTTCATGTGTGTTTTGCACTTGATTTGTTGACATGCTTTACATTATTTGAAAGGATGATTCTGTTTTCCCTTTACCTAAAAATAATCTTTTTTAAAAAAATGTTTTTACCCACTGATTTGCCTCTGAATTTTCCGCATTTCAATTAAGCAACTAACTATGTTGATTCCAGAGATACTGTTTATCACAAAAGTTCAGTGACTCAGTACTACCTTATATAGAAGTGAACTTTGCAGACCAAGAGAACTCTAGTTTCAATAGCCAATCTGCTCAATTACCTAACTTCAGCCAAGTTGTTCTAGAAGTAGTCTCAGGTCTAATGTGGAGTCCACTGTTGTGATTGTAACGAGGTCAGCCAGGTGGACCTCATAGAATATGAGTTCCCTGATTGGGGTTGTTAATCTGGTGGAAATTGAATAAAGATTCGCGCACCTTGTGTCTTCCACTGTGTCTCGCACTAACACACACACGACATGGGTGCCGGGGAAAAAAATACGCACAAAAAAAGAGAAAGAAAAATAAACAGGTGTGTCACAGGTTCTAGAAAAAAGAGCAAGAGTGTCAGACATCCTGGCACTCTGAAAGCTGGCTCTGAAGGAGCTGGACCAGTGTCAAGGAATCTCCGTGTGTAATAAAGGGTGACTTGGTGATGGGACACCAGTCTTTGTGGAGTTATTTCACCCACTATCATCTTTTTTTCAGAGGCAGACCTTCCTCAACCTCTTCCTTAGTCTAAGTTGAACAAAATGCATCCAGTATGTATCCATCTGATTTTGATTTGTTATGTTAAAAAATTATCAGACTTCACAATGATGGGAAAACCTGGGATTGCTACCAAGAAAAGGTAATGGGTGGATGTAGGTCAATAAAACTGTTCAATGTAGCCAGAGTGTGCTGGATGTAAATGCCAAAACTCACTTGCTGTGGGCACTGCTTGATTTGGCTCTCTGCCAAGCATAGACCTAGAAAAATGTTGCAAAAGGTGTACTGGCAATCCTCCTATCTCAATGACATCTTGCTAGCATGCTTCCTCCTGTTCCATGCAGAAGGTCCCACACCTCCTCACATAGAAACTCCCATGGACACAACCAGAAGACTGGCTCCCATTGAGGGTTTGTTTCCTTCATTCCTCGGCTTTGTGCCTGGGAATTGACCTTAATATGTATGTAAATTACCACTTACATCTTCCTTGTGTAATTCTGCCTGCACTTTTCATGGAGTCCTAGAGGTTTACAAAGGACCATCGACCCATCAAGTCTGTGCTAGTCAAAAATAACCACCGACCTATTCTAATCCCATTTTCCAGCATTTGGCCCATAGCCTTGTATGCCTTAGCAGCACAAGTGCAAATCTAAATACTTCTTAAATGGGACAAGGGTTTCTGCCTCTACTACCCTTATATGCAGTGAGTTCCAGATTCTCACCATGCTCAGGGTGAAAATATCTTTCCTCACATCCCCTCTAAACATCCAAATCCTTACCTTAAATCTATGTCTCTAGTCCTGGTCCCTCCATCAAGGGGAAAATTCTCTGCCTGTCTACCCCATCAATGCGCCCCCATAATTTTATACAACTCAGTTACGTTGCCGTTCAGTCTCCACTGCTCCAAGGAAGACAACCCCTGACTGCCCAATCTCTCATCATGCAGCAGGCTGGAAGAACACAGCCACAAATTCTCCTGCACCTCCACACACATCATTTACTGCATCCGCTGCACCCGATGTGGCCTCCTCTATATTGGGGAGACAGGCCGCCTACTTGCGGAACGTTTCAGAGAACACCTCTGGGACACCCGGACCAACCAACCCAATCACCCCGTGGCTCAACACTTCAACTCCCCCTCCCACTCCACCAAGGACATGCAGGTCCTTGGACTCCTCCATCGCCAGACCATAGCAACACGACGGCTGGAGGAAGAGCGCCTCATCTTCCGCCTAGGAACTCCCCAACCACAAGGGATGAACTCAGATTTCTCCAGTTTCCTCATTTCCCCTCCCCCCACCCCTTGTCTCAGTCAAATCCCTCGAACTCAGCACCGCCTTCCTAACCTGCAATCTTCTTCTTGACCTCTCCGCCCCCACCCCCACTCCGGCCTATTACCCTCACCTTGACCTCCTTCCACCTATCGCATTCCCAACACCCCTCCCCCAAGTCCCTCCTCCCTACCTTTTATCTTAGTCTGCTGGACACACTCTCCTCATTCCTGAAGAAGGGCTCATGCCCGAAACGTCGATTCTCCTGCTCCTTGGATGCTGCCTGACCTGCTGCGCTTTTCCAGCAACGCATTTTCAGCTCTGATCTCCAGCATCTGCAGTCCTCACTTTCTCCTAGGAAGACAGAAGACTAGATTAGATTACTTACAGTGTGGAAACAGGCCCTTCGGCCCAACAAGTCCACACCGACCCGCCGAAGCGCAACCCACCCATTACCCTACATTTACCTCTTTTACCTAACACTATGGGCAATTTAGCATGGCCAATTCACCTGACCTACACATCTTTGGACTGTGGGAGGAAACCAGAACACCTAGAGGAAACCCACGCAGACACGGGGAGAATGTGCAGACTCCACACAGTCAGTTGCCTGAGTCAGGAATTGAACCCGGGTCTCTGGCGCTGTGAGGCAGTAGTGCTAACCACTCCAACACGTTGGCTTTTCTCAAACTTATTCCATTATTAAAATTATTACCATCCATATAATTTCCTCCCAGAAGTTTATGAATTGAGTCTCACAAGCTCTCCAGGTTCATGAAAAATGCCTGAGAGCACTTTCTTATATACAGGTAGTCCAGTGAATTTTGAGGCAGATTTACCTTAGTTGCTTATTCATGATGATTGCATTTCCACACTAAAGTTGTGGAAGAGAGACGATTAACTGGGTATTCTCATTCTCACCCTATTTTCTGATATTTATTGTTCTCCATACTCAACAGGGTTAATAGTAAAAGGTTTAGTGAAGTTAGCTTTATGTCCACAAGTCTCTCTTCTACTAAACAGTAAACAAGAGCTTGATAAAATTGTTTATATTTTTGATAATCAGCCCACACTGCAACTAAAGATGTTGCTTGCTATGATGCGTAATTACAATCTCTGCTTCCTCACCCACACACACACAGATATAAACATATCCACTTCACCCACGCATATACATACACAAAGGCACGTCACACCCACACATGTATACACACACACACAAGTATATCCACCTCATCGACACGCATGTCACACCCACACCCACACACACCCCACACACACAGACTCCCACAAACAGGCGCATCACTGCCATTGCCACAAACAAACACACTCCTACGTTCACAAACGCATATAGAGTCAGAGAGTCACAGAGATGCACAGCATGGAAACAGACTCTTCGGTTCATGCCAACCAGATGTCCAAACCTAATCTACCTGACAGCAAAGAAAAGAGCACCATTACTCATCTGGTCATCTGATTTTTTGGAAAGTTATTGCACACAATGTGGGTATCACTGACTAATCCAGAATTTGTTGTCCTTCTCAAATTGCCATTAAAAGGTGGTGTTGAGTCACATATTGAAACACTATAATCCTTGCAATCAACAAATCATTGCCATGTCATAATCCATATAATTTATACCTCTAATTGGTTTTGCTGGGGGACATCCATTTCTAATAAATATAATAAGATTGCTGGAACTGATTACGATATGTGTGAAAGATCTTTGAGTGAAAATAGTTTTGCATTTGGCTTTGATTCATTTTACAATCACATACTTTAAGGCTACCTATACTTATGATTGGCATTCGGGCAAGGTGTTGCAAGTGACTAACAATGGGGGAACTCTATCCCAACATGAACCAGCATCTTTAGGAAAGAAAAGAAATGTATTGGAGGGAAATTAGAATCTAGTATCCTCGAGGAGTTGGTGGTAGTGTTCATAGAAAGTGCTTGTTAAATTTAGCAGTTTGCAAAAAGGTTCTTTGCATTAACTAAAAGTTCCAGAAGTTAATTCTGAAATTAAGGTATTGGAAAGCATTGTAATGTATATGGACCTCTGATGTTCTGAGGGACTTGGATGTGGAGAGGTAGTGGTGTAGTGATATTGTCATGGGACTTGCAATCCAGAGACCAAGGCAATTGCTTTAAGAACATGGGTTTGAGTCCCACCATAGCAGATGGTGAAATTTGAATCAGTGAAAATCTGGAATTAAACCACTGTGAATTGTTGTAATAACCCATGTGATGCAATAATAGAGTCATAGAGATGTATAGCATGGAAACAGACCCTTCAGTCCAACTCATTCATGCTGAGCAGATATCTTAACCTAATCTCATCCCATTTACCATTACTTGGCCCATATTCCTCCAAACCTTTCCTATTCATATACCCATCCAAATGCCTTTTAAATGTTGCAATTGAACCAGCCTCCACCACTTCCTCTGGCAGCTCATTCCATACGTGCACCACCCTCTGTGTGAAAACGTTGCCCCTGAGGTCACTTTTATATCTTTCCCCTCTCACCCTATACCATGGCCTCTAGTTCTGGCCCCCCGCACCACAGGAAAAAGACTTTGTCTATTTATCCTATTCATGCCCCTCATGATTTTATAAACCTCCATAAGGTCACCCCTCAGCCTCTAACGCTCCAGGAAAAACAGACACAGCCTGTTCAGCCTCTCCCTATAGCTCAAATCCTCCAACCCTGGCAATGTTCTTGTAATTCTTTTCTGAACCTTTTCAAGTTTCACAATATCCTTCCGATAGGAAGGAGACCAGAATATTCCAAAAATGGCCAAACCAACATTCTGTACAGCCGCAACATGACCTACACTAAATGCTCTGAACCAACAATGGAAAGCAGACCAAATGCCTTCTTCACTATCCTATCTACCTGCGACTCCACTTTAAGACCATAAGACCATAAGACATAGGAGTGGAAGTAAGGCCATTCGGCTCATCAAGTCCACTCCACCATTCAATCATGGCTGATGGGCATTTCAACTCCACTTACCCACATTCTCCCCGTAACCCTTAATTCCTTGTGACATCAAGAATTTATCAATCTCTGCCTTGAAGACATTTAGCGTCCGGCCTCCACTGCACTCCACGGCAATGAATTCCACAGGCCCACCACTCTCTGGCTGAAGAAATGTGTCCGCATTTCTGTTCTGAATTTACCCCCTCTAATTCTAAGACTGTGTCCACGGGTCCTAGTCTCCTCGCCTAACAGAAACAATTTCCTAGCGTCCACCCTTTCCAAGCCATGTATTATCTTGTAAGTTTCTATTAGATCTCCCCTTAATCTTCTAAACTCCAATGAATACAATCCCAGGATCCTTAGCCATTCCTCATATGTTAGACCTACCATTCCAGGGATCATCCGTGTGAATCTCTGCTGGACACGCTCCAGTGCCAGTATGTCCTTCCTGAGGTGTGGGGACCAAAACTGGATACAGTACTCAAAATGAGGCCTAACCAGAACTTTGTAAAGTCTCAGTAACACAACGGTGCTTTTGTATTCCAACCCTCTTGAGATAAATGACAACATTGAATTCACTTTCTTAATCACGGACTCAACCTACATGTTTACCTTTAGAGAATCCTCGACTAGCACTCCCAGATCCCTTTGTACTTTGGCTTTATGAATTTTCTCACTGTTTAGAAAGTAGTCCATGCTTGTATTCTTTTTTCCAAAGTTCAAGACCTCGCATTTGCTCATATTGAAGTCCATCAGCCATTTCCTGGACCACTCTCCCAAACTGTCTAGATCCTTCTGCAGCCTCCCCACTTCCTCAGTACGACCTGCCTGTCCACCTAACTTTGTATCATTGGCAAACTTCACTAGAATGCCCACAGTCCCTTCACCCAGATTATTAATATATAACGTGAACAGCTGCGGCCCCAACACTGAACCCTGTGGGACCCCACTTGTCACCGGCTGCCATTCCGAAAAAGAACCTTTTATCCCAACTCTCTGCCTTCTGTCAGACAGCCAATCCTCAATCCATACCAGTAGCTCACCTCGAACACCATGGGCCCTCACCTTACTCAGCAGCCTCCCGTGTGGCACCTTATCAAAGGTCTTTTGGAAGTCTAGATAGACCACATCCACTGGGTTTCCCTGGTCTAACCTACTTGTCACCTCTTCAAAGAATTCTAGCAGGTTTATCAGGCATGACCTCCCCTTACTAAATCCACGTTGACTTGTTCTAATCCGACCCTGCTCTTCCAAGAATTTAGAAACCTCATTCTTAATGATGGATTCTAGAATTTTACCAACAACTGAGATTAGGCTAATTGGCCTATAATTTTCCATCTTTTGTCTTGATCCTTTCTTGAACAAGGGGGTTACAACAGCGATCTTCCAATCATCCGGGACTTTCCCTGACTCCAGTGACTTTTGAAAGCTCACAACCAACACCTCCGCTATTTCCTCAGCCACCTCCCTCAGAACTCTAGGATGTAGCCCATCGGGGCCAGGAGATTTATCAATTTTAAGACCCTTTAGCTTTTCTAGCACTTTCTCTTTTGTAATGGCAACCATACTCAACTCAGCCCCCTGACTCCCATTAATTGTTGGGATATTACTCACGTCTTCCACTGCGAAGTACTTATTAAGTTCTCCAGCTATTTCCTTATCTCCCATCACTAGGCTTCCAGCATCAGTTTGAAGTGGCCCAATGTCTACTTTTGCCTGTCGTTTGTTTCTTATGTATTGAAAAAAACTTTTACTATCATTTTTAATATTGATGGCTAGCCTATCTTCATATTTGATCCTCTCCTTCCTTATTTCTCTCTTTGTTATCCTCTGTTTGTTTTTGTAGCCTTCCCAATCTTCTGATTTCCCAGTGCTCTTGGCCACTTTATAGGATCTCTCTTTTCCTTTAATACATTTCCTGACTTCCTTTGTCAGCCATGGCTGTCTAATCCCTCCCCGGATAATCTTTCTTTTCTTGGGGATGAACCTCTGTACAATGTCCTCAATTATACCCACAAACTCCTGCCATTTTTGTTCTACTGTCTTCCCCGCTAGGCTCTGCTTCCAGTCTATATTCATCAGTTCCTCTCTCATGCCCTCATAATTACTTTTATTTAACTGTAATACCATTACATCCGATTTTGCCTTCTCTCTTTCAAACTGCAGACTGAACTCTACCATATTATGATCGCTGCTTCCTAAGTGTTCCCTTACTTTAAGATTTTCTTATAAAGTCTGGTTCATTACATAGCACTAGGTCCAGAATAGCCTGTTCCCTTGTGGGCTCCATGACAAGCTGTTCCAAAAAGCCATCCTGTAAGCATTCCATGAATTCCCTTTCTTTGGATCCACTGACAACATTATTTACCCAGTCCACCTGCATATTGAAGTCTCCCATGATCATCGTGACCTTGCCTTTCTGACATGCCTTCTCTATTTCCCGGTACATGTTGCGTCCCTGGTCCTGACCACTGTTAGGAAGTCTGTACATAACTCCCATTATGGTTTTTTTGCCTTTGTGGTTCCTTAATTCCACCCACACAGACTCCACATCATCTGATGCTATGTCATTCAGTGCCATAGATTTAATTTTGTTCTTAACTAATAAGGCAACCCCGCCCCCTCTGCCCACCTCCCTGTCTTTTCGATAAGTTGAAAATCCTTGGATGTTTAACTGCCAGTCCTGACCCCCCTGTAACCAAGTCTCTGTGATGATGCCTACCACATCATAATCATTCACGATGATCTGTGTCATTAGTTCATCTGCTTCGTTACGAATGCTACGAGCATTCAGGTAAAGTGCCTTAATGCTAACTTTCTTATCATTAGAGATATTGGAAGTCATAAGATGTCCTAAGTTATCCTTCCTTTTTGCTGCATCCCAGTCTGCCTCAAGTTTAAATCCACCTGCACATATGCTATCCCGCTGCTTATCTTTCCATTTAACTCCATACTCCCTGTCGCTTTCACTTTCCCTTCCCCCCAACTCAGAAATTTAAAGTCCTACTGACCACCCTATTTATCCTCTTCGCTAGAACATTGGTACCTGATCGGTTCAGGTGGAGACCGTCCCAGTCGTACAGATCCCCCCGGTTCCAAACCTGATGCCAATGCCCCATGAAGTGGAATCCCTCTTTCCCACACCAATCCCTTGGCCACGTGTTTACTTCCCTAATTTTCTTATCCCTATGCCAACTGGCACGTGGCTTGGGCAGTAATCCGGAGATTATGACCCTTGAGGACCTGTATTTCAATTTCCTTCCTAGAGCTTGACAATCCCCAAACAGGTCCTCCACCCTAGCGTTGCCTATGTTGTTAGTCCCAACGTCGACCACAACAACTGGATCCTCCCCCTCCCGCTCCAATATCCTTTCATAACTTTCAAGGAGTTATGAATGTGCACTTCAACATCTCTTTGTTCAGCAACACTCCACAGGACCTTACGATTAAGTGTATAAGACCTGCTCTAATTAGCTTTCCCAAAATGCAGCACCTTGCGTTTATCTAAATTAAACTCCATCTGCCATTGCTCAGCCCATTGGTCCATCAGATCAAGATCCTGTTGTAATCTGAGGTAAGCTTCTTCACTGTCCACGACACCTCCAATTTTGGTGTCATCTGCAAACTTACTAACTATGCCACCTATGTTCACATCCAAATCATTTATATAAATGACAAAAAGTCATGGACCCAGCACCGATCCTTGTGGCACTCCACTGGTCACAGGCCTCCAATCTGAAAAACAACCCTCCACTCCCACCTTCTGTCTTCTGCCTTTGAGCCAGTTCTGTATTCAAATGCCGAGTTCTCCCTGTATTCCATGAGATCTAACCTTGCTAACAAGTCTCCCATAGGGAACCTTGTCAACTGCCTTACTGAAGTCCATATAGATAACGTCTGCCACTCTGCCCTCATCAATCCTCTTTGTTACTTTTTCAAAAAACTCAAACAAGTTCATGAGACAAAATTTCCCATGTTTCTGGATTAGTGGTGCTGGAAGAGCACAGCAGTTCAGCCAGCATCCAAGGAGCAGCAAAATCGACGTTTCGGGCAAAAGCCCTTCATCAGGAATAAAGGCAGAGAGCCTGAAGCGTTGAGAGATAAGCTAGAGGAGGTTGGGGGTGGGGAGAGAGTAGCATAGAGTACAGTGGGTGAGTGGGGGGGGGGGATGAAGGTGATAGGTCAGGGAGGAGAGGGTGGAGTGGATAGGTGGAAAAGGAGATAGGCAGGTCGGACAAGTCCGGACAGTGCCGAGCTGGAAGTTTGGAACTAGGGTGAGGTGGGGGAAGGGGAAATGAGGAAACTGTTGAAGTCCACATTGATGCCCTGGGGTTGAAGTGTTCCGAGGCGGAAGATGAGGCATTCTTCCTCCAGGCGTCTGGTGGTGAGGCAGCGGCAGTGAAGGAGGCCCAGGACCTCCATGTCCTCGGCAGAGTGGGAGGGGGAGTTGAAATGTTGGGCCACGGGGCGGTGTGGTTGATTGGTGTGGGTGTCCTGGAGATGTTCCCTAAAGCGCTCTGCTAGGAGGCGCCCAGTCTCCCCAATGTAGAGGAGACCGCATTGGGAGCAACGGATACAATAAATGATATTAGTGGATGCGCAGGTAAAATTTTGATGGATGTGGAAGGCTCCTTTCGGGCCTTGGATAGAGGTGAGGGAGGAGGTGTGGGTGCAGGTTTTACAGTTCCTGCGCTGGCAGGGGAAGGTGCAAGGATGGGAGGGTGGGTTGTAGGGGGGTGTGGACCTGACCAGGTAGTCACGGAGGGAATGGTCTTTGCGGAAGGCGGAAAGGGGTGGGGAGGGAAATATATCCCTGGTGGTGGGGTCTTTTTGGAGGTGGCGGAAATGTCGGCGGTTGATTTGGTTTATGTGAAGGTTGGTAGGTGCACAGAGCCGTGTTGACTATCCCTAATACGTCCTTGCCTTTGAATCCTGTGAATCCTGTCCTTCAGGATGCCCTCCAACAACTTGCCCACCACCGATGTCAGGCTCACTGGTCTATAATTCCCTGCTTGTCCTTACCATCTTTCTTAAATAATGGTACCACGTTAGCCAACTCCCGTCTTTTGGCACCTCACCTGTGACTATCGATGATACAAGTATCTCAGCAAGGTGCCCAGCAAACACTTCCCTAGCTTTCTACAGAGTTCTAGGTTACACCTGATCAGGTCCTGGGGATTTATCCACCTTTATGTGTTTCAAGCCTCCTCTGTAATATGGACATTTTTCAAGATGTCACCATCTATTTCCCCACATTCTGTATCTTCCATGTCCTTCTCCACAGTAAACACTGATGCAAAATGCTCGTTTCGTACCTCTCCAATCTCCTGCAGCTCCACACAAAGGCCACCTTGCTGATCTTTGAGGGGCTCTATTCACTCCCTAGTTACCCTTTTGTCCTTAATGTATTTGTAAAAACCCTTTGGATTCTCCTTAACACTATTTGCCAAAGCTATCTCATGTCTCCTTTTTGCAGTTAAGAACTTCAACTGTTGAGGGCTTTTGCCCGAAACGTTGATTTCGCTGCTCATTGGATGCTGTCTGAACTGCTGTGCTCTTCCAGCACCACTAATCCAGTGTTAGATTAGGTCAATCCTTTTCCATCACTGTTTTAAAATGAATAGAATTGTGGTTGCTGGCCCCAAATGCTCCCCCACTGACACCTCAGTCACCTGCCCTGCCTTATTTCCCAAGAGTAGGTCAAGTTTTGCACCTTCACTAGTGATACATCCACATACTGACTCAGAAAACTTTCTTGTACACTCTTAACAAATTCCTCTCCATCTAAACCTTAACACTATGGCAGTCCCAGTCTGTGTTTGGGAAGGTTAAATCCCCTACCATAACCACCCTATTATTCTTGTAGATAACTGGCATCTTACAACTTTGTTTTGCAATTTCCTGCTGACTATTGGGGGTCTATAATACACTCCCAATAAGGTGATCACCCCTTTCTTATTTCTACCCAAATAACTTCCCTGGATGTATTTCCTTCCTAAGTACAGCTATAATGCTATCCTTTATCAAAAACACCACTCCCCCTCCTCTCTTGCCTCCCTTTCTATCCTTCCTGTAGCATTTGTAATATGAGACATTAAGCTGCCAGTCCTGTCCATCCCCGAGCCACATTTTTGTATTTGCTGTGATATCCCAATCCCATGTTCCTTATGATGCCCTGAGTTCATCTGCCTTCCCTGTTAGACCTCTTGCATTGAAATAAATGCAGTTTAATTGTTCTCTGCTTTGTTCCTGCCTGTCCAGGAAGTCTACCCACACCTGATTCCAAACCCATAGCAATGTGGTTGACTCTTAACTGCCCTCTGAAGTGACCCTAGCAAGCCAGTCAGTTCAAGGGCAATTAGGGATAGTCAATAAATGCTGACTCCCAGCCAGCAACACCCACATCACATGGAGGTATACAAGCAATTAGGGAGGCCACTGGCATGTTGGCTTTCATTGCATGAGAATTGCCACAGAATAGGGATGTCTTGAGACTAATGTACACAGCTTTGATGAAACCACTACTGGAGTAGTCTGCATAGTATTGGTCTCTATATCAAAGACATTATACATGTCCTAGAGGAAGATATGGCAATGATTCGATTAGTTAATTCATGAGATGAGAAAATTGTCTTATGGTGAGAACCTGAGAGAAAAGGATCTGTACTCTTCCTTATTTAGAATAATGAGAGACGATCTTATTGAAAAATACAATTTGGGCCTTGATAAAGTCGAAAATGAGAGGTTGTTTCTCCTAGCTGGAGAAACAATAACAGAGGGACACAATCTCAGAAAAAGGGATTAATAATTTAGGAATAAGATAAGGAGAAATTTCTTCATTCACTGGATTGTGAATCTTTGGAATTTTCTTTCGCAGGGAGTTGTGAGTAGTTCACTATACAACTTATTTAAGGCTAAGTCAGACAGATTTTGTTCATTCAGGAAATAACGAGTTTTAAGGAATTATAGAGAAATTGAGTTGAAATAGAAAATCTGTCATGGTCCAACATGGAATAGCAGGTTAAACTATAGATGCCATTTGATCTATCCTACACTGATTTACTATGTTCTTTTTTTCTGGTAACTTAGAATTAACACAACTGACTCTTTATATTTTTTGCTGATTAGTGGCAATTCTTGAACAACCCGCATATTTTCTGTATATTTACAGCTTCGGAAACTGTGTTGGTCACTTAAATTTTTCTTGAATAGAGAAACAACAGAATGATGCATTACCTGGGATTATTAACAGTGGGAGATGTCAAACAGTATGGCTGCAAGACAATTCTGTCGATTGACATGTTCCAGGGTATGATAGAAGTTTAATATATTATTTGGTAACTTGAGTTCTAAAGTAAAGGTAGATGGACCTTTGGTTTTCAGTTCTGAGAAAGCAACTTCTTTTA
The DNA here is from genome assembly GCF_047496795.1 of Chiloscyllium punctatum. NCBI lineage: Eukaryota > Metazoa > Chordata > Chondrichthyes > Orectolobiformes > Hemiscylliidae > Chiloscyllium > Chiloscyllium punctatum. Next base: position 50,079,716 of record NC_092783.1, read on the forward strand.
CATAAGGTTCACAATTTCTTTTTGCAGTTAGTCAAAATAACATTTCAAGGAAGTCATGAGACTTGGGTAAGGGATGAGATGAGCTACCCGATGAGGCAATTGTAGGGATGATTACTAAACTGAGCCTTTTTGAGTGAGGAAAAGTGAGACCAAAAGTAGGTTGAATACTGAAGAAAAGACCAATACAAGCAGATGAGCTATTTAAAAGTCTAAAAGAAATCAGAAAAGTAGAAAAGCAAGAAAACTCCCCTAGAGGTCAGCGAGAAAGATCAGTGAGTTATTCTGTGCCTGTATGTCTCTGGGAGAGAGACAGAAGCACTATTTGCAAGCTCATCAGTTCAGTGCAAAATTAAGGAGTGAGATAAAGGTGATATTTATCTGGGGTTGAGTGTCAGTAAAGGATATTGCTTGTAAAAGGGATTTAGTCTTTCCTTTTGCTTTTTATGAAAAAACCTTTCCATATTGTCATTCTACCTACATAGATTTGCTTGCTTTTTATTTGTGTAATAAACTTAGGCTCTTTTCTTAAAAGTAATTTGTTAGCCTCTTGTGAATATGTTCAGTTGTTGATCACCATTGCATTAAGTTTCAAAAATAAAATTGATCTATTGAGCCAGAGCTATTCAGTATTACCACCAGCATGTCCATCACAAAGTAGAGGTCTTATTGGGATGGAAAGCCATTGAATTTTAGAGGCATTCATGAATCTTTAAGGAAATTAATACCTGGAGCTACAGGAAATAAAATAGGAGAATTGTTGTGAAGCATATCGGGTGGGAGAGTCAAAAACAGCCTTTACATTTTTGTAAGACTTCCTGGGATTAAAAAATATAGCCATGGATTATTTGAAATCTTTGACTAAGGCTGCCAGAGACAGTGAGCAGATTAATTTGACTTAGAAATAACAGATGCACAAGGATGAAATTCTTGAAGTGATTACCCAGCACTTAGAAGTAGAAGGAGGGAAACTTGAAATTGTGATATCACAGGAAATGCTGAGCATATCTGGCAAAATATGTGAAGAGAAATCAGGGTTAATGTTTCAGGTCCAGTGACCCTTCCTCAACGGACCTGAAACGTTAACTCTGATTTCTCTTCACGGATGCTCCCAGACCAGCTGAGTTTTTCCAGCAACTTCTGTTTTTGTTTCTGATTTACAGCATCCGCAGTTCGTTCAGTCTTTATTGCAATGTCACTGTCAACATTTGCTAATATTCATATAGAAAAGTAATACATTGAATCAGAATTGAAAAGAGATGATGAAAAGAAAATATCAATGGAAGGGAGAAGAAAGAAAGGAAAAGAGAAATGGAAATAAGAGCAGTAGATTTGGAAAATGAGGAGACAAAAACAAAAGAAATGCAAACAGTGAGAAAGAAAAATGAAGAGGAATTGAATAAAACAAGCTTGAGTTCAAAAGAGTGTGAGAAATGAGATAACATGACTTGTCCCGAGAAAAGCTTAGACTAAAGCAAGAAAGAAGAGACAGTGGCTCAGAGGATGATTGTGAGCCCAATGATGAATTTGATTTAATTAGAAATCTGTGTCTATTGTTTTTATGTACAATGGATGGAGTTGAAAGATTTTTAAAAATCTTTTTTTAATCTCATTTAAACATCTTTATTAACTCATTTTAACACTTTAACAACTCATTAAGAAAAAAAAGCAAGGAAGTTGTAGAGGCCAAAGATGCTTGGAATTCAATATTACATTGTTCTGAAAGTTACAGAAACGAATTGTACGCCAGTTCGTCAGAGATAAATCTGCAGACTATCAAACTGTTAAAACAGCAATCTAAAGTTTCAATATAAAGTTAAAGAAAGAGTTTGAGAATGTGAAGAAAATCATGATTATGGAAGAATTCAATTTTCAGTAGATTTCTAGAATCTCTTAAGAATTCTTGTGATGAGTGTCAAGTTTAAACATTCAGAGAACCAGCAATTCTGGCGGGTAATTAAGATATTTCGCATAGTTACATCTGAAAAAATGACCAGATGGAAATTGGAGGAATAGAATATTTGGGGATGGAAATGGATTAAGATCAGGGAACAAACAGAAGGACACCCTCAACAAGATTTCCTGAAGAAATGCCTTGGAAAAAACTGTGACAAAAATAGTGCAGAAAAGTCAGTTCAATTGTTCACATGATATGAATTATCCAAAGAAGTACAGGTAGATCAAAGGCTAAATTGTAAGTCACAAATATTCAAAGAAATAATATCTGGGAATATCTGGCTAATCAAGATGATGTCAAACTTTGAAGACCTTGATTTTCAGGAATATCCTAATAATTGAGGTAAAGGAATTCCTTTGTTTTGATTTCCCATTAGGGATTTCCTGATGACTTCTCAAGATTCAGATTTTAAATTGATATCAGGTTATGATGCAAGAGAATCACTTAAGTTATTTAAAAGAATACAAAGAAAGCTCCAATTTCAATTTGCATGTCAGACTTCACAGAAAAGCTTATCAAATTTTGCAAATTGGTCAAAAACCATTTGAAAAGTGGTCAACAAACAGTAAAACTGTTTGATAAAAAGATAAAAAAAGCAAATCTCAGAGTTTTACTGCTGGACAAAAAGTGTTAGTGTTGTTACCTCTCTCTGGGCAACCATTAATAGCAAGGTACATTGTATCTTATAAAATTAGAAATGAACTCAGTGGTGTAAATTATGTAGTAAATACGCTAGACAGAAGGAAAAAGAAATCAGTGATTGTTTCAATCTACCACGTTACAATGATAGTCTGACAGGGAGAATAGTGAGAACAAAGTATATTTACAACAGTGAAAGATGTATTTGGAAAGGCAAGCACTGATTAGGGATGGTCAACGTGGCTCTGTGCGTGGGAAATCATGTCTCACAAACCTGACCTGAGTTTTTTGAAGAAGTAACAAAAGAGGATTGATGAGGGCAGAGCAGTAGACGTGATCTATATGGATTTCAGTAAGGGGTTCAACAAGGTTCCCCATGGGAGACTGGTTAGCGAAGTTAGATCTATGGAATACAGGGAGAGCTAGCCATTTGGATGCAAAATTGGCTCAAAGGTAGAAGACAGAGGGTTGGTTTTCAGATTGGAGGCCTGTGACCAGTGGAGTGCCATAAGGATCAGTGCTGGGTCCACTATCTTTCGTCATTTATAATAATGATTTGGATGTGAACATAGGTGGTATAGTTAGTAAGTTTGCAGATGACACCAAAATTGGAGGTGTAGTGGACAGCAAAGAAGGTTACCTCAGATTACAACAGGATCTTGATCTGATGGACCAGTGGGCTGAGGAATGGCAGATGGAGTTTAATTTAGATAAACGCAAGGTGCTCCATTTTGGGAAATCTTAGCAGGACTTAGACACTTAATGGTAAGGTCCAAGGGAGTGTTGCTGAACAAAGAGACCTTGAAGTGCAAGTTCTTAGCTCCTTGAAAGCAGAGTTACAGGTAGATAGGATAGTGAAGAAGGCGTTGGTATGCTTTCTTTTATTGGTCAGAGTATTGAGTACAGGAGTTGGGAAGTCATGTTGCAGCTGTATAGGACATTGGTTTGGTCAGTTTTGGAATATTACATGCAATTCTGGTCTCCTTCCTATCAGAAGGATATTGTGAAACTTGAAAGGGTTCAGAAAAGATTTACAAGGATGTTGCCAGGGTTGGAGGATTTGAGCTATTCGGAGAGGCTGAACAGGCGAGGGCTGTTTTCCCTGGAGCGTCGAAGGCTGACACGTGACCTTATAGAGGTTTACAAAATTATGAGAGGCATGGATAGGATAAATAGGCAAAGTCCTTTCCTGGGGTCAGGGAGTCCAGAACTAGAGGGCATAGGTTTCGGGCGAGAGGGGAAAGATATAAAAGAGACCTAAGGGGCAAGATTTTCATACAGAGGGTGGTGTGGTGTGGAATGGGCTGCCAGAGAGTGTCGGTGGAGGCTGGTACAATTGCAACGTTTAAAAGGCATCTGGATGGGTATATGAATAGGAAGGGTTTGGAGGGATATGGGCCAGGTGCTGGCAGGTGGGACTGGATTGGGTTGGCATATCTGTTCGGCATGGATCAGTTGGACCAAACAGTCTGTTTCCGTGTTGCATATCTCTATGACTCTATGAATCTAAGTCTGGAGTGAAATAAAGACAACTTGACAATGACTTAGAAAGTGAAAGTTCAAACATCAATCCTCTAGTGAGCAGTTTGGATGAAACAAATGTACTTAAATAGTTTGATGGAATATAATGCTACTCTCAGTAAATGGCAGAAGTGACTTACAAAAGACAATAAATGATTTGTGTAAAAAGGCAAGGAAAAACATCCGTAGTTAAATGTGGTGTTAATGTGAGGATGCACTACCCATAAAACGACATCCTTAACATTCAACAGATTAAATGTGGCTCAAATGGGATATTTGATTGAGTTCATGATGGACAATAGCATTATTGAGCTGAGTCATAGCTACTGAAGCTCCTCTACAAACGAAATGGATCAAAATGAATATGTATAGATTATTGAAAAAAACAACATAGTAACAGGGCGGCTTCATATATAATTCCCACAATTGAGAGGATTGGACATGTATTATTTGTTACAAAAGATATTGACAATTTTCTTTCACTGGTGTAGCCAAAGAAATATCAGTTTTCATAATACCAGATTTATCATAATACTTTATCAATGTAAAGTAATGCAGTTTTGAATGAAAAACATATTGCACCAGCGGTTTTCCATTGATTGATGGACACAGGATTATCCATCTAGGTTGTATACTTAGATGACTTGGTCAGGTTACAACCTGCGAAGGACTTTACAAGATATGAACAAATTGTATAATTCATTACAAAGAGCTAATTTGAGCTTAAATTTAGCCAGGAATGTATTTGCAAAAACAGAAGTGATATTACAATTAATATTTAATTTATTACGAGAAAATTTGCCACTCCAATGACTTAACCAGTTTATACAATGAATCCATAACACTTTATGTGAATACATGGAGATCTGAAACAAACAAAAGCAGAACTTGCTGGAGAACTTCAGAGGTTTGGCAGCATCTGTTTTCCCTGCACAGATGCTGCCAGACCTGTTAAGTTTCTCAAGAAATTTCTGTATTTGTTTGTTTTGAACCCTATTGATTTGATTCTTGGTCTGTACTGAGTTACATTTGTGTTGTGATGGTCCTGAGTAAAGCAGGTGACTATCACCTAGGGCTCCCTTTCCTGATCTAGTGACAAATGTACATAGACAAGCATTAGATGCAGTTTGATTATGATGGCCCATGATTGTGTAAGTAATTAATGTTTTCTTTGGAGATGTTAGGTTCCAAGAAGAACCAGGAGGCCCAGGAACCTTTATCATGGTGGCATTCACTCAGCAGTCAGTAAGGTTAGAGAGAGCTGCTTGTCTTCTCTAAAATAGTTGATGATGTAATCATTGCATCATGTAATCTGACTCTAAAAGTGACCATATTTATATAAATACACAACAGGAGAGGATATCAAAACTTGTCAGTGTCCGCTGATCCATACTAAAGCAAAGAAATAATGACTGCTTTGGAGAATGAAGTTTGTAAGAAAAATAAAAGTGATGCTTTTCATTCTGAGGGCTTACTATTTCTTGGACTACAAATGAATAAGTTTCAAAATACCCTCCCTGTGAATATGAGATGTAAGGTGCAGGATTATGAGGTTGAGAAGGTAGGGATCGGGAGGACAAAATGCCAATATTTTCAAGGAAGATGGGGAAGTAAAGAAATTTGGGAAATTATGGGGTGGCATGGTGGCTCAGTGGTTAGTACTGCTGCCTCACAGCACTAGGGTCCCAGGTTCGATTCCACCCTCGGGTGACTGCCTGTGTGGAGTTTGCACATTCTCCCTGTGTCTGCATGGGTTTTGGCCCACAGTTCAAAGATGTGCAGGTTAGGTGAATTGGCCATGTTAAATTGCCCATAGCGTTAGGTGCATTAGTCAGAGAGAAATGGGTCTGCGTGTGTTACTCTTTAGAGGGCTGGTGTGGACTTGTTGGGCCAAAAGGCCTGTCTCCACACTGTAGGGAATCTAATCTAAAGGGAAACTGACAACAAATGTGGCTACAGTTAACATACTTTACCAGTTGTTCAGATTTAATGCCTTTTTTATTCCATGAGTAAAACCCAAAACTTGTGCTTCATCACAATTGTTCCAATTCAATTCACAAATTATCAAGAAATTTAATTTAATGTAACTTTTTCAGTAACAGGGAATAGCTTGCCTTTATTATTTCGTGCCTGTGGTCTCCAAACTGCAAAGGTACAGCAGTTAAAATTTGCACTGAAATGGTCAGCTAGGCATCACGTAGGGAACAAGTTCAACATGGAACATAAAAAAAAGTGCTTCTAACTTTAAAACGTCTCATGTTACCTGGAATACATTGTTAAAAACAAGTTTGTAAGACTAAGGGGCACATGGTACATGTCTTAGGGTCATTAAGTGTATTCAAGGCTTAGTTGGACAGATTATTAATCAGTAAAAGAACCAAGAGTTATGGGAAAAAGGCAGGAAAGTGCAGTTGAGGATTACTAAAACAGCCATGATCTCTTTCAATGGCAGAACAGATTTGTTGGGCCGAAGACCTAACTCTGCTCCTATGTCTTAAGATCCTATGGTCTCAACATAGCTGCATCCAAGGCAGCTACTGCTGGTGTTTCATACTAAACATAAAATATTGGTAAAGAACCTGTTGGAACTGCAAACCAAGTGCTAACCAAAAGTAATTCTAAGGTACATACTCTACTGAATACAAACAAGTCTTGAAAACAAACATCATAGTATAAAGGTAAACATTTGAGAGGACAGGATATCAACATTATCAAGACAGAGAAATAATACAAATAATGTGTTGATAAATTGTGTTGTATCTCATGTTCAGTACGTCAGTAAGTCTTTAAGAAACATGCTGATCGGCCCCTCATTAAGCTGAAGAAGCTACAGCTTCCACAGGCAAGGGGAGGATTGGACTTCCCAGATTTTAGGAAATATCAGTTAAATTCCTTATTAAGTTACATAGCTGATTGGGTCTTGTTTGATCCACAATCAATCTGGCTGGACATCGAGGCTTCTCAAGTAAAATGCCCACTTATTAACCTTTTATTTTCAGACAAGAGGAAAATCATTACGGATCACTGTAAAAACCCTATAATACTAAACACAATTAAAGCTTGGAATATAATGCGGCAAAATGAGGGCAACTCACATAAAACATCCCCCTATGCGCCGATAGTGGGAGCATGGGGATTCCAACCGGGGTTTACAGACGCCACTTTTAAACTCTGGAGATCCAGGGGTATCTCATGTCTAGGGGACCAATTTAAAGATGGGATCTTGGTGTCTTTTGAACAGCTGCGTCAGAAATTCGGATTACCTAATGGAGACCTCTATCGATACTTCCAAATTCGAGACTATATACAGAAGAAGACTACGTTATTAGATAGTCTTTATAAATCAGATAGTGAATGTAGAGTACTACGACCAATGGGGGTATCCTCCATCAGTACTATTTATCATTTACTACATGATGAAGTATCGGGAGATATGGACAATCTGCTTAAAACATGGGATCAGGAATTGGGACTAGAAATCTCTATAGAAACTTGGAATGATATTTGGAAAAACGCCAGAAGAATCACCATCTGTAACAGAACTCAGGCTATCCAGCTGAAGATACTTCATAGGGCCCATATAGCACCGGGTCGATTGGCAAAATTTAAGACAGGGGCATCTCCAATGTGTCCCAAATGTAAAATAGAGGTGGGCACTCTTGTGCATTGTCTATGGACCTGTCATAAGATCCGTAGATACTGGACTAAAGTAGCAAGTGCCCTGACTGAAATTTTAGGAACGGAAATTAAAGTGGACCCCGTACCTCTCCTTTTGGGCTTTTCGAACTTTCCCTCCCTGGACATGTACAGGAAGAGACTATTTTCTATTCTCTCTTTCTGTGCAAGGAAAAATATTTTGGTAAACTGGGTGGCTGAGGGCCCCCCTGGACTTTCAAATTGGCACAGATTAATTATGGAATGTATTCCCCTTGACTTCCTTACAAATATGGTGCACTGAAAGACCGAATTATTTCATAATATATGGCAGCCCTTCTTGAATTATATGAATACAGATATTTCGGCTATCCTAACAAGGGCTTTTATTTAACTTAATTGAGATTACGAACCTGGCTGGTCCGGGGCCCCTTGGGAGAGGAATTCCGCACGAATACGGGCTTTATTACATTTGATGTTAACACATTCCGAGCATGTATTTCACTACCCAATTTCTATGTTATCTGCTGGTTTTTTTTCTCTTTCTCTTATTTGAATAATGTAAGAGACTTAAATATACACTCTGGTTAGTTGTAGGTTAGAGTAGTAGTTAGTTGAGTTTTGTTTATTTTTCTCGGTATTTTTCTTTTGTAAAATTTTGGTTATTATATATTTAAGATTTAATTGTATATCAATGTTTGTACTTGAGAGTTTTGTTTATTTTTGTAAATTTGTAAAAATGTTAAATTTCTAATAAAAATATCTATTAAAAAAAAGAAACATGCTCCTGATATCATCACTGCATCATTACATGTGCCCTGAGGGTACAAAGGTATCATACTCTATCTTATGTTTTGATCTCTTAAAGCATAAAACTCCACTGAATGAATGTTGCTCTTTTGTAAGCTACTAAATTAATGTTAGCCCAGATGCTTATGTGCCTAAGAAATGTAAAATTTGTACATTGTTAATTGGATTCTTCAACACCATGATGTGCACACCCAGTTTTGTGTGCTACAGTAGATAACGTACACGTTACCATATCAGATAAATCACCTTGTTAGAGATAAACTCATACATTAATAATGATTCATCATACACTTGAAATCTTCATCCTGTAATGATTTACAAATATTAGCATGCTCTCTTTTTTTATTTTTGGGACCTGGCTTTGAATCTAGCTGTGGATGATGGAGTTAATTACATTATCAGCATGTTTAAAATTCTCAGTATTCACATTACCACATAATCTGTGGAGCTATCTGGTAATCAAAATGTTCAAAGTTTAACTTTGTTTTTTTTTGTCCATTACCATTATGTTTTTTTAAAATATCCTTTTATTCTGAAATATGGTTTTTATTCCATCTGTGTCTCAGCTCTGTGCTGTTTATGTACAAAGAAAGAAAACCTCATTCCGATTAGGAAACACCTTTAAGAGACTTGGATAATGTGTATTGTTTAATGTGTGTGTTGTTGGCAAGGCCAACATTTGTTGCTCATCGTGGTTCCTCTGCTAAGGTGGTAAATATCTCTCTTTAACCTCTGAAAGTTTGGTACAACTGACTAATTTGCGTGGGGACTTCAGTGGGCTGTTAGGAGTGAACTGTAGTGTTGGCCTGGAGTCTTCCAGGGTAGGGCTGACTCATTTCATTCCCCATAGGATTTGGGTTTTGTTTTGTGCAACAAACAGCTTCACAGTCACTTCTACTGTTATAACTTTACAGAACTTTAAAGAGAAATGTATTCTCAAAATGGAATTTGAATTCACAATGTTATACAGTCATAAAGATGCACAGTACGGAAACAGACGCTTTTGTCCAACTCGTCCATGCCGACCAGATCTCTTAAATTAATCTAGTCCCATTTGCCAGCATTTAGCCCTTATTCCTCTAAACCCTTCCTATTCATATACCATCCAGATGCCTTTTAAATGTTGTAATTGTACCAGCCTCCACCATTTCCTCTGGCAGCTCATTCCATACATGCACCACCCTCTAACATGAGCTATTAAAAATTTTTCCAAGATTCCAATAAGATGGCCACTATAGTATCGTTCCTCATTTTTGCGCCATATATCCTCCACAGTTTAAAGAGTCAAAGGTGACGTCACTGAAACTCAAGATTCTGAGGGGACTTGACCAGGTGGATGTGGAAAGGATGTTTCCTCTTATTGGTGAATCTAGGGGCTGTGTTTTAAAAATAAGGTGTCACCCATTTAAGTTAAAAATCACACAACATGAGGTTATGGTCCATAGGTTTATTTGGAACCACTACCTTTTGAAGCACTGCTCCTTCATCATGGTGGTTATGAAACTGCTCCACAGCCACCTGATGAAGAAGCAGTGCTCCAAAAGCTACTACTTCCAAATAAACCTGTTGGACTATCACCTGGAATTGTGTGATTTTTAACTTTGTACATGCCAGTCCAACACCAGCACCTCCAAATCATGTCGTCCATTTAAAACAGAGATAAGGAAACATTTTTCACTTGAAGGGTTATGAGTCTTTGGAATACCCTCCCTCAAAAGATAGTGGATACATAATCTTTAATTTTTTTTTAAGGTTGAGGTAGATAGATTCTTGAGGATGAACGATTGTGGCACTATGCAGGAATGTAGAGTTGAGGTTAAAATCAGATCAACCTGGGTCTTAATGCTTTGATGGGCTGAGTGGTCCTTGTTTGTTTATTTGTATGATAACTACTGGGCTAGGCTTGCAGTGGTTTTACAGGTACTGAGAAGCAATTTTCTGAATTACTAAGGGAGCACGTTCTGAGCATTTATTTGATAAACTGTAAAGCAGCAGAGGATGCTTTCACACAGATATTTGAAGGAGCAGCTGGTTCAGTTGTCGCAGACATTAGTCAAATCACAAATATTGTGAACCTGTGATCAATGATGTGCCAAATTAAAACCTATAATTCATAATAGCTTTTTGTTTTTAATTCTACTCTTGCTACCCTGTGATTGCCAATTTTTTGAATCTGGTGCGTTTGGCAGACTGTAGCTATTTGATCCTATTCAACCACAGTTTGACCCTCATGTCCCTCAGGAACATATGTCACACGAACAGATGTGGCAGGTATACTATCATGTCTGCCATTACATCTAATCTGTGGGGAGAAACGCCAGCTGGCTTGAGGCACTCAAGAGAAAGTATTTTAAAAATAAACCTAATCTCAAAAAAGCAGTAGCTGTGGATAAGGGTTAAATCTTCTATTTTTACTTCTTTAAATCTGTTATTTCGTGTTAATTTGATTTGTAATATCAAATATCAATTTGTAATACTGTGTAAAAGGAACAATGTCAACTTTGATTCTGTTTTAAGTAAAACATTGGAGTACCTTTAATTTCAGTAAATTTCAGTTAAGCTGTCTTTCTAAAGGGGCAATTTTATTCAAGTGCTGAGAGTTAGCAAGTTGACAGATTGTTAGGGAGGAGATGCTGAATCTGAAGATCTGAAGTAGCTGAATGAACAGTGCACATAAATCTCGACTATTTTAGAATCAACTCTATGCATCAGTTCATCTCCACCCCCCCTTGCACATCAAAACACCTCCCATTTATTGCTCCAATTATGTCAGCTGCATGCAATCTATAAACACAAGCATTCAAAAAAGTCAACAGTATAGACGAAAGAAGGTAAAAGCTAATGATAATATTTGATTTTCTAAAGGAAATACAGACAATGGTATTCTTATAAGAACTGCCAGGAGTGACACAGCTACAGAATCAACATCAATAACAGTAAGTTAAAGCATAAAATATGGTAATAATATTTCTTTCAATCTCGGTCCAAGTTTGTTTTTAATTGAGAACTTTCCACAAAGGTCCTGGGCTCATGGTTCAACACATCAACAGCACTGAAGGGTAAGACTTTTCAAACAGTCAAACACGTAAACCTAAGGACAAATTAAATTCAGGAGCTCAACAGTTTTGAACCTGGGGTATTGGAATTAGTTAGAATATGAGCAATTATGTTGAAACTTGATTTTTGAAACAAAAGATATCAGTACAATATACAAATTATTTTCATCAAAATCAAGGTTGGATTCAGTTCTTTTCTGCCAATTCTGATAAGCTGGATGATATTTGACAAAAATCGAAAAAGGTCGCTGAAGGATATGGTTATGCTGTTAAAGCGTTTGCCCAAAGGCTTGATGTAAGATTGTGATAACGCACTGTCTAATCAATTATAAATTTCCAAGTTTGGCTTCTCTTCACTAAAGAGTGCAAATGCCAAAATTGATTAGATGTAATCTCTAACATTCAAGCTTTTAAAGACTAACCTCGCTTTAAAATTATTTTGCGAACTTTCTTTTGGTCAAAGCTTACATTTCGTGCAATGGACTTCATTTTTGACACATCTACTTCTGAAGATACAGTGCATAGCAGATATCAGATTGAAAATCAAACTAAAGTTAGAGCATTTAAAAAGAACATTGCAGTCAAATCAGTGTATCATTTGAATGTGATGGGCACAAATGTACTATTTTTTTCTCATGAACATATTTCTAAATGTTCAGCATTTTCATTCATTCTGCAACCGAGGTGCTTAATTTGACCAAAGAAACAATATAATGCAAAGAAACTGTTGTTTATTAGTTTAATTGAATATTACAAAGTATTATGATATATATTAACATTTTTATCAATATAAACGGAACTAATGTTTCAGATTTATTATGGTCTGTTGGATATCACAAATAGGCAAAGCGAGAGTGTTCAGTTTAAGAAAGAGATGGTTGCACAAATTCACGTTGCTTTTTTATTCCAGGTGTTTTCAATTACTTCTGTTAGGTTTGTATTTGCTTGATTTCTCCTCTGTAGGCTAACTGCACATTGAAACAATATCTCATGCTCCACTACACCTGACTGTTAGAGGTTTTCTTGCATTATGCACCACTACCTTTCTTTCAAGCCAAACATTCTTTCAAAGGATAAACACAATCATTTGGGAAGGGTGTAAGAACAAGATCATTGTCATTGAGCACACATTTGTACAACCTATCTCAATCATCAAAAATATAACCAAAAGAGCTGAGAAGTCACATTACAGTCCACGTTTTCTTTCAATTCACATTTGAATTATTTTCAGATAATACTGAATATTGGATACCTACAATACTGTGTAAACTTGGTTCTTTATATTTAAAGAAGGATATATTTGCACTGCAGATAGCCACAGTGAAGATTCGTGAGGTTAGTCCCTGGAATCAGAGAGTTGTCCTGTAATAAGGGCTGCATAAACTGGGATAATATTCACTGGAATTTAGGAGAGGTAATCTCAGGAATTTAGGAGAGGTAGGAATCTTAGGAATTTAGGAGAGGTAATCTCATTGAAACGTATGCAATTCGGAAGAAGCTTGACAGGGTAGACACTGAAACTCCAAGGAATCTAAAATATGGAACAGAGTGGGGATGAGATAAGGAAATATTTCTCCACTCGTGCAATTTTGGATCTTTCACATTTTCTACCCTAGAACGTTGTGGATGTCTTATCATTAAATATATTTAAGGATGGCATTGACTATCGTTGTTTCTCTCAAGGAGTCAAGGGATATAGAGGATTAATGAGGTGAATTGAAGCCCAACCTAAGTATTGATAGACCATGTGTCGACTCCTATTCCTACTTCTCATACTCTTCAGTATGACATTGTGGGCGAAACATGTCCAGAACTTGACTGTGTCAATTCTGGGGAATTTCCTGGAGGTTTTTCTTCTGTGAGCCCAATGGAGTTATTCCACACAATATTACACTGCTCACCTCATTAAGTGTGCACCACACCTGCACAGCACCAGTCTAACACAATCGTGTGTTCATGAGTGCGAGATATTTGACGGTGCTGAAATGCTTTTCATGTTGTGACACCATATTTAAACCCCAAATGCACGCTGTGTCAAATGCTGTCAGCCTGGTCTGAAGTAGCCACCCAGGTCAGAGTATTGCCCATAGTCTACAGGAATGTGCCACACTGCCACAAGAAGAGTAATGGCCTTCTGCTCCTCACAAAGGTAAGGGCCACCATCATGTCTCTATACCTCATACTCACTCTAACTCTGTCATTGCATCACCTCCCAACAAGGACCATAGCTTCCACTCTCAATATTGTTTGTATTATTTTCTCTCAATGACTCTCATCCATCTCATTCCCCTAAACTACTAACTGTTCCTGCCCTCTGTGCTTTACTTGGGACATTTCACCATCTTTCCTGACTGACAAAGGGCCAACTCCCCGAGTGACCATCGTCCCCCTTGACAGTACATTACTTCCAGTTGTGCTTCCAAAAGTGACCAGCTGCCTGGCTCTAGTTCTGTGCTAAAAGGCAAGGCAAGGTTGAGATGCTCTGAACATCCAGGAGGAATCAAAGTGAGTGAGCACTAAGAAAGAAAGCAAAAAGCATTGTCCCAATGTAATTCTGGGTGCCTGTCCCTGCGTGCAAAGTGGCCTGGCAACAGCATTGCAATAAAAAGTGTTGATGAACTCCAAAGAACAGTACTGAAGAACTGAACTGTATTCAAAGTGAGTCTCAACTGTGCCATGATGATTTGGTGAGGATGGTGCTTTGCCAATGTCATCCAGGGTGGGCAAAGTGTGCAGATGGCTGCAATGCATGGAGCTTGCCCTTCAATAGGTCTAGGAACATCTTTGAAGAGCAAAATAGAGTTAATGTTTCAGATCAATGACCTTTCACCAGACTTGCCATCCTATCATCCCTGATGGCATGAATGCGATAAGGAACTCTCTATGATTGGAATGTCTGGAGTAAACCTGAGTTTTGGCATTCCATTGTGCATTAATGCATTGTTCGAGCAAGATATCATATGAATCCAATTTAGTATATTTACAAGGCTGTGTTGTTGGTGCATAATCACCCAGTTATATTACGTTAAAAATCTATCAGAAGCCATGAGTTTAAGTCTATAGTACTTATGGTTTGATAAACTAGACTGGAACACACTTACTAAACATAAATGTAAAGGCTAAACTGTATTTTAAATTGTGTAAAATTAGGGTGACCACTTGAAAACCTGGTATTAGGATACAAAGTGAAAATCAAGTGGCCAGTTCCCAATACTGGGATTCAATATTTGGATCTTGTTCAATGAACACTACTTTTAGTGATGCGCTCGACTCTCAAGCTGGTTTCATGTGCTTAAGGATCATATCCAGGAACTCCATGACTTTACCACATTACACTTGAACCTGTCCAGTCAGAATACATGGGACCAAGTCATTTCTGATTGTTAGAATTTTTTTGCAGTATGGAATGATATGAGAAAGCTGAATCACATGTGAGTGAACCAGAAAACACCACTGATATAAATATTTACTGAATCACAAACCAGTGATTAAAAAACATTATAAAGTAGTATAAAAATAAGTTCATTTATCCAAATACTGTACCTTCCATATTTCCAATCTCAAAGCACTGTCCTATTATGATGCTTTAATTTGCTTGAGTCTGTTACAATAACCTTCCAGCCAACTAGTGTTTCTAAAACAATTGATTTCAGGACTAGACTTGCAACAGCTTATCGTACAAAAATACTTAAGCTATATCCCTGAGGGTGATCGAGACATTAAGTTGTATTGTATGATTCCAAACAGGGGAAAGTCGAAAGAAAGGGGTCAACAGTTATTGGGGTGTGTGAAATCATATTAGAATATTCATATGGAGTGACCAGCTTAATGGTCAAATCTTATAATTTGGTTAATGTTAAATTGACAAGGTGCCATGCTGGAAAGTAATTTCTTGGATGCTCAGTGATGACATAAGCAGTACATTCCCACCCATCCATTTTCTTCACTCAAGGAGTAAGTTGTCAACAAAACTTCACACAGTTGAGGAATGGTCCGTTACTTGAGATGTCCAGGATTCCGCGAAATTATGAAAGGAAATTCATGAACAAATTATATTCTACTTTCTTAAAGGCTGAATTGAGCACAGCTCACACTCCTCAATTTGACTATCAGGGTATTTTTTTATATAAGAAGCATACTCTTATTCTTAGCCTTAGCCATCAAGTGCTTGCAATGAAAAAACATTACCCTGCAATCTCTGAAAAGAATTATCGAGGCAACAGAAGATAGTTCCAATTTGCCAGTTTGGTTCATAAGTTGCATATAGGCACAAGTTAGTTTGGTATATTCCATCTATTTAATTGAAAGGTAGTCTAGATTTATGAGAATCCCAAACCCATGTTACACAGGTCTCTAAAGAGAATTCTTCCACATAAATTATCAACGGTATGTGGAAGTTCATTGTTGTAATACCATACCCTGAGGTGACCCCAGATTTGACCGCCAAATTCAAGTTATAATTTGGCTAGGGACCAATTTGAACTAAATAGCAAAGCATTTGCAATTGCCTGAGAGTTGGTTGCAGTTTAGAAGATGCATTTCAACCAGAGAGGGACCAGAGAGTTTCAATCAAGTTTCTGTACTCCATTACAACTAGTTGCATCACCAAAGGTTCTGCTGTACTCTTGTTAGAGGAGTAAGCAGTAAAAGAATATTTGCAAATTGTTTGCTTTTATTTGCTTTGTTGGCCAATATCAGCTGAACAATTTTCTGTAAATTCAATTATGATTTTTTTAAAAATATGGCACTTTTTTAAAGTGTTCTGATAGCATGCCTAATTCTGGCAGCCCGAGATTTATTGTCCATTTCTAATTAGTGGGAAGGCACGAAAATCAAACACTTGATGTAAAATCAGAGTCATGTACACCGGGTAAGGGTTGTAGGTTTCCTTCCCTATAGGCTGTAGGTAAAATGAGTCAAGCAACCAGCCCATTAACAAGTCCGTTTATATTTTAGTGGCTAAAAGAAATTGGATGAATGGTCAGCCATCATGCTTGTAATAGTTGTAATTTACCAACAATCCATTCATCACTTTCATTCAGTTTCAAATCACAACCCTCAGATTACTCAGATGTGCCATAGCTAGAAGTTACTTTGCATGGTAAATGGTTGCTTGCAATAGCAATTAAATTGCAATAACATCGTTAACTTCACTCATGAGAGGTGCCTTCTGCATGGATCAATAGCTGAATATTTAATGAGTTGTGAAAATAGCCTGAACTAAATTGAGAAGAAACAACTGCTGCAACTTTTATGTCTGTCTGTGAACCTTGGACAGATGTTTTCATTTGAGGAAGAGTATGGGTTATAAAGAGTTAAAACTGGGTTCTGGTTGAATTGACCCAGACTCTCTGAAGCATTAACCAACAAATGCATATCGAAGTAATGCATCCAACAGCAAGGTTGGACAGTTTCTAACAAAACAAAGTAACGACAATTGCATTCTTTAAGAACCTTGTTTTCAGAATGTCCTGAATATTAATAATTGTGCACTGAGAATTCTTACATATAGTAATGTCACAGTGTGGATTGTTTGGGTTCAAAGAAAGGCATTGCTACTGCTGGAAGGTTACAGCATGATGGCTGACCATTCATCCAATTTCTTTTAGCCACTAAAGGATAAACGGATTTGTTAATGGGTTGGTTGCTTGACTTATCTTATGAACCAGCAAGAAATAGGACAAGAAAGAACAGCACGAAAAAGAGATTAAAAAAGAAAAAGAGAAGGAAAGACAGACTGACAGACAGATAGATTAATAGACAGACAGACTGACAGACACGTAGATAGATAGATAGATAGATAGAAAGAAAGAATGAATTAGTTAATTCTATTTTGAAATCTGAAATCAGGTCAAGTGTCCTAGTATATCCAATACGGAATGATGCATTTTCCTATTGTGTGCACTCAGGATCATGAATTTGTGAGTCACATAAAAAATGAATTTGCTGTTTTGAGCAATGACCCAATTGGGTTCCATTTAACTCCAGATGGATAGTATCAAATGGGTGGAAGCCCCTGCTCACCATGATACTCCTTAACTCTTGGTTACCAGCTGAAACCATGATGGGGCAACAGCTTGAATAAAAGTGAAATACAACCAACGTTGGAACTCTGAATCAAACACTGAATATTGCACAAACAAAGTAGGTCAGGCAGTATCTGTGCAGAGAGAGAAACAGAGATCATGTTTGTGTCCGCTGTCTCTCTTCTTCAGAACTCAGCTCTGAACTTCTCCTTTGAAAACAAACTGATTAGGTCTGGGAGAACAGCATCCTCAAGTGAAGGGATTCTTTTCAAAAGTTAATTTCATTGTGTTGCCTCCAATGTGCCAGGGTCCGTGATGTCTCGGATCGTACCTTTGGGGTCCTGAAGGAAGAGGGTGACCAGCCCCAAGTCATGGTCCACATACGTACCAACGATGTAGGTAGAAAGAGGGATAAGGATGTAAGGAAGGATTTCAGAGAGCTAGGGTGGAAGCTGAGAGCTAGAACAAACAAAGTTGTTATCTCTGGCTTGTTACCCGTGCCACTTGATAACGAAGCAAGGAATAGAGAGAGATAACAGCTAAACACGTGGCTGCAAGGATGGTGCAGGAGGGAGGGTTTCAGGCACAAGGATAATTGGGACTCCTTCTGGGGAAGATGGAACCTGTACAAACAGAGCAGTCTTCATTTGAACCAGAAGGGTACTAATATCCTGGGTGGGAAATTTGCTGGTGCTATTCAGGTGGGTTTAAACTAGCTCAGCAGAGGGGTGGGAACCTGAGGTGTAGTTGCAGTGCACAGGAGGATGAGAGTAGGGAGGACAGGGACAGGATTTCATGGTCACAGGAGTATGATGCCAGACGGCAAGAAGTGTATCTACTTCAATGCCAAAAGTTGGGTGAAATAAGGTAGGTGAGCTTGCAGCAAGGATAGGTACCTGAGACTTCAATGTTGTGGCCATTTCGGAGACATGGATAGAGCAGTGTGAGGAGTGGATGTTGCAGGTTCCAGGGTTTAGATCATTCATTAAGGACAGGCAAGGGGGTAAAAGAGGGAGAGGTGTGGCCTTGTTAGTCAAGAATAGTATAACGGTGCCTGAAAGAATTTTTGACTAGGGCTCATCCACTGAGGTAGTATGGGCTGAGGTTGGAAACAGGACAGGAGAGGTCACACTGCTTAGAATTTTTTATAGGCCTCCGCAGAGTTCCAGGGAGGTGGAGGAGAGGATTGGCAAAATTATTCTGGGTAGGAGTGAATGGAACAGGTGGTCATTATGGGGGACTTTAACTTCCCCAATATTGACTGGAAATGCTATAACTCTAGTACGTCGGATGGATCAGTTTTTGTCCAATGTATAGAGAAAAGTTTTTTGACACAGTGTATCGAAGGGCCGACAAGAGGGGAGGTCACACTGGATCTGTTGCTTGGTAATGAACCAGGCCAGGTGTTTGATTTAATTGTAGATGAGCACTTTGGAGAGAGTGACCATAATTCAACTACATTTAGTTTAGCGATGGAAAGGGCTAGGTACATGCCACAGGTTAAGAGTTATTGATGGGGCAAGGGCAATTATAATGCGATTAGGCAAGAATTAGGATGCATAGAATGGGGTAGCAAAATGCAGGGGATGCAGACAATGGAAATGTGGAGCTGCTTTAAGGAACAGATATTGCATGTCCTTGATAGATATGTCCTGTCTGGCAGGGAGGAAGTGATAAGGTCAGGGAACCGTGGTTTACTACAGAAACTGTATCCTTTGTTAAGCGGAAGAAGGAGACCTATGTATTGATGAGACAAGATGGTTCAGATAACACGATGGAGAGTTACAGATCAGCTAGGAAGGACTTAAAGAAAGAGTTAAGAAGAGCAAAGAGAGGACACGAGCAGTCTTTAGCAAATAGACTAAAGGAGAACTTAAAGCTTTCTATAGGTATGAGAGAAATAAAAGGATTACTAGGGTATGAATAGGGTCAGTCAAAGACAGAAGTGGGAAGTTGAGTGTGGACCCTGAGGAGATCAGAGAGGTGCTAAATGAACATTTCTCATTGGTTTTCACTCAGGAAAAGGAGAATATTGTAGAGGAGCAGAATGAGGTACAAGGTATTAGACTAGAAAGGATCAAGGTTAGTTATGAAGAGGTGTATCAATTCTAGAAGGAGTGAAAGTAGACAAGTTCCCTAGGCCGATGGAATTTATCCAAGGATTCTCTGGGAAGCTAGAAAAGAGAGAGCTGAGCCTTTGGCTTTGATATTTGAGTCATCATTGTCTACAGGTTTAGTACCAAACGACTGGAGGATTGCAAATGTTGTGCCCTTATTCAAGAAGGGCAGTAGAGATGACCCAGGTAATTATAGACCAGTGAGCCTTACATCTGTTGTTGGAAAAGTTTTGGAAAGGATTATAAGAGATAGGATTTGCAATCATCTAGCAAGCAACAATTTGATTGCAGATAGTAAATGTGGTTTCGTCAAGGGCAGGTCATGTCTCACAAACCTCATTGAGTTTTTTGAGAAGGTGACCAAGCCTGTTGGTGAGGGTATGGCAGTTGACATGGTGAAAATGGACTTCAGTAAAGCCATTGATAAGGTTCCACATGGTAGGTTGTTGGAGAAAATGCAGAGGCATCGGATCGAGGGTGATTTAGCAGTTTGGATTAGAAACTGGCTTTCTGAAAGAAGGCGGCGAGTGGTGGTTGATGGAAAATATTTAGCCTGGAGTCCGGTTACTATTGGTGTGCCACAAGGATCTGTTTTGGTATCACTGCTGTTTGTCACCTTTATAAATGACCTGTAAGCAGCATAGGTGGATGGATTAGTAAATTTGCAGATGACACTAAACTCAGTGGAGTGTTGGACAGTGTGGAAGAATGTTACAGGTTGCAGGGGGACAGGGATAAACTGCAGAATTGGGCTGAGAAGTGGCAAATGGAGTTCAATGCAGATAAATATGAGGTGATGCACTTTGGGAAGAATAACAGGAAGGCACAGTACTGGGTCAATGGAAAGATTCTTGGTAATGTGGATGTGCAGAGAGATATTGGAGTCCATGTACATAAATCTCTGAAAGTTGCCACCCAGGTTGATAGTGCTGTGAAGAAGGCATACGGTGTGTTAGGTTCCATTGGTAGATGGACTGAGTTCCGGAGCCGCAATATCATGCTGCAACTATACAAAATGCTATTGCGGCCGCACTTGAAATATTGTGAACAGTTCTGGTCGCCATATTTTGGGAAGGATGTGGAATCATTGGAAAAGGTGCAGAGGAGATTTACCAGTATGTGTCTGGTCTGGAGGGAAGCTCTTATGAGGAAAGGCTGAGAGACTTGAACCTGTTCTCATTGGCAAGAAGAAGGCTAAGAGGGGATTTGATAGAGACATGCAAGATGAACAGAGGATTAGACAGGGTAGACAGTGAAAGTCTTTTACCTAGGATGATGACGTCAGCTTGTACGAGGGGGCATAACTACAAATTATGGGGTGATAGATTTAAGACAGATGTCAGAGGCAGTATCTTTATTCAGAGAGTGGTAAGGGCATGAGATGCCCTACCTGCCAACATAGTTAACTCAGCCACATTAGGGAGATTTAAACAATCCTTGGATAAGCACATGGATGATGATGGGATATTGTAGGGGGATGAGCTGAGAATATTTCACAGGTCAGCGCAATATTGAGGGCTGAAGGGCCTGTTCTGCACTGTATTGTTCTATGTTCTATCCAAGCAAGGAGGTAGATGAATAAAGAAGGGGAGATACCTGCTTACCTATGAGCTTCAAATGTTAGTATATCTAACTAAAACCATAACAACTTGGGGAATCTTGTCACAGGTCTCAGTTGTAATACCAATAAGTAATGGGTTGATGGGATTTGAGATGACTCCAGTCACAGGCTGTGGCATTTTGAATGACCTTAAGTTTATCATGTGTAAAATGTGTGAAAGCAGTCAGAAGTTGACTAGTATAGTCAAGTCTGAAGGTAATCAAGTCATGAATGAGATTTTCAGCAGTGGGGTGGTGCAGCCAATGGTACAGAGGTGGAATTTGGCAGTCTACTTTTTATATTCAGAAGTACTTTTACACACAACTAAACATGTTTTCTTCCCCATCACCAAATCACCAGCGGTAGATTCTCATCTATTAACTATCACCAGTGATTAAAACCAGCCATTAAGAGCAACACAGACCATCAAAAATGAAGGCAAGGGGGAGGGGGGTAAATCAAAATGGAGCTGGAAGGGGAAAGTGGGCAGTCTTCATGATAACACAGTTTAGCCAGACCATGTAAATATGAGTGGGCTAAATAGCTAACCTTCCTTAATTGCTGTTTCCATCAAAAGACTACAAAAGCATAGGCAGGAACGTGATCGAGACACAAAACACTGGTCCTGCCCAATAATCAAATTGAAGAGCCACAGTCTCAACTATAATAGTTACCTCTTTGCCAATTGTCCTGTGTCAGTGATACTGCCGGTTCACTGCCAATTAACATAGGATTAAGAACATTTTCTGCTTTGAACCTATGGGTGCAAGGAACTGGATTGAAAGTGACCAGCAATCTTCTTAAATTATTAAGATCTTTCTTAAAATTCTAGTTCAATGTCACTAACCACCTCTGTGGTATATGGGTCTGAAAGGGTTAATACTGGGTGCCATAAGCACTACCTACCCACTTTGATGATGTCCTTGTGAGCAGAACAGTAGGATCTCAAAGGAGTGCAACCTTATAGCTACTCCTGCTAAAGGTCTCAGTGAGAATGGATTGAATCTCATGTTTTGTTTTGGCTAAATCCAAGTCGCATTTGGTTTCTCGGAGGGATTATCACCGCAAGGACTCATGAGTTTTCTTGCTATATCCCACCAAACCCACCTCATGAACAACCTCGTCCAACCCTGCGCTGCCCGTCACATCCAATTCCTGCTTCTCCTTACCACATGTCATTCCCGGAGCAACTCACCGCTCAGCACCATTATGCAGGTGAGAGATTGATGTAGCACTCTGCAGACAACAAGTTGTACACAGCAGTTGACTGAAAACTGCTAATTGGCAAGGTAAGTTGCTTGGTAATGGGACAGTGTTAATTGGCATGGCGGAGGTAAGACAAAGCAAGGCATGTATGTTGAAGCATGCAAGTGGGCACTAAGAGAGTGAGTGCTAAGAGAGTAAGCTTGCTAAACTGAGATATTGCCTGATCCAGTCCATGAAGTAGGTAACTGTGCCTGTGTACAGAGCGGGGAAGGGGGGGCAAACTTTCAGTGTGAGTGGTCATGCACCCTGCAATGCAAGTCTGTGCTTCCAGAGCACAGCACCAGTGTATTGGAGAGATGGCAGAATGAGCAGTTGCTGGATGTCCCATGTCAATATATATGGAGGAAGGGCTCTTCAATACATTTTTTCATGAGATGAGGGTGTTGGCAGCAAGGCCAGCTTTTATAGTGCATCCCGTGTTGCCCTTGAGAAAGAGATGATGAACTGTCTTCTGAACCATGTGGTTCTCAATGTAAGCTTGCTCGCTGAGCTGGGAAGTTTGTTTTCATAAGTTTCATCACCATACTAGGTAACATCATCAGTGAGCCTCCGGTGAAGCACTGATGTTATGGCCCACTTTCGATTTATGTGTTTAGGTTTCCTTGGGTTGGTGATGTCATTTCCTAAGGTGATGTCATTTCCTGTTCTTTCTCTCAGAGGGTGATAGATGGGATCCAAATCGATATGTTTGTTGATAGAGTTCCAGTTGGAATGCCATGTTTCTTGTGCATGGTCTCTGTTTGGCTGGTCTTAGGATAGATGTGTTTTCCCAGTCAAAGTGTTGTCCTTCCTCTCCTGTATGTAAGGATACTAGTGAGAGTGGGTCATGTCTTTTTGTGGCTCCAAACTCCCTAACACCATGTGGTGTGGGATGCATGTGACTAGTGCCTGTGGGTCACGCCCTGAAGTGCAGCTTGATCAAAGTCTACGTGGAGTTCGCTCAGAACAAGTGGCAAGCCGAATCTGCTCTGGCTTCCCCGTCAGGTTTTCCCAGCGTCTGGTTTGTTTGGCAGCTTGGTAAGATAGGAAGCTGAATATTAATGAGACAAGATATGCTGTTAACAAGATAAGCAATGATCCCGCTTAATTAACAATTCTACGCTGCCTAGCGAGAAACTCACCACACCACTCGCGAAAAACATAAGAGCTGGCGCAAGCTGCTCCCGAAGCCAAATTGGGTCTCACATGATTTCTCATTTGATTCCGACATGCATAGCCCATGTCACTCACACCCCTGTAAGATTCCACTCAATGTCTATTGTGTCAATCTAATTTGCAACTAGCTGCTAATGTGTAATAAACTATATCTTGTTAACTACAGGAACCTCTTCTATTTAGACATGGAAATGGTTTTCCTTCACCACACTGGACCAACCAGGCTGTGTAGTTTCTAACATTTAAAGAGGATGATGACAGGAAGTTGATGATTGAGTAGCCCATGCAGTATAGTGAGCTGACACACTCAGGCAATGACCTTCTGACGTGCTTGTGAAAATAAATCTTTTATCACTAAGTTTCTGGTATATGAGGTTGGTTTCCATTATTCTACATGCTTGAAGCATTTATTGATCTGTAAACAAGCCATTGTTATTTTGTAGGTATATACAAACGTTTGCACTAATTAATAGCTGTTCATGGAGCAAAGGAGCCAAACCTTCTGATGACTGCTCTGTAGAGGTGAGATGAGGAGATTTTTTTGTTTATCTAAAAATTTATTGTAACCTGGAATGTGTTCAAATGAAAGGCTGGAGGAAGCACATCTGACAGTAATTTTCAAGAGGGAATTTTGATAAATACTTGAAGTGCTTGGGGGAAAGGGCTATGGAATGGACTTAATTGAGCAGCTCTTTCAGGCAGGATGGGGTGAAGAGATTCGTGAAAGAGCAGGTGGGCAATTCGAGAACATTTAGCAACTCTTTCATTTCTTTGCCATATTTTTCTCCAAAGCTTCTTCCACTATTCAAAGAATTTTGTGCCTCTTTCATTTAATCTAATAAAAGAAACAGAGGAAGGACAACTCTTCCATTTCCATCGCCACCCAACACCCGCGACTGTAAGTGGCAGGATGAATTAATGCCACATAGTTACAATCAATAAATTATTCTTCTGACATTCATCGAAGGCATTTTAAATTCATTAAAGTCTGAATAAGTGCCTCTTAGCACAGAGAAAATTCTGGGCAGCACAGTGGCACAGTGGTTAGCACTGCTGCCTCACAGCACCAGAGACCCTGGTTCAATTCCCGCCTCAGGCGACTGACTGTGTGGAGTTGGCACATTCTCCCTGTGTCTGCATGGGTTTCCTCCGGGTGCTCCGGTTTCCTCCCACAGTCCAAAGATGTGCAGGTCAGGTGAATTGGCCATGCTAAATTGCCCCTAGTGTTAGGTAAGGGGTAGATGTAGGGGTATGGGGGGGTTGCGCTTCGGTGGGGCGGTGTGGACTTGTTGGGCCGAAGGGCCTGTTTCCACACTGTAAGTAATGTAATCTAAGCTATGAAAAATAAAGTCCCTTGTGTCATTTGAAGAATTGTTTGTGATGAAAATGAGGAAAAAAAACTTAAAAGTGGAATTAACTATAACTGGGGAGAAGGAAGGATTCCAAATTAAAAGGATAAAGATTGCAGTGGCGTGAAATCTTCAATTGTTTCTTGTGAAAGAGGTAACAGTAGAAGGATGAGAAGCTGCTAACACAGTGTCAATCTTTAGTAAACTACAGAGTTATATGCAGTCTTGCATGCAATTCTGGAGGCATTTGAGAAATAATCCATTCTAGATTATAGATCAAGACTGAACGTAATGTATAAAAGACTACAGGGAGTTGTGTACATGAGGAATAGCCTAACAAGCATTACTATTTTTGATTGATGAATCAAGGATCATTAATGAAGGAAATGTAGTCTGTTATTTACTTTGCCCTTCCAGAACGCATTATAGAAATTCTCGACAAACTTTCAGAGCTAAAGAGAAGGCTGTCAGGACCCACAGGAGTGTTGCAAGATCGGACAGAAATTGGCTGAACAACAAAATTGGCAGTGTCTGAGTGGTCAGCAGTGCTGCATCACGGGGCCAGAGACCTAGGTTCAGTTGCACCCTCAGGTGACTGTGTAGAGTTTGCATGTTTGCCCTGTGTCTGTGTGAGTTTCCTCTAGGTGCTCCAGTTTCCTTCCACAGCCCAAAATGTTCAGGCCAAGTTAAGTTGCCACATAGTGTCTAGGGATGTGCAGGCTAAGTGATAAATGAGGGGTGATATGGGTAAGGGATATGGATTGTGTGCGATTCTTTTCAGAGGGTCAGTGTGGACTTGATCAGATAAATGGCCTGCTTCCACGCTGTAGGGATTCTAACAAAAGGTGCTTTAAAGTAATAGTTTTCAATACTTGTGTACAGGAGTGAATTGAATCCCAAACCAATCAGTCCTATGGGAATTTCCATTCAAAACATTTTGGGTTAACAAGCTGAATATTTAAGTTCTCCAATGATAAAATGTTCCATGAGATGTCAAGATGTCTTAAGAACTTAAAAAATTACTTAACTAGTTTTACTTCATAATGAGCAGATGAATAGAACAGAGGATTTACAGATATTAAACAGAAGGCACTCATGTCGTGTGTTAAGATATTATTGAAGATTAAGATTAAGACTCTTGAGCTGTGACACCATCCTTTTGAAACCCAGAATTATGAGTTTTCTGTTATATATCTGCAAATGTAGCTTTCAGGTGGGTTGTCTAAATCACCTTAGTTATGTTGTGATTTTCATTTTATTGCCATATCCAATTCACGCTACAAAAAGTTGGTACTTACTTGAGGGGCAGCGTGATGGCTCAGTGGTTAGCACTGCTACCTCACTCGCAGCACAAGGGACCTAGGTTCGATTCCAGCCTCAGGCAACACGGTGCCTCACGATGCCAGGGACCCGGGTTCGAATCCAGCCTCGGGCGACTGTGTGGAGTTTGCACATTCTTCCTGTGTCTACATAGGTTTCCTCCGGGTGTTCCGGTTTCCTCCCACAATCCAAAGATGTGCAGGTCAGGTGAATTGGCCATGTGGTGGACAGTAGGAAGAGAACTGCAGCCATCTGAAAGCTGATACCACTGATTCAATTCTGACTCACCCCAAGATGCAATCTGAATATTGTCACCCACAAGCTTAAGTCACACGTGCTTCCAAGACCTCCATCAGCAGATAGCTGAAAGAGTGCAATGGAAGGGAATACAGGTAAAAGAAACATGTGCTTCTTTATGTTAAATTCACCACTAAGGCATTAATTTGCCCTGTCCAATGAGGTGTGTCAAAGAGTTCATCCAAAGACATGTTCAGTGCAAGGCAACTTGAACAAGAATTATTACATTGCAGGAAGACATGCAAACTGATTTGTAGAGCCATATACAAAAATGACATCAATTATTGAATTCAAGAGAATTTACACACTTCCAATAACTTAATCACTTCAGTCCCAGTATCATTCTCTTAAATCTGTACCATAGTTTCTCCAACATCAAATTTAACAAGATTTCTAATTTACATAACTTAAACTTTATTCCTGTAAAACTCCATCTGTCACCCATAGTCACACAAAGAGAAAAACATAAATAATCTGACTGAAGGGGAAATAAATAGAGAAATGCAGTTCTGTATCACCAATCAAAAATCACAAAATTGTATGGGTTGGAGTTCACAATCTTTTTCCATCTTAGATGGTGTCTTGATGATACTTGCACAGTGATGATCAGAAATTGTTAATTGGAACTTGGGACTTTCCCTTATCTGTATTTGGAAGCACTAGCTTTTGGAACACTGCTGCTTCATCAGGTGGTTGTGCAGTATGTGGTTGCGGAATAAACCGTTTGGACTATAACCTGGTGTTGTGTGATTTTTAACTTTGTAGACCCCAGTCCAACACTGGGACCTCCAAATCATTAACTGTCTTTAGTATTCTTCCTTTCCACAACTTTGAATGCAGACTTTCCCTGTTCTTTTGACAGAGAGTTAGTAAAAGCAATTTTTCAGAGTACGGGAACAAAGAGGTGTTGACATCTTTGTGTGTTTCTATCTCCTTCTGTTTTCTTTCTGTGTCACAGAGTCTGTGGTGAGGTACAATTGATCCAATCAGATGATTTTTACTGTGCTAAGCTCTCCTGAACCAATTAAAAAGCCAATCAAAATACTGTCTTCTGAGTGGAGTTTCCCTAAACACAGCGCCAGGGACCTGGGTTCAAGTCCCACCTTGGGCAACTGTCTGTGTGGAGTTTACATATTGTCCCCATGTCTGCGCAGGTTTCCTCCAGGTGATCCAGTTTACTCCCACAATCCAAAGATATGCAGGTTAGGTCAATTGGCCATGCTAAATTGCCCATAGTGTTAGGTGCATTAGTCAGGGCTAAATACAGATTTGGGGAATGGGTCGGGTGGGTTACTCTTCAGAGGGTCAGTGTGGACTTGTTGTATCGAAGGGCCTGTTTCCATAATATAGGGAATCTAATCTATCTAAACACACCAAGGTGGTGCCTCTTTGTGTCCCTAATGATAACGTTGTTGCAAATGCATCAGTTAGCTTCCTTTGCTTCCCCAAAGCAGCAAATAACTAACTCTACCTTTTCTCCTTCCTAAAATAGTGTCTGTTTTCCTCATTTTCAGTCCATCGTCCAACAAATAAAAAGAGGTGTTCTCTTGCATTACTGTTAAAACTTTGATTACTATTACTTATTAACTTAAGTCCTTGGTATTATAAAGCATTGCTCTGCACTTCTTCCAAGAGAGAATATTGGAAATAACAGTGTAATTTCTCCCTTCCTCCAAACATCAAGATATGATGGAAGGAAGAATTTCTCTGTTTGCTATTTGTCAGATGGTTCTGGCCCTTGGCACTACCGCAGGAAGGGTAAGGAGGCAGGTCCTGAATTCACACTGGCCAGAATGGCAATTTAATCCCATGTTGTTGGTATTGATCTGATCCACACCATTCGTACAGAGAACTGACCACACCGCTATACCCCCAACCCTAACACACAAGGAGTTCAAGTTGCTCTGTTAAACATACACATTGTAGTCCAGGAGTACGAATAGTGATGGTACAAGCTCCAAGTTTCTTTCAATCACATGGCTGATCAGGAACTTTACCTACTCTTGCTGTCTTCAAATGTTGGAAGAATTTGCAGGTTCATCCTCAGCCTGCTTTACCTTGTTAAAAATGTAGCTCTTTAATTGTCAAGTCTTGGAGTGGGACTTGAACCCCAGGTCATCTGGTTCAGACATACAAATTGCAACAGGAGACCTCCTTCTACCTTCACTACATCAGGCAAAACTATTAAATATTTCCTTGAAAAATTGTTTTGTGATTTCTCCAGGAATACTAACCAGATCAAACCTTTCCATCACTTTTATAATATCATTGGCTCATAGCAATCAAAAAACCTTGCTCTTCTTAATGTGAGGCTAATGCCGCACTAGAATCCATCTCATAAAATTTCTTCTTAGCTGAGTAAGATGATAGTTCTTTGGTGATTCAATCCCAAGACTGGCTGAAAGTGGATATGCAGTGTTGCAGCACAGAAGGGAAAATAATTGCAAAAGAACAAAACCCCTTTAACTACTTTTCAATGTTCCCAAATACAGGAGATTTCAATCACATAATGTCAGAAAGATTTTACTCATACAATTTGTTTCTGATGCAGAATGTCATTGAGCAATATCATAGAAAGTGCATGTGCTAAATGATAACCCAGATATTTACTACATAAGCAAGTTCAGCATTTCATAAAAAGGTAAAATTTTATAAAAATGCAGAAATCCTATTTTGATGCTTTTGCTCTATTTTCCAGTAATGATCACTTTTTTGTTTGGTAACCTAAATGGAAAAGAATTAGTCAGACTTGTTTGGGCAAACACCCTGTCTAAGTGACTCCTAAAACTGCTGACTTCACAGTCCAGCTGACAAGAAAAATAACTTTGCTAAACTAGGCTACAATTTTGCATTGAACAATTTGAATAACTGTGAGGTTAACTCTTCCTACACTCAATTTTTCCATAAACCTTCAAATTAGTCAATCATACAGAATGTCTGCAAAATTAATTTCTGCAAATGATATGGTCTACCATATCCTTCTAAGGACCTGTCGGAATGGTCAATAAATGTCACTCTTAACAATGACACACACATTCAGAATGAATTTTAAAAACATTTGTGGCTCCTTGTGAATCATGATTTCACAGAAGTGTCACAGAGGATGTGCATTGGTTCCCAGCGCAGGTAATATGGTTAGCTGTTACCTGTTGGCTTTATCTGCACCACGGATGGACTTGTATCCACGGCATGGCCAATGGAGAGAGGGTGATTCTGATTTCCTATTTCCTCTTGTTTATTTAATCTCTTCCCATGCTAGTGAGTTTCATTTCTACTCAGTAAAGGTCAAACATGCCAGTTTTGACCACTCAAGTGTTACGTAATGACAAGCAATGATCCTCAATTATAATTCCCTCCCTTGTGAACATGTGGTCTACCCTAGGTGTGTACTGTGACTTGCTAGTATCCCAGGTCAGAGAGGTAACTTGCCCTCCTACTATTTCATAGCAAAGGTAGTGCACAAACTGTCATATAAACAGCTTCGGCCTAATTTTAACTCTGTGTAAATGAATGGATTTTTGCATTGAAATTGTGTCCAATGCTGTTACAGAAATCATGAGAATTGTGTTCTTCTTACAGAAATAGTAAGTTCTCAATTTAGCCTCGCCATAAACATACAATCAGTAAGAAAACAAAAGTGATACTGGAAGTTTGAAATAACAGCAGAAAGTTCTGGAAAATGCTCAACAGGTCTGGAGTCATCTGTGGAAAGAGAAGAAAAGTTAAGATCACATGTTGATGACCTTTTGACGAATACATAAAGGCCTATGTGAACCATCACAGTTTCTAGCTCATTTAAACAAAATAACCCATCACTGCTACAGCCATGAGTAGCTTATGTTTCTGCTTGGCTTTTAAGCATTCAAAACATTTTACACATCAGGAAGTCTTATGAGGGTGAGCTGTAATCATATTCTTTTCTGACCAACAACTGTATTGATTGGAAATCATCTCTGAGTATGCATCTGATTTTTAGTCATATACACAGTTTGTTTTTAAACTATGTTGGGACCATTCTCTTCCTTTACTGTGCATTAACTTAAGATCACGCAAAACTCTGCTGTGATCATGCTGTGCTGCTGAGCATTAAATTCCACCTTTCTATTGCATCTGCCTTGCAACGTTAGATTGATCCCCAATCTCCTACAGTCATACTACAAAAAAATGTCAACCTGTACCATAAATCACTTTATTGCCACCTCCACGGTAATTCAGTAACCACCTCCCTTCCTTCATCAAACCTTCCTCCCCTGCAACCCTCAAAGCTGTGATGCTCTTGTGATTCTACATCACTGACCTCTCAATGAGACAAGTAAACAGAAACTTCTATATGAGTAGATGATATATGGAGGGATTGCTTAGCAAAGAGATTTAGTGCAAAGGTTCAGCAACTACTATTACAGGAAAGCTCAGCTGCAAATCCCTCACACTTCATGTTGCAATGCTGGCTGGTCACTCTTTCACCCTGTACTTTGATGTCACACTGACTTGGGATACCAAACAGACTACTCAAAGAAAAGGCAAAGTCAAGAACTGTTCTTAAGCTTAGTCTTCAAAGTTACATGAATACTGCAATACATGGTAATCATAGATATACCAAGCTCTCATTTGTTGTCATATGAGGAAGGAATTTTTTTTTTATTCATTTGTAGGACTTGATCATTGCTGGCTGGCCAGCATTGATGGCCCATGCCTATTTGCCCTTGAGAAGGTGGTGGTGAGCTGCCTTCTTGAATTGCTGCAGTTCACTTGCTGTGAGTTGACCCACAATGCCAGTAGAGAGGGAATTCCAGGATTTTGACTCAACGACTGTGAAGGAATGGACGTACATTTCCAAATCAGGGCGATGACTGGCTTGGGGGGAAATTGCAGGTGGTGGTGTTCCCTTGTCCTTCTAAATGGAAGTGGTCGTGGTTCTGGAAGGTGTTGCCTAAGGATCTTTGGTGAATCTATATTCTATATGTCTTCACATCCACGTGCTCTTAAGACTCTTTTATTCTGCAGTGTTGTACCTTGACCCATACTGTGCCATTTATAATGTGTTTGTAATTCTATGACATCATCACAAGGCTGTTCCAGAGTCCTGAGCCCTTTCACAACTGTCACATGTCCTGCATCCTGGCTACTTGCTCATAAGCATATTCCCTCCTAAGTGATATCACAATTGTTCTGATTCAGCATTTTTTCTGCATCCTCTCTTCATTTTGCCCCACTTTGGGCAGCAATGTTTCAATTTGTCTTGCCTAAACATTTATGCCAGTGCTTGTATCTCTTTGGGTAGTGTGACTATGTTCCAGAGTTAATAATCTAAATGTTCCCTCCCTTTTGTGTTGTCATGTCTCCAATTTGTGCTCCTGTTCAATGGTTTTTAGCAGAGTGAGGCAATGTTTAAACATTTTTCACAGCTCAGAATATCCACAGACACCATAAATTTGAAAATCTCAATCTTCATGTCTCAGCTAACCATCCAATTTCCAAACTCTCAGTTTCTCTGACTGCGGTCTCTTTGTGCATTCCACCCTCAGTTCACTCCACCTTTGGTGATCATATCTATTAGCTGACTAGATCCTACCATCTGCATTCCTGTCCCAAACCTTGCTGTCTTACCAGCTCCCTCGGTACCTTTAGAATTCAAGTTAAAACACATTGTTTGCCCCTGTTCTTAGCAACCCCACTTTATATGGAATTCACAAGGTGCATTTTCCATCTGTTTAATCTCCTGGAACATTTTCCATGGTTAAAGTTTATAGAAATGCAATGTTGCTGTTAATTAACCTGTTTTAAAATGTAGATGCAAAGTTAAATGATGAACAACAGATCAAAGTACAATAGTCTGTATTTGGGATAACAATAACTTTATTTAAATTCCATAGTATTCATTGGCATATATTTTATTTTGTTTTGCAATTATGTACATTCTGAGGAAGCGTGAACTTTAAAATTAACTTCTTCTCCAGGTTTCATAAAATGTTTGTAAGGAAGGTATTAACAACTGTTATCCCCTTTGAACATAAGTGCTGATAAATTACAGTTGTTATCAATTCCACCAACTGCATGTAAAATATTGATGTAGTTTTCAAATCACAAACAACATTGATGCAGTATCACTTTAAACTGTTAGCTGTGCCTCATGACAGAACTTTGCAAGGCCCTTTGAAGGAATCACAACTTGGAAGGTATTCGGTTAATTATTCAGAGAGCCAAGTTAATATTCTGGGGACCTGCTTTTGCAGTCCCAACAGGGAAGATAATGAAGCTCCAATTCATTTAATTAATCTGGAAACTTAAATCAAGATAACCAGGAAACATTTGTGGTATAAAAGAAATCCTCAGTGATGCAAGAGTTAAACATTTCAGTGAAAAAAATAAGGTAGAAGCATTCACCACGATCTTCAAGTGCCTAGTGGATGATCCATCTCAAGTGGTCCCCTACATCACAGATGTCAGTCTTCAGCCAGCTCGATTCACTCTACATCTTATCAAGAAATCCTTAGAATCCCTACAGTGTGGAAATAGGCCCTTTGACCCAACAAGTCCACATCAACCCTCCAAAGAGGAACCCACCCAGAACCATTCCCATACCCTCTATTTACCCCTGACTAATGCACCTAACCTACATATCCCTGAACACTATGGGCAATTTACCATTGCCAATTCATCCATCTGCACATCTTTGGATTGCGGGAGGAAACCGGAGCATCCGGAGGAAACCCACGCAGACATGGGAAGAATGTGCAAACTCCACACAGACACTCGCCTGAGGCTGGATTCGAACCCGGGTCCCTGACACTGTGAAGCACCGTGCCGCCCTAAAATGTTTGGAATAACTGAATACTGCATAGGCAATGGGCCCTGACAATATCCCAGCAATAGTACTGAAGACTTGTGTTCCAGAATTTGCTACTCCTCTACCAAGCTGTTCCAGTACAGTTACAAAACTGGCATCTACCCAACAAAGTGGAAAATTGTCCAGTTATGTCCTAGACATACAAAACAAGAGAAATCCAATCCAGCCAGTTACCGCCACATCTGTCTACTCTCAAGCATCAGTAAAGTGATGAAAGGTGTCATCAACAGTGCTATTAGACAGCACCTGCTCAGTAATAGCCTGCTCAGTGATGCCCAGTTTGGGATCTGACTCAGGTCCTGACCTCATTACAGTCTTGATTCAAACATGGACAGAAGAACTGAATTCCAGAGGTGAGGTGAGAGTAACAGTCCTTGACATCAAAGTCACATTTGACTGATTGTGGCATCTTGGAGTCCTGGAAAAATTAGCATCAATGAGTATCAGACAGACTCTCTGCTGGTTGGAATCATATTTGGCACATAGGAAGATATTATGATTGTTAGATGTCAGTCATCAAAGCTCCAGAACATTCCAGGAATGCCTCAGGATTGTGTCCTAGGCCCAACCATCTTTAGCTGCTTCATTAATGACATTGCCTCTATCATAAGGTCATAATGATGTTCGCTGATGATTGAACAATGTTCAGCACCATTTCTGACTCCTCAGGTACTGAAGCAGTCCATGTTCAATTGCAATAAGATCTGGATAATGTCCAGGTTTGGACTTGTAAGTGGCACCACACAAATGCCAGGCAATGACCATCTCCAATAAGCGACAATTCAACCACTGCCCTTTGACATTCAATGGTGTTACCATCACTGAATTCCCCCACTATCAACACCTTGAGGGTTACCCTTGACCAGAAACTCACTGGACTCACCACATAAATACATTGGCACAAAAGGAGATCAGAGGTTAGGAATACTGCAGCAAGTAACTCACTTTCTAACTCCATAAAGCCTGTCCACCACCTACAAGGCACAAGTCAGGAGTGTGATGAAATACTTCCCACTTGCCTGGATGGGTGCAGCTCCAACAACACTCAAGAAGCTTGACACCATCCACTTAAAGCAGATTGCTTGTTTAGCACGACATCCACAAGCATCCACTCCCTCCACCACTGATGCTCAGTAGCAGCAGTGTGTATTATTCACAAGGTGCACTGCAGAAATTCACCAAAGGTCCTTAGGTAATTCCAAACCCATGACCACTTCCATCTAGAAGGACAAGAGCAGCAGATACTTGGGAACATCACCACCTGCAAGTTCCCTGCAAGCCTCTCGCCATCCTGACTTGGAAATATATCGCTGTTCTGTCACTGTTGCTGGGTCAAGATCTTGAAATTCCTTCTCTAAGGGTATTGTGAGTCAACTTAGCATATGGACTGCAGAAGTTCAAAAAGGCTGCTCACCACCATCTTCTGAAAGGTAATTGTGGACAGGCAAGAAATACTCATCAGCCATCAATACCCACATCTTGCATATGAATAAAATAAAACTCACTTGGTTTACTGGCATCCTTTCAAGAAGGAATATCTGCCACTTTAACCTTGTCTGTCCTTTATATAACTCCAAAACAATATCGTCAATTCTTAGCTGTCCTCTAAAATGACCTAAGAAGTCATTCAGTTCAAGGGCAATTAAGGATAAACAGTATTTTTTTTTACTAATTCATTCATGGATTGTGGACTTCACTGGTTGGGTCAGCACTGATTGCCCATCCCTAATTGTCCTTCAGAATGGGATGGGAGCTGCCTTTAGGAACCACTGCAGTCTATTTTGTAGAGATACAACCTCAATTCTGTTAGGGAGGGCGTTCCAGATTTTGACCCAGTGACACTGAAGAAATAGTGATGTATTTCCAAGTCAAGGTGGTGCGTGACTTCAAGGAAAACTTTCATGTGGTGGCGTTCCTGTCTGCCCTTATCCTTCTAGATGTCAGAAGTCATGACTTGAAAGTTGTTGTCTCAGGAGAACCTGTGAATAGGTGGTACATACAGCTGCACCAGGACACTGATGCTGCAGGGAATGAATGTTTCTGGATGCATGCCAATCAAGTGAGCTGCTTTACCATACGTGTGTCAAAGTTCTTGAATGTTGTGGGAACTGCACTTATCCAGGCAACTGGAGAATATTTCATCGCACTCTTGATTTGTGCCTTGTGAACAGTGGAAAATCAGGAGGTGTGCTGGTTATTGCTAGATTCCAGCCTCCGACCTGCTCTTTTAACCACTTAGATTACTACAGTATGGAAACAGGTCATTTGGCCCAACAAGTCCACACTGATGCTGTGAGGTAGCAGTGCTAACCACTGAGCCACCGTGCCTATATGGCTGGTCCAGTTCAGTTTCTGATCAGTGGTACACCCCAGAAAGTTGAAAGCAGATTACTGAACTTGACAATTATTCTTTCCTGTGAAAGAATAAAAAAAGTCATCCAATTTATAGATAATAAGTGTCATCCCACAGCATTCACGTTGGGTTCATTGTTGTATTGTCTTCTCCTGGTTTTGTTAAGGTTTATCACAGCTCATATCAAAGATGTTTGGATTTCTGAATGAATTTGATTGGGCTCCAAATTCTATCACAGTGTTTATCAAGACTACTGATATTGAAACTTAGTCAGTTGCTTGTTGGAGAGAAAATAATCAATTACTCTTCTTGACGAAATAGGAAGTTTTAAATTGCCTTCACAGTAAACATCGTAGACATTTCCACTTTGCACTGAAAATCAGCCAGTCCAGCGAGAGTATTGTGGTATTTGAAATGCAAAATATATTTGAGGCAAATCCACTTTGCACAGGCCCTTTACACTAATTTGACATTAAAAGTTGGCCTGGTCCATAAGTGCGTTACGTCCCAGAATTAAATTAATCATCACTGGGAGTTTCTGCTAATTGCAACAGTTTGAAAACATTCAAGGATTCTGTAAAATATTAAGTACTTTTTTGCAGCAGATACATTAAGATGCAGATTTTTATATTTGCGTGATAAGAAATGTGTGGCAAAGTATCAATACAACAAGCAAGTGGCACTCCTTTCAAAAGATCTTGGAATTATTTATAATTGGGTTATTTGAAGTTTGGTATGCTTTCTTTTATTGGTCAGAGAATTGAGTACAGGAGTTGGGAGATCATGTTGCGGCTGTACAGGACATTGGTTAGGCCACTGTTGGAATACTACTTGCAATTCTGGTCTTCTTCCTGTTGGAAAGATGTTGTGAAACTTGAAAGGGTTCAGATAAGATTTACAAGGATGTTGCCAGGATTGGAAGATTTGAGCTACAGGAAGAGGTTGAATAGGTTGGGGCTGTTTTCCCTGGAGCTTCGGAGGCTGAGGGGTGACCTTATAGAGGCTTACAAAAATATGAGGGGCATGGATAGGATAAATAGACAAGGTCATTTCCCTGGGGTGGGGGAGTCCAGAACTAAAGGACATAGGATTAGGGTGGGAGGGGAAAGATATAAAAGGGACCTAAGGGGCAACATTTCACTCAGAGGATGGTACGTGTATGGAATGAGTTGCCAGAGGAAGTGGTGGAGGCTGGTACAATTGCAACATTTAAGACGCATTTGGATGAGTATATGAATAGGAAGGGTTTGGAGGGATATGGGCCAGGTATTGATAGGTGGGACTCGATTGGGTTGGAATATCTGGTTGGCATTGATGGGTTGGACCGAAGGGTCTGTTTCCATGCTGTACATCTCTATGACTCTATGACTCTAAGTAATGGACTGAACTCTGAATAAATCATAGCATCCCTACAACGTGGAAGGAGGCCACTCAACTCATCGAGTCTACACTGACCCTCTGAAGAGCATCCTATCCAGACCCAACACCCCCACCCTATCCCTGCAACCCCACATTTCCAATGGCTAACCCACCTGGTCTGCACACCCTGGATACTGGACAATTTAGCAGTTCAATTCATCTAACCTGCTCAATTTTGGACTGTGAGGAAACCAGAACACCCAGAGGAAACCCACACAAACATGGGACGAATGTGCAAATTTCACACAGACAGTCACCCGAGGCTGGAAGTGAACCCAGGTCCCTGGGGCTGTGAGGCAGCACTGCTATCCACTGAGCCACTGTGCTGCCCCAAATGTTTAAAAAGTAAAATGTTTAATTTCTTATGAGATCCCACGTTTTTTCTTTATCATTAAAATTGTGTTAAATTATCCGTTTAAATCCAGTAAAGATTATGTTAAAGAGCAATGTTTTAAAAAGGTATGTTCTAAAGCATTGCAGATAGTACTGGTACGTGCCAGGTTTTACCTTGGGCAATATGCAAATATGAGAGCAGAAACTTCAGAAAAACAGTACATCCAAAACAATAGCAACTTTGCATCTAATCACCAATTTGCTCCAAAATCAGAAACTCTAACCCTTATTAAAAGGGTCTTTGTGACACTTGATAGTGTAATTCTATGTATTGAAGCATAACACAGAAGCTAATAACCTTAGACTAATACATAAATTACATTTCTTATTTTCATTTATCAGTCCAAAGATGCAACACTCCATCACAGGTGTGTTATATTGGAACATTATTCATAAGGAGATAGAAACTAATTGTTTTGAGATTGGACCTCACCGCTGCCACATTTTCCTTTGTTGAGGGTGTCCAAAACTGGAGGGCATAGGTTTAAAGTGAGAGGAGAAAGATTTAAAAAGGACCTGAAAGGGTGCTGCGTGTGTGGAACAAGCTGCTGGGGAAAGTGGTGGAGTTGGATACAAATACAACATTTAAAAGACATCTGGATGTGTACATGAATTGGAAGGGTTTAAAGGGATATGGGCCAAATGCTAGCAAGTAGGAGTTGGTCAGATTGCGATGTCTGCTCAGTCCAGATGAGTTGAACTAAAGGGTCTGTTTCTGTGCTGTATGACTCTATAACTCTATCTTCAGTTCTTCCTTGGGGCTGCCTGTAGTCCCAACACTGGCCACTACTCTCTTCCAGCACTGTTGGGATCACTGAGTAACTGGCCCATCCAGAGAGGTGCTTCCTGTCCCTGAGGGGAGAATGTGGGGATGTCCCATTCTGGTCCCACTGAAACCAGCCCACATAGTACCATTGCAAAGCAGCCAGACTGTCAATTGACCTTTAGCTTGAAGGGCCCGAAAAAATGCACCCTAATATAACAGTTTTTCAGGCTGCCAGCCACAGGAAAAGTAGCACAAATTGGATGAGCCTCCAATATTTGAGTCTCAAGAGCAATTACTTCTAAATTAACGGGAACCAGAAGACATAATATGGTCTGTGATTAAAATCCCAAGCAATAAATACAGTGCTGAATTAGATTGAAAAATAATCCTGAGAAAGGGCCAGGTGGAGAGAAAACTGTAGAAGAAAATGAAATGGCTACCACTGTAATAAACATTTAAAAGACATCTGGATGTGTACATGAATTGGAAGGGTTTAAAGGGATATGGGTGGCATGGTGGCACAGTGGTTAGCACTGCTGCCTCACAGCGCCAGAGACCCGGGTTCAATTCCCGCCTCAGGCGACTGACTGTGTGGAGTTTGCACGTCCTCCCCATGTCTGAGTGGGTTTCCTCGGGTGCTCCGGTTTCCTCCCAGAGTCCAAAGATGTGCAGGTCAGGTGAATTGGCCATGTTAAAATTGCCCGTAGTGTTAGGTAAGGGGTAAATGTAGGGGTATGGGTGGGTTGCGCTTCGGCGGGGCGGTGTGGACTTGTTGGGCCGAAGGGTCTGTTTCCACACCGTAAGTAATCTAATCCCACATCTCCAGATCATCATGAATTGGGAGGCATTTGAGAAATTTACCCCAAAAGAACAAAATGGCTTTCTAAGAGGAAAGGGTCAGTTACACCTTTTTTGTGGGCAAGAGAGAAGGGGTTACGTTTGCTTACGAGCTGGGAGCTGTGTAATGCCATCAGCAAAAAAACCCAGACTATTCAAAAAATTCACATACACATCCAGCCAAAGTTAAATATATGGATCTACCTTGATGAATTTCAAGGCCGGAAGTTAGAACCAGGTTAGATCATGAACAATTTCTTATCAAGACTGAAAAATACAGCAGGGAAATATAAATTGAATGACACAGCTGCTAGGACAGCTCATTTGTACTTCTGCACACTTTGAAATATAGAAAGAACTGTTTGGAAAGGACAAGCTCATAATATCGTAGGCCATAGGCACTGCCAGTGCATATGAAGCCATGAGTAAACACATGAGGATGTTGACTATTGCTGAACAAAGAGAGCTTGGAGTGCAGGGTCATTGTTCCTTGAAAGTGGAGTCCCAGGTAGACAGGATAGTGAAGAAGGTATTTGGTATGCTTGCCTTTACTGGTCAGTGCAATGGGTATAGAAGTTGGGAGGTCATGTTGCAGCTGAACAGGACATTGGTTATGTCACTTTAGCAATACTGCGTGCAATTCTGGTGTCCCACCTATAAGAAAGATGTTGTTAAACTTGAAAGGATTCAGAAAAGATTTACAACGATGGTGCCAGGATTGGTGGATTTGAACTATAGGGAGAGGCTGAATAGGCTGGGGCTGTTTTCCCTAGAATACTGGAGGCTGACCTGATAGAGGTTTATAAAATCATGAGGGGCATGAATAGGGTAAGTAGACAAGGTCTTTTCCCTGGGGTAGGGGATTTTAAAACTAGAGAGCATAGGTTTAGGGTGAGAGGGGAAAGATTTAAAAGGGACCTAAAGGGCAACTTTGTCTTGCAGAGGGTAATGCGTGTATGGAATGAGCTGCCTGAGGAAGTAGTGAAGGTTGGTACAATTACAACATTTAAAGAACATCTGGATGCGTTTTTGAGTAGGAAGGGTTGAGAGGGATTTGGACCAAGTGCTGGAAAATGGGACTAGATTACTTCAGGATAACTGGTTGGCATGGACGAGTTGGACATGAGGGTCTGTCCCCATGCTGTACAAGTCTATGACTCTATGACTACCCACAAGGCTAGTCTTCAGTTAAGTCAGTAGAAAAGCATCATGATAGATACGATGCAACAGCGATGAAAGAATGCACAGCAAACCGAGTGGAAGATGTACAGGAGCTGTGGACACCCACGTGAATGCCCAAACTGAAGGAAATATCCCACACATTGAACAGCAGAGCCTGTGGAAAGCCAAATCACTGAAAAAGACACACAGAATTGAGGAAGAACATGAGTCATCAGAATCAGAGGAACAGGGTAAAATGAGACGGAAAAGAAAGCGAAACTCTGGAAAATAACAATGCGTTTGAGAATAGGAAAGACATAGGAACCACACAACAGCATGAAACGGCTGGATTCGATAGTTCCCAGTGATAAATAAGTTTAACAAACTTTCATAAATCAGGAAGAGATTGGGAAATAAGACCATAACGATGAATCTGAAGCTGAACCTTAATCCTGAAGCACAGACATCATATCTTCTGGTTGATAAGAATTATCACAATTTAGTCTCACAATGCTGAAACTTTATCAAGTGTATTTCTTGCTGCCGTGGCTTTTAGCTGGCACTTGTCACATGACTCTAGTTTAGCAATGAATGTGGAACCCCAAGGTTTATTCAAAACATTTAGTCGTATTTCTTAATGAATGATATCAAAATAAAACACCTCCCTTTTAAAAAAAATGTATAATACTCCTGTATCAATATAAATGCTCTAATCATTAACTTTTTTAAGCTAAAGATAATTAAATCATGGCTTTTACTGGATTATCTCTGAATTACTCACTGAGAGAGTATCTGTAATCCTTCATCTTGATTGGCTTTCAGATCAAATTTGACTCAGTTTTGGTGATGCTACATTCACCAGGTGATAGATATTTTACTTAGATTTTTTATCTCATGTTTATTTTGTGGCTACAACCAAGATATGACATCTACCAGTACCATTTCTCTTCCTTGCTTGTATTTCAGGGTGAATTGTAACTCTGAAGGCTCAATTTTTCTCTTTTACCCTCATCCAATGAATGATGACGTATTGGATTTCTCACATCCACACAGGACTGACAAAAGTTCTCTTTCTACTTTGGCATATCTGCTCATAAGTGATGTTACAACTTTAGACATGAATGGCGCTATCATCTTGCTCATTCCTTGTAGAAGCAACAACTTGCAGTCTCTGAGAAGATCTGACAAGATACAGTAATACAATCAGCAAAATGACAGAAATGATTCAAAGGATAACTCTTTTCGAAAATTAACAGGATGTGGGCATCACAGGCTAAGTCCACATTTATTGCTCATCCCATTTGCTTTTGAGAAGGAAGGGTGAGCAGCCTTGAAAAAGATGGTGACATCACAGAAAATCTACCAAGTCATTGATTGGTAAAATATCTTTTATTGGGGGCTACCTTTAAATTGGTGTTAATTCAACAAGTGCTTTTTTTTAAATAGTCATACTGGATTTCGCTGGAAAACACGAGGAATAAGGAAAAGCTAGAGCCAATGACGTAAAGTAATACAAGTAATCTAAAGTTAATGCACGGGGCATAGTTATGATATGGCAGCTCAGCATGGCCATGTAGAATATGTGGCCTTCAATATGTTAGAAGTCCAGCACCTTACCAGTGTCATAGACAATCACATGTGCAGGAAGTTCTGCCAGCTGCAGAAATTTGAGCTTCAGATTTCAAAGTTCAAGAGCTGGTTTGAGTCACTGTGACACATCCATGAGGTTGACAGTTACATGCATAGCACATTCAGAGAGATGGTCACACCACAACTGAAGGGTCTGGAGGCAGAAAGGGAATGGGTGACTGCTGGGCAGTTCAGGAGAAACCGGCAGATAATGCAGGAATCCCTTTGGGTCCCGTTTACAAATTGATTTTCTACTTGCAATGTTAATGAGGGTTTTCCTTCTTCAAGGGATACAGCCAGAGCCACATCTGTAATCCCTTGAATGGTTTGGCCACACAGGAGGAGAGGAAGAAGAACATTAGAGCAGTAACAATAGGGGATTCATTATTTTGGGAAACAAAACTTTGGGGGTGTAGATGTGACTCTAGGATGGTATGTTGCCTGCCTTTCACCAAGGTCAAGAATATCAGAGTGGCTACAGGACACTATAGTGGGGAGCCACAGGAGTAGTCCATATTGATACCAAAGACTTGGGTAGAAAGAGGGATGTGGCCCTGCTATCAGAATTTAAGCAGCTGAGTAGAAAATTAGCAAGCAGGATCTGAAGTGTAGTAATCGCCACATAATTCCCAGTGTCACATGCAAGCGAGTACAGAAATAGGAGGATAGGCGGATGAATATGTTGGCTGGGAAGACGAATGAGGGCGTTGGGATCATGGGACAATGCGGCAGGGTTTGGGGAAGATGGCACCCAAAGAAGCTGGTTGGGTTGCACCTGAATAGAAGTGGGACTGAGTTCCTTGGGAGGGATTTTGGTAGTCCTGTCGGGAGGACTTGGAAGGGGTATGGAGAGAATATTCAAGAGAACCAGAGTCCACCAAATATTTGAAGAGTCAGATAGCACTAATGTGGAGAAGAGAAAGTCAATAGATGAAGCTGAATAAGGGAGAAAATATTGATGTCTAAATCAGCATTATTGTGCATGCATGTGAATGCACTGAGAATAGTAAATAAGACTGGGGAGTTACAGGCACAGACTCCATGTGGAAATATGTACTGGTGATAACAGGGACCTGGCTTAAAGAAGGGTAATGTATGATGTTTAATGTTTCTGGATGCAAGTTGTTCAGTAAAGATAGATAAGAGTGGGAGCATTGGTTAAGT
Organism: Chiloscyllium punctatum; assembly: GCF_047496795.1. Classification (NCBI taxonomy): domain Eukaryota; kingdom Metazoa; phylum Chordata; class Chondrichthyes; order Orectolobiformes; family Hemiscylliidae; genus Chiloscyllium; species Chiloscyllium punctatum. The sequence goes on from NC_092783.1 coordinate 50,123,049, forward strand.
ACAGCAATGCAGTACAGGAGAAAAGACATATTCTAGAGGGTTCAAGAACAGAATCAATCTGACTAGAGCTAAGGAATAAAAAGAATACATTTATCTTGCTTAGTATAGTTTGTAGATCAGCGAAGCAGAGCAACAAATCTGAAGGGAAATTACAGGGAAGCCTACATTATCGAGTCCTTATAATTGACAACGTTGACTACACAAATTTATCTGGGATTGTGCAGTCTGTTCTGATATAACTGATATAACGTGATAGTTCTATTCTTGAATGATCTCGCGTTATAAGAAAACTGCGTTATAGCCAATACAGGTAAGGTAAGTTCATGTTCTACAAATAATGGTCTAAATTCTTCAATCACATTAAAAGCAATTCATGTTGAAGAAACATGCTTTATAGCAGAACTGACTGTAGTAGTGTTAAGGGCAGAGAGGGGCAGTTGTTCTATGATTATGTTCAGGAAAATTTCCTACAGCAAAATATGTCCACCCCAACTAGAAAGGATCTACTGTTGCACTTAATCCTTGGAAATGAGGTGAGCCAAGATCATCAAGCGATAATGGGGGAACATTTAGGAGACAGTGGTTGTTGAAAAATAAGGTTCAAGATTATGATAAAAAGAATAAAAGGCAATCTAGACTACAACAATTAGCTGAGGGGAGCGTTGATTTCAATGAGATCATGACAGAGTTGGGCCAGATAGAATGAAGAAGAACATTGATGGAAAAATCTGTAGTTGAACAATGAGCTACCTTCAAAGAAGGTACATCCACTCAAAGGAGAAAGGGAGAGAAAACAAATCCAGACTTCCCTGTATGGCAAAGGAGATAAAAATTAACATGAAGAAGCAAAAGGTGCTTAAACTGGTATCACGTAGAAAATATGTCTGAAAATTAAGAGGAACACAGAATGTACAGAGAGGAGGTCAAAACGCAGATGTGAGAAATGAAGAGAGATTATGAGAAAAGACTGATAACCAACATAAAAGCGGATCTTAAAGTCTTCTTTAGGCATATCAATAGTATAAGGGTGGCAAGGCATTGAGATGATTAGGCACTAAAAAAGGGATTTACACATGGAGGTAAAAGGCTGGCTGAATGAATAATTTGCATGTGTCTTTAGCAAGAAGGTATGTGCTACCCAGGTCATGATGTGAGAGGACAAAGTTCTGTCACTAATAAGGAGGATGTGTTGGACAGGCTATCAATGCTTAATGTTGACAAAGCACCAAAACATAATCTCGTAATATTTGCCTCTCTCTGCCCTTAACACTTCTACTATCTCAGTCGACATCCAAGGATATTGAAAGAAGTGAGAGTTGAAACTGCAGGGAAATTGGTAATAACCTTTAGGACTTCCCAGGATTCAGTAGAGGTGCCAGAGGACTGGAAAATTACAGGTATTATGCCCATGTACAAAAAAGATTGGAAGAATAAGCTCATTGGTTATTTACCAATCATTTTAATTTCAGCAGTGAGAAAACTTCTGGAAGCAACTATTTGGGAAAATAATTAGTAGTCACAAGGAAAAAGGTGGATTGTTCAGGATGAGCCATCGTGTCTTAATAAAGGAGAAATCCCTTGTTGGATTTTTCTGAAGAGGTAACAGAAAGGATTGATAAGGCTAATACTGTTGACGTAGTGTACGTGGACTTTCAAAGAGCAGAAGAAAGTGAAGATGCTAAAGATCAGAGTCGAGAGTGTAGTGCTGGAAAGGCACAGCAGGTCAAGCAGCATCCATGGAGTAGGAAAATCAATGTTTCGAGCATAAGCCCTTCATCAGGAAGCCCTTCCTGATGAAGGGCTTATACCCAAAACATCGATTCTCCTGCTCCTTAGATGCTGCCTGACCTGCTGTGCTTTTCCAGCAGCACACTCTTTCAAAGAGCATCCATCACAATGTCATACAACAGACTTGTGAGAAAAGTTACACGTCATGGAATAAAGGATACAATAGCAAAGTAGAAATAAATGGCTACATAATAAGAAATAGAGAGTGATGGTCAGGGGATAGTTTTTAGGCTGGAGGATATTTTGGAATGGAGTTCCCCTACAGTCAGTATTGGGACCTCTGGTTTTCCTGATATTTATGTTAATGATCTAGATCTTGGTGTGCATAGAAAAACTTTAAGGTTTAGGAATAATGCTTGGAACCATATACTGTGAAAGGACAGTGTAGAACTCCAAAGGATATAGACACATGATGTAGTGGGGAGATAGATGGCAGATGAAGTTCAATATGGAGAAGTGTGACATGATACATTTTGGGAGGAGGAACTTGGATAGATAATACAATATAGAGAGCCTTAATGGGGCACGGGAGGAGAGGAAACTGGATGTTTTTATACAATGATCATTGCAGGTGGCAGGATAGGTGGAGAGAGCTGTTTGTAAAACATACAGAGCTTTGTTAATGGGGCCATAGAGTACAAAGCAAGGAGATTTTGCAGAATTTACACAAGATTCTTTTCCACCCTCACCTACAGTATTTTGTACAGTTCTAGGGACTAGCAGAAAGATATGAACACATTGAAGAAGATGCACAAGGATTTACGCAAATAGTTCTCGGGATGAGAAACTTCTATTATGAAAATAGATTTGAGAGATTGAAATTATTCTCCTTCATCAATAGATGGCTTAGAGGAGAGATCTGGTAGAACTTTTCAAAACCATGAGATCTCTGGATTGAGTAGATAGGGAGAAACTGTTACCACTCATAAATGGATTATGTATGAGCTGGCACAGATTTAAAGTGATTTGCAAACATAGTAAATGTGATGTCAGAAAAAAAATTTCACACAAGTGTTTCAGATATGGAAGTGTGGGAGAGGCACTTTCAATTGAGTCATTCAAGAGGGCATTGGATGATTATTTGAAGAGAAACAATTTGAAAGGGTATGGAGGAAAAGACAGGAGAATTACACTAAATCATAATGAGCGTTGGAGGGTTAGTTCAGACACAATGGGGTGGATGGCTTCCTCTAGTTCATAATGATTCTGTTATTGAACTGGTGCAGTTCAGTGGGGGTACACTCACAGTGCTCATAGGTGGCAAGTTCCATGAGGATAACCCAACAGCAGTGAAGGTTTGGTCATATAGTTACAAATCAGGATAGTGCATGACTTTGAATATAACATATTGTTAAAGGATGGTTTGTGTTCTTCTAACTGGACTCAGAATAACAATAGTCAAAATGATGCAGGAAGAATTTCTCCAAAAGATGTAAGTCTACATGGGAATGGAAAAGGATAAACTCAAATCTGCTGTGCATCAGGTAGACATCTACAAAGACATTAAATGAGTTGTGTCCAATATAAAATATATGCCAGAAAGAGGGGATCATAGCTTCTGGAGTACTACCCTGGCCATAATGTGGGTTATTGTGGGAGCTGATTTGTTTATAGACAAATAAGAATGGTAGCTCAAAGTTGCAGTCTACCACTTAATATTCCCTTTTATCTGTAAGGTGAAATATTTGAAAGCTATAACAATCATCTCATCAGTAAGAGTTCTGTTTATTGATCAAGGAATTCCTAAAAGAATAATACATGACATTGGAACCCATTTTTCACCAAAGAATGTAAGTTGTTCGCTAAATAGTATCATCACCACATCATGATATTACCTAAACAAACAGGGGTTTATTAAATACTAGGTCCAGATGGTCAAGACAGGTCTCACAAAATGACGAGAGGTAAAGGAGACCCAAGCCATTGCCTTACTGACAATCTGACTGGCACCTCTCAAAGCTGATTTGAAATCACCTGCTGGACTGTTGAATAGATGGAAGTATAAGATGACCCTGCCAAGCAAGATACTCCATTCATGTGACCAGGAGGAAGTAAGACAAAAGCTCACTAAAGCACAGCTTGAGGAAGCTGAATACTTCAAGAAGCTCGCCAGATTTCTAACTCTATTGTTGAAAGAGTAAACTATATATGCATATGATTCAATCATAAAAAGCTGAAATCCATGAAGTCTGGAATATTATGGAAGCCCATGTGAAGTGGCTTTGGCTTCACATTACTCAATTTCTGTGTACAGGTTCTGGCTGGGAGTAATAAAACTAAATCTTCCTTCCTCATACAATCCAATCTCTGACCTGGTGTGGGCACAGAAGGAGGATTGAAAACTGAGATAGATCAAAGGCATTGGAAGAACTGTAACAGAATTCAGGCAAAGATCTATCAGCCATTGTTCAATTCATTAAAGGTACACATGCAGTGAGCATGATCTCTTCATCTTCAAGAATGCTGAGAAGCCTTCAAATAGACCACACCAGCTTACACGACCTGTCAGTTCTTCCTAGAAGCCAACAATTCAGGTAAATCGCAAAACTTTGTGCTGTTGCTTGGCCGCCTCCCTAGGGAAGATGATGAAACTGTTTGTCTTATTAAACAGTATATTCTGTCACCTGCCTTATGCAGATGTGCACTAGCTACAAATTGACTGAAATTGCTGATCTATTCTATAGCAGCCCTTAAATGATCCTCAAGCATAGGATTCCAGTGCCAGTTACTTTACAATCAACATGTAGTACTGTGCTGTTGGGTGCCAGTTATTGGTGCAACAATTGGCACCGTTTAGTCACTATCGAAGTAGAGATACTGGACACACCGCTCCTCTGTGAGATTATACTGCAGAAGATCCAACTGCTCAAAAGCCAGCTTTCGCCCTCTTGTGCTAGCAACTGCAGCTCTCTGATATCTTGTTTGCTACTGCTCCACCCCCTCTTCCACCCCCTCCTCCTCCGCTGTTTGAAGCCCCAAAGGCAGACCCAGCAACACACCCATTTTACCACATTAAATAGCTGAAGCCCTTGCACAAAGTCATTTTCTAGAACTCAATGAAAAAACATAGCCACGGAAGCCTTATAAATTGCCTCCACCCCACTAGAAACCTAAAAGAAAACTTGCCAGCGATTTACCTGAGTACTGTTGACACTGTTGCAGACTGCCTATGGTTCTAAGAATCACTGAGTAGGCTGACAAACCCCCAATCCAATATTTCCCACAATTGAGTTTCATTGCATTTTCAGTTTCTCCAGAGCTTTGTTCAGCCTATCGATTCATTTATCCTAAAAAACCAATATGGCAACTTTCAAACTTCTGGGGAAGATTGGGCCAAAGGTACCTGTACCCAAAATCTGACACTACTATCTCAATGGTCAAGGCTGAAGCAGCTCAATTTGTCTCTCCCTTTGATATTAACAAATTTGAATATTTGATGAAACTAATAAGATGTTTTAGAAATCATTGACAAGCCAGACATTACATCTTGTATGAAGCATATTTGCATAACAGGTCTAGAAATGGCACTTGAATCTATTTGAGATATCATTCACTTAGGGGGTTTCCAGGGGTTGGGTTACTAGTTTGCAATTCATTGGTTTCTATTCTATAGATAAAGCAAAAAAGGAATTAATATCTGCGTTGAACATCTGAGCCACTTTTTATGAGAGTTAAAGTCACCATTTTCTGGGCTATGAATTAAATGGAATAAAGTTATGTTTTAAGAGTCACTAGCTTGCAATCTTTAAGGACATGTAATCCCTCTCTCTTAGACCTTTTTCTCTGAACTCCAAAAAAGGAATCAATAAAGTTATGTTCTTACTGAAGCTATTTATCCCATCTTATAGAGAACAAAAGAGAGAAGGTGTGTTAAAAATGATGTGGGTATGTTTATTTTGAGCTTTGGAAAATTGCCGACTATAAGATCAGCTGGAACAGGGAATGAAGTTCAAACCTGAATTCTGGTTTTTCTTCTTTCGTTCTTTGGTTGATTGATATTATCTACCTGACAATTGGAATGCCATAATTCATTCTGTTTTTAATTTGTAATTGTGAAAATATATAACAATGATGTGATACCTTAAGACAATTTGTGTATGTATGATTAATCCAACAAATTGGTTATTTCGACATTTTTAAAATGTGTTTTCTTAAAAGCATTTTGCTGTTTGTTACAAGCTGTCCAGTGATGTTTTGTATTTACTTGATTTATACATGGTGCAGAGCACAAATTTAATCAAATCGGCTTGATGGTATGAGGTAGTGGAGAGTTGTTTTTCAGAATGCAGGCTTGTGACCAACAGTATTCCACAGGGATTGGTACTGGGTCCACTTTTTTTGTCATTTATATAAATGATTTGGATGAGAATATAGGAGGTATGGTTAGTAAACTTGCAGATAACACCAACATTGGTGCTATAGAGGACAGTGAAATATGTTATCTAAGATTACAAAGAGATCTTGATTAATTGGGTCAATGCACTGAGGAGTGGCAGATGGAGTTTAATTTGGCTGAATTTCGATAAAACAGACAAAGACAGAATTTATTCCATTAATGGTAGGGCCCTGGGTAATATCTGAGAAAAGAGAGACCGAGGGGTTCAGGTACCTAATTCTTTGAGATTTGCATCACAGGTAGACAGGGTGGTTAAGAATCAACAGTGTAGTGCTGGAAAAACAGCAGGCCAGGCAGCATCCGAAGAGCAGGAGAATCGACATTTCGGGCAAAAGCCAAACATCAATTCTCCTGCTCCTTGGATGCTGCCTGACCTGCTGTTTTTCCAGCACTACACTCTCATCTCTAGTCTCCAGCATCTGCAGTCTTCACTTTCGCCAGGGTGGTTAAGAAGGCATTTAGCACACCTGCCTTCGTTGCTTAGATCATTGAGTATAAAAGTTGGGACAGCATGTTGAGGTTGTACAGGACGATGATGAGGCCTATCGGAGAGTAGTATGCAGTTCTGGTCATCCTGCTATAGGAAAGATATTATTATTATGTCTGGTGTTCAGAAATGCTTTACCAAAATGTTGCTGGGAATGGAGTGTTTGAGTTATAAAAATAGACTGGATGGGCTGGGACTTTTATCATTGGAGCACTGGATGTTGAGGAGTGACTTTACACAGGTGCACAACGGGCATAGATAAGGTGAATAGCAAGAGTCTCTTCCCCAGGGTGGGGGACTTCAAAATTAAGGAGCATATTTTTAAGGTGAGAGGAGAAAGATTTGAAAAGGACATGAGGGGCAACGTTTTAACACAGAGAGTGGTTCATCTGTGGAATGAACTGCCAGAAGAAGTGATGGATGCAGGTAGAGTTACAACATTTAAACGACATTTAGGTAAGTACATTAATAGAAAGGGTTTGGAGGGATACAAGCCAAACGCAGGCAGATGGGACTAGTTTATTTGAGAACATGGTCAGTGTGGATTAGTTGGACCAAAATGGTCTGTTTCTATGCTATTGCCTCTATGACTCACTGACTCTAAAAAAAGCTTCATGCCATTTGCTCACAACAAGCTCATGATATAAATACCCTACAATTCCTCTGCAAACTGAAATTTCCTCATGAGAAATCATTCAAAACTAAAATCTTTCATTCCAACTCTTCTACCTTACTAACTTTTCTGTTACAGTTATTTAAAAAGTTAAACATCCAAAAATAATTGATATCATTTGAAATATACACAATTTGTACAGGAATCAGAGGACCAGAAATATTGGATGTTAAAATAATACTTAAAATTAAAATCTGTGATCATAATCATATTTTTTGCACAACTTAAATGTATCACATCAATTATACTCAAGATACCATCACAGACACAAGGGACTAATGGCCTCAATTTATGCCATAGACTTTCTATTTCTAATCCCATAATTATAATGGAATTCATTTATAACCACGGCTCATATATGCCCAAAGTAGTCTCACGATTCTAAGTCAATCTAAAATATTTTTGCTTTATTCAGAAACTATTTCACTTTCCGTACAAGAAAATGTTTAATTTCTTGTCTGGAAAAGTTGGTTTACGTGCAGGAACAGCACGAGAAAATTTAGCAATTCCAAAATTAGTATGATTATCCTTCTATTTTCTGATCAATTTATGAACTCTAGTACACTTTGCACCACATACTATTTACACAGAGCACATGGGCAATATGTTCTCCAAGCCTTTGCATTTCCCGGCTCTTAACAGCTGACATAAAATGCACAAGAGATGACATTCTCCTTATATAGGGAATCATTCCGGATTGCGTGAGATTTCTGGGTGCTCACTGAATGGTAAAATATGCAACTCGATGTCACTACACAGCCACAAAAAGGCTGTTCAGCAATTATATAAATATGCCCTCAATGTTTGCACATTTTCTGTTGAATCTTTTGCTATTTTTCTCATTCAAATTTTGGATTTTTCTGGCTCAACTACCCACCCAATAAACTTGCTAAGTCATCGGGCCAACCTATCTTCTTTCATTTATGTAATTCATGTACCCAGGATGAAACTTATAAACAGGGAATTGAGGCAGGATGGGCCATTGGTGCCCTGCAGCATTGCACAATGAGTAATCCAACAAACTGAATGGCTTTCTTTTATCTGAATGTCTCATATAACCTCAAGAATCTTTGTAGACCTCAAACACATGCTGGGCTATAATTGTAGTAATTTGCTATGTTTTTCTTAATTCATTCATTGGATGTGGGTATTATATGTAAAGACAGCATTTACTGCCCATTCCTAATTGCCTTGAAAAGGTAGTGGTGAGCTGCCTTCTTGAACCCTTGGAGCCCTGTGGGTTAAATACAGCCACAGTGCTGTTAGGGAGGGAATTCCAGAATTTCGATCGAGCGACAGTGAAGGAGCAGCAATATATTTGCAAATCAGGAAAGTGAGTGGCTTGGAAGAGAGCCTGTAGTGGCAGCATTCCCAAGCATCTGTTTCCCTTATCCTTCTAGATGTTAGAGATTGTGGGATTGGAGGGTGCTGTCGAAGGAGCCTTGGTGAATTGCAGCAGTGCATCTTGTGGATGGCATTGTACAGAGGTGACGGAGAGTGTGAAGTTTGTAAGTGGTGGATGGGCTGTAACTCTGTGGGCTCCTTTGTCCTGGCTGGTGTTGATGTGTTTTTGCCCATGCTCCCACAATACATCCTTGCATACAGGCTTAAGATAAACATTTTTGACTTGTTCAGCATCAGTTAAAGGTAGGCATGCAAACCTGCTACCCTTTCAGCCCACATTTCATTAAAGATACCATCCATTAGACCGGTATTAGTGTACTAAAAGGCCAAATAAATCTGTAGCATTAACGCCAGGTCGAGTGATCAGCCATTTCAGTCCACACAGCACCATTGGTACATCAAAAACTCAATTTTCCCTGGCTTGTTACCAGAAGGGATGTATGAATACCAGAAGTAGATGAAAGGAATTGAGACCAGAAAAGAAAACTCCTACTCTGTGGTCCAATCTTGCTATTATGGCTGGTGACTGCATTATAACAGCTTCACCGAAGGTAACTGCATAAGGAAGCTATACACATCAAGGAAACCTAATGATAGGTGAAATAAACCAGTTTCTTGCAAGCCAATCAGCAGCCAAGGAGCAAGGTTGGCACGAGGTTGCTAACAGTGAAAAATGTGCAAGTAACATCCAACAATTTTGCCACAGGCTTTGTATAGAAAATGACAGGAGACTTGGCAAGAATCATTCAGTTTGTGATTCACCGCTTCATTGCCAATGTCTTAGATGCCTTGTTTCGACACGCTTGGTGATCAAGTTAAAATAAATGTCAAAAACGTAGCAGCATTGAGTAGATCTGTTGAAATATATTTTATTCTCTTGGTACTGGATACTATTAGCTTCACTGATTGGTCACTCAAGCACCAATTGCAGGCTTCCGCATTCAAGGATGTCACTAAATTAGTATCCAAATGGATCGCAAAGACCAATAAATACGTATGTATGTGATGATCAATTTCCAGGATTAATTCTATATCCAAGGAATTATAGCCTAACTACTTATTCAGGTTCAGATAAGTTGCATGGAATTCTCTGGAATTATATTGATTACCTGTTCCTGGTACAGCCTCCTCAGTCAGGAATGTAGAGTGAGGCATAGAGTGAAGAGGTTGGGCTTTAATCAAGCAGAAACTTGTTGTGCTGAAACCTTGATTCCAATGTCTAGATCAACACAAGGTGCAGTGCTATATGTTCCAAGGAATGCTGTCAGAATGGCAGTGTGCTGGACGCTTTTGTGCACGGAGTTTGAACTGAAACAAGGCAGGGCACAGGCAGAGAAGATCTGGAGGTTGGTGGTGATAAACCAACACAAGCTCAGCATCCACCATAGTAAGTTGCAAAGATTTACTGGATTCTAATTAAACAGTTCTTTTCATTAAAACTGCATTTTACTTTAAAAACAGCAATTAATCAGTGAAAAGAAGAAAGCTTTTGCATTTATATAGTGCATTTATGATGTGGAACATTCCAAACCACGTTTTTGTTTTTATTTCAGGACGTGTGGGCATCATTGACTAAGCCAGTATTTATTAACAAACAAATTGCCATAAGAGGTAGCGGTGAGCAGCCTTCTTAAACTGCTGCAGTCCACAGGGTGTAGGTACACCTACAGTGCTGTTAGGAAAGGAGCTCCAGCATATTGACCTCAGCGCCAGTGAAAGAGTAGAAATATGGTTCCATTTCAGGATGCTGTGCAGCTTGGAGAGGAATTTTCACGATAATGGTGTTTCCACACACTTGCTGCCTTCTAAATAGTGAAGGTCATGGGTTTGGTAGGTGTTGTTGAAGGAACCTATTTAGTTCTTTCGAAATGTTGCCACTATTATAGTTTAGGGAGAAGCACCAATGGATTTACAACTCAAGGCCTGAGGTGCAATGAGAAAAATTATCAAATTGTCTGTTTTAGTGAAGTTGGCACTGATAAAATTCCAGTCTCTTGCATCCTCCTGAGAGAATGGTGGTTTAAAAATAAGGAGCCTCCTATTGAACATGGAGATGTAGAAAAAAATTACCTGCAAGTGGTCCATTAGTCTCTGGAATTGTTTTTCCCAGAGAGCAATGGAGGCAGGGCCTTTGAATATTTTTAAGGGCTGAGTTAGATAGATTCCTGATTGACAAGTGACTCAGGGGACTTAGAGGTCATCAAGAGAATAGAGGCCACAATCAGCTCAATACATTCAATGCAATCAGCTTTAATATCCATTGCACAGTATCATTGATGAAGCTTGGGAGCAGCTCACCTTCCTGTTCTGACAGCTTGGGTGGAGCATGCTATTGGGAAATACAAAAAGGGGAAGGAATAAATGCTATACAATACCCGGTAGTCTTAAATGATATATTACACATAATTCTATTTTGCCTTTGCAAAATATTACCCACAATTTTTCTGGCTAAACTAAATGAGTTGTTTCACAGTTTCATGCACACAAAAAAATGCACAAAACTATAAGTACCCAGTTACAAACATTTTTACTGTCCTTGGGTAAGAAATACTCTCTGATTGTTACTAGGTCTGGAAAAGGACAGATGATGCTAATTGGGCAAGATTTAATATCTTGTTCCGGTTCCTTTTGTTTTCTGTATTGACTGCTGGCTCACATTCCATTTTGCACTATGTCCCCCTGACCTTAAAATGAAAGGTTTAAAAGTCCAATATCCATTAATATGCATCCCTACCACCCCCGCACTAGCACCCAGCACCCCCACCCCACCCCACAGCATGATCTTGACAACTTGTGACAGTCTTCTACTGTCATTTTTTTTTCTCAATATATCATTTTGATTTGTGTATTGAGTACCTCCAACAGAACACTTGACTGTGAAACATGAACCAGAGCTTGGGTTTATGCATCACAATTTCCAGCAGTCACAGCAGAATGGGACTTGCTGCAAACTGAAAAGCAGTCACAATTGAAAATGTTCACACATGAATTTCAATATTTATTCCAGGGAGCTATACTGCATGATTCCTTTTATATAAATCCAGTTCATATTTTGATATAACTTTGTCTCAGAGGCTTTCAGTTCTCCTTTTATTCAAAGCTATTCTTCCTTGCTGTAAATGACGAAACTATCCTCTCCCCACTCAATTGCCAAAGCAAGCATAATAAAATGAAACAGAGTCATAGCTTAATACAAAATTGAAAGAGACCTTTTTAGCCTATTGTGACTGCACAAGCTCTTCAATAAAAAAAAACTGGTCAACCCATTCCACATCCCTATTCTTGCTCCACAGCTCTGCAATTGGTCCTCTTTAAGTATTCAACCAATACCTTCTTCAAAAATTCTGCCACTCTTCCAGGCAGTTCATTTCATATTATGAAAAAAACATTTTTAAAATGTTTTCCTTGTGCCAATTACCTTTACTTTTTGAGCTTTTGCCCAACACTAAAATGACTGCCTCTATATTCCAAATAAGTGCGTTTTTGATGGTATTACCGTGTGCCCTGCAATTGTTTCGCTGTATCTCGGATGCAAGGGCAGAAAATGGTGCAAATTACATATTTGGAAACCCTCATCCTGTAACATGCTTAACTATTTCCTGGGATGAAGGACATATTTTATGAAGAAAGGTCAAGAGGTTTGGGCGATATCAAATTGAAACTTGAAAACGTGCATCTTATTGAAACATATAAGATAATCATGTGAGGGACTAGTTCATGTGAGCACTGAGAATATGTTTTATCTTGTTTGGACAGGGAGAGATGGCAACAACCAGGGGAAACAGTTTAAAAATATATTTTTTAAGATGGAGATTACAATTTTTTTTCTCTCATTGGATTGTTAGGCTGTGGAATTCTCTTACTTAGAAAACAGTGGAGGCTGGGTCATTGAATTTATTCAAAACTGAGTTAAGTAGATTTTTGATAGACAGGGAAGTCAAGGATTACGGAGAGCAGACAGGAAAGTGGTATTGAGACCACAATGTGACATAGCAAAATGCAGAGCCAACATGAAGAGCTGAATAGCATTCTCCAGGACTAAAACGAAAACAAATATTGATGGAAACCTCAGCACGTCTGGCAGCATCTGTGGAGAGAAAGCAGAGTTAACATTTCAGGTTCAGTGAACCTTCTCCAGAACAGGACTTGTGTCACAATCCAAAAAAAACTAATGCAGGTAAACTAGTCATTCAGGGAGAAAGTGAGGACTGCAGATGCTGGAGATCAGAGCTGAAAATGTGTTGCTGGAAAAGCGCAGCAGGTCAGGCAGGATCCAAGGAACAGGAGAATCGACGTTTTGGGCATCAGCCCTTCAAACTAGTTATTCATTCAACATTGTGACTAAAACATTTTTTGTTCAGAGTTGAGTTTTTAAATCTGGGTCGATACTACGGGAAACTATTTGAGAAGTAATCACTGTTGATAGGTTTTCCTGAAGTATCATTCAAATTCTATGTGCTTAGCTTAATACTTCTGATGGGCTACAATACATTTTCTTGCTTAATTGGAAAAGGTGTTCTTTTCAGAAATAACTTAAACTATGGGAGACAAAGAATTCTGGTATTGCCAAAGGTTAATCTTCTGTGTAGTAATGAAAAGTGAAGTGAAGATTTATATCTGTTTGCTACAATTATGTTGATAAGATTGTTATATTTTGGGGCTGTAGCTTTAAATCTATGTTAAGTAAAAAAGATAATCATGTGACCTGGTAGGTTTGATTGTTGGTGATCAAAGAAAGGTTTAGATTGTTTTACTGAGAAGAAGATACAAAATATTTGCACTTGTAAACAAAAAGGCAGCAGTCTGTGCTTGCAGTGAATAGACTCTAAGCCTCCAAAGTACGAGAAAGATGGTTTTGGGTTGTGAGCATTTGTGCTGTGAAGAATTCATTTATTTAAAAACAAATGATGTTGAGAGTAAAGATAGTTATTTAGTATTTCATCTATATATCATGAGTAATGTGTATCCCATTGCCATGGAGAAAAGGGCAAGAGGATGCACTTTTCACATCAGATTGTAGGCCTCCTATAAATCAATGAAACAAGTATACAAGAATTCTATGTGACCAGCAGAGTCATAGAGTTATTTGGAAACAGACTCTTTTGTCCAACCAGTCCATGTCGCCCTTGCTCCCAAATTAAATTAGTCTCACTGCTTGGCCCATATCCCTTCAAACCTTTTCTATTCATGAACATATCCAAATGTCTTCTAAACATTATAATTGTACTTGAGAAAAGGCTGTTTGGTTTTGCAAGTTACCACTGCCAGATGTGGGAGGGGCATGGATTCCAGTTAAAGAGATTCAGTCTGCAGCCTGGAAGATTCTGAGAGATTTGCCCTGGCATGGCTGAGGTAAGAAGAAACATTGGAACAGGACTCACTGCTGCTGATCGATTTAAAGAACTCTCCAAAAACTAAGGAAAACACCTTCAAGCAATCTCTCAGGATTACAATTTGGCAAACAAGGACATGGGAACAAATAGGAAGCTAGGAATAACTCCAGACTCTTTGTTAAAAGGACAGTAATTTCATGGAGACTACAGTGGGTGACAAGTGTACAAAGGGAATGTATATATTTCCTTTTGTAGTTAAAGTATATGCTGCCTACAAAATCAAAGTAGTGTTTAATCATTTATACAAGTTGTAAAATATAAAACCTTGTCAGATTATTCTTTTTGCTAATAACTGAAAGGTCAAATCATTTTTTAAAATTTATTGGACACTCTGGGCATCTTAACGTGTGAAATAATGGTGATTATGCAGTTGTCCATTGTCTTCTGCCCCAGTTGCAACTGCACTGCTTTAGAATATCTGTTCTACCATTTTGACATTGCATCTAGAAACGTATTCCAAATTTAAAGATCATTGTGGAGAGTGCGGTGCTGGAAAAGCACAGCAGATCAGGCAGCATCCGAGGAGCAGGCAAATCAGGGGCTTATGCCTGAAACGTCGATTCTCTTGCTCCTCAGATGCTGCCAGACCTGCTGTGCTTTTCCAGCACCACCCTCTCAACTCTGATCTCCAGCATCTGCATTCTTCACTTTTCCTCCTTAAAGATCATTGTTGCCTATGTGAGAATAATTAGCAGCTATGGCACACTTCAACCCTACTTCTTTCTTTAAATGTCAAAAGTGAATAACATTGAGTGGAAATGATTTACTTTACTGTTGAGACCATGAGCGCAGCAGGTCAGGCAGCATCCAAGGAGCAGGAGAGTCGACGTTTTGGGTATAAACCCTTCAGCTTATGCCCCAAATGTCGACTCTCCTGCTCCTTGGATGCTGCCTGACCTGCTGTGTTTTTCCCAGTGCTGCACATTTTGATTGACTCTCCAGCATCTGCAGTCCTCATTTTCCACTGTTCGCTCTATACCTAATTTACTGTCAGGCAGTGCATTGTAAATCTTAACCACTCATTTCACCAAAAGGATTTTTTTCATCTCACCTCTGGTTTTTTTTGCATTTTAATCTAAAGCTGGTTATCAAACTTCGGCCTATTGGCAACACTCATTGTTTTATTATTCGATCAAAATTCTATGATTTTAAACACCACTATCAATTCTCCTTTCACATTCCCTGTTCAAAAAAGAACAATCTCAGTTTCCCCAATCTATCCACAAAACTGAAATCCTTATCCTGGAATGTATGTTAATCTCTCCAGAGTTTTCACATCCTATCTAAAATGTGGTGTACAGAATTGCATGCAATATTCCAGTTGAAGTTGAACCAGTCTTTTTATGTAAGTTGGACATCCATTTGTATCTTTTAAACTCAATACATGCATTTATAAAGCTCAGAAGCCCATATGTTTTAACGGCTTGTTTTCCATTTACCTTCAAAGATTTGCGCATACACACATGCACGTCGTGTCTTGCACCCCTTTAAAATTGAATCATTTTGTTTGTCTTCCTACAAAAGGTGTCACCTCGCATCTTCTGCATTGAAATTCATCGGTCCTGCTTCTACCTAATCCACCAGCCTGTCCACATCTGCCTGAAATATATTATTGTCTTCCTCAGTGTTTACTACATTGGCAAGTTTTGTAAATGTGCTCTTTGAACTACATGGGATCAATAACTATATGCTAATAGCTTGGCTGCATCGTTAGTGGTTTCAGATAATATCAGAATACATGGAGCTGGGATCTGAGTGCAGCAGGCTATAGAGATGTCCTGGACAAGATGTAAATAAATAATAAAGATTGCTAGATTTTACCCACATGTCTACATACTGTCTTGTCAAGGACACCCTGAACATCATTCCTAATGCAACAATTATCCTGTACTGCAAAGTCCAGCTCATTAATATATGTTTCAAACAGTACTCCGAGCTCTGCAACTTTGGGCACACCACAATATACGCTCACACAAGTCTGGAAAACAAACATTCTGCAGGACTTGATTTTGCATCACTTTACTGTCTTTTTTATCAAAGGGCTTTCCATTCTGCTCACGAGCTTAATGTGTAGACATTTTAAAAAATCACTTTTGCAAGTTCATACATACCCTATCAACTGCATTACCTACATGCACCCTCTTTTTGTCTCATCAAAGACTTAATCAGCATCATTAAACATGCTCTTAATTAATCTGTCTTTCCTTTATCAGTCCATGCTTCTCCTTCTAACTGTTCATTTTCTCATAGGTTATTGTTTCTAAAAGTCTCCCCATCAATAACATTAAACTGATTGACCTTACCCCTAATTGCCAGGCTTGTTCTTCTCTCATTTTCTGACTACAAGTGTAGCATTTCTAATCTTCCAGTCCTGTGACATCAGCCTGAACCCAAGGAAGCTTTAGGTTTGATATCTGGACCTTTGCAATTGTTACCTTAAGTTCCTCAACACCATGAAATGCATCCCATTCGGACCAGCTGCCATAGTCACTTTGAGTGCAACTGTTCTTTTATCTACCAACTCTTTATTTACTTCTTTCTTATCCTGTATCTTCACAGCATCCTCATTTAATGTAGCCTTGGTAAAGTCCTCATCTGTATTAAACACTGATGCAAAGTACACATTTAGTACTGAAGCTGTGCCTTTTACCACTGCAATAGATCTCCATTTTAGTGCTGATACTATCCCATCTGACAATTCCTAAACTGCCAGTATGCCTATGGAGGAACTTTGAGTTCATTCTGATGTTAGCCATCGATCTATTCTTATCAAACAGCAGTTCTTATTGAACAAGTCCAGTGCAGGTAAGAGCCACTTTCTCACTATTAGATTGGCAACAAGAAATCATTATTATTTCTGAACCCAAACTAAAGAGATTCTCTCTTTGATCTCCCAAGGACATTCTCCCATTCTAGCACTGTACTGTTTCACAAGTCAATACTGCTATTTGTCCTCCTTATCCTGCACCCTTTCTTTCCTGAATACCAAGTACCCAGGAAAATTCAGCTTCTAATCCTGCCTCAGAACTAGAGGACATTGGTTTAACATGAGAGGGGAAAGATTTAAAAGGAACCTGAAGGGCAACTTTTTCATGCAAAATGTTGTGCGTGTATGGAATGAGCTGCCAGAGAAAGTGATGGAGGCTGGTACATTTTCAACATTTAAAAGGCATTTGGTTGGGTACACGGATAGGAAGGGTTTAGAAGAATGTGGGCCAAGTACTGGCAAATGGGACTAGATTAATTTAGGACAAATGGTTGACATGGATGAGTTGGACCAAAGGGTCTGTTTCCATGCTACATGTCTCTGTGATTCTATGACTCTTCTTCAGGCAGGTCTAAGCTATTGCCAATACATTATACTGCCACATAGTTATTTGCAGCTGCATCTCACTAAACCTGTTAACCACACTTCATGCAATTTCACACGTGCACTCCAAATCCAACATTGACACTGTTTAATCTCAATTCTCTGCAACCTACATTTCACCATCCCAGAACTATTGGGAGCTTGTAATTTAAATCAGTTTAAATGTGCTCTGCTTCTAAACTTTACAATTTACTGCAAATGGAACTTTCAAATTTAAAGAGGAATAATAAAATAAAAGAGGAATATAAATATCAAAGCTCATGAAAAGACAGCAAATTTGACCAGTATGTGTCTGCATTCAATTTTTTCAAGCTAACTCCTAAATGTTTGAGCAAATGGACAATGCTCTAATCAGATATAGGATTGCCTTAGGAATAAGAGATCCAGCCGTGAGAGCATGTCTGCTGACAGAAGATAAACTTACTCTCACGGTGGCAAAGTGGTTAGCACTGCTGCCTCACAGCGCCAGAGACCTGGGTTCAATTCCCGCCTCAGGCGACTGACTGTGTGGAGTTTGCACATTCTCTCCGTGTCTGCGTGGGTTTCCTCCAGGTGCTCTGGTTTCCTCCCACAGTCCAAAGATGTGCAGGTCAGGTGAATTGGCCAGGCTAAATTGCCCGTAGTGTTAGGTAAGGGGTAGATGTAGGGGTATGGGTGGGTTGCGCTTCGGCAGGGCGGTGTGGACTTGTTGGGCCGAAGGGCCTGTTTCCACACTGTAAGTACTCTAATCTAATCTAAAAACAATTGACATGTACAAAAGCTCTGAGTTTGTAAATGATCAACTAAGCATACTAACAGGATAACTGATGAGGCTTGGTGTTATTCTGGCCTAACAAGAATAAGGAGATAAAAAGGAAGTATTTCCAGAAAACCAATAGAAAGTTCAAGACCCAAGCTCAGGATGTAAATATTTCAAAAGGTATTATTTGAAGGCTAAGGAAACATGTTCAGCATGGGGAAAGCCGTGTTCTTACTGAAAAAGTGCTGAACCCATTATCATGCAAGTATTTTGCTGGAAAGAATCAAAGGAAGCTATAAAGATGGCTGCTGGAGAGATGTCATTTGGTCTGTTATATCCACACTAACACTCTAAATAAGCATGACAACTTGGTGCCATTCTGCTGTCCTTCCCCATAACCATGCACATTATTTCTAATCATTATTTAAACAATTCTCTATTTCCTCTTGAATGTCTCAATTGAACCTGCTTCCACTGCACTTCCAGGCAACATATTTCAGACCCAAACTACTGACCATGTGAAACATCATTTTCTCATGTTGCATTCATTTGCAAATCGCTTTAAATTTCTGTCCCTCGTCCTTGATCCTTTAATGAGCAGAAACAGTTTGTCCATGACTACTTCATTTGGATTTCAATTAAATTTAAAATCTTCAATCAAATTTCCTCTTGGCCTTCTCCTGTCCAACCTCTCCACTCTATCTTCATAATAAAAGCTTTTTATCTCTCTTATGCATTCTCTCCAATGTGTTAGCATTCTTCCAAAAGTCTGCCTCCAGAAATGTACACAGTGCTGCAGCTGAGGTCTAATTCATGTCTTCTTTCATTCAGATAATGATTCAGATTAATTGCTATTCACAGCATGATATGTTGGCATTATCTGATCTCGGGTTGGTAAGTAGTTGCTAGAATAATGAGTGCAGAATAACAGCATTTAGTTAATGGTGAAGGGTCAGGCTGCATTCCACATTATGAGCATCACAGATCTTTGTAAAGTGGCTCAAGATGATGACCTAAAAATTAAGTCTTCAAAGGTAAAGTCAGATGATGGAAGTATGCTAAACCCAAAATGGCAAACTAAGGCCCAATGCAAAATCCATTCATCACAACTGAAAGCTTGGATTGAGAACCCTACATGTATTTACAATGTTTCACAGCACATCACAAAATTGATTGATGAACAGATCCTAAAAATCGCTAGTCTTAGGTGTCTTCCTGGTGAATGTAATCTTGAAATAAATGAGAGTGGAGACCAACACAGCATCCTTCAAGGAGAGTTCTGGCTGCCCTCAAGTCCAGCCTGAAAGAGAAGATAGAGGAACTAGAAAAGAAGAGAGTGATCATGAAAGTGACAACACTCACAGACTGGATTTACAACATCCAGTGTAACAGTGAAATTCTAGAACAATTGAGAGGTTGCCTGGACTCAAAGCATTTGAGTAAGGCTTTGAAGAAATCTCACTATCCTTGTTAAACATTAACTACAACTGGATTAGTGGTGCTGGAAGAGCACAGCAGTTCAGGCAGCATCCAACGAGCAGCGAAATCAACGTTTCGGGCAAAAGCCCTTCATCAGGAATAAAGCTACAACTGGCCAAGGCATTGTCCTGTATTGCCCTCGATGAAACGGTTTAATACTGGCAAGTGAAGTGGGACAAAAGCAGTAGTTTTCCAAGTACTTTTGATGCCATTTGGGAAGTTGTGCATTTCTACTGCTCCAGTGAAGTGATGGAGTGACCCTGCAGTGTGACAGGGTGAATAGCAATTCTCATACAGCAAGGTCAAACAGTTGCATTGCATTCGGGGTGTTAATACAAACTGAATGATATTCCCCAAAAAATGAGCATTACTCCATGAATGAGCAGGTACCTGTCAAACAAACAACAATAGCTTACATACATAACATGAGAAGAAAGTTTTAGCAATTATGAATGTAATGCGCGCTCAAGGACAGATGAAAGTGTGACAGATTAAAATGAACAAATAACTCTTGAGTGATGATTTGCTTTATAGATTATGGAGTTTGGGTATTTTGCAGATGCAAATAATTGTGCATTTTTTTAAAGAAAGGAGAAATACCTTTGTACATTATAAGTTATACACTGTAATTTACAACTTCTGATGAGGTGCTTTGCTGAATTGAAATCAAAAACCTTAAACCCAACACATGGAACACTACTTATTCTTCATTGTCTACTTAAAATAAGAACATTTTACCAGAAGGTCGTTTGCGAGCAGAGTTGTCACAGATAGTCTTACGAGACCATAGGGCTGCTCTGTCATTAGAGAGAGATGACTCTTCATGGTTAATCTGAGGATCACCATTCCTCAGATGAGGGAAGAGATTGAGAAGTAGAGTCCTCCATGTAACCTCAGCCAATGTGGGAAATGAAGCATGCTGTTGGTGTCACGAGCCAGCTGTCCAGCTAACTGAACTAACAAACCACGCCACCCTGTGTAACATCCAAAGCACCTCAATTTCAAAACACTACTTTCTAGTTGTCTGTCTGGTTTACTCACTCTGTATTGCTTTTCAGTTTGTATACTTACTACTTTTTTTAAAAGAATAGGAAAATGAAATAAATCAAGCACAAATTGACTCATGCAGTAAAGTTAAAGATTGTAGGTGGGGACCATCTGCTTCTTTACATGAGGATACCTTGGTCCAGCCCCCAACCACAAGGTTTAATGAAGATATCACACTTGTTCTCAGGCTAGTGATGAGTAATTGAGCTGGAAACTCCAGAGTCCTTCACAATAGTGCGAGTTTCTCAGCAGCACTTGGCCAGTACTATTTGGTCCTAACACTGAAGGTTATGATCTATTATACATATTTTCACAAAATGTATTATATTAGTAGCATTTGCCTTCTTGTCAGTTTATCTATACATTCTTTGCCATCCACTAGAGAAATACTCCATATTAACTCCATAGCCAGCATTCAAAAATACCATTAAAAGGTAACAGTTGTTGTTTTTGCTTCTGATATCTTCCCAATAGTAGATTAACCAACACATCAAATTTCCTTTGTTATTTCTACTGGTTTCCCTTTGTCATTTTAACACTTGCTCCACCCCCCAAGCTTCCTTCTTTCAGAAGGAACAACCGATGAATAATTAAGGACTTGTTCAACACATCAGCCATTTGAAAAAGAAAATTAGTTCAAATGCGACAGACCTCATTAAATGCATGCTGTATCAGCTAAAATAACTTGTGACTGCTAAAATTGACTACGATTCTGGAATAAAAGTTGTTGCTGGGAAAAGAGGTACTGAGAGTATGCAATTGTAAATGATTACTAACACTGAGGCATGCTGCTACAGGTTGAGACAGATGGTGGGAGTGTCACTTCCTTTCCCAAAGTACATGGCTGTACCCAAAAGAACAGCGTCCCAAAAACCTTAAAGCACAATAGCTTATTGAACAGTTTCAGTCACATTAAAATTTCAAACCCAAAAACCCACAAGAATGCAAAGCAAAGTAAGAGTACCCTTTGAGGGGGAGCAAGCTGTGTACAAAGTCCAGCAACCTGGAACAAATATAGCGCAAACATAGCTGGAAATTTGAATGGTTACCATTAATAACTAGCAAGACCGTTTATAAAATTGATACATAACCTACATGAAATTCTTTTGTCTGCTATCTTTGCAACAACAAGGCTATTTGTGTTTTGTAAGGTTAATTCAGTTTAAACTCAAAAGGGTTTTTTTTGTCAATGGAAAACAAAACAATGGTTCATTTCAACCTTTCAGAATTTGTCAATATTTTTGCAGAGCAGATTATTGAATAAATCATTCTCATGTAATTGAATAAGTCAGTCCAACATTGGTTAAGCTACCAAAATAAATTAATTAGTTGCTGAATAGAAAAGTTATTGCTGCATTATTTAAATGAGACCATCTTTTCCTTTCATTTTATTGCCATTTTCTTTGTTACACAGTTTGATAGTTTTCTGTAAATATTTCCAGCTGGAAGGATTCAGGCAAATGAGTGATAGAGCTATCTGCAAGTTTGATATTAATCAAACAACTGAAATAAAGAAGTGTTACACCATTTCAAGTATTTTCCATTAGATTTCTCCTATCTATTGACACTGAAACTACTCTGGATCTATTGCCTGCCACCCACACTGGAACAAAAAAATGTCTTGCACTAGTAAGGTATTTTGAAGTATATGGCACAAAGTTAGTCTACACACATCATTTCGGAATTTGTACTATTTGGAAGATACCAAATTGCACAGCGCAAATCAGAGTTTACACCTTACTAAACTGGTCAGCGCATATTATTAGCAGTAAAATTCTCTCTTAGTTTCACAAATAAAGTTTCCAATAAAAGTTTATCAGAATAACGTAAAATAAATTGCGTTCTTCCTGTTAAATGATGTAACTTTGGGGCTCGGTAATATTTAGCTACAGTAAGAGTTGTAGAGAAAACTCAGATATGTGCAGTCCTAACAGAGCAAACTTGTTTACAAGAAGATACCAAAGTAAAATTCAAGGGCTAAGCTTACTTCATAATTGAAGATTTTACAGCTATTGTGCTAGCAAATGGCAGTTTTAATTATCTTTTGGTAATTGTGGTTTGTTTAATAATAATTTTCATCAATAATTGCATCAATTTCATCTTTTGTTATTGCAAAGGTAGTATTCTTCAAGTTGTAAATAGGAAAGTTCACATTTAAAGAAAGCTGTTAAATCATAATTTTCTTTACCTGAAATGTTAACATGCCTTCAGGTTATGCTGCACAACCAATACCTTGGGATCAGAAAGTATTCGTGCTTTTCACTTCCAGCTTGTAATGTTAGCTTTGTGGCACAATGCTGGGCATCCATTTGACTCCATTAATTCAACTATCGTTAAGCACAAGGAATAAATTGTGATGTTTGCAAATTGTTTGCTTGCATATAGAGCTTATAGAAACTGTGATTCATCCAGAACATTCCTTGGTAAGCTAGTTGATCGATGAGAATTCAACTGTAGATGTCAAGTTTTCTGATTATTCTTACCTATATGAATTACAAATATCCCCAGCTAAATTTAATCATAAAGTTACAAGTTCTTATGGTAAAGCTCATTCCAGGTATTGAAGTTGTGCTTGAGCTCTACAAATTTAACAGACTGGAATGCTCCTATTTGCAAGACAATTATTTTAGCTTCATTTACTTTTTGGCAATCTCTATTTAATTTCTGCCCAAGAAAATATGGATAGTTTCAGAGTCTCCATGTCATATTGTGATTCTAGCCAAAGTTATTTAGTGCTTTATTAATGAACATCTAGACCTATGAAACCCAGAATGATTATGATTGCAGTAAAATTTTCATAAACATAGCAAAAAGGAAACTTGAATTTGCAACTTTTTCTTGCACACATCAAGACAAAGATGCAAGAAATAGACTTGGAAAAGGAACACTAATTTACATGACATGAGAAGACAGTGCTGGATATAATTGGCAAGGAGATGCAGTAGAAACAGGTCTTAGTGACAGCTACATTCCCCAAAGCAACACCCTGAGCAATCAGAGTCCACCTGCCTGGTCGGTGAACTAAGATTGATAATTAATTGTTCTGACTACAACTCCTTGCCAATGATGACCCAATCAATCAGCATCCTCTTTTCATGTTTCATAAATTAGTGTTTGTTTTCTAAGTTGATTTTGTCACATCTTAGTCCTGAAGAATGCAAGATAAAGAGCTAAGTCTTTATCTCTTATTTAGTAATGTTTGAGTTCTGTACAATAGAGCAATTATTTCCATACAATAATTGGCTGTCTTTTTTAAGTTTTAATGAAGGTAAATGCAGATTGCTTTCCCAAACAAGCATGTTTTTGACATAGTTATCCACATTATGCACGTTCCTTCCTGTTACATTGGGAAAAATACCTTTAACTCAATGGCCTATTTATTATTAGTATCATAATTTCATTTACTGCTGCAAACAACAAATATGTAATCCAGTCTTCAAAGAATAGTCAGTGGATGAGTTACTCTAATTATGACCAAAAAGTAAGAATTCTTCCCTGTCACAAGCACAAAACTAGTTGAAGTTATTGGTTCAGATCATGTATTTAATAAACCTATCTGTCTTGCTATTTTATTACTCCTTTCATTACTCCCACTATTTTCTTATAACTTCACCCCTTTTGATGCTATATTTACTGACATGGTGTAAGCTTAATTAAATAAAATGCAAAGATGGGCAAGTCTGTTATTATCTCTGTTCAGAATTTGGCTAATATGCTAATATGTGACCCTGAAATGAGCAAAAGACTTTGCATGCAAAGTATTAACTGTAACTTAATGCCACTGTCTTTAGAAAGCTGTAGGTTCAATTCCCTCTTTCCAAACTTGAGTATAAAAATTGGTTTAACATTTCAATGCAGAGCTGAGGACGTGAAAGTGGAATGTTAAGAAGCAACACTTCAAAGAAATAAATTGACTTTGGAATCCTGGCCAACATTTATACCTGAGCCAATATAATCACAAAACATATTATCTGGCATTATCACTTTGCTATCTATGGGATTTTGCTGTGTGCTTACATTGTCCCACATTTCCGACATTACAACAGTGACTAAACTGCAGAAAAACACACTTCAGGATATTTGCGGAAAGTGTCCTGTAAGTACAAGTCTTTCTTTTAAGTGCTCAGTTGTTATTTATTCCAGAACATTCAAGAGATATACTTGCAGATTTACCTAAGAGATCACAAAAACTATGTTCATTATTCCCACTTACACAAGAATTGGACAAGGTATCAAATTTTAAACACTGTACAGACAGAGTCCAAAGGAGATTTAAGGGCAATGTGAAAAGCAACTCTACCATTATTGTCTACATTCTTTCATGGGATATGGATGTCACTGGCAAGACCAGCGTTTGTTACCCACTCCTACTCACCCTTGAACAGAATGGTTTGCCAGGTCATTTCAGAGGGCAGAGCTGAAAAATGTGTTGCTGGAAAAGTGCAGCAGGTCAGACAGCATCCAAGGAGCAGGAGAATCGATGTTTCGGGCATAAGCCCTGATCCTTGGATGCTGCCTGACCTGCTGCGCTTTTCCAGCAATACATTTTTCAGCTCTGATCTCCAGCATCTGCAGTCCTCACTTTCTCCCATTTCAGAGGGCAGTTAAGAATCAATCCCCTTGCTATGGACATGCAGGCCAGACTGAGTAAGAGTCACAGATTTATTTCCTGAAAATAGATCAGTAAATAAAATGGTTACAACTCTTGCTGATCATCATCATGGTCATTATTACTGAGACTAGCTTTGTGTTCCTAGATTTCTTAATTATATTCAAATTCCACCAGTGAGATTTGAATTCCTGAACTAGATTTAAGCTGTTTCACCTGCCTCAACTTCCAAAGGAGCCCTTCCAAAACGTTTCCCCATTATGTCCCCAATATCAAGGCTTGAATATTATTGTGATCCCTGAGAGAGGACTGCGAGAGAAGGGCAGGGAACGAGTGCAGCAGATTGTTATACTGGGAGTTCAGCTCTTACAAATCAGTCAGAACACCATGGCCATCATTGCTGCCTCTGGGCTCAGGACTTCAACATTTCAGTTTGTGACCATACTTGGTGTCACATGTGTCTCACTTTGGCAAGCACCATCCAAAAACCTACTGAATCCTAGCGTAAACATCAAATGACTCCCCTGATAATCATTCATGCACCACATTCAATATGAAGGAGATTGTGATTTATGAAGATAAAGTGTCAGAGATTTAAGATTCAAAGAAAATAAATGAAATACTAACATGATTGAAAGAATTTATTGCTGTGAATGTTTAGCTGGCACCTTAAGTATCCTGATACTGCTAATTTTACAAACCACATACAGCACTCCTCTAATTAAGATTATGAACTCATCAGTCATGAATTCCTTCAAAGCAAGATACGCGCTAACACTCCCTATTTGCAGGTTAACCTGAGCATTTGCAATACTATCTAATCATGTTCACATGAACATCTGGAGTCAGGTAAGTTTGATTTTGAAACGTAGGAATATATGAACAAGAGATGGTTATTGAACCTCTCAAAACCAATCTACCTTCAATGAGATCATGGCTGATCTGTGACCTAACTCCAAATCCTGGCTTTGCCCCATTTCTCTTAATATGTTTGGTTAACAATAATCTGTCACTTTTGGGTGTAATATCAATAAGGCAGGGTTAAGAAGAATTTGAAGGCATTTTCTACACATATTAAGAACAAGAGGGCAGCAAGGGAAAGAGTAAGCCCACTCAAGAATAAAGGAGGAAAGTTATATGTTAAGTCGGAGGAAATGGGTGAGAACCTTAATGAGTACTTTACATCGATATTCACCAAAGAGATGGATGTGAGAGATGTTGATGTTAGGGAAAGGTGTGTGAATTCTTTCAGGTAGGTCAACATACTGAAGGAAGATATGTTTATACAATCCCTACAGTGTGGAAACAGGACAT
The DNA here is from genome assembly GCF_047496795.1 of Chiloscyllium punctatum. NCBI lineage: Eukaryota > Metazoa > Chordata > Chondrichthyes > Orectolobiformes > Hemiscylliidae > Chiloscyllium > Chiloscyllium punctatum. The sequence goes on from NC_092783.1 coordinate 50,149,748, forward strand.
CAGCCCATTGAGTTCACACTGACCCTCTAAAGAGCATCCTATCCAGACCCCTGTCCCCACCCCATCCCTGTAATTCTGCATTTCCCATAGCTAATCCACCTGGTTTGCACATCCCTGGACTCTATGGTCATTATAACATGGCCAATCCACCTCACCGGCTCATCTGTGGATTGTGGGAGGAAACCAGAGCAGCCAAAGAAAACACGTACAGACATGGGGAGAAAATGCAAACTTCACACAGCAAGTCACCCAAGGCTGAAAAAAACCTGGGACCCTGGTGCTATGAGGCACCATTGCTTACCACTGAGTCACTGTGCCACCTTGAGATAGAACCCAGGGGTGTTGAGTGTCAAAATACATTAAGGTAAACAAGTCCCCAGGGCCAGACGGGATCTATCCCAGGATACTGTAGGAGGCAGGGAAGGAAATAACTGAGGCCTTAACAGATATCTTTGCATCCTCTTTGGCCTCAGGACAGGTTCCAGAGGACTGGAGAATGGCCAGTATTTTTACTTTGTTTAAGAAGGGAAATAAAGATAATCCATGTAATTACAGGCTGGTGAGCCTGATAGCAGTGTGGGGAAGCTTTTGGAGAAGATACTGAAAGACAGGATTTAATCACATTTGGGAATGAATGGATGTGTCAGTGACACGCAACATGGGTTTCTGCATGAAGGTCATATCTCACCAATTTGATTGGGTTTTTTGAGAAGGTGACAAGAATGATTGATGAGGGAAGGGTAGTGGATGTTGCTTACATGGACTTTAGTAAGGCATTTAATAAGGTACCTCATAGCAGAAGGTAAAGTCTTATGGCATGTGGTTGAGCTGGCTAGATGGATACAAAACTGGCTTGTTCATAGAAGTTAAAGATCACGCAACACCAAACCAATTCTGTGGAGCAGAATCATAAGACACATAATTTATATCAAAAGATGACAGGATCATGCAACTGAAATGATATATTGAACAAACCTAGATTGCTGTTAAGTCTTTCATCTTTTAGAATGTGTTGCAGGTTTCAATTCTTTAATATGTAAATCCCAGAAATTCTTCTAAGTCACATTCTTAAGATAACTTAAGTTTTTATTTTTAAAAAAGTAACATCTCAGCTCAGACAATATATTAAAGGTATGAGGTTAGAGTCTGTCTGTATCCCAATCTTGAGTCAGGCTGGTTCTATTTCCAAAGTAGGAATTTATAAAATGTTACATGGACTGACTACCTGCAGATTGTGTGCTTTTTGAGCAAAATAGAATGCATCTGCAAATACAATTCTGCAACTGCAAATTCAATCCAGAGACCTTTTGCTATAAATTCTGTGTCTTATGATCCTGTTCCACAGCTACCTGATGAAAGTGCAGCACTTCAAAAGCTAGTACTTCTTAATATACCTGTTAGACTATAGCCTAGTGTGATATGATTTTTAACTTGTCCAACACCAGCACCTCCACATCTTGTTCATTGAAGACAGAGAGTAGTGGTGGAAAGATGTTTTTTTTCAGAATGAAGATCAGTGACTAGTAATGTTCCACAGGGATCAGTGCTGGGACCTTTGTTGTTTGTAATATATATAAATGTTCTGAGGGAAAATGTAGATGGTCTGATGAGTAAGTTTGCGGGTGATATCAAAATTGGCAGAATTGCAGATAGTGAGCAGGATTGTCAAAGGATGCAGCAGGATATAGATAGTTTGTAGATTTGGCAGAGAAATAGCAGATGGAGTTTAATCCAGCCAAATATGAGACGATGCATTTTGGAAGATCAAATTCAAGTGTGAATTATACAATAAATGGTAGAATTATTAGGGACATTGAAATACAGGGATCTAGGCATACAGGTCACTGACAATGACAACACAGATGGATAAGGTGGTCAAGAAGGCATGCAGCACACTTGTCTTCATTGGCTGGGGCATCGAATATAAAAGTTTTCAAGGTATATTACAGCTGTACAAAACTTTAGTAAGACCACATTTAGAATATTGCATATAGTTCTGGTTGTCACATTACCAGAAGGTCATGAATACTTTGGAGAGGGTGAAGAGAAGGTTTATCAAGATGTTGCCTGGTCTGGGGGAGTGGGTTTAGTTGTGAGCAGAGTTTGAATAAACTCAAATTGTTTTCACTGGAAAGACAGAAGCTGAGGGGGGACCTGATAGAGGTCTACAAAATTATGAGAGGCATAGATAGGGTGGATAGTCAAAGGCTTTGTCCCAGGGTGTAAAGGTCAACTACAAGAGGGCACAGGTTCAAGGTGACGGGGGAAAGTTTAGGGGAGAAGTGCGGGGAAAATGTTTCTTACAGATGCTGGTGGGTGCCTGGAACACGCTGCTAGTGGAGATGGTGAAAGCAACCACACTCGCAACGTTAGGGCATATCTTGATAGACACATAAACATGAGGCCAACAGAAAGATAGATACCATACGCAGCGAATAAGTAGCAGGTCTAAATAAGGCTTAGGAATCAGCACAGGCTTGGTGGACCAAAGGGCCTGTTCCTCTGCTGTGCTGTATTGTATTATGTCATTGTAATGTGTTGCAAAAGGCTACAGTTATGGGCAAGTCCACTGCAAAATGCAGAGTTGCAGTCCATGAGTGCAAGAATTGAGAGAATTGCACCTGAGTGAAACTATCAGCAAAAGTAACAATAGTTGTTGCACTGAAATTCATTCCAAGCAGAAAACAATATCCATTTTTGCAACAATTTCTCACATTTCATTTAAAATTAGGACTTGTCTCCATGCAGGAATAGTGGGATGTTGTCTGACAATTAATCAATTTTATTTTCATTGAAAACTGGGACTCTTCAATCGAAGAAATTTGCAAGCTAATTAAAAGTTTTGCTATACCTTGCAAATAGTTTAGAATTTTAATGTTATGATGATGTAACATCATAGGCATGACTGCGTAGATGGATAACAGCAACCATTTCTGTGTAAAAAGAACATACAATCTGCATTATTAATTAATCGAACGTCAATTGTCTATTGTGGAATCAAACTCCAAATTTCTACCACCGTATTTTTTTTTCCGAAGTTCTGAAAGAGCTGGTTCTAATTTTTAGTCCATGACTCCCTGGTGCAAGATAAAATCTTCATTTGATTATTTTAACTAAACACTTCTCACAGCTGAATTAGAAAAACAACTGTAATTTATATAGCACCTTATATCAGGATATCAAAATGTCTTGCACCAATTAATGAATTTGAAGCGCAACCATTATTAGTAAACTTAAGAGTCAGCTTTCACCTATCACAGCACAAATAAATGGATGGTGGAGTCATCTGATATTGGAGGTCTTTGTTAAGGGAGTAACGTGAATCAGGATTAAAGAAATTTTCGTTAGTTTTCCTCATGAGTAGTAAATTAGAGACTTGGTTGAGTTGCACTCATCTCTAATGGATCCTAGTAGGTTGGCTTAGATTTGTTCAGTCTCAGACTTGAAATGTGAACAATGTCGAAGCAAAATATATCCCTTAATCTTTAACTTTTCCTTTATTTACAATTACCTCATTTTCATCACTTCAGTTTTGATATTTCGTTTCTTTACAATGTGGTATGTATGCTGATTAAGTACACTGTTGAAATCATGCTAATCAGAAGGTATTATTAAGAAGGCAATACAAAGGCTAATGTTTATACTCTAAATACCTTGATGTAGTTGAGATATTATTTAAGCATGGATATATAGTTAATATTTGAATCAGATGACTATCAGTAAGGTTTAAAAAAAGGACCACAGGCATTTCTATCCATGAAAGAGCAAATATTGTTATACACAGCTTGAGGGGTACACTTTGTAATTTATATATTAATTGAGAGCATTATATATGTTGCTTACATTCTGACTAAGGAAACATATATTTGCCAAGACTGTATATGATATTCTGAAGATGGACATACTGCTTCTGTGCTGAGAGCACACATGCTTTTACATTGTACTGAGCACAAGGTCCACTTGTTCAAAATCATGGTTCATTTGGAGTAAAATAGCCAAATTTTTCATTAATAATAAGTAACTATAACGACGCAACAATAAATCTTTGGTGCAATTCAAATTCAGTAAATATGATACAGTTTATTGTGTGTTTTTTTGTTCTATCTAATAATGTGGGCATCAATGCAAAGATCACCCATTCCTAGTTGCCCTGTGAGTGTAGTGATAGCTCTTGTACTTCAACCAGTTTTAATACAACTAAGTGGTTTGTAGGGCCACTTCTGACAGTAATTAAGAGTTGACGGTGTTTATGTTTGGACATTGTTTTTATCTCAATATTTAAATCAGTTGTGGAAATAACAGGGAACATAATGTCTAAAATGTGACTGATGACATATATGCTATTTATTCTCTAACTAATGGTGGATATGGTGTTTATATTTGGGGTAGATGTCCTGCTTAAAATCTGACTGAGATTGAATGTGCTTTAAAATGATGGTGTCTCAATGTATTGCTTAAGATTGGTGTGTGGGTGGATATGGCATTTATATTATGGGGTGGTTGTAGTATTTATACTTTGGTTCAAGGTAAATTTGATCTATATGTTCTGAAAATGGTTACAATGCTTATACACTCTCTGCTGATCGTTAAGGTACTTGTAAACTGACTGAAGATGAATATGATATTACTCTAATTGAATGTGATTTTGATTTTTATACTCTGAAGTTAAATATGGTTCTTTTTCGTAGACTGTGGGTAACTATTGAGTTTATAGGCTGAGTAATGCTGAGAACAGCAATGGTATACACATGGGGTGGAAATAATGTTTAGATGATGATTGAGGGTGAATTGTGTCAATAGTCTGACCTAAGGTGCATTTGTGTTTTATAACTTCAGAGTTATATACAGATTGGGATCAAATAATGTGGTGCTTATTCTTTGAGTATCTTCGGTTGCAATACCCTGACTGATGTTGCTCATACTCTGGGAATAAATTTGGCATTTATTCCAAACTGAAAGTTTCTGTAGTCTTTATGTTATGTTTAAGGATGAGTATGATGTTCATACACTGATTAAAGTTGATCCTTTGAAAGGTGTTTCAAGTTCAGTTGAGAGTGAATAATGCATGTTCTGACATACAGAAATATGCAGATATTACAACAGGGGAACAGGTCGATTAGCTCAATCAGTCTTTCTTGATTTACACTCACAGGCAAAGAAATAATCCCTTAATTCACCACTCCATCATTCACCAAGTAACCTTGCATTTTGAGAAGGTCCTGTACCATTAATGGGTGTTTTATGTGTATAGGTACAGCATTCTGAATTCTCATCATTAAAAAAGAAATGACAATGTACTACAGGGACATCCTTGATTTTTCCAGTTTGCTGTATCAAGTTGCTGTTTACATCTAACATGGAAATAAGAGCTCCACAAGAACCCAATATGAATATCTATTATGATATGTGGTACTTACCTTGTGTTTTCCAAGATTCAACTAAAATTCAACACCCTTATTTTAATTGTTCTTCTTTACTCAATGTGCTGTTTTAATGCATTACTATATGGTTTTTCTTGTACATATTATTAAACTGTACATATAACTGAAAATTAGATTTGAGTTTATTTTGATCTGTCATCTTCTGTTTCTATCTTTGAAATTTGTAGTATAAGGCAGTAAGTATTCAATGTTAGTGATTTGCCATGATTTATAGTTTATTGTTCAACTTGAGCATTCTATTTGGTACATTTTGTGAAGAGTGATGTAGTAATTGGATCTTATGGAAACTGCCATCTTACAGTAAGCACCAGAGAAAATATTGAAATATAAACTGAACTGTAACCTGTTGGTTTTTGTTTTAACGAAGATCTTAACTACAGAAAGAAAAATAAATTTGTTGTAGTCTTCAATATACACTTTTATCTGTTATCATTGCTATTATTTTTAAATGCATGACAATTACCTATTTAGATACATTTAATATTTCTATAACAGCCACTGGGGGTTATGTAGCAAAACATTGCCTTAACCATTTATATGGTGCCATTCAAAAGACAATCAAAATGAAGATATGGCATATTTTTGATCAGAACTGTTTTTGTCAATAGAATTTGTTCTTCTATTGAAAACTTATTTTTGTGGAATTAATCTAACAACACCATCTTTTCACAATGCAGCTGTGGCCAATAGATACGTGTTGGCAGTACATTACACAGGAAGTATTTTTTCCTTAATAATTTATTTAATCAAAAAAACTTTAACAAGGCAATCTTAAATGAAACTATTCCAGTATTCATGTTCCAGGTGGCAATTTTGCTTGATTACCATCAAAGCAAAGTTAATATTGCAGACAATACAAGTCTTGTTTCTATCATGACTTCCTGTCCATGGTTACATCACTACACCTATAAAGAAGGAGGCAGACTTGTAATAGGAGTTACATTACTTGAGATTATTTAATTCTAATTCATAAATATTTAAGGTTAGGGTAATAATTTTTCTCACCACTTCTGTTTTAATTTCTTTTAATAATAACTATTTATGTGGATTGCTCGTGAACTAAATTGACATTGAAATATAGCTAGCCACTCTGTAACTCATCCAAATAAGTGCTCTTCAAGGTCTCACATTCTTGAGTTTTGCTGAAAAAAATACACATTTTGTCAACATTTTTCATGTGGCACTCATAATACAACTTGTAAGAAATATCAAAGTAAAGGGAAATTTCTTGTGAATTGTCCTGATGAGTGCAAGATAAAAAACTTTGACAAATGGGTATTTTTTTCAGCAATACTCAAGTTCTTTATTAAAAAAATGACTATCACATTCTATTTCAACAAAAACATTTAAGAATCATACATAACAAAAATATATTAGTAATTGTTATAGTTTTTAATAATGGTTGAATCTTTGAAATAGACTCGTAGATTTAAGTCTTTCTATTTTCCTTAATCCTATAAAAAGAATTCCATCAACTTTTTGACATCAATAAGATAAATCAGATGTTCAGCATCTACCATGGCACATTCTTTGATAGCTTAGGCAAGAAATAATATTTTGGCTTCATTATCCTTCATTTTATATTGTCTGATAGCAATATAGAATTCAAATTTTACCAAATGTTTAATTGTTGAAAGATAAGATTGATCAAAATCAGCTTTAAAATAAATCCAAATTTTCACAAAAATGCAATACTTTATTTTAGAATCATAACATACAAAAAAACTTTGACAGAGAACAATAGAAACACACCAGGTTAATATTAGAAATCAACTATGTTAATTCCAATTTAATTTCTTATTGGCTCATTTATTTTGATATTTCACATCAAACAAATGAAAAATACCAAAATCAAACAAAACAAATATGCATATTTTAAAAATATTTGTTTTCTGCACATTATAATTTGAATGCATAATTTAAGGATTTATACAAAGAATATCTTCTCCATTATAAATATGAAAGTATTAAAAGGAGCATTTTAACATCCTTAAACTTCTAGTAGAAACAAAACGCAAACTCCTCTTGAAGAGGAGTTATTTATTTTACAATAAAACTGTAGAAAATTCTCAGTAAACTTACATGCTTGCATTTCCCACAAATAAATGACACCTTTAAGCATTGTTGTACTGCAATACAATCTATTAAAATCAATATGTTTTGTGCTTATTATTGGTGGTGACTGGACCTTTCTCCTGATCTTTGCAACAGTGTCAAATACTTAAATACATTACAAATGTGTGAAATTTATGTTCTGTACCTTCAACCCATAAGTACGGACACTAAATGAATATAAGCAGAATTTTTCTGAGCTGTCTTCACCAAGACCAGTCAAACTTTATAAGAATGTGGTTTACTTTATTCAGTATACATTTTCTTAGAATTACACATGATGTTTGTTTAACTATATTTGAACATTTGTAAGCATATAGGAATTCCCCCCAAAATAATTAACTCTCAGTCTGCACAGTAATAGCAAATGGGGTTCATCATTTCTCTAACTATACAAAATGAATGTATTCAGTTTTACCAAAGTAGCAACTGCAAGAAAAAAAATGCAATTTGCACTTTTCATAAGCAACAGCATGGATTGAATAATAACCCCTACCACCCACTCTGTGCTCCATTGAAACAATTGATGATATCACACATTTAGAGAGGAAAATGTGTGATTTTTTAAAAAGCAGAATCACTTGGAAATGAGCATTCAGGTCCTACTGGACCTCAAAATATCACAACCTTACAAAGGGAAAAATAAATTACCAAATTAAAAGTAATACTTGGAAATGAACAAGATCTTTCATTTGGGTCGTACTGCACTTCGATTCTAAAGCAAACTTAATAAGTTGGACCAATATGTGTCTTTTGCCAGTTTTATTGGGTGCACCTTTTTTTAATGCTTTTATGGTATGTGAGCATCACCAGCTGGGCCTGCATTTATCACCTTTCCTTGGTTGCTCTACAGAGCCATTTCATTTGCAAAGAAAAGCAAACACCAGCGACACCCAGGAAATAAATGGAGGTTGTATTTCAGAGGTAAACATGCCGGGGAAATGATGAACATTGTGTCCCAGTACACAACTACCTGGCTGGAGCAAGAAGGGGGAGGGTGGGGGACGACCACTCTCATCGAGCCTAAGACGGTGTGAATGGACCACATGCCAGCACACCACTCCTCGCGCCCCCCACTCCCCCAATCCTCCCAGGGCACGTGCGCGGGGTATCGAATAGCGGTGACGTCAGCGTCGCGCTCATTTGCCGGCGGCGGCGGGACGGCGATTGTGATGTCAGCGAGGGGCGGGGCGGGGGTGGGGAATGCTGGGCGGGAGCCGCGCGATGGAACGTCGGGGTTGCTCCGGTGACGGCTGCGCGCTGGATACACAGCCGGAGTATCAATCAAGTCGACAGGGTCCCGCGCAGGCGCCGCTTGGGTTCCTCTCTCTCTCTCTGACTCTGGTTCTTGTCGCATACAGAGGGAGCCCCAGTGCATCAAGAGGCAGACGGAGCTCATTCGCCAGCACAGTCATATCAGCAACACACACATACACACACTATAGACAGACATGGAGCTCCTCTGCATGGAAAATGCCCCCAGAATCCAGCGAGCCTTCCCGGACCCTACCCTCCTCGCTGACCATCGAGTCCTGCAAAACCTGCTGCACACTGAGGACAGATACATCCCCAGGACTTCTTATTTCAAATGTGTCCAGAAAGAAATCGAACCTTACATGAGAAAAATGGTTGCATTTTGGATGCTAGAGGTAAAAAAAAAGAAATTTTTTTAAGAGGAAAAGAGAAAAGGCGAGCACTCTTCAAGATGCAGTATTATTCATGCCTGCCTGTCTCAAGAGCTTTTGCAAAAGTATTTGGGCTGGGAATATGTGTCGGTGTCATCTACTTAATTTTAATCTTTTTATAATTTTTTTTCAAAATAAGTTATTTATAATGTTGCCTCTCAAAAGCATATTGGAAAAAAAAAGGCGTCGCTTTTGTACGAAGTGCGTGCAAGTTTAACAAGCTTTCTTTCTCTCCCCCAATTGCAGAGAACTTCTTGGAATCGAATGCAAAATTGTGCTGATATTTTTTAAAATATTTTTTCTCGCAAAATTTATAAAGAACTGATGATGGCTGATAAACAACATAGTGTCGCCATGTTGACTCGACTTCAAAAAAAACTTTTTCTTGCGTTTCTCTGTTGGGCTCATCAAAAGTCGCTTTGGCTTTATTAATAAGAGAGTCAGTAACTGCAGGGTTATTAATGGGTGTTTTAAGATGTTGCATTTTTTATTCTCCGTCTCACAAGTTGTCCTTTGCACTGAGTCCGCTGGATCTTAACTCCTGGACTCTTAATGGTTGGTGCAGAGAGCGAGTTAGACCACCCAAAATTCTTGTATTGTACCTTAAATTTCCTCCGTCCAGCAAAAGAGTTTGTTGTCAGCTCCTGACCCCAATTAAACTTCAGGATTTCTTGTTTATTTACATGTAAAAATTATCGCTGGCGGAGCAACTGTCTAATTTTCCCGATTTTTTGAAACTTTACTGCGAACAAAAGGTAACTCTGCTGGCAGCCACGCGATATTTTTTATTTAATTTAATTTTAATATTTTAGAAAATCCGCAGTCGTCGGGGGCAGAAGGAGGCTGTCGCCCAGGATTGTTAAATCTTGTAAAAAGCGAATTTTGAGCAGATAGCTTGGCATGTGGGAAAGGTCGGGGAAAGGGTAGTGTTTTTGACTTGTTTTACAAATTGCTGGGGCTGTCGGCTAAAGTTTGCAATGCTTGGAGAAAATGCGTGCGATTGTAATGATTTTGTCTTTTGTGATCGAATAGATACTTGGGCTGATCTCCCCTACTTTTCGCCGTTTTTGCCCCATTCTAGGTGTGCGAAGAGCAAAAATGCGAAGAGGAAGTCTTTCTGTTGGCTATGAATTATCTGGATAGATTTTTATCTTCGGTTCCCACTCGAAAATGTCACCTCCAGCTGCTAGGGGCAGTCTGCATGTTCTTAGCATCAAAACTGAAAGAGACGATCCCCCTGACAGCTGAGAAACTCTGCATTTACACTGACAATTCAATCACTCCAGAAGACCTCCTGGTAAATTCACCAATATTTCAGCAATTTGACACGTTTTGTTTTGTACTTTTTTTCCCCCAATCTATTACAGAGCCTTTCTGAGAACGACAAGGTCAAAGGAAATATTATTTTGTAATTCTGTTTCACATTTTAATTTTAAAAAAACAATACTTTTATGCTCAGGTGCGCAGTAAACTTTATATCCAAGGTAGAAAGCTTCCGACCTCCCATTAATTGAGCTTATGTGCTGGCAGTTATTGATCAGAATTCAACCCAGACTGACACTTATGACTAAGCTTCTGGCGCCCTCTGGTGCAAATTTGCAAAGCCCACCCTGCTTGTACCGAGGTGCCATCAAATAAAGTACAGTGATACTAATTTTACAATTAGTAATTCTTTCCAGTTTGTCCTTTGGTGAGATGTTGTCAATGCAAACATAGCAGCAAAGGCTGTAGTATTTGCATTGGAGTTTGGACTGTATTTTATAACTATTTTATAATGTGTAACAATTTTATTGTAATAAGGATGAAAATTGTTTAAGATATGTTCAGGGTTGTGAACTTTGAGCTGATCAAAGTTTACGTGCCGCCAAATCTGCATTTGAAGGGAGTCAGTTTTAGTTTAGGTTCTTACTGGCAGATGTACAAACTGCTGTAATTCTTTTCTGGGGCATCTGAGGCTTGCAAATTTATATTTTGAAAAGAATTCATGGGGTGGCACGCTGTTAAGTCACCAGGCTACACCTGTGTGATTCTTCAGGGATAGTTGTGGTTGGTAGTCTGCTGCATCTGGCTGTGTACAGTGCACTACTATGGTAACTGGGTCAGCAGGACCACACAGATAAAGTTTCCTCATCTTGCATCCTGCAGTGGTGGATGGTTGTTACCAATTTTCTTTTTGTTTCCCTTTTAGAGTCTTTTTTTTTTGTGTTGCCTTCACACCTTACCTATTCCTCTGACAGTCTACAGGTCATTCTCAGTCATCTTGCATTGGCACAGTTCATCTTAATGCTTCAATAAGTTTTCACCCCCATTGCTTCTCGCACCAGCAGTTCAATCAACTTAGAATTAGAAACCAGGAAGAAATGTGCACTGTTGGATGCTAAAACAGATGTCAGCTGGTAGACCTCCTAATTCCGTGAAATGTAAAATTCTGTTTCTTCGACCCTTGCAATTGCCAAATATTTCATGATTGCAATTAGCTGCACGCGTGCAGAGCTTTAAGTGTTAATACAGAGCTTGGCCAAGATACAGTGCTGGATCCTGTGTTAGAGATAAGTGCTGTATAGTTATGTGGTCATTTACCTGGCAGATTCTTTCCTTGCCTCCTATCAAAAGTTTACACATTGTCAAATTGGAATGGAGGTTGCAAACGGTGGTCCTTCTTATCTGTTTCTATTCACTGCTCCTAATATCCTGCAAACATTTTACCCAACTACTGTGTGAAAGCGAAATAAAAATGTGAAGTAATTGGCAAAAGGAACCGAGGTGATATGAGTCTAAACGTTTTCAGGTAGGACTGGAGCTAAGGTATGGAATTCACTGCTGAGGGTGGTGGAAACCAAGTCATTTGTAGACTTTGAAAGTAATTAGATAATACTTAAAGGAGACATGTTAAAGGGATACAGGAAAAGAGTGAGGAAGTGGAATTAACTGAATTGCTGTTCAAAAGAACCAACACTGCCTTGATGGGCTGAATGACCTCCACCTCTGCGTTGTAATTCTAATTCTGTGTAGATGCTGCGTCTCTGGTATGTAAGAATAACCAAAATATAGGTCAGACTGTTACTGTCACTAGATGGCATGTTAAGTGACATGGAATAAGTTGAGCTTATTTGACTTCTTGCCTTTAATGTGTGAGAGAAAATCATTTAGTTTTTCCATTTCTGATCACCATCCACTGGGAATGGACTTTGGTTGTGAGAGCAGTCTGTTCTGTTGTCCACATTACTGCTCGTAATCTCCAGGATCTTTTATAACAGGAGTTAACTTTGGAGTGGTAAATTCACGGGACAAGCTATTCTCTTGACATTTCTCTGCTTGAGAAAGAAGCATCAGTTTCTTCATGGTGAGTGGAAATATTTGCTTCACCTTGCCCATTTCCCATCCACAGAGAATGGCTGAAGCATTAGTCCACAGCACCTTGGTTGGGAATCGTGGCCTCAATTTCCATTCCCACTCAGCAGTAACTTTGCTTTCCTCAGGATGCTGGCTTGGATCGTTTCCAATCATAGGATCACTTTGGGAGATCTGAAGTCCACATTCTCACCTCTGGCTGCATGAATGGGATGATCCAATTTTGTTTCCTCTTTGTATCTTTTCTTCAGTTCACTTGGGACCCAGAACAGTACTGTCTTCCTAAACACTTGCCAATAGTGCTTTGCAAACAGCTGCTGAAGGGTGAGGAAGCACCCTCTGCCTTACTCACAACTGAATTTGTCTCTCTTCCTTTTTGAGGAAGTAATTTCTTCAATGACTGAGCAAATTCTGAAGAACTGTGTGTTATAAACTGGAGGTATAATCTCTCATTTGGTTGCACTTTAGTGTTTATCTAGTTCTTTAAATCTATATTAGGTAATTTTAAAGTGCTTGTCCCCATAATGTGTAAAGGCTGTTCAAGGCACTGGTCAAAGTGCAAAGAAAAATATAATGGGTCATCAGAAGTGAGAGACTACTCCTATGAGGCGTTTTCTGAAGAAGCGAGATGGCTGGGGAGGGTGACCTCCCAGAAGTCTGAAGCATGTGAAAGAATTTGATCGGGTACACGTGGAGACGATATTATCGCTTGTGAGAAACCAAGATTCAGTTCCATAATTAAAAGGCCATTTGTAAGTCCACTAGAAAGTGCAGGAAAAAAATTGTCTTTACTGGGAGAGCTTTTAGAATGAGGAACTGATTGTCATGGGTAGTTGAAGTGAATAGCAAAAATGGATTTAAGGGAACTTGACATGAAAGAAATGAAGTTGTGCTGATTGGATTAGATGATGGGTAATGAGAGGTAAGTACAGAGTACAAGCACCAGAGGGACCAAGCGAAAACGAGTGCTGGAGATTTGAGTCAAGAGTGTGGTGCTGGAAAAGCACGGCAGGTCAGGCAGCATCCGAGGAGCAGGAAAATCAACTTTTCGGGCAAAAGCCCTTCACCAGCAGGGACGAGTCGATCCAAATGATCTTTTTTATAAGCTTTACGTTCTCTGTTGGTTGATATAGAACTGAGATGGTTGTGGATGATGAGAGAGACATCTTGTGGTTAAGCAAAGGTACTGTCTGTCATCTAGAGTTATGTCATCATTGGGTGCTATCTCTTCCTTTGAGATCTGAGGAAACAATTTGTATTTACATAAAGGGTTATGAGTGTGGAATGTGGAGTTGAATACTCTTAAATTAACTCTGATTGGAATGGGTTTTATGGGTTAATCCTGATCTAAATTTAAAGTGAATGAACACTGGAACATCTGCTCAAAATTTTATTGTAAAGAATCAAATTCTTGTGACAAATTTGTTAAAGCATTCTCATGATAGTGTCACTTGTGATCAAGGTGCATTCCAGAGACTTGAGTTCATCATTGTCCTGAGGAATTATTTTGGGTCAGACCAAGGCCGTTTAGGTGTCTATAATGGCCCCCATTGACACAATCTGAGAAGACCTAGGTGTTATCTTGGTGTTTTTATCTGAAAATATCCCTCCGCTATAAAGCCACGGTGACACAGAAGGAGGCCATTCACCTGTTGAATCCATGCCATATCTCTGTTTTGCAACCGGGTCAATACTGTCCCTCCTCTTTCTCTGTCGCCTGTACATGTGTTTATCTCAACCACTTAAACAATCTCCTTTTGATCATTTCTGCGTCTACCAATCTTGTAGCGTTGGAGCCCCAGGTAATTCCAATATTGTAAAATAGATAATCTGTTTGTTTAACTCACTGATGATTGTTGTATGGAAATTAGCTATACTTCAAAAGTTCTTGATTAGTTACAAAGCATTTGGTACGTCCTGAGTTTTAAAGCAGCCTATAAATCTGTTTATTTTTCGATCTAATTTATTAATAGTTTACTTTCAACAGAGGGTTTTGTTTGTAGAAGTGAGCATGAATGGAAATTGAATTAGTTTCTCCTGCTTTTAGCTTAGACTTATTGTCCAATATGCTTTTCCAGATTCACCCAACACAAGTACCGTCCATTCAAACTTTTATTGGTGTACCTTTTTGAAAATTGTCTTGGTCAGTACTCGGTTACTTAGGACAGTAACTGGTGGGTCAGTGTATAAGATGGCTTCATAATGTGTGAAGCACTTGCAACCGAATCGCTTTTTTGTTTGTTAGGTTTCTTCACTTTCAGTTCTATGTCCATGTTTATAATGAAAAATACTCATTAATCTGTCATCTTGCAAGTTGCTCACTTGAGTTCACAAATTCTCTCAGACTTTGCAAAAATGCTTCATCTGCCATTACTCAGTAACTGAAATTTCTAATGCCCAAATAAAGATGATTTTTTTTTTTAACAACACACATTTTGGAACAAAATGATTAAACTCATCAATTGAATTGTCCTGTGTCTTTTATTTTGTTTTTGTGTATCCCACTAGCCAAGGCTTGAGTTAATAGTTTTGTCCAGAGTATGTTGCCAAAGGATGTTCAGTTATGCCTTGATCTCGAATGCTCCAGTGTTCAGTTAATTGAATATTTTTTGAGTTTGTAATGTTCCCTGCTCAAACTCTTTTGAGAGACTAGAGGATAAATTTCAAAACCATCATTGTGGTGAAAATTGTTCTCTCTAATGAGAGCTGTTTGAGAGAGGAGACGCAGAATTTTTGATGTTACTTAATTTACCGATGGTAGGGGAAGATGAGAAAAGTTAACCAGTTGAATTTTAAGCCATCTGCAATTTGTTGGCAACTAGAAAAGTTTAATGCTATTAGTGTGTATAAACTGTGAAATGTAGGAACAGGAAGAAGCCATTTCATCGCTGAACATTTTCACCATTCATCGAGACCTTGGCAGTTGATTAATTCAGATCTCTAGCACCTACATGTGGGTTTGGTGAGTGAAACTGAGGTATGAGCAAAGATGATTCTTGCCTTTTCCAATTTAGTTCCTTTTCTTTTTAAAAGAAAAGTCTTTCAACTCTCTTTGAAGGCAAGTAGATAGATGGGAGGCAAATAAGCTGTTTGGGGCATCTGATCTTTCTTTCACTCTCGCTAGGAGAACAAGACTTCATATTAAGGTAAATGGGTGAGGTAGATCGCTCAAATTGGGAAGAAACAGGTGGGAAGATGTTGGGAAAGGTGTACAGATGAGTTAAAGGGCACAAGCTGAGGAAGGGGGACAAGTAAGAGAAAGTGTGTAGGTTGTAATAGATGTGCAGAGAAAGGCAGACCAACAGTTTCTTGCTTCATTGTTTTTAGAAAAAGCAAGTCCCAATCATCAAGATGGGTTTCAAAACATAATGTTGAATAAGGTTGGTGTCAGTCTAAGTGAAGTAGGATTGGGAGCTGCTTGAGGATCCCATGTCTGTGCAGCCTTTTAGGCCAATGACGGCCTTTTAGTTGGCTTCCTGTAGTATTGCACCTTGCAATGTCACCCATCTGAATGGAAATAGGAATCATGAGGGAAAAATGAAATATGTGGAAGGAGGGCTCTTCTTTTTTAAAAAAAGGAACTGAGAAACAGCAGTTCAAAGACAAATAAGAATTGCACATTCTCCATGGGAAATCAACTAGTATATTAAAATGCTGCACATTTTGTCTAATTTCAGGATTTAATTTTTTTATAGATCAACTTTTACAATAGAAACTGGCTATGTAAGCATTTAGTCTCATTTTGAAATCTTTTTAAAATTAAGTTATATTAAGCAACTTAAATGTATCAGCAAATTTAGTGGAAAAATTTGAATTATCAGCTATTTGACTAAAGAAATGTTGAATTAAAAATTGGCAGTGTTGCTATGTAAACTCTTAACCACTCCCAGTGTAATGGTTTGCTCTCTGCTTGGGATTTGCCCAGCCTGCCCCATTCAAACCACAAACTGTTGAGCCTCTTCAGGTTAGACTGAACTTTTTAACTGTACCTATCTGCTTAGTAGCCTGTAAATTGTGTTAATTTTGTTTCCCAAGCTGCTAGCATACCTGGTCTCTCCTCCAGATCCCAAAATCTGTATTGGGGTTGTGGGGCAGGGGAAAGATGTCAGTTAGTGTCATTGATGTAGCAGAAAGATCTTGTGGTATTCAGCAATTTTAAGAACACTGAGCCAACGAAGCAGCCGTTATAAGAAATGACCAAAAGCTTCTGTGTTTGGGTAGGTCTTTACATGGAGCTGGAAGGATTCACATGAAGTGGGGCTAAGGCAATTGGTGAATCACAAACCTGTGAGGGGATGTACAGGGCTTGAGTCCAGAAGAGGTCACAGGGTCTCTTATGTGGTGTTAGTGTCCCTACCTGTGAGCAAGGATGCCCAGGTTCAAGTCCCACCTGATCCAGAGGTGCGTCATAACAAATCACTTGATTGGAAAATATCCAGAAGGGTTTAGAGAAGGTGGAGTTACACCGTAGAGGGTTTTAAGTTTGAGACAACACAATATTGAGAGTCTTGGGAAGAGTGTGAGGGCAAATGATGACTTGGTGTGTGATAGGGTACGCTAGCAGATCTTTAGATGAGCTGATGTTTACTGCTGCTTTACCAGGATAGGAATCTAAGCCTGGTTTGGTATAACAGAAGCACCTATCGGTTTTATTGTGTAAGCTCTTGGAGGTAGGTGACGATTTGAAGGCAGAGTCAACAATATTTTGTAAAGGGTGGGCTAGAGTTATGCAAATTGAAGCTCACCCCTGGACAAACAAGACATTGATATTTCAAACATTCCTGTTCAATCTCTGATAGTCAGCAGTGCGAAAAAACCAAATTCCATTCAGCACGCTTCATGATGTCTCAGTGCTTAATAGCCAAGAATGTGCTTTTGAAGTGTTGTCGCTTTTGTAAGAAAAGCAGCAGCCAATTTATAAGTACCAAGTCCCAGAAACAGCTTAAAAAAAGTAGTAACTGTACAGTCTGTTTTGGTGTTAGTTAGAAGAATAGTCATTGAGAGTGTATGTATTGTGGCAAGAGCTAAAGAAGCTGGCTTCAATCTTCAAAGTTAGCTGTAGAAGGTTATGCCCCACCCATTACTGCTTGTCTAAAATCCGGTCTTGACAGTGCAGTGTGTGTGGAGAGTTCAAGTTGTAGGGCAGAAACTTCAGCATGTGGAAACTGAGAGATCACAGAAGGAAAAAAAGACATAGACAGCACTATTAACAGTATGGGTGAGATGCACAAAAAACTGACAGATGGTGCTCATAGATCATAGGAGGAACAGATGGATACAGCAGATCATAAACAGTTGTGCAAGAAGGCGCATATTGAAGGGAGGTGATCATATAGATTTGAGAATGAGGGGAAATAGATGCACAAGCGCTAGGAAATGTCAGCACTGTGCAAATAATATCCATTAAAAATACAAGTTGTGTATCAAACTGCAGACTAATTTGTGAATTTTTAGGATGAATGGAATTTAAAGCCTTGAATGTTTTGCAAAAGTGTCATTATTTATTGAACTTGTTCACAGGCTAATTAAGCTAATAGTCCAGTTTGGAAGTTTCACAAAGCAGGAGTATAATGAGACCAGGTTAGAGGGGATGAAAAAAAATCCTCTGGAATATCTTTAGAAAAAGTACAGCTTCTGTCATTTAAATAGGATGTAGTACTCATGATATGGTCTCACCTTCAATGGGTATTTGTAATAACTTATTGCTTGTCAAGAATAGAACATGCAAATAATGTGTAAACTGTATTGTAAAGCAAGGTTTAGTTAACTTGGTGAGTGTCATCATGGGCTGGTGAAAATGTTTTTTAGCATCCAGCCTGCAGGAGCTTTGCGATACATGCTGAGTTCCACAGCACTTTTTCCAAGATAAGGTTCTATATCAGAGCATGTCCTTCCTCCTTAGTTTTGTTTCCTGACTGAATTCTCACTTTTAAAAAATATAAATAGACATAACAGTTAGTGTTGAGCATTGTAAACAATTTGCAAGCAATTTGAAATCTGTTTTCTGGTAAATGTACAAATAACAGACTCTTGCTTTGTGTGCATTTAGTGCCTGGGAAAACCACCATGCTCTGTACAGACTAATAGTGGGAGGATAATGCTGGTATTTCAGTTCCTTGAACCAAAGCTTGTTTTCTATGTTCTAAAGTTGCATTTGTTCTTGAGGCACTTGGTGGGGATGATCTGACAGAAGCCTGACTTGTCCATCCGCCCAATTAAGTGAAAGTATACCATGAAGAATGCATTCTGACTGTGCAAAGTATTTAGAGATGCGAGTGCTGGTTCAGTAAATGATTTATTGCTAGTCAGCTGGTCCCTTCATAAACTCTTTAAGTTCTGGTGTTCTTTCACTTTAATGATCCTTGTTTCTCCTTCAGCCCACTGAGTACACTCCAATGAAGTATCTTGGGTTATCTTTCTATGTAGAGAGAGCAGTATAAATACAATCTGTAGGGTCCAGTTGCTACCAAGGTTTGACTAATTTTACTTCTGGAGTCTGAATAGTTTGGATATCAGTAATATAAACTAATGTAGCTATTGTTAATTTCCCTTTGCTATAGAGCAGAATTTGTATAAAGCGTTCACTCTTTTATGAATGATACACAAATGATCACTAGCATCTTAATCATTTTACAATTCTCTTGGCTGATCGGAGTGAACCTTGATATACTGTTTGTTTCAACTCTTCACCATTTGACTTCAGGAAGAAACCAACCCATTTGGCTTTTTTATATCACTGTTGCTGTTCTTTTGTGCCTCTGGTTCCCATAACAACAAATTATAATTTGTTGACTTCAGTGGCGATTCTTCTTGATAATTAATGGCAGACCTGCATCCTATTGACCTTTAGTGTAGAAAATAATTGCAGATTTGCAGCAAATATATTCTAATTCTGTGGATTTTCAACAGCGATAGCTTTTGTTTTGTTGCATGATTGATATGGGTGCCATTTCTAATTCTTGGTTATCAGCATCAGTATCAACCAGAGCACAGCAAGACATGAAATACAGGTGAATTATTTTCTCCTTTGCCTTCTTTCCTCACAGCCATACAGCTTTTACATCTCAGTCATGAAATGTTATGTCTGCAGATGCCAGCAATCCTTGTGGATAATGGTCTTGTATCCACAGATTGATGAGAAATGTCAGCACAGTTCTTGTCACATGTGTGACATAATTAAAATTCTTGCCTATTAATTGTTAGTACAGGTGCTCGATTCCTGTGTGGTCTGACTCAATCCAGCAATGTGGCTCTACACGAGTCACAGCTATGACTCAAGTGGCCCCATGAGACATCAAATAGTGCTGATAGTAAAGGCAAGGTCATAGTACAAGCCAAGGCTTCTTCCTGACTGTCAGTGACATACAAAACAGTAATCTTGTCTGGGTATGCAAATGGTGAAAATAGACTCTACTTGTGGTGTAGGGTATCCTATATGGACACTAACGTTGGATTATCACTTTAAGTTCACTGACAGACATCTAGTATGGCAGTTCACTCTGATGGAATGGCAACTCTGTAAATGAATCCCTGGGTGCCCTGAGGGACATTTATGATTCACGTGCATAAGATGTAGCTGCAATTTCATATGCATTGGTCATTTCTAGGCAGCAGTTTTCCTTAAGTATTTTCTGTAAGTGAAACTGTTGTACCAGGTGGCTCATCACCTTCTCGAGGGCAACTACAGAGGGGCAACAAATTGTCTGTCATTACCAGCAAGGACCCATCAATTAATTTAAAGGAAACTGCCCAATATCAGGGAATTAAAGGCAGTACAAGTTGCAGAAGAACAAACCACTTGTACATGCAGCTCCGAAACAGAGCAGATTTGAAGTTGACTGATTTGTGATAGGAAAGGATCAAAGCAAGAATTACAGGGTTGAAGCATCAGAACATATTTAAAATTTGCACATAGTATTGTGTGTACATGAACCCAATAAAGGGAAATCTCAAACCTTTCCTCTGTTCTTCAAATGTACTTTGGAGTGGATCATCCCTCGGATTCTTCTATGGATGTTGCAACATCAGAGAGGTCTTCTCTCAACAGTTGATCTGCTCAGGTCCAGTGAACTCCATTTGGTTTTGGTAACTTCACCCTGTTGAGTTTAGAGTATACATCTCTTCATTCACCAAGAGAATTACCACACTGAAGACAATGCTATGTCATTTGTTGATAAACCCTACTTCATTCCTTTCATCACATGAATTGGGCAGTGTTTAAATCCCCATTTTTCAGTGCGCCTATTTCCTTTTGCAATTCCTCAAATGCTCCAGAAAATAATCTTTCGACTGTGGGCTGTGCAGGAGTGGCCGTGGATAGTTCATAATTTGTGCAATTTTTGCTTTTTCCTGAAGCAACTATATCAATGAAAGTGAAAGTGTGCTGGGAGAGAGTTCACAACTGATTCCACCTCCAGAGTTTATGCCCAAGTCTTTGTCAACTGGAGTCAATGTAGACTTCTGTCTCTTCTGTGCTATCTTAGCTTTTGGAAGGAGTACCGATGTGGAAACCACACCCAGTTCCATTGAGTGAGCTGCCAATGTTTTGCCTTAACAAGGAACTAATTTGCTTATAAATAATGTGGATCTACTTGCAGTTATTGCTGCCACTCCCTGATCTTTGTGTATCTTAAGACATTGTCTGACCTCACTTACTCTACTTGTTTGTCTTTGATCCATTATACAGTTGTTTTCCACAATATCTTTCTGAAAAAGCTGCTCTTTGAGGTCTCTCTTCATCTCTTGTCAGTTTCCATGATCTTCTGTCCCTTCAATTTTTTACCTTCTGGATCTGAATCTGGTATCCTATGTTTATCCCCATCCCTATCTTGCAGTACCTCCTCTCTTTCCCTTGTAGGCTTCTGATTTTTGACATTATTGATCTATGTAAAATAAGTGAAGTAACCATAGCCCCAAAGAATCATAGGGCTTCTCCCTCCGTGAGGCTGTTTGTTGTGGCTTAGCCTGAGGGTGACCCCATCTCGGGCAAGGGGCAAAAGTTGGGAAGGCAAGACATGCATCTTGACCTCACCTGCTGTTCATATCATTCTTGATTCCACGCCAGTCATCCAGCTAACTGATCTACATACCTTACTGATGTCTTACACTTTCATGCAGCTATTGAACTTCTGTTAGACATCTAACCCCCTCTCAACTTCATTGCATCACTGTCTCTTTCCCTCCTTTGGCTTCCAATGATGTTAATGTCTCTATATCACTCAAACAGATCTCTCTCTTTGATGATGGCTGAAATCAGTGCACATTGTAGCAGTGAGTTTGAAGTTAGTGTATATAGCAATTCAGAGCATGTACAAATGGATCATATTGGCCACACATAGTAGGAGAGCTGGGTTTATTTTTTAAGTATTTTAATTGGACTGCAATGGGAGAAGATGGCAATGGGAGATGCGATGGCTGTTTCTTCTTCAAAACACATTGGTCTTTGAATGGAAAGTTAGCAGATCAGGGAATGACCTGATAGCAGCCTGAGAGTTAGAGTAGGTAGAAGAGTGCCTGTTGAGTGGTTATATTGCAGGGCAATATCAGATTGAGATATTTTGCATGGTCAAATTGGGCCAGAAGTTTGGGAAGGCTTTCAGTAAAACAAAATTTAAAATAGCATGGCTAATGAAGTGGAATCTCATTCCTATTTTTGAGGCAGGGGAAAATGTAGCAAGTCACATCATTACATAGAAAACTCCCTAAAGTTGTCAGAAAGGAATAAACAGGCTAATAGTGAAGACGTTTTGAGAAATTAACAAGTTCACATGCCTCACTTTTATATTGTGGGACTATGCATTATATGCATAGTAACTACAGATAGCTTAGCTTGCTTATAGCAATAGTCTTTCAAGCATTCCCTCTGGGAGAGGTAATTATCGAGGATGTAAGATGTCATATGAGGCATGGCTAAATCCTGGAGCAGGAAATAATTAAATGTTCTGGCATGAAATCAGTGCATTTACAAGACTTTTCTTTATAAAAATCTGTCCGGAACATGCAGCAATTGTCTAAGATTTTTGATTATCTTTTCTCTTCCTCAGAATTGGGAGATAATTGTCCTTGGGAAACTGAAGTGGGATCTCTCAGCCATTACTCCAAACGATTTTATTGAACATATCCTGGGGAAGCTGGCTTTTCCAGTGGACAAGTTGGAGCTTGTTAAGAAACACACTCAAACATTCATTGCCATGTGTGCAACAGGTATTTGCTGTTTCACTTATTTTTAAAACAAAAATAAAGGAAATTTACTTTATAAATACAGAGATTGAGAAGCTTGAGATTAAAGAGCAGAAGCAATTAATTGTTTGGGGTTGGGAGGAGTTATTTCTATGTTGGCATTGTAGAATAAAGTTGCAAGTTATTTTGTTCTGTCTTAGAATGTGTAATAATTAATGGTATTACCAGCAGGAGATCAAGCGCTAATTCTCTATTGTCCTTTAGCTGCATTACTAACCTGGGAGGATATCCACCATAGTGGTAACCATACCATTTGTGGCAATGATATCTTTTGTTCCCATTCTCTTCCCAGTCTTTATTAGTGCTTAATACAAAGATGCTCGCCAGACTTTCCGTAAGTTGATATTGGGTTTAGTGTATAGTGGATGAGAAAGCAGATAGACACCAGACTGGCCGGCTGCTGACTAGTGGGCCTAGATTAGTTTGGGATACCTGGTCAGCATGGATGAGTTGGACCGAAGGGTCTGTTTCTGTGCTGTACATCTCTATGACTCTATAACTTCTTGAAGATCACTCACAGTTGACAGTCAGCCCGTGGTGAGTTTCACCAAAGGCCATGTGTAAAAATGGCTTGGAGTAACTTGCTCTGCTTTCCCTTCCATGCAACAAAGGCGTGTCCTCTGTAAATAACCTGGTTTCGTTCTCCTCCATAGTGAAACTACATTTTACCAGATGGGGCTAGTCACTATGCTCTACCATACCTACATGGAGATTCAGCCAGTCAAAGCTTGTTGGAACAATCAAAGGCCATTGACTACAAACTTAATTTTACAGGAAGTGCAATTTAACCTCTTTTGTTACTAGTGTGGACTGTACAACACATAATTTAGCACATTCCAAATACAGACACAAACTCAATGTCTGCCCAACCCTGCCCCTGCAATTTTGACTTTGTCCCCCTTCAGTAAAGGGAAAGGGACAGACTGAATTACTTTTTTGAGAGTGAAGCCCAAGCAATATAGGGATGTGGCGGGTCCCACACACACCAGACTGAGGAACGCAAATCCTGCATTTGGATGATGGCAATACTTGTTTCAGGAAGTTGCTTGAGCAGTATTAAATCCCTGAAATGGGGGTTTTTGCAACTTAATTCACTTTAAGCTCAGGTGGTTGACTTTAAGCCCTTATGTCAGAGTTCAACACAGTCTTGACTGACGTGGTTGTGTCACTGTGAAAGATGAAGACATACAAGTATTGAGCTCAGGGCTTGTCTTCCAGTTCCAGTGGATCTTAGATCCTATGACACTGTTTGAACGTGTTCTGGGCACTGCTGCCATTTTTGTCTCTGGAGGTTTGCTATCTGTGTAATGTAATTTGAATATAGATAAATTGAATAATTATTGGTAGCGGCTTGTCACTCAGTTATTTTAATCAGGCAAGTCAGATTTTTGAAAGTCCTGCAATTAATTCTTTTGTGTATCCATTTCAGATTTTAATTTTGCCATGTATCCACCTTCAATGATAGCAACAGGAAGCATTTCAGCAGCAATCCGTGGGCTTGGCATCCCATCCCGTACTCTTTCAGATGAGTCTTTGACAGAACTGCTGGCCAAGGTCACCTGCACAGAACTGGTGAGTTTGCAGCAGAATATTGTAACAGATGCAGAACTAATGAATTGGTAGACCCATCTAGTTTTGCAGAGACCCATGATCTGAATGAAGAAAGTAGGAGTGACTTGTCTCCAAAATGTGAAATTTTATTTTAAATAGAAAGGTTTCTGCCTTCACGTTCAACTATAATCCAGGTAATAGTTTATCAAACTCTGTTACAATTACGTGAAGGAAGTTATAGGTGAAATTCCAAACCTGCTCCAAATATGCCTTTATTTAAAGTATTGAGGATGACAAATCAAGGTTCTTTTTCCCCAGTCCCAGCTCCCGGAAATAAACTGTTGCAGAACAGATGTCAAAATATTGCCTTTTCAAAATAACTTGCATTTATATAGTATCTTCTTAATATATTAAAACATCTCATGGTCAGGTCCATCCACATTTTGAAATACATTTGGACCTGAGCCACATGAAGATACTAGGACAGGTGACTAATAACTTGGTTGAAGAGGTATGATCTAAGGAGAGTAATAATGGTCATTTAATATCCATGCTTAAGTTAATCATACTTTGTAATTTCCCTTTCCTGTTAAGTAAAAACTTTATTTGTCAATTTGTTAAATTCCTCCATAATCCACATTGAACATAGTTTTCCAGTTGTGACTGTACCTGAGATGTGTTTGGAAGTCTTTGTTTTGGAGCAGTCACTTGCAGGTGGTACTTTTTGAATCACTATACGTAGATGTTTTGATTTGCTTCTGGAAAACTGGCTGAGCCACTTTGAGAATATTTTATGTTGAAGCTCACCACTTAAGCACTTCACTTGTCAGTTGGATTTCAATTTTTTATATCAGTGGGGTCAGTTCTGAAGTTAGTTTGTGCTCAACTTCCCCTGTTGAGAGTAAACTCAGTGACTGCTGATCCTGGAATTCCGTCACAGTAGCAATCCTCTCATCAGCAAAGTAACACAAACAGCGTAGTGTTGCTGACCAAATAATTGACGATATGAGTTGAGGGATAATGTTTGTCACTGCTGCTTGAATAATCTCATGGGACCCTTTTATGTCCAAATGGTAGCTTTAGTTTGTCATCTCATCCAGAAGACAGCACTCCCTCAGTATTGCACTGGAACATTTGTATTGTGCTCAAGGCTTTGTGCTGACACTTAGTTTGAGTTGGCCAGTTAGAATAGTTGACTAGCACTGCAGCGTCCTTCTGTTTTATGACCAGTGCCTTTTAAAGTTTATACAGGTCAGTCTCTGAGAATACTCTGACATGACTTGGAATGTTGCACTGATATATGTTGCAGACAGTTCAACCATACCTCTGACAGGGAGAGCCCTTTGACAACTGAAGTACTGGTAAAAGGTTTGGTATTACCCGATTTGAATCATGATTCAGTTCACAAGGTCTCTCTTCCTAAAATGCCTGCCAGTTCTGTGTCAGAGCAATTTATACTGTAAGTCCTCATGTATTCCATGATGTTGGGGCATTGCAACTGGTCAGCATTACAGGTTATTGAGGCAAAAGTTCCATTGGAACATCAGTTTTGGCAGTCTAAGTTTCACAGAATGCCTACAGCACGGAACCAGTCCCTTCAGCCCTTCAAGTCCACACTGACCCTCTGAAGAGTATCCTACCTAAGCCCATTCTACATTTACCCCTAACCTACACATCTGTGCACACTTTGGGCAATTTAGCATGGCCAATTCACTTGACCTGCACGGCTTTTGATTGTGGGAGGAAACCAGAGCACCCAGAGGAAACCCACACGAGCACAGGAAGAAAGTGCAAACTCCACACAGACAGTTGCCCAGGGCTGGAGCTGAACCTGAGTCCCTGGTGCTGAGAGGCCGCAGTGCTAACCACTGTGTCAGCGTGCCGCCATAAAAGTGTAATTCCCATACCGGGGATCGAACCCAGGCCACCTGGGTGAAAACCCAGGAATCCTAATCTAACCGCTAGACCATATGGGATCAACGGATGTGTTTTATTCTTTGTTCGGCTGGGCTGGCTGGTCTTCATTGGGCTCTATTCCATCAGTGTTGCCAGTCCATTGTTACAGGTGTTCCCAGAATCCTTGTAGACTGTTTATTTAACATTAGAGGGTGTCGTCACTGATAAATATGCTTACCTGACGCATGTTCTCAATACTAGACATTGGGTAACAATCCTGACCTTTGGATTCCGAGCCATTCTTCTCCGTAAACCGCCCCCTCGCCTTCATTCTGCGGAAATCCAGAGGCTTTGAGACCTGTTCCTAGAGCCCAGCGAGCTGCAGATTGATCTGGGAAGCTGCCTGGTCTGCATTAAACTCAGTGTCTCAGCATCACTCTCAAGTGGTGCATTTACCCACTAAGCCATTGGGGGAGGCATGTACCGGATATATCCAGCTATTCAGTGCCCTCTTCTGTGACATGCTTTGGAAATCAGATTGCCTGAGCAACAATTGCCTATTTAGTGCAGAATCTGGGTGATGCCTCATGCAAATTAGGATAAAGAAGAGGTCACTGTTGCGCTGTCAAGAATGATGCGTTGCTTTGTTGCATAAAGAGCATCAGTCCTCGAATTCCGTGGTTGGGGGTTGTTTACGTGCAAGTAAGTAACTCCCTTCAGTATAGGAAGCAGCGAAGATATGTTCGCTGCACTATCCTGGATAAGTATATTTTGCACAGAAGTGTACCGATGCTGTTTTTTTTCCATGTCCTTTAAACTGGTTGCTTTTATTGCATCTCCCTTTGTGATTTTTTTTATAACAGAAGTGAGCTAAGGGGCAGGGAGGTGGGGGGGTGGGGGGGTGAATGCGGGTGTCGATTGGGAAGGAATAAGAAATAGCCAAGCTGTTAGCTGGATAGGCTGTTCAGAGTCTAGTTTCCTGCCTTGCCTTTGATCCTGGTAATTGGAACCAATTATGGTGTGACTGGCCCCAAAGGCCCTTGTTCTGCTATTCATTCTGCAGCAGAAAGACTGGGATGAGTTTACTACAGTGTATTATTCTTGCTCTTTGATCTTGCTTTCTGTCAAGCACTCAATACCACTGCTCCGCAGCAGTGTTACCTGCACTCCAGCTGGCTTTATTTTTTTTCCAAGAGTTGTTGTTCCCTTCGGTTTTCAACTGCTTTCCTCCTTGACAGCTGTTGAAGATAAAAAAAAAGCTGCTCTTTGAGGGATGTGCCTCAGCATTGTGGATTGGAAATGCTGGAGCGAGTGGTGCATAATAGATGGCAATAGGTGAAAGGAATCTGGCTACTTCTAAAGTTACGACAACCGCATAGATGCAGACAAAACCAATAGCTTAGGTATTTGTACACTGCCTTGTGGGGCATTCTGGTTGAAAGAGAACAGATGGGAGGCTGCATTCATCTCTTTAGTGGAGTGTAGTATCTGACAAAATATCAAGACGATTAACTAGTGTGGCTCTTCTTTCCTTCAAATACAAAAGACTTATGAAAACTAAAACATATTACTGTAATAAGAATTCTATGTATGCAGTTGTGCAATCCCTGAATCTCTAGTAATAAAGACCTGGTGGATATGAATTAGTTCTGTCTTGAATACTTGCTATGCATTTTTAGAAATAAGCTGTTTTAGTTATTGTGGGTGCTTTCCTTCAAAACAAAAACTGAGTTTTTTGATTCTATGGATATAATCGGTGAGGATGTGAACTCTTTTTAATACTTGACTTTGTATTTGTCAATCCTAAATGTTATACAACAATCACCAATGTTTCCATTGGTGCAGAAGGTGAGAATTCTTAGTAATGACGTAGTGGAGGTACTATTTTAGTTCACCACTTCCTCTGCAATTTGAACCTTGAAGCAGTTCTTTTAAATTCCTAGTGAGAATAGACTGCCCTCAATTTTTTTTTTCAAAACTGTGGCACCAGTGAGACAAAAGTGTAGTCCACTTTATCATTCTAAACTGTTGCTACAGCAACACAGTGCTCAACTACAGCCCCAAAACTGACCGTGCAAGTTTCTGCATTGTTGTGGACCAGGTCAAACCCCCCTCGAGCAAACGCAGTTCTTTAAAGCCATAGTATTGTCACATTGTTCCCTTTGCCTTCGTAGAACAACAGCCAGGTGATTGGGCTTGGAATGTTTCTTCTGGAACGATTCACCTTTCCATGCCCTTGCTTTCCTGGGGGAGGGCAGGAGGAGGGACCGTTCTTGGGCTCCAGTGAGCTCTTGGCAGTCACCATGTGAAGATATCACACTGTGGAAAATTGTGTTGGTGATGAAACAGCACCTTACCATTCCTTTACCCACGTATATATGTTAACTATATTTAAAGCTGCCTTTAAAGGCTAAACTGAGAACTCAACAAAGGGCGATAGCAGCTCAAAGACGGGAAAATGGGCAGCCCTGGATTTGATGTTTTTGTGGACGTTAAGAAGTTTTCTTGGCTTTAAAGAAAAACTGATTATATTTTTACTTTTCGTAAATCACTCTGGATAATTTAAGTTGCAAATGAATGTTTTATTTATACACCAGTTTCTCCTAGTTTATACAAAGTGGAAAAATTTCATTCTCGACTCTGGAATGCCCCATTTTCACTGTTTGACGCTTAATGGAATAGCTGAAAGTTAAAAGTCCCTTGATAGTAAATGAACGTAGTGTATGGCTAGTCTGTGTGGCATAAAAGCAGTGCTGTGCCAAAGATTATATATTCCACATTAACACTTCTGCATCCACTTACCAGAGGTGCCACCCTTTCCGGTTTAGCTCACTGCTCTAGGGGCAGCTGAGCTTCGATTCAATCTTTTGTTTTGAGGAAGATCTCATTACTGCTATTGCCTGTTCGGGTCTAGTGTGAAAATTAGCTTCACCAGTCGCCATCCAGTGCCTGACCGATAGGGCAGATCCTTAAGTGCAGTTCCACAAATTAACACCGTGTTGGTTATCCCAATAATGAAGACCACACAAATGGTTAAAATTCAAAAGGAACTGCAGTTCTGGCATGACCTGAAGCTGGCAATAGAGCAGAGCATCAAAGGGTCAAGTGAATGAGCTTTGGATGAAATGGAAGTGCTTCATTCTAAAACCTTAGAATGACCACAGCACAGGAGGAGAGATCATTTAGTGCATTGTTTGACTCTGCATGAGCAACCCACCTAATCCCATTTGCCTGCCTTTTCTCTGTTGTCTTGCAAATTTTTCCTCTCAAGGTAATTTGGCAATTTATTTTTGAAAGCCATGTTTGAATCTGCGTCCATTGTGCACTGACAGTGCATTCCAGATCCATACCACTCTGTGTGAGCCAATTATGTCATGTCAATATTGTTTTATTTGACAATCTACTTCAATTGGCATCTTCTGGATCTTGATCCTTCCACGTTTTTTCCTGATTGCTCTGTCCAGACCACTCATGTTTTTGAAACTCTGCACTCCTGATTTGACAATCATTTCTTGTGGAACTAAAGCCCCAGTTAATGTCCTTTGTTTTATTAAGGTGTATTCAGTTTATTTTGAGCTTTTAATAATGATCTGTTTGCAATTCAGTACATTGTACCAATAATGAAGTATAGAGCACTGTTAGGGTTGGAACACAATGTTCCCTTGTTGGCAAGAATGTTACCTGCTGCATTGTAAAGTAAGTATTACTCCTCCCTTGGGTCAACTGTGTTTGGATAAAGGAGTCGCTCCTCCGGTAGAGGGGAATGTTCATTGTCAGAAGAGGACCTAGACTGTTTAGTGCAGTGAGGCGTAAGAGTCCCTTCCACAAACTTAATTTGGCAATCTTTCACAGAGATGAGCTTTGTGACGCAGTATGTCAGCTGCTGCTATTAATAAAAGACTTCCCTTTACACTTTCTCTTAAGTATTCCGTTGTTCACTCCTTGACCTTCAACTAGGGAAGGGAATTTTCATGTGATTGGAAGTAAAGTATTCCCTTGCATTAAGACAGACCCCAGCTTAGACCTCTGCACTTAATGAATTTGGCACATTAACTGAAGCTGGCCCTCACATAGACTTTGCTCACCTTTCGAAGCTCAGAGCAGAGGTTGGGATTGTGCTGTTCCATTCCTGTTCCGCTTGTCTTGGGTAAAATTGTGTATCTAAATTTCCGATATAAACTTCCCATAAAGAGGAGTGCAAGGTTTGAATATTATCCCTTGGGTTCCACCTCGCCTTAATAAACACAAATATCCAAGAATAAAATCATACATTGTTAAAGCATATGAGCAGAATCTATACAACAAATCCACTCTGTAGATTTCCTCTTGTGATTATGCAATTTAGTTGCTGTGTAAACTTTGACACGCGGAATGTGCAAAAACTCTACGGTTGTGACGGAATTTATATGTACAAATTTTTCACCGAGTTTGTGTTAGCTGAGTTAACTAGAGTTTAAATTTGTTCGGTGACCACTGCAGCCACCTACTCCTAGCTTAAAAGGTCACCTACTTTTGTTATGCATGTTCCTGCAAAATGATATGGTTCATGACACTGTGTAGGGTACTGAAACTGGGGAAATTTGGTGGTTCTCACAGACTAATTCAGTAACCTTTGCTGGGAATATGTTTCTGTAGTTGGTAAATGCACTGCCTTTGAGAAATCAAAACACTCCCCAAATTATTGAGTGACTTTCTTGCAAGCTGCTGTTCAGCTTGTGTGGGAACCAAATAGGGAAATTCGTGGTTGGGCACCTCACTGTAGAATCAGCAAAAGCTGATACTCTGTGGTATGGTTTTAGATTGTTCTGTTTAACTCTTAGTTGAATACTATTCATATCTATGTAGGTGAACGTGTGACAGGGAGGGGGGATACACCAATAACTAATTTTAAGTGTAAATTTATCGTAGAAAATTGTCCCAGGGAACTTCACAGGAACATGTTGAATAAATCTTATTGGAGAGGAGGAGAGATCAGTATGGGTAATGAAAAGCTTGATTGAAAAGAGCAGTTTTTTAAAATTTCTCTCATGCCTCCTTAGAGATATTAAAGAAAGACATTCCTGAGCAGAGGCTCAGAAGGTGCTGAAGATGAGACCAATAATAGTGGAGAAAAGGGATGGATGTACACTCAAAAGATAAGATTTGGAGGAACTCTTAAATTCTTGGAAGTCTATTGAGCTCACTGGTTAGACAGGTGAGGCCATGGAAGATTGGAAAACAAGGTTTACCAGGACAGAAGGGTCTTTTGTGAGATGAAGGTGTCTGATCTGAGAAGAAAGAGAAAAGCCTCTTACAGTGCCAGCTGACCTGTCAAAGGTGGATGCTTCATTGTATGGTCCAGGTCAGAAAGAATGGATAATGAAGAAATGGGATCAAGAAATCAAGGATAACATAATAAAGGCTTCAGTGCCACTACAGGGTTGAGACATCATGTTTTGCTGGATGTATGCAAGGTTTGTTTTCAGATATTTCGTCACCATATGCGGTAACATCATCAGTGAGCCTCCGGTGAAGTGCTGGTGGTATGGATTGCTTTTTATTTATGTTTAGGTTTCCTTGGATTATGGATGTCATTTCCTGTACTTTTCCTCAAGGGGTGGTAAATTGGATTCAAGTTAGTGTTTGTGGAAAGAGTTCCAGTTGGAATGGCATGCTTTCAGAAATTCCCATGCGTGTCTCTGACTTGTCCTAGGATTGATGTATTGACTCGGGTGAAGTGTCCTTCCTCATCTGTATGTAAAGACACTAGTGAGAGTGGGTCATGTGTTTTTGTGGCTAGTTGATGTTCATGTATCCTGGTGGCTAGTTTTTCTGCCTGTTTGTCAAATGTAGTGTTTGAAGAAAAAAGCACTCTTGACTGGAGGACAAGGGGTAGTGTAAGTTAAACTTAACTAAGGTATTATTCTGTTGCGATCTCAACTTGTGTTGTATCATGAAAGTGCCTGCCCTGTATTCCTCCATCTCAGCTTCTAGTGAAGAACACATCATTATTAGGATCACGTGAATTACCTGCTTTAAATGTGTATATTAGAAATAGTTTCATTGCACTTTAAGTATTCTCAATTGTCTAATTTTAAACACTAACATTGCAGCTAAGCCTAAGTTGTTAGGAATTTGTAGGCTGGAGTTCAGTTCTGTACTGGATTTTTCTGTTTGCACAGTTTGTTTTTAAGCACCTTGGACTGTGTGAAGGTAATCAAATCTAAATACATTTCATATTAACTCACTTCAAAGATAAAATATAAATTGATTTTTTAATAATTTTACAATGGTGAAATTTTAATTTTAATTTGATTTTGGGATTTCTAATTCTCTATTGGGGCTGAGCAATACACTAGTTTTAGTTACTTGCCCTTGCAATCAGTCATCAAAAGCCTAAGTGCTGCTGTATCTAGCACGGCAGTATCTTCATGAGAAAGTCTCGCATTTGAGTAGCATTTTTCCCAACCTTAGGGTATCCTAAAGAACCTTCAATCTTTTACAAACAAAAATGTTACAAAAGGATTTCAAATTAAAAACTGCAGTAATTGCAATAAATCCAGCATGTTCCACTCAATTAAATTGTAACTGTCTTAATATTTGCAAAGTGCATTCCATGTCTGATATCCAACCTGAGGGCAAAATATTTCAAATTGGAATTTAGTGCAATATATAAAGTTCTTCATACAACTTGTTTCACTCTGTTGTGCCTATTTTCAGTACTTGGATTTAGAACACTCTTTGTGGAAGGCTTACTGGCAGAGGGGTTCTATAATTTCTTGTCCCTTCTTGCACTATGGCCAAAAGGTTTTAGGTAGCGACCTTGTATCAGTTATGTCTTTGCAGAAGCCACCCAAAGGGTTAGTGTGTCCCTTAGCATGTAGTCCCAGAACTTTGGAATGTGCCAGTCTGCGACTCTTTTGAAGACAGCACCTTACATTAGAAGACCAGCACATTTTGGGTAAAGCAAAGAATATCTTTCATCAAATTGATGGTACTCCAGGGGCAGTTGTTTTGGCTCTGTGTTCATCCATGTGAACAGCCACAGAAAACTTAGAATTTCTCAGAATGAGCCTTGACAGGAGCCACTACGTCTCTCTCGATACCTTCTTTGCAAAGGCATATTCCACAAGGAGGTGGACAACAGTCTCTTTTTACAGCCAATGAGACACTCTTGAAATGTTTTAACTGTTGAAATGTAGCAAACTTTACAGGTATGTAAAAGCAAAATACTGCGGATGCTGGAAATCTGAATTAAAAACAAAGTGGTGGACAAGCTCAGTAAGACTCTGTAGAGAGGGAGAAATAGAGTTAGCTTTCCAAGTCCAGTATGACCCTTCAGAACCTTCCTTTAAAAAGAAGTCATGCTGGACTTGTAACATTAACACTCTCTCCCACAGATGCTGTCAGACTGCTGTTTCTCCAGCCCATGTGTTTTCATTTCAAACTTTACAGTCAGTTTGTGTATGGAAAGCACCCACACTGCAGTGTGATAATGACCAAGATAATGTGGCCAGTAGTGTTGGTTAGGGGATAGATATTGAGCAAGGCACAGTGAAGGAACTAGTCTGTTAGGCTGTCATCTTGTTCTCTCCAACTCTGTGAGATTGAATCAACTCGGAGCTTTATTTTCTTTTGATGTATGCGTGATCTCATTTACCTATTCATTTAATGTCACTTTTTTATACCAGGACTGCCTGAAGGCTTGCCAAGAACAGATTGAAGCTGCCCTGGCAGAGAGCTTAAAACAGTCCCAACAACAGCAAGAGCAAAACATGTCCTCAAAAACTGTACACGAACCAGACCAAATCAGCACTCCTACAGACGTAAGGGATGTCAACCTGTGATCATCCACGTGCAGTTTTGGGGACAGAAACTGCAACTCCTTGGATGCAGATCTAATGCTCTTTTAGTACTACTTAGTGCTATTTGATAGAAGAAAAGACATTCGTTTATTGTATATACAAAAAAACAGCTCTAACTCTGTACAAACATGTAGGGTGAAAATGCTGAAAAGCACACTTGGATCACGTGAAATATAATGGCGATTATCATCTTGTGAAATTCCTCCACCCTACAGCTGAAGCCTTGATTGTGATTTGTTGACCAGCCAACATGAATATAGCTCCAAATTGAATGGTTGTCAAATTATAATAAGTATTGAAGGGTCTGGTTTCTAAATTTTATTTTTTAGTGCCTTCCCAAAAAATATAGCTCAAAGTGTGCAAGGTACTTGTTTTTAAAGCCATTATTTGACCTTTAACTTATTGGTACTAGTCACAATATTTGATAACATCCAGCATTTCTCTTTCTCTCTGTCTCAGTCAAACAAAAAGCAAAATGTTATGGACAAATGAAGATTGTCTCCTCTAAACTGGAGTTCATCCCTAGATTTAAAAAACATGCTATTTTTACACTTGCCTCAAAAAAAGTAAAATTGACACGGACTTTCATTTAATGAGGAGATCATTTGAGCATGATATGATGCTCAATGATTAATGGAGACAATCTGATAAATGGGGCATTTCAGGTTTATGTCGTAATGACCCATTTAACAGACTTTGACTGTTTTGCACAGTGTAGGAGAGAATTCTATAATGTATAAATTAGCACGCCTTATTTGTTTTGTGGGAATCTCTCATTTGGGACATTGACATTGTGATGTACCAGTTAAATCATCAGGCTTCAATTCTGCTTTGCACAATGATGTACAAGGATCTAATTGTATATAATATATTTAAAATGGGGCTGTAACAGGAAATTGGATTTGTTTCTCCTAGTGGTAAGAAATTAAGAAATGAGGCAATGTTGACCCAAATTCTTTATACAAAATGTTTCTGCTGGAAGTTTTGAAACTGATGCAGCCCTTATTTAAAAATATATATATTATATATACTTGCACACATACATATAAATGGAGTGCTGGTTTCTTGATAATAGAATATGTACCAACTGGTTTATATCTAATGAAATATATTTAGTTACTTTTACACAATTTTACAGATACCAGAAGTGTTGGTATATAAACAAAGAGCATCAGAGGGCTGAGAGAGTCCACTACAATCTTTACAGTTTTATAGTTCAAATTTCATATCTATTTTAAAACTTAATTATTGTAAAGATTACAGTGGACTTGTCAATATTGTTCTTGAAGCATTATTATGATAACATCACTTATGCTGAGCTGTTAAAACATTGACAGTGGGGTGCACAGACCTACAATTTTTTTCTGTAGATCAAACATTACTCGAAAATAAAGTGCATTTTTTCATCTACAGTGATGTTATAGGGGATGTTAGTTGGCACAGACTATTTAGTCCTTTGGAAAAGGTCAAGATTAAAGCTGTTCGCTTCCAGAATATCAACCAATGGCAAGTCCTCTATAAAGAGGAGAGCTGAGGATGAATGAGGAGCTTCAGGTTCTATATTACAGATTAATGAAACTTGTTGAACTTCACCCAAAAGAATTGCCTGCATTTTTGTAAGTAAGCCATGCTGAATCATGAAAAGAACAATCTCTGCAAAGCCTCACTTGCTTAATGAGTAGACACTGGTCACCTCATGGAGTTAATAACATGCTCAAATATTCAAGTAGATAAATGCACTAAATAGTACAGGCACAGTTGCAGCATAGTGGCCAAAGGGTTTGCAGTAGTTAATTACTGGAAGTTCAGCTTTATGAATGATTTCTGCCTTGTATAAATATATCAAGTGAAAGGAAAAGTATTGAGCAGCCCATGTTGTACTAAGTCATTCCTGATGAAATTCCCCTCCTTTTGAAGGCAGTTGTATGCTTTGAGAATTTGGCTATTATTTCGCAGGGGATTATTGGTGAGCAGGAGTGTGGTGCAGTTACAGTATACATCATTTATAGATAATTATTTAGATTTGTAGATTAAAGTTCATTTACAGTTCCAATCATCAAAAGTATAGTTACATAAAATTAGAGGTGTACATGTATCTGCGTAGCTGCATGAAAAAAACAAATGTGATAGGTCAGGATCAGTTGCTTAAAAACAGTCCCCTCAATACAAAAATCTTTGGATTGATTTTCCTGACTGGTTACATTTATGGAACTGTTGATAACATCATAGAATTTGGCAGCTAAAGGAGGCAACCATCCAGCCTAACAATTTGCATTTATATATAATCCTGTGAACAGAAAATCATCCCAAATCAATTCATGTAAGTGCAAGGTAAAATTAGGTTTGTGTAGCCTCTAGAAGACCTGCCTACTTACTGCAATTTCCTTTTTAAGTTTTTCTTCATTGCTGTTCAACACATATTGAACCTGTTTCCATTATATATTTGTTTTTGGTAGATTCTAAACAAACCTCTACAAAAAAAATCCTAACCTTTCTATTTTGCAAACTAAGCTTTTAGTTTCTGCCCCCTTACTGACTTAGCAACTGGTGGAAATTTTTCTTTATTTTATTGAGCAACCTCCAGATTTCACCTTCCTCATAGCTAAAGCTCATCATCTCTCATATCCTCTTCAGAAAATATCTTCTGCATTCTCTTTATGGTCTCAACATCCTTTTCACTGTAGGTTGTACAGAAGAGACACAATATTTCAACCAAGGAAATTATTTGTGTGCTTTGGTGTTTTTCAATGATATGAAATAGTGATGAGCAAACTTTTTTTTTCAGTTTCATCTGATCTTTTCTGGGCTAGTTTTAAGCCATGTCCTTGATGTTTCTGGCCATCCCTTACTGCAGTATCTTTCTGGAGATATAATTTAATAATGCTGAACTCAACTTTAAGAAGCATATGATGCTTTGGTAAAATGTCCTAAAACTGAAACATGTAAGTGTTTGTTAGACATTGATCACAGTAATGATTATATCTAGTGATTTGCTGCCACTTACTTTTCCTAACTCTGCTTTGTAATTATGCATTCTGTATTCCCTCAGTTAGTGAAAAGTTCTTGTTTGCCAATTTTTAATTGTGTTGAGTGCTGCAATATTTGCTCATAATGTAGGTGATCAGTAGTATCCCAAAGGAACCAGAGGTATTAACAGGAGAACTGAAGTACCTTCTTGTTTTTGTAGTTCATATAGCCAGATATTTAGTGAGAGTTTGAGGGCCTATGTTACCATGGAAAATTATCTTTCGGCAGAAACTAGATTGTGTGAAATTGCGTATACTAGCTATGACATGGTTAATTTAATCCACTTCGATTCTTAACTGTATCTCTTTAACTCCTTCAGCCTCCACATTCCAAAAAATCAAGTCTGTTATGCCTGCTCTTTGAATAACAGGATGTTCTATCTCTTCTAAATTTTATTTGTATAATATCCTGAGAACATTTCCTCCTGCTCCAAGCTGCATGTAAGGATGGAATTTTATTTCTATTCAGTCGATACTTTTGTTTTACATGCAACTTTTGCTTTTGGAAAAAGATGCAGTCGCTTTTAGGAGTACTATATGCTGACAAACTAAAAGTTAATGTTGCCTTATTACTCTGTAGGTGCTATCTGTTGTTAGATAATTGATTCTTTAATAGATTTTGCACCTGCAGTGACAGCCAAGATGGTGAGCCTGTCACTTCTAACACTGTTGCATGCTGCCTCAGCAATCGTTTTGGACCCAAGTTGAATGGGAAATGTGCTACATTCTCTCTATGGCCGAGATTTTAAGCTGCAGCCATACATCAGCTACTTTGCAGCTCCTTTTAGATTGTTGATCTATATTCAAATAACCTATTATTGGAAATGTTACAGGTGTGTCAGCACGCCACCATTAAGACACCACTCTTAACCAGTGCTGTCTACGGCTTCCCTGGTTTGTGTATTTGGGTAGTACAGTGTGTGATTTTTTGAATATGTGTTTATGGCACTGGAACATTTCCCACTGACACCCATCTCTGCTCAAGGTGTACTCAACCATCGCTTTCAAAGACTTGGTATACACTAAGTGCAAATGTAACATTGGCAAGCTGCCTGTGAAACAGTAATGCATTTAGGTCCTGTGTGCTGTTAAAAAGTGCATACCTTCCTGGGTTAATTACTCATATTTTGATTAACGTCTGACACTAGTCAAAGCTATAGATTCTAGACTGTTGAACAACAGTTCTGATATGTTTAGTAACATCTTAAATTTTCTAGTTTAAAATAAAAAGATTGGTGTCTAATTTGCTATGTGGAAGCTCTTCAGTAATTTTGTGATGTTTTAGCCGTTATCTGGTTAATTTCTCACGGCAATGCCTTAAACAGTCAGCCAACCTCCTAGTTTAAATTTTAAATATAACTTGGCACTTAATTGCCAGTCATCATCTAACTGGTACATTCTCCATAGCAACACCTTTACCAATCAGGAGTCCTCTTGCTAACCAGTCAGCACTTTCCTACAGCATAAATGCTATTTTCCCTTTATGTTTAGTATTTATTTTACCCTGATCAATGCAAAATGAAAAGCTTCGACAAACCTTTTTCCAGCAATGTTCAAATACTTGTGCCATATCAAACTTAGATATAAGTGATGAAATGCAAAGAGGACAAAACTGATGGTTTCACAATTTCTGGGGCCCATGCAATTTCAATTTATTTTTTAAAAAATGTTGTATATTTCTTCACTTTCTCCTTTCAATTTGGAGCACCTTTTAATATATTATCTTTGCTAGTCAATGCATACATGGTATATAGTTCTGTTTGTGAACTGGGTTATCATCAATTTAAAAAAAACTTGAAGCTGATTTAAGAAGTGGTAACTTAAGGAATCGTATCAAAATTCAGCAACTAAAGCAATCTCTGGCTCATGACATTGGTACCTGTGACCACGCCTACAGGAGGCTAAGTTTGAACAATCTGAAACTTGTCATGTTAATAGGTTTGACAGAACAAGATTTTTTTTCTTTTTTTGCGCTGCTAAAAGGGCCAATGTCTTACGTTTTTTAGTCGTCATTTAATAAATCTTGCTGCTATGATTATTTTATATACAGGATTGTACAACAAAGTATCTGTTGGTTCAAGAGACAGTGAAATGTCTATCTTGGTGTCTCAAGGATATAGTTTATTAAAATTGCCATACTTAAATTATCAAATCTGTTTGAAAATCTGTTGTGTTTTCAAAATGATACTGAATGCTGCAGTAGTTTTCAGAAGGAGAGGAAGATCAGTAGTGTTTGTACAGTAAGACTTTGAGATAGATCTGTAATTGTCTTGGGTATTATCAATATGGTAAATGTGGGAGTTAAATCAACATTTATTAATTATTGGTGAGAAGGGCATATGGTCTATATTGAACATTTCTGATGTGCTGTTATTTGCATGTGTTTCAAGGTCTGGGGTCAATTATAACTAGTCCATTTGGTTATGAATCATTGTTTTATGTTTTCTTTAAAGTCAACATTTTTGCTGCTTATGTTAAAAGTCATAAGTCAAATGGAATTATAAGAATATTAATTAATTCAAATACCTATGTAAATTTGACTTAATTCAGTAGACTTTGCTATGTGCAGATGTTCCACTTACAATATCTCAGGTGACTAAACAGTTTTTACAGTATCCTTTTTGCAACTTTTTAAAGATCACAATTCTGTAATGCCCTAAGGCTAAACATTTTTGAAAGGCCTTTCTCGGGGACAGGCATTGGTGCAAATGTTTTGGTCAGGTAAACCATTGGTCTTATTCATTGTGGGCATCTGTTGGTATCATTTTGATGGGGTACTTTACTTTTCCTCATTTTGGTGCCACCAGATTCATTATGTACCGTACACTTGGGTTTTAACATTTTGTAAACTATCAAAAATATCCTGAACGTATTACAGCGAGTGTTGCAAATGGTTTCTTTTGAGATCGTAGGATGAATTCCTGCAACAGTATTGTTTGTAAAAGTGTCATTGTGTAAAGTTAGGGAAGGTCACAATGCTTTGGCGATGAAAACAGTTTGAGATAACTGGTCCAAAAATGATACCTCCTTGACCAAAGTTTTTAGCAAATGGTTGGATTGTTCTTAATACAGGAATTGTATTTAAAAGTAATATTCTCCAACCATTTCACTGACTCTTAGATAAACCAAAAGCTTTGATTTCAATTGCTCTTAAATGGCAATTGTTCTGTAACTGACTTGTGTTTCTGAACATTCAGAAAATGTTAGTGATTTGAACTTTGGTTTTTGAAAATACTTAAGTCCACTATAACACTTCCATAGATGTGTGCCTAATGTGCCGATTACTAGTTATGCATGATGTAGGTAAAACATCTGGTTCATAAATTTGTGGAGCTTAACCCCTGACTAACGTTGCTGGTATAATGGTTAAGGTACTGGTGGCAATAGGGTTATTTTGGTAGTCTGCTACTGCCCTGTTGCCCTCGGTGGGGAAAGATGACTAGTGCTTATATTCTACTTGTTCTCACTTGCCCCTGTTGAAGTGCAGCATGCGTTGGGTTAGGTGAGAATAGAATTGGGCTCAGCTGTGGTGACCTCCCCTTCACTAAATGCACTGCTAACACTTGTTGCCAAGATGTGTACATAAAAGGATAGCTATTTGGATAAGGCACGAGAGGGTGGTTGATACTTGTGGAAACCTGGTCCTTTGAGAGTCAATGGCATAAAATGGAGGGTGGAATTAGATTAAGTAGTAAAGAATATTCCCTCATTTTTGGATGACAAAAGTGGTGACAGTGAGCCAGCTGTAAAATTTGAATTGCTTTAATTTAGTATTAACTATCTAACTGCAATGAAATTTGAATACTCATCCAGTCTTTTATTTTACCAAAAGACGACACTGCATCTTCAATGTTTAAGTAGTATCTACTATATTTTAAGATTATTTCAGTGTACAAACATCGTTTCATGTCATAATGTCGCATCATTTTTATCAGTGCATTACCTGACTAGCATTAAGAAGTCTGTTTTGGTATACATAACAGGATATTTTGATTTTGTTTTATTAAATAATATGGTTTAATTCTTTAGCATGTAAGAATGAATTGCTTTTTTTTCCACTGCTTGTCAAAACTTGAATGCACAACAAGAAAAAGTATGTTGAAATTGCTTTACAAGTTGTGACAAAAAGAAATTGTACAATAATTAACAGGAGGATAATAATGATTATAGCTTCGAGTTATGACAAATGAGTGCTTGAAAGTAGTTATGCCTGGAATTCATCTGTGTCTATTGTAGATACTTGAATATAAAGTTAGAAATTCAGTTCTCTCTTTATGATGTGACCAATAGGGATGGTCATCTTATCTGTGGATTGTATCTGATTTTAGCGTTTGCTTGTGGTTGGTTTCCCTCTGAATGTCTCTGAAGACTAAATGCAGCACCATATCAATGCCTCCCTAATCATAGTCATCGTCTACCTGTTGCTTGGCTGGTTTTTCCAGCATTAGGATGTGTAACTAATGACTTAACTGCTTAGATCCAAAATGGTAACGAAAGATGTTATTAG
The DNA here is from genome assembly GCF_047496795.1 of Chiloscyllium punctatum. Lineage (NCBI taxonomy): Eukaryota > Metazoa > Chordata > Chondrichthyes > Orectolobiformes > Hemiscylliidae > Chiloscyllium > Chiloscyllium punctatum. The sequence continues at coordinate 50,191,400 of NC_092783.1, forward strand.
ATGAAGCAGAAGACAAATTTACAATTTACAAAGGTAAAGGGTGAGCCTTTCCACTGAAATTTCAGAGCTACAGTAATGAAGCAACAACTAACATGAATGTACAACTTATGAGAGGGGACAGACATATTTGTGGATACCAGACAAAGTATGATATTAGGTGCAGAGAAGTTTTGTGACGTGAAAAAACTTGGATTTTTATAGAGTAATGCTTTTGTTTGTATGTTGATTTATACTCAAGTATATTGACCATTTTAATGTAAATTCCTTAAATGTAATCACTGCAGTAACTTCTTCTCCTTTGTAATCTTAAACCCTTATTACAATCAGATGTAAATCTAAGAAAGCTACAGCAAAAAACATGATGAATTTAAGTAAGTTGCAATTAAAGTCTGACAATGGCTGTCCAACCAGTTCAGGGGATAGGAGGATGCATACATTAGTCCTATCTATCTGGAAGAGCTTAAATGAGTGTGTTTAATCCACCAATGTGGAAGAACGGCAGACCACAGATATGACCCTATCAACCTGCTACCAGAGAGCCTCCTTTAGCAGATGATAGAGTAACTTCTGCAACAATTATAAAGCAACTTAACCGAATCACCATGTCGTCTTGACTAAAGGAGGATTTCTGTATGTAGCAGGACTAGGGCAAGCTAGACCAGAAACAGGTGAATATTGGATTTTTTTTTCTTTTAAAATAGTTTAATTATTACTTAAGATTATCTATGGGAAAATATACTCTAACGTTATGCAGGACTGAAGCATTAATATTACATTGACAGCGCCACCCAACTGCAGGATCAGAGTCTTGGCATTCAGCAGAAAAGAGATGGTCCGTTGCATGAAGTGAAATCAGACGAGAGTTGGTTGTAATGCCTCCTGACACTAGGGCATTTTTAATCATAGATTCCATTCAGTTGTGAAGTAGGTGGACCATGCAGCGACAGTAGTCGATGAGGCAGGAAGTCAACCGGTGCCTTAGCTAACCAATACTTTGGCTGTGGGGTTTCCAGTGCAAGGAGCCCATTATTAGGCCCAAGTGAGAGTTGCCCAACCTCAGGTTTTAATTTGATTGGCTGCTTATCGGGCAAGGAGTGGAGGAGGGAGCAGTTATATCACTCCTCCATAGTCACTCTGGGCTTTTAACATGAAAATGTAGACACTTGACAGGCTGACTGTCACGTATAGAATTATATTAAAATCTCCTTCAGTCAAGTTGTTCTCTGCTCTGATAAGGGGTTCTTACATATATCGTATTTAAACTTCGAGGTTTAGCACAGCTCTATGCATAAGTGTTAAGCAATGGAAAGAATAAATATTTGGGGCACCATTAAAAGTTGCTGAATCTAATTGCCGTTAGCCATCCACAATGCGAAACACATTGTGCACTGGGGTTTGGCGGATCATAACGTTATTGTCTCCAACTTTGTGTATGTTTTAGACTTCCTTCATTGCTGTGAAAGTTTTTTTTTATGTCATCACCTGTTGACTCCAAGTACAACAACAATTATTTTTGGGTGCTTCGTCTTGTGGCATTTTATATTTCTCATTCATCGTGTTGTTCAGTACATTTTCCCAGTGAATTGGGGCTCCACGATTGTTCATTATTCAAATGTTTGTTACCGAGCTATCTCGGTAGCCTTATCCAACTTGAGTATTGAGCAGTGTGAGAACTTTCTTCTTCGAACTATTTAAGAAGGTCATTGAAGTGCCAAATGGTTTGAAATGCTTCCTCCTGTTGCTGCTAATTCAGCAATGGAAACTTTTCAGGAGGTAAAGCAGATTTGAGAAGGGTTATCAAATTTAGCAGACTAAAGAGAACACATTGGGCTATTTCTTTCACTTGTGTTCATAACAATGGCGCATAATGAAGATATTTTTAATGTTTCATTCAGTTTTTTGTTTGATTTAATTTTTTGACATTGTCTGTCATAATTATAATGCTTCAGTCTGTTATTCATATTTTGTCACTTATACTTAATGAAAAAATGTATTTTTTGTTCATTATTGAATGCTTTAGGTTTGTCATGAATACCACATCTTTAAGTAAGATTTGTCTTTGTACTCTTCACAGCATTATCTTAGCAATAGATTTTTTTTAAAAAAACAGACAAAAATCTGGTTGCTGATTGGGTATCCATATCAAAATGAAATCTGTAGAAAGAAAAATTATCTTTGACTTAGAGGCCTGTTGCTATTTTGGTGTTACAGTGCCCCAATTTGGTTACATCAGCCCTTTCTTGAATAGTTTGCCTTGGCTGCATCACAGATAAAGGGTGTTAAGCCTTCAGTTTCACAATTCTTTTCTGTAGTCATCCTCGGTTTTGTGGCTGATATGGATGTGTGTATAAAATTTATATTTATGCACAACTGAGTATGTTAAGTTTTTTTTTCTAAGAGTAAATCTAGCTAACAATCCCACCTTAACACCTAAATAAAAGTACACAGTGATTTTGCCAAAATGCTCATTGCACTTCTGTGAAATTACTGTCTGCTACTTTTAAAGAAGAAATCAGTTTTATTTTAAATGTAACATTCATACAATATCCTCTATTCTGTTAATTTCAATTAGAATTTTCTACTGTCACCAAAGGTAATGAGTATATTTTAGTGTTTATTTGGCTTTCACCTAACATTGATAAACCTAAAGATGTAATCAAAGCTCAAGCAAAATACTGTGAAGAGTTGAATGTGTAGTCACGTCCCTAGGTGACTGCATGATTCCAATGTATGATCATTGTGAGACATAGGCAGAGGTGCTGAACAATAAATGCAGTTTTTCCAAACTGACCGTGTGCTGGTATTTTATTTTATTTTTGAGATTGTGAATTTTTTAGAAACTGAGTGACCTGAAGTCTCACTTCATTATTTCTTGCTCTAGAGACTTGTGTTTCAGTCAAGGTGTCTCTTCACTGCCTTACACCTCCCACGCATCTCTGGATGCATACATCCGTAGTACATCAGATTTAGTGTACTTTTGTACTCAACATGTGCCTTTTTTTTAGCTATGTGGCTTAAAGTAGACTACAAAAAGGTTTCAATGAGTAATAGCCCTCCGAGAATGAACAATTGCAGCCACTGGTTCAATAGAACGTCAAAATAAGGTTAGAAAGAAGCTAAGTGCTGTTTTTTCTTGGTAACTTAGATTTACACACTGATGGCATTGAACAAAAGAGAAGTTTAATCAATAAAACGCATAGTGAATTTGGAACAAACCTAAGCATGAATAAAGTAACCTCAGTTAAGAGGCTAATGCATTAAGTGTAGATTTAAAGAAGACCAATAGTGAATATTACAATTAACTTTGAAGTTTGTTTAAATTTCTGAGTGATGATTTAAGAGATCTTCCTTACCTTTTAATCAACATGGCATGTTACACAGTGCAATGCAATATATATGCAGAAGTATTTTGCTATTGTGCAAATGTCATCCTTTACTAGTTGTCCTTGTCCTGTCACTGAAGCATCATTCTGTCTTTATATAAGAAGCATGTCAGAAGATTTAAACTGTGAAGCCAATAATGGATTGTCCTGGAAACATAAGCTGTAGTAAAGCATGCAGTTTTGTTTAAGTGTCCAAAACCTTTCTACTTTTTCACTTTGTATGTGTTGCACTGGAGCTGTACTTGCTGTACCTTTTGCGATCAAGCTGGAAAGCCACTTCCAGATCATCATAACTGTATTGTTCACAAAGAACACTCATACCAATATCTTACCCACTGACTTCTGGTGTGGGAAATTGCCTCCTAATGACATGGTAATGAAGATCTGTTAACTCGGATCAGTGTATTTGAAATGACATCTATTTCTAAGCTGGCTGATGCATTGATGTCAAAATGTATTCACTACCTTACTGACTCTAGATGTGAATAGAAGTGCCTTTTTTTCACTCTGGGTCAGCTATTACTTGAGCTATTAATGACTTTAGTATCTCCAGTGAGTAATTGAAGTTTGTACTGAGCCAACTTTGTCATTCAGGGGTTTCATGAGACTTCAAAAGTCCTCTTAACTCCAAAGTGAGACAGCAACTGCAAAACAGTGTCTAGATTAGAGTGGTGCTGGAAATGCACAGCAGGTCAGGCAGCATCCAGGAGCAGGAAAATCGACAGTTCCTTGATGAAGGGCTTTTGCCCAAAATGTTGATTTTCCTGCTCCTCGGATGCTGCCTGACCTGCTGTGCATTTCCAGCACCACTCTAATCTAGACTCTGGTTTCCAGCATCTGCAGTCCTCACTTTTGCCGAACTGCAAAACAGTGTAATGTGTTCAATGTCAATACAAGATAATTTTAAGTTTTACACTGGAACCATGCAATTAATCTAAAATTTTATTGACTAAAGCATTGTGGTGTTGCTATTTGTCAAAATGAGTGCAAAAGCCTGTTTTAAAATAAGGAGACCAAAATTCCAGATGCAGCCTCATACCTATTTTTCTATCACATTTCCTGTGCATTAAGTTATAATGTCCTACTGCTTCACAGATTCACAGTATCCAGCTTTGTCTGATTTAAGTCAAAGGAGAGAAAAGCATACCCTAATCTTTATCTGCATGCAAACAGCATTTCTCACAAGATAGATGAGTTGGCAACACAAAAATAAATGAATATGACTTGATACCTAATATTGAGATGTGGTTGCAGAATGGGAACTCAGTTCAAAGGTATGTGACATTTTGGAAAAATAGGCAAAAAGGAAAGGGGGTTGGGAAATGTTAATAGAGGAAGGTACCAGTGTAGTGTTGAGTCGTGATATAATAGATTGTGATGTGGAATCAGTTTGGATGGAAATAAGGAATAGCAAGGGATGAAGTCACAAGTGGGAGTTGTTTATAGACTCCCAAAGAGTTGGCTTATTGAAGAACAAAACTCAAATTTGGGAAATAATTGAACTGTGCAAGGACACTAATTGTCATGGGGGAGTTTAGTCTGCATATTGACAGGACAAGTTAGATGAGCAAAGGTAACATGGACAATGAATTTGTGGAGTGCATCAAGAATTACTTAGAGCAGTATGTTGCAGAACCAACATAAGAACAGGCTATTTTAGATCTAGTATTTTGTAACAAGGTAGAGATCTCATAGTTAAGGAGCCTCTATGGGGAAGCAAGCACAACATGGTAGATTTCAAATTCTAGTTGAGGGCAAGCAACTCTTGTCCAAAACCAGGGTCTTCAAACTTCAATGGGGGTAGCTACAAAGTTGGGAAAAAAAGAGTTATCTAAAGTGGGTTGGGCAAGTGGACAAAGGGGAAGGTCAGTGGATGGAACAGTGAAAAATAAGCAGGTACTTCATTCAGATCAATAAAAATTTACTTCAGTCAAAAAAGACTTTGTGATGTATGAATCATCTGCGATAAACAAAGATGGTCAAAGGGTATCCAATCCAAAGCTAAGGTATAGAGTGGCAAAATGCTAATGGTAGGATTGGATAATTTTTCAGAAACTAGCAATAGGTGACTACAAATCTAATGAAGAGGGAGAAAATTGCTTATTAATTTGGCAAGAAATATACAAATGAACAAATCGTCTATGAATATACAAGAAATTAGTGAGGAGCGAAGGTCAATGTGGAATGCATGGAGGATGCAACTGGGGAATTAATAATGGAGAACAGTGTCATGGTAAATAATTTAAATCAATATTTTGCCCCAGTCTTCACGGTGGAGAAGACAATAAGCATCCCTAGGGTAAGGGATAAACAAGGTGTAGACGGTAGGAAAGATCTTATAATATTCTTTATTGTTGGCTGTCTCTGAGACAACAATATATGCTGAATGACTCAGCATAATTCCATTGTAAAACATTTTCTCAGTTTCTGTTACCTTCAGCCTTATCCAAAACTGAGGGAGAAAGCATTTGACGTCTAAGGGGACTATACACACAAACATGTTGCCAGGACCAGATGGCCTACATCAAAGGGTATAAAAGTAAGTGGCTACAAAGAAAGTGTAAGTATTGGTTGAAATATTCCAAAACTCCTTGGATTCCAGGAAGGTTCCAGCATTTTGGAAAATTGATGATGGGGTGACCCTATTTAAGAAAGGAGGGAGACAAAAAACAGAAAATTACAGTCCAGTTAGCCTAACCTTCATCGTTGGGAAAATGCAAAAGTCAATTATTATTAAAGAAGCACAAGCAGAACATTTGGATTAGTTTAAACACTAGCAAAGCCAACATGACTGAAATAGGAATCATGTTTGAGACATTTGCAAGGGTCCTTTGAGAATTAGAGTTGATAAAAAGAACTGGTAGATGTAGGGCATTTGGATTTTCAGAAAGCGTTCCCCAATGCTTATACAAAAGGTTATTATGCAAGATCGGCAGCCATGGTGTTGGGGGTAATGTATTGGCATGGATTGAGGATTTGTTCAAACACAGCAAAGTCAGGACTTCCTGTTTTCTTTTTCCGGTTCGAGCGTAAGCTCTTTATCAGGAATGTGTAACTAACTGAAGTCCTAGTTAGTGGAGTAGAGTACCACAAGGTTCAGCCTTAGGACCTTGATTAGTTATGCCTGATGAAGAGCTTATGCTCGAAACATTGACTCTCCTGCTGTTTGGATGCTGCCTGATCAGCTGTGCTTTTCCAGTGCCACACTTTTTGACTCGATTAGTTACTGTCTACAATAATGACTTGGAGGAGGAGGAGGAATATAACACACATCCAGATTAGTGATGATACCAAACATAGGTGGGAAGGCATATTGTGATGAGAACATGAATCTGTAAAGAGAAATTGATAGGTTGCCTGAGTGGGCAAAAACTTGGTAAATAGAGTTTAATGTAGCAAAGTGTGAGTTCATGCAGGTTCTGAGAAGGCAAATTGAATTTTAACCTTTATTGTTAGAGATTTAGAATTTTCGAATAGGGAAATCTTGCTATCACCATACAGAGCTTTAGTGAGATCATTTTTGGTTCCCACATTTTAAAAAAGGATATATTGCCAGCTCAAAACAAATTCACGAGTTTAATTCCTGGAATGAAGAGGTTGCTTATCAAGAATTGCTAAACAAGTTAGTACTATGTTTATTAGAGTTTAGAAGAATGTTTATTGAAACATACAAATTCTGAGGGGGTTTGACGGGGTAGGTGTTGAGAAGATGTTTCCACTAACAGGCAATTAATTTCAGCATAATGGTACACATTGAAATCTGGGATGAAAAATAATTTCTCCTGGAGGGTACTGAATGTCTTCAATTTCCAACCAAAAGAGTTGCGGAGGCTCTGTCACTGAATGTATTTAGAGAGGAGGGATTTTTTTTTTAAGTATCAGAGAATTGATGGCTATGCTGAGCTGGCACAAAGGAGGAGTTGAAGCCTGGAGCAGATCTGTCATGATTTTGTTGAACGGTAGGGCAGGGTTGAGGGACCGAATGACGCTGCTCCTATTTCTTATGTTCTAAGAGGTAAGCTTTAAGGACTGTCTTAAAGAAAAAGCAGCTACAGAGGTGAAGGGACTTAAAGAGAAAATTTTGCTTTATCAATGAAAAAAAAGTGAAAATGATAGGAGGTTGTCGGTTGCACATATTTTCTGTAAGTTGGGCAGGAAAAAGACACATCAACAACAATTCAGCAGCATAGAATGATTAAACTAAATAAATTGCTAATCTAGACTTTAGGTAACCTTTCACTAAATGCGGATGTAGTCTAACTTCTAATTACTCCAACTGCCATCCACATCAATCCTTTCATCTGCTGCTACCTTATTCTGCACCATCAGAAATGAACACGACTAAATTGATTAGATTACTTAGTGTGGAAGCAGGCCCTTCAACCCAACATGTCCACACGGACCCTCCGAAGAGCAACTCCTCCAGACCCATTCCCCTACATCTAACAATACGGGCAATTTAGCAAAGCCATTTCACCTAACCTTTCACATTTTTGGTCTGTGGGAGGAAACCGGAGCACCCGGAGGAAACCCACGCAGACACTGGGAGAATGTGAATACTCCACACAGACAGTCACCCGAGACTGGAATCGAACCTGGGATCCTGGCTCTGTGAGGCAGCAGTGCTAACCACTGTGCCCTTGTGCTGCCCATGTAAAGGCTTTATTTTAAAACTCCCACTTTTTTTTTTCATCTCCATGCCTCCCTTTGACCATGTAAGAACAATATCTCTTGAGAGTTGTAACTTTCAGGACAGGGACATAAGTGTGGTGCTTATCTGTCAGTTGCTTGCAGATGTCTCTATCTCTAATCTGTTTTATTAGATATCCCTGTGACTTCTGCCACACATTTGATGCTGCACTAGCTGCTGTCTCCCATTTGTTTAGTCATTTGAGGCTGCTGGCTAGAAGTAGCCCCTCCCTATGAGGCAGCAGGATCATCTGTTCCTATTACCATGACTCAGCTAATAAGTATATTCTCAGTATATCCTAGACTCTGGCAATAGAATCCTTGTCCACAATAAGTTTTGTGAAGTAATCATCAAGCTTCTGTGAATTCAATTCTTCGCCCCCAGCACATATTGAATCTAGTTGTGCAAGGCTTGTGTATATTACAGCTCATGTTCACCATAGCCCAGATAGAGCAATCAGGAGGGAAACTGCAACTGCCCTTCAGACTCCTGTCACCAGCTCAATGCAAATGACCATGAAGTTGTAATGTAAGAACATTTGAAATAGACTCAGGAGCTGGTAATCTGGTCCATCAAGTCTGCTTTTGTGGTATGCTGTGCTTCTTAAGTTGGTGTCTGGAGCAGCTGAAGTGAGCCATGTGGGGTGCTGTCGTCTTCACATCAGTAGCCGTTTGGTAATTTTACTTTTATTTGTGGCATGGATGTGTCATTAGTTGGGCCAGCATTTATTGCCTGTCCATGGTTGCCCTTGAGAAAGTAGTGGTGAACTACCTTCTTGAATCGCTGAAGTCCATCTGCTGTGGATTGATTCATACTGTCGTTTGAGAAATATTTTCAGGATTTTGACCTATTCAACTGACCCAATCATTTTTAAAGATTCTTATAGAAGTTTTTACTTTGTGTGGCAAAATGCTAAAATGCAAAGTATTCCAGTGCATTAATCAGAGAGGAAAAGGGTGATAATTTAACATTTTTCTTTATTGCTTTCAAATCTCTCCATGGTCTCACCATTCCTCATCTCTGCAATGTCCTTCAACCCTCTGAGATCTCGACATCCTTCCAATTCTGGTCTATTCTGCATCCGCAGTTTCTTTTACTCCAGTATCAATATCTATAGTTTCAGCTGAATTTTTTGGAATTTTCTCCCCAATCCACTTCACCTCTCTCTCTCTCATGTTAAAAGCCACCTCTTTGAAGAAGCATTTGGTCATCTGACAAAATCAATGAAGTGTTATGGGACTGAAGGTGACCATTCAACCCTTCATGCACTAGCTCTCCAAATGAGCATCATGACCTAGTGCTATTCTTCTACTCTTTCCTGTACCTTGTTATATTCTATTCTAATATCTCCATGTTGCTGGAGATCTAATATTGTTTGATAATGTTTTTGTCGACTTGAAAAAAAATTATTTCCTTTCCAGAGCAATATTTGCCATTATGATTATTGTATGTACTTTTATCAGAGAATTGCTGAATTATTACAACACAGAAGAAAGCCATTCAGCCCATCATGCCCATACCAACTCTCTAAATAAACAATTCACTGAGTGTCACCCTCTACCTCTCAGAGCAGAATTTTCATTTTCAGATAATAATTCAATTCTCCCTTGAATGTCACATTGAACCTTCCTTCACTTCATTTGAAACACTTATTGTGTGTAAACATTTTCTTCATATCACCATTGCTTCTTTTGCAAATGACCTGAAATCTGTGCCCTCGCATTCTTGATCACTCCATCAGTGGAAGCAGCATTTCCCTATCTCCTCTGTCCAGACCCTTTGTGGTCCAGAATACCTCTATCAAATCTCCACTCAACCTTATTGTCCAAGGAAAATGGTCTCAACCTTCCCAGTCTTTCTTTGTAATTGACCTTCTTCATCCCTTCTCATTAATCTCTTCTGCACTCTCTGTAATGTAATGCCATCCCATCTTTCCTATAAGGTGTGGCTCCCATAACTAGATGCAATTCTCCAGTTGATGTAGAATCAGTGCTCTATATAGATTTAACATAATATTCTTGCTTTTATACACTATCACTATTAATGCCTAGTATGCTGAATGTTTTATTAATATGTTCTCAATCTATCTTGTCCCCTTCAATGTTTTACAAACATATACACCCAGGTCTGTCTGCTCTTGCACCTCCTCTAGAATTATAACCTTACTTAATATTGATTTTCGAGGTTCTTCCTATAACTTCACAGTTCTATTTTTATGTTATCCTATTGCTCAACTAATTGTGGTAAATCCATATTTCTATTTTTTTTATCTTCTTATTGGAACTTAATTTATCCAGTCCAAGCAGTTTTACTACAAAACAAAATTAGTTTTGATAAGGATTTAAGCATAAATATTTTTTTCTAAATGTACTGTGTGCTCAAGATATGTTGCAAAAATCCAAGTTAGTCAACGTTTTAAACTGGCCTTATATCCCTTTTCTGGAATGAGAAAGGAATCAGTTGTTTCACACACACAGCCAAAATTCCATATGGAACCCAGAATCATGATTTCACATTACAATGCAACTTCAACGTATTAGTCATATGTGTAAGTTGAGTTAGTTAATCAAGACAAGCTAAGAAGTTTAAGAAAGCTTGTAAAGTGGACTCCAACTAGGGATTCAGTGTTTAGGACAATATGGTGGTTCAGTGATTGTTATTGCTGCCTCACAGTGCTAGCGACCAAGGTTTAATTCCACCCCCAGGCAACTGTGTATGTGGAGTTTGCACATTCTCCTCGTGTCTGCGTGAGTTGCTTCTGGATGTTCCAGTTTCCTCCCACAATCCAAAGATGCGCAGTTTAGGTATAATGACCATGGTAAATTGCTCATGGTGTCCAGGGATGTGCAGGCTTGGTGGATTAGAATGGGAACTGTAGGATTACAGAAATGGGGTGGGTCTGGGTGGAACATTCTTCTGAGTGTTGTAGGTATGTATTCCAGACTGGTGTATTGATACTTTAATCAGGAGTGATGTATTATTAGAGGTGTCACTTTTCAGGAAGGTAAAAACAATGACTGCAGATGCTGGAAACCAGATTCTGGATTAGTGGTGCTGGAAGAGCACAGCAGTTCAGGCAGCATCCAAGTAGCTTCGAAATCGACGTTTCGGGCAAAAGCCCTTCATCAGGAATAAAGGCAGTGAGCCTGAAGCGTGGAGAGATAAGCTAGAGGAGGGTGGGGTGGGGAGAAAGTAGCATAGAGTACAATGGGTGAGTGGGGGAGAGGATGAAGGTGATAGGTCAAGGAGGAGTGGGTGGAGTGGATAGGTGGAAAAGAAGATAGGCAGGTAGGACAAGTCCGGAGAGCTCATGGAGACAGTTACTGAGCTGGAAGTTTAGAACTAGGGTGAGGTGGGGAAGGGGAAATGAGGAAACTGTTGAAGTCCACATTGATGCCTTGGGGTTGAAGTGTTCTGAGGCGGAAGATGAGGCGTTCTTCCTCCAGGCGTCTGGTGGTGAGGGAGCGGTGGTGAAGGAGGCCCAGGACCTCCATGTCCTTGGCAGAGTGGGATGGGGAGTTGAAATGTTGGGCCACGGGGCGGGTGTGGTTGATTGGTGCGGGTTTCCCGGAGATGTTCACTAAAGCGCTCTGCTAGGAGGCGCCCAGTCTCCCCAATGTAGAGGAGACCGCATCGGGAGCAACAGATACAATAAATGATATTAGTGGATGTGCAAGTAAAACTTTGATGGATGTGGAAGGCTCCTTTAGGGCCTTGGATAGAGGTGAGGGAGGTGGTGTGGGCACAGGTTTTACAGTTCCTGCGGATGCAGGGGAAAGTGCCAGGATTGGAGGGTGGGTTGTTTGGGGGCGTGGACCTGACCAGGTAGTTGCGGAGGGAACGGTCTTTGCGGAAGGCGGAAAGGGGTGGGGAGGGAAATATATCCCTGGTAGTGGGGTCTGTTTGGAGGTGGCGGACATGTCGGTGGATGATTTGGTTTATGCGAAGATTGGTAGGGTGGAAGGTGAGCACTAGGGGTGTTCTGTCCTTGTTACGGTTGGAGGGGTGGGGTCTGAGGGCGGAGGTGCGGGATGTAGACGAGATGCGTTGGAGGGCATCTTTAAACAGTGGGAAGGGAAATTGCAGTCTCTAAAGAAGGAGGCCATCTGGTGTGTTCTGTGGTGGTAAACTCGGGTACCATCTGCAACTCAGGTTGGTATCCTGTTGGAAGAAGAGCATAAAGTTCTGCTAGTCTTCTGATTGACATTCCTTTTTCAATAAACATTGCAAAACAGATGAACTGGTTATTCATTCATTTGCTGTTTGTGGACTTTAAGGACAGAGGTGGGATAGTGTGTGGGTCTCCTTCAGCTGCTCTGTTTTTTTTTCCCACAATCCAAAGATGTGTAGATTACGTGAATTGCCCATAGTGTTCAGGGATGGCTAGATTAAGTGCATTAGTCAGAGGTAAATGTAGAGTAATAAGGTGGTGGAATGGGTCTGAGTGGGTTACTTTTCAGCAGGTCAATGTGGACTTGTTGGGCCAAATGGCCCTTTTCCACACTGTGAGCATTCACTTAAAGGACTAGGAATCTCTAGGGTTCTCAACCTCCTGGAGCTGTGGGTACTCAGTCAATCTATCTTGAATATATTCAATGAAAGATGTTTTGTGATGAAGGGCATCAATGGATATCAATGGGCATCAATGATGTAGGAAGGAACTGAGGGAGATCACTGTGACTTTGTTGAATAGTGGAGCAGATTTGAATCTGCTCTATGGCCTCTGTTCCAGCTCCTAATCTTGACGTGTTTGAAGCCAATAGTCCATAAGACCATAAGACATAGGAGTGGAAGTAAGGCCATTCGGCCCATCGAGTCCACTCCGCCATTCAATCATGGCTGATGCACATTTCAGCTCCACTTACCAGCGTTCTCCCCGTAGCCCTTAATTCCTCTAGACAACAAGAATCTATCAATCTCGGCCTTGAAGACATTTAGCGTCCCGGCTTCCACTGCACTCCGTGGCAATGAATTCCACAGGCCCACCACTCTCTGGCTGAAGAAATGTCTCCGCATTTCTGTTCTGAAATGACCCCCTCTAATTCTAAGGCTGTGTCCACGGTTCTAGTCTCCTCGTTTAACGGAAACAATTTCCTAGCATCCACCTTTTCCAAGCCATGTATTATTTTGTACGTCTCTATTACGTCTCCCCTTAATCTTCTAAACTCTAATGAATACAATCCCAGTATCATCAGCCGTTCCTCATGTGCTAGACCTGTCATTCCAGGGATCATCCGTGTGAATCTCCGTGTGAGTCATGTGATATTAGTGTCTGGATTTTCACTTTGCGCTTTTTAACACATTTATTCATGGACAGTAGTACTGAGAAAGATCAACATTTATTGGCCATCCCTAATTGATCCTGAGAAGGTGGTAGAGAGCTGCCTTCTCGACCAGTCTCTGTGTTGTTGGTATTTTATCAGGAAGAATGGGCATTATTGTTCCAATTCACCATAGCGCACAACTTGGAGGGGTTATTGCACATTTTCCAATACATCTACGCCCCTTGGCTCCAAGGGTTGAGGTTGCATCTTTTGAAAGAATTTTGGTAAATGATTGCAGTGACTTTTATCCAAATTGCTACCCCTGGTTGAGGGAAAGGTATGTGTGTTTCCATTCAAGGACCGGCTACTTCCTGGGTGGACCTGTTGGCATGTCCATAGCAGACTTCAAATTTCACCCTCCTTGGAGAGGCTGCCCCTAAAATCGCCCCAAAAACCTGGCAGCTGAACTACATGGCGCTGGATGCTAAGCGCCATCTCTGCAACAAGAAAGCACGGCCACGCCTGCGCGAGTTGGCATCCCCCTCCGCCCGGCAATACGTTGCTGTAACCCCATATATGGGCAGGAGGCACCGGCGCATGCGTGTAAGGGAGGTCACGTCAGGACACAGATCTGCCCGGCAACAGCTGGGCTGCAGCTGCCACGCCTGCGCAGTTGGAGGAGGTTCCTGTCTACGTCATCGACAAAGTAGCAAAGCGCAATGTAGCAAAGTTGCCAAAATGTTGCACAATTGTCAAGTATCTAAGAATCAAGCGCACTGCACACCACTGAACTCTTAACACTACACACAATACTCGGCATTTTTTCAATCTCTGAGCCACTTTAAGATGACTGAAAACGTCGAAACTTACTTTTATAATATCTATTTAAAGTTATGTTAAATGAAATTTCTGGGCTTTATTAATAAAATAGCTACTAAATATAACATTTTATTTACTGAAGACAAAATTTAATTGAGTGAAGAGTGAATGCACGAAATATTACATAGAAGAATATCCACTACATTTCAGCGGGATTCTTTAACCCCTTATTGGCCTTCACTCAAAAGGTTGCTCGCTAAACTTATTGACTTGCAGCCATCCGAAATGTTTACTAGTTAAGAACAATGAAACACGGTACAATATACAAAGAGTCCTTTGCATTAAATTATTCCGTGCATTTTTAGCATTTATCTATCTTCCCCAACCCGCATTCGAAATTTCTAACATAGAAATAAAATAGATATTTTGTTTCGGATACAGGCTTCGTTACGCAGAGGAAAGGTGACATCTACTGGCTTATTTTATAATTAGCAATCCAACAGAAAATTGTTACCAAATTTCACTATCTGTTGAAGAGATGCAGCTTTTGAGAAGCGAAGGCTATATATTTTAAAATATCAATTTATCGCCTCATATCAACATAGTGATTGCTTTCAATAATAACAACTGGAGATTTATATTTCCTACCTGGAGATCGTCTAAATATTCCTGACCGATTCGTATTTTTTTCAGTCTTTGAGTCATTTATGTTTTTAAAAGGTGCTAGATTTGTACTATGGGTATTTGAATTGAGATTTGCATTCAGATTTCAACGTTGATAAAATTGGGCTTTTATCTTTTCCAAGAAGAAATTACTAACTATAACCTTGCGTTACTTATTTTCAAACATGCAAATTAAAGTGGTTGTGATGTTGCATATAGTTTCAGGTTCCACCATAACAAGATTGCTGCATCCAGTTCACTACGCTTGAACAAACCTGTTAGAAGGTGCAAAGAAAATTTATCACGATTGTTCCGGGTAACGGGAATTTAACTAGCTGAGGATTTTTTAAAAATTCGTTCACAAAATGTCGTTTGACTGACTCGGCCAGAATTTATTACCTAGCCCTAATTGTTGGGGCTGTTAAGAGTCAAACACATTGTTATGAGTCTGGAACCACATGTAGACCAGTGTCGAAAAATGTGATGCTGTAAGAGCACAGCAGGTCTGGCAGCATCCCAGGAGCAGGAGAATCGACGTTTCGGCATGAGTTCTTCATCAGGAATGTGGGGGGTGTGGGGAAGGGGCTGAGAGATAAATAGGAGGGTGGGATGGGGGTGAGATAGCTAGGAAGGGATAGGTAGATGCTGCTGGGGGATGATGATGATAGGTCAGAGCGGAGGGTGGAACGGATAGGTGGGAAGGAAGATGGACAGGTAGGACAGTTCAAGAAGGCAGTGCCAAGTTGGAGGGTTGGATCTGAGGTGAGATGAGGGGAGGAGAGATGAGGAAACTGCTGAAGTCGACGTTGATGCTGTGTGTTTGGAGGGTCCCAAGGCATTCTTCCTCCAGGTGACGGGTAGTTTGGATTCAGCGGTGGAGGAGGCCCAGGACTTACATGTCCTTGGCAAAGTAGGAGGGGGAGTTGAAGGCCAGACCAGGTAAGGATGGCAGATTTCCTTCACTGTGTTTTCACTGTGTTTACATGGTTGCCATTGGGGGAGCTTTCAGATTATTTCCAGATTATTTATATATTTCACAATCCGTCATGCTGGAATTCAAACCCATGTCCCTGGAACGCTAACCTGGACTCTGGATTACCAGTCCAGTGACATCACCACTACACCTCTGACTACCGAAGCTGGGGGTTGTTCTCCTTGAACCAAAGGAAATGGAGAGGAAATTTGATAATATTATGGAAATGGGAGCATGACCACACTACGTAGCCCATCAAGCTTGCTCCACTATTCAACTGGATCATGGCTAAAATTCACCTTCAAAATCATTCTGAATTGCTTCTGTATCTTGCAGGCACATACAGTAATCCTTCTCCACATCAACATTAAGCAGTTGCACTCTTTTTCGATTTTTCAATTCTTCCAACTAAAGTGAAGAACCTCACATTGCTCACAGGATAATTCATCTGTCATCTTGTGGGTCACTCACCTAACATGACTAAATCCCCTTGGATCCTCCACACAGTGTGCAATCCTACTTAGCTATCTTTCATCAGTAAACTTAGATATATTACCCTCCGTCTCTTGACCTAAGTTATTAATACTGATGTAAATAGCTGAGTCCCTAGCACAGATTCTTTCAGCATTACATTAGTTGCAGCCTGCCAATTTGAAAATGCCTCACTTATCCCCTTTCTACAATAAATCAATCCTCTTTGCACGCTAATATATCACCTCCATAAATATGTGTACATATACTGCACATTTACTTTTTATCGAATTGGAAATCCAAGTATATGACACCTACTGACACCTACTCACAACTTGGTGTTAATTATTCTTGGATACAAGGTGTGAAGAAATAAAAGGAAAAGAGTGGTTGGTGGTATTGGTTAACAAGAGCATTGTCAGACTGGAGAAAGATGACATTCCAGAGGGTTCAAGAAAGAATCAATCTGGCGAGAGCTAAGGAAAAACAAGTGGTGCAATTGCATTGTTTGGTGCAGTCTATTAATGACCATCTGGTGGGAAGGATGTAATGAGACAAAAATATGTATAGAAAGTACAACAACATACCAACATTATATTGCTTATAATTGAGGATTTTAACAACATAATTGTAGACTGGGGTAGTGATAGTATTAACGATGGAGAGTGGCAAACATTTGTAAATTGTGTTCAGGAGCATTTCTTACAACAGCGTGTACTCATTTCAGTTGAAAGGATGCACTGTCAGAATTGATTCTTGGAAATTCAGTGGATCAAGTGTTAGTGGGGGACACTTGAGAGACAGTGATCACTGTACCTTAATATTGAGTGTTACTACATACCTGTTCCCTGTGCTGCGAAGAATGGGATTGGCCTCGCTGCCATAGAACACTCCAAGTAGAAGGACAGTTCCATCTCACCTGTCCTTCATAGAGAAGTTTGCAATAAGAAGCACCTTTGACCACCAGTCCATCAGGAAATGGTCAGCACACAGCATCCTCAAGACCATGAAGGTAAAGGATAGGGTGGATCCTGTCACATGGTTCCCTGAGGAGACTATCAAAGTCATTTGGCCGAATACCTCATCACCAGAATTTTGTAATAATCACCAAGACAGCATTTGGCTGGTGGTGTGAAGGGCACTACCTGTGAGATCCTTCATGTACATCCAGTCAGTCTGTGCCACTATACACTGCCCTCGAAGTGGCTGCGGGGAGGGATTGAGATTGTCACACATATTCTTCTGGAATGTGTCTTTACAAAGGAAGATGCAATGGTTTGCATCAAGGTTCGTCCTAAGCAGCTCCATGATGCAGGACTCTGTGTTCCACGGTCTGTTCCCTGGACACACACCAAGCCAAGGAGGACCATCAACTCAGTGAGAGATGCTCTTTGGTCTGCCTGAAACCTGTTGGTTTTCCAGAACAAAGAGTTGACCCTGACTGAGTGTTGCAGACTGGCATATTCTAGGTCCTGGACCATGTGCTGAGGGACGCACTAAAGCTTGGGGCAGCTACTCCCAAGGCACAGTGGGGAAAGACCACTGTCTCAGGTCTTCCTGCTGAAGGTAAATAGGGGTCTGTTCAGTTAGCAGATCCTCCTGCAGCCTCAAATAAATGTAAATATCAGTAATGTATCTGCAAAGGAGATCTTTGGTTTTTTTGCTGTCCCGAGTGTCTTGCTGGAAAAGCACGGCAGGCCAGGCAGCATCCGTGGAGCAGGGAAATCGACATTTCGGGCAAAAGCCCTTCATCAGGGTTTTTGGACAGAGTCAAAGTCCAATGTTTTGTTTACTTACTTGATATGCAACTATACAGAACCACACTGTTTTTGTGACAATGTATACAGAATTTTTAAGAATAAAGTATATTTTTGAAAAAATAGAGCCAGTGGGGAAAGACCACTGTCAGAGGTTAAATCGGGGTCCATTCTGTTATCGGACCCTTCCGGAGCCTGAAATACATGTAAATATAGTCTTATACAAGTAAGAGATGCCTTTTTTTATTTGTTGGATAGAGTCAAACTCCAATGTTTTGCTTGTTTTCTTCAAATGCTTTTGTACAAAACCAAACTTTGTTTGTGTCTGTGTATATGTAAAGTTTTTTTTAATGAAGAAATTATGTTTTTGAAATTAAAGTAAAATGATAATGGGAAGGGTCAATAAACAATCCAGAGTAAAAATAATTAACTGAAGGACAGCCAACTTCAATGGGTTAGGGTTAAGGGCAAGAATGGAGCTGGAGCAGATAGACTGGAACAAAAAGCTCTGGGAAAAACTGACATTGAACAATGGCCTACCTTCAAGGGGATGTGGTTCATGTGCAGTGAAGGTACATTCCCTCAGAAGGGAGAAGGAGAGCTAACAAATCCAGAGTTCCATGGATAAAAAAGGAATTAGGAAAGTTCAGAAAATTCAGAAAGCAAGAGTGCTAATAACAGATGTCAGGTGGAAAATACAATTGAGAACCAGGAAGAAAAGAGAAGGTTCAAAGGGAGGTGAAAAACATCCTAGGGAAGTGAAGAGGGTTTGTGAGAAACACCTGGCAGCCAACATAATGGGGAAGCGCAAAGGCATCTATAGGCATATAAATAGTAAAAGTGTGGTAAGAGGAGGAGGAGGAGGACCTATCAGTGACCTACAGGGGGATTTACAGGGAGGCAAGAAGCATCACTGAGAGGTTAAATTAATACTTTTCATCTGTGTTTACCAAAGAGATAGATGCTATCTGGCCACAGCGAGAGAGTTCTATGTTAACCCTATATTCTGCATTTTCACTATATTCTGCATTTTGTTCAATTACATTGATATACTTATGTAAGGTATACTTTGTCTGCTTAGCATGCAAAATAATACTTTTCTTGGTACGTGTGACAATAATAAATCAAATTAAAAAGGGTTCAAAATTGATGAGGAGGAAATATTGGATAGGCCATTAATGTTTAAAGTTGACATGGCACTAGGATTGGTTGAGATGTATCCAAGGATAGGGAAAGAAGTGAGATTGGAAATCACAGGGGAACCAGCCATAATCTTTCCGTCTTCCCTAGAAGCAAGGGAAATGCCAGAGGACTGGAGAACTACAGGTACTATTCAGAAAAAAGGTTGGAAGGATAAGTCCAGTAGTTATAGACCAGTCAGTTTAATTTCAATGTTGAAGTTTCTAAAAACAATTATTTAGGATAGAAATAGTACTCCCATGGAAGAAGTTAGATTGTTCGTGATGAGCCAGCATGGATTTCTAAAGCAGAAATCATGTTTTCGTAACTTGTTGGAGTTTTTGAGAAGGCAACAGTAAGGTTGAGAATAATGCTGTTGTGGTTTTTAGGACGTCCAAAAGGCGTTCAGTACAGTGCTATACAACAGATTTGTAAGCAAATTTAATTTCAATGAATAAAAGTGAGAGTGGCTAAATGGATGAAAAATTGGCTGATTAGTAGTAAACGGAAAGTCATGGACGATGGATATTTTTCAGGCTGATTGTTTATAGTGGACTTCCCAGGGGTCAGTATTGGGAGCCTTGCTTTTCTTGACATGTATTAATGACCTAGAAGTTGGTGTGCAGGGTACAAAGTCAAAGTTTGCAGATTATATGAAACTTGCATTGTAAACTGTGAGGAAGATAGTGTAGAATTTCAAAGGGACGTAGGTGGAGTTAGCAAAAGGCGACAGTTGAAGTCCAATGTGGAGATGTGTGACCTGATGCATGTTGGTGGGAAGAACATGGACAGACAGCATCGCATTCAAGTTCCCCTCCAAGCCACTCCCCATCCTGACTTGGAAATGTATCACTGCTCCTTCAGGGTTGCTGGATCAAAATCATGGAATTCCCTCCTTAATGATATTGTAGGTCAACATACAGCAGGTAGACTGCAGTGGTTTAAGAAGGCAGCTCACTATCACCTTCTCAAGGGCAACCAGAGATGGGCAATAAATGCTGACCAGCCAGCGATGCCCACATCCCACAAAATGAATTTTAAAAAGACAATAGAAAATAGGGGCTACAATCCTTGACGGGGTGCAGGAGCAGAGGCACCTGATGTACATGTGCACAGAGCACAGAAGGGAGCAGGACAGGTGGAGAATGTTGCTAATAAAGTATATAATATCCTGGCACAAAAACAGAAATTGCTGGAAAACCTCAGCAGGTCTGGCAGCACCTGTGGAAAGAAATCAGGATTAATGTTTCGGGTCCAGTGACCCTTTCTTCAGAACTGATGGTAGATAGGAAAAAGTTGTTTTTTATGCAGAAGATAGGGTGGAGGGAGGGGTAAGGAGTGAACAATTGGTGTAGATAGAGGCCAAAGGAAAGGGTTGGCCCACTCAAGGACGAAGGAGGAAATGTAAGTGTGGAGCCAGAAGAGAGAGGTGAGGTCTTAAATGAATACTTTGTATCAGTATTCACCAAAGACAAGGAACTGGTGGAGGATGATCTCAGGGAAGGGAGTGCTGAATTTCTAAGCCAAGTTGCTAGTAAAAAGGAAGAGGTGTTGTGCATCTCAAAAAGTATTAAGATAGCTAAGTCTGGGGGTCCTGACAGGAGCTATCGCAGAATATTGAGGGAGGCAAGAGAACAAAATGCTGGAACATGAAAGACATCATTCTATCCTCTTTGGCCACAGGTGAGGTCCTAGAGGACTGGAGAACAGCCAATGTTGACCTATTGTTTAAGAAGGGTAACAGGGATAATCCAGGAAATTACAGGCCTGAGAGCCTCACATCAGTGGTAGGGAAATTATTGGAAAAGATTCTCAGGGACGTATTTAGAAGCGAATTGACTTATTAGCAGTAGACAGCATGGTTTTGTGCATGAAGATGATTGTTGAGGGAAAGGTGGTTGATGTCTACATGGACTTCAGTAAAGCCTTTGCCAAGGTCCCTCTTGGCAGACTGGTACAAAAGATGGTATCATGGTATCGGGGAGAGCTGGCAAGATGAATACAGAAGTGGCTTAGTCATAGGAGACAGAGGGTAGTGGTGGAAGGATGCTTTTCAGAATGGAGGGTTATGATTAGTGGTGTTCCACAGGGTTCAGTGCTGAGACCTCTGCTGGTCATGATCTACATAAATGATTTGGAGGAAAAGATAGCTGGTGTAATTAGTAAATTTGCAGATGATACAAAGATTGGTGGAGTTGCAGAGAGTGAGGAGGATTGTCAGAAAATTCAGCAGATCAGTCGGAGGCATGGGCAGAAAAATGGCAGCTGGGGTTTAATCCAGACAAATATGAGATGATGCATTTTGGAAGGTCAAGTACAGGTGGAAATTATACAGTGAATGGCCCTTAGCAGCATTGATATACAGAGGGATCTGTGTGTGCAGGTCCATAGATCACTGAAGGTGGCAGTGCAGGTAGATAAGGTAGTAAAAAAGGCTTATGACATGCTTGTCTTCATTGGCAGGGGCATTGAGTATAAGGATAGACAAATTATACTACAGCTTTACAGGACTTTAGTTAGGCCACACTTGGAATATTGCATACAGTTTTGGTAACCCCACTACCAGAAGGATGTGGATGCTTTGGAGAGGGTAAAGAAAAGGTTTACCAGGATGTTGCTTGGTAATTTATCATGTTCCAATAGCGATGAAGAAAGGTTGAATAGAATGGGTTTGTTTTCACTGGATTGCAGGAAGTTGAGGAGTGACCTGATAGAAGTTTATGAAGATTGCGAATGGCATTGATAGAGTATAAAGTAGGCTTTTTCCCAGGGTGGAGGGGTCAATTAAGAGGGAACACAGATTCAAGATGCAAGGGCAGATGTTTAGAGATGCACGAGGCACGGTTTTCACATAAAGGGCGGTGAATGCCTAGAATCCGCTGCTGGAAGAGATGGTGGAAGCAGACACAATGCAGCATTCAAGAAATATCTGGACAAATATACAAATAGGAAGGGATTAGAAGGATACATATCTTGTAAGTGAAATAGTTTTAACAGAGAAAGGCAAAATGTGTCAGGTGGGCTGAAGGGCCTGTTCTTGTGCTATATTGTTCTTTATTCTAATGAGAGAGAAGAACTGTTGGACAAAGGAGTGGATAACGGTTGTCGTGGAGAATCACCAGGAGACACGGAGAGTTCTTCAAGGAGTAGATTTTTATAGAGTCATAGAGATGTACAGCATGGAAACAGACCCTTCGGTCCAACCCGTCCATGCCGACCAGATATGCCAACCCAGTCTAGTCCCACCTGCCAGTACCCAACCCATATCCCTCCAAACCCTTCCTATTCATATACCTATTTAAATGCCTCTTAAATGTTGCAATTTGTACCAGCCTCCACCACTTCCTCTGGCAGCTAATTCCATACACATACCTCTTCACTATCCTATCTACCTGCGACTCCACTTTACAAGGAGTGACCTGCACTCCAAGGTCTCTTTGTTCAGCAACACTCCCTAGGACCTTACCATTAAGTGTATAAGTCCTGCTAAGATTTGCTTTCCCAAAATGCAGCACTTTGCATTTGTCTGAATTAAACTCCATCTGCCACTTCTCAGCCCATTGGCCCATCTGGTCAAGATCCTGTTGTAATCTGAGGTAACCCTCTTTGCTGTCCACTGCACCTTCAATTTTGGTGTCATCTGCAAACTTACTAACAGTACCTCTTATGCTCGCATCCAAATCATTTATGTAAATGACAAAAAGTAGAGGACCCAGCCCCAATCCTTGTGGCACTCCACTGGGCACACGCCTCCAATGTGAAATACAACCCTCCACCACCACCCTCTGTCTTCTACCTTTGAGCCAGTTCTGTATCCAAATAGCTAGTTCTCCCTGTATTTCGTGAGATCTAACCTTGCTAATCAGTCTCCCATGGGAACCTTGTCGGACGCCTTACTGAAGTCCATATAGATCACATCTACCGCTCTGCCCTCATCAATCCTCTTTGTTACTTCTTCAAAAAACTCAATCAAATTTGTGAGACATGACTTCCCACGCACAAAGCCATGTTGACTATCCCTAATCAGTCCTTGCCTTTCCAAATACATGTACATCCTGTCCCTCAATTTTCTTTGCAAACAAAAGACCGTGACACTTAGCAAATTCTTGAATGTCCCCGAACCCAAGGGTCCGTGGCTCCTTATACCTTTTTTAAATCATGTTTCTGTTAGTTTATCAGTATGTCCAACTGTGTTCATCAGAATTACCTCACACCAGCTACACAATAAACCAATGATGTTAGTTCCCATTATCTCTCTCCACTGCCACTATGGTTTTTCCTACATTCTACTTAATATTACTCTGATGTCATGATTAGATATTTTACTGTCACCTCTGTAACAATGGTCTTCCATCCCAGATCCTACTTAATATTATTCTAATGTCATGATTAGATATTTTACTGTCAAGGGTCTTAATCAGGCTGACTCTACTAACTATTAATTAAATATTTAATGTCATGTCCTAAATATTTATTGTCACAACCTTTCCCAACCTGCCAATTATGATATTTAGCAGGCGAGGCTGACTTTACTGTTGTTATCTCATCCCGCCATAGTGACATTTCAGCCCCAACCTGACTGCTCATTGGTATAGGAGCATTCCAATATTCTTATCCCATCCTGCCATAGTGACCTTTTGACTAGTGTAGCATTCTACGATCCCTTGCAACAGATCGCCAGTGGTCTTCATCCTTTAACCCTTCCCATGCTTTCATGCTCTTTATTTTCCATACGGTCAGCCTTGGAGGATGAATGGCTGTGAATGGGGACAATTAGTGGCTAACAATGGGTTGTGTCTAACAGCTGACCATGTGATAACAAGGCAGTTAGGGTAAGGACATGGGAGAAGATGCCTCAAGCCCGAAAATTATTGAACTCGATATTGAGACCAGAAAGCTGTAGAGTTCTGAAGTGGAAAATGAGCTGTTGTTCTTTCTGCTTACTCTGAGACTCACTGGAACACTGCAACAGATCTACGAAATAAATTTTGGCATGGGAACACAGTGGTGTGTTCAGGTGGCAGGGGCGACTAAAGGTTCTGGGTCATTTTTATGGACAGAACGTAGGTGTTCTGCAAAGCAGTCTCCTAATCTGCACTTTTTCTCCCCAGTGTAGAGGAGACCACATTGTGAGCAGTGAATGCAGGAGATTAGATTGAGTGAAGTGCAGGTAAATTGCTGCTTCACCTGGAAGGTGTGTCTTGACCCTTGGATACTGAAGAGGGACAAAGTGTTAAACCTTCTACGGTTGCACAGAAAGATGCTGTGGGGACCTGTTGGGAGTGGAGGAGGAGTGGACTGGGGTTTCCAGTAAAGAACAGTCCCCATGGAATGCTGACAAAGGAGAGGAGGGGAATATGTGTCTGGTGGTGGGGGTATCCTGCTGGAGGTGACGGAAATGGTGGTCACAATCCTTCGGATGCAGAGGCTGGTGGTAAGTGAGGACCAGAGGGTTCTTAACGCTGTCGTGGGAGGGAGAGAAGGGCTGATGACAGAAGTGCAGGAGATGGGCTGGACAAGGCTAAAGGCCCTGTGGACCACAGTAGGGGGCAGTCCAAGGTTGAGGAAAAAGGTGGACATTTCTGAGGCCCCCTCTCCCTTTACAGAAGGTGGCATAATCAGAACAGATGCACTTCCTGGAAAGGTGGTGGAGGCAGAGTCAATTGAGGTAAACAGCATATTGGATTTAAAAAAGGTAATGATGGCCAAAGGTGAATCATTATTTGTACAACTTGCAAAGGAGCTGCAAGAGGTGCGTACCGTCACATCATCAGAATCCAAATGGGCAGCAGCAATCTGTCAGGGAAGACCAGGAGTACCCAGCTCAGGGAGAGAGATTGCAGTCAGAGGGCCTCTGCAGATGTGTGGGGTCCATAAAAAGCCCACAGCATGGTAGCCCTGATTCCATTTTCTGGGTTGGATGAGGTGCAAGCTCCATACATCCCAGATCATTGTGACGAAACTTTGCCAATTGCAGGAATGGGAGCTGAGGGCTACAGTGGTGGGAGGTCATCCTCTCTCACTAGCTGTGAAGTCCATTGTTATTCTGAACCTCTCTGCGTTTGGCTTCTGCCAGGGAGCAACGGGTGACCATTATGGGATCTCTCAGACATGCTCCCACAAATATATCAGGACGGTAAGTGATACCATCTGTACAAGGTCGCAATGGTTCATTTTGTTTCCCCACAGCACGGTCATCCTTCAGCACTCTCATATACATGCAGCATTTAGGGTGTAGGTGCACTGCAAGCTCAATTGCCCAGCATGGCCATTGCTAATGATGCCATCGCACAATCACCCCCCCCCCCCCCCCCGTGAAGCAGAACACAAATACATACTGTCCATGCTTCATCCAGGGCATGGGCCTGCTGAAGATATGGTTCCATTCTTAGATCAGTTGGGAGTTGGAGTGCTCCAGTAAAGCCATCCTAATGTACTATGCTCTGCTCAATTGGAGCAGGCAACGTGTTGGGTGCCGAGGAGCTGGAAGAACAGGAGTAGAAATCCAAGGAGGATGACAAGGACGAAGGAGGAACCTCTCCCTGTTCATGACCGAGCTCAGCTGCATCAGACATTACAAACCAGCCAGGAGCTGACTGATTCCCAATTCCAGTCGATGAGGTCTTGCTGCTGCAGACCATCTTGAAATGTTGCCATTGGTCATCATATCAGTATTTGCTTTGCAGTGTGTGTGTGTGCAACCTGAAGCCTCTATTTGTTTTACTCGTGTTCCCTTTTGTTGACCATCAATGAAGCCCACATTTTGACTTCTCTGAATGCTTAGCTCTTTGTGATGATCACCTGTTGAACAATGGGAGGGAGTGGGTGTCCAGTGAACACTGGGGACAGAGTCACAGTGACTTAGAAAGGGTATTTAAGATGGGATGTATCTACAGACAGGCAAACTGTGTGGCATGGTGGTTTTGTAACAATAGGGGTGAGAGAATAGCGTATATGTGAGGGCATGTCAGTTGTAAAGCTAAATGTCATGGGCAGCATGACTGTATGGCTGCTGTTCCATGACTTTGCCAACAAGAGGCAACAATGGATTGCCAATGTTTGTCTGTCCACCCAGCAACCTTTCCAGGGTGGCGTGGACACAAGGGATACCAACTTTTCAGTGGATATATGATGAGTAATTCACTGGAATGGCGCATGCACAACGGGGTCATTACAGCAGGGAAGGTAAAAATGAGGAATATTTGGTAAGATACAGCAAGAATTCGTGCTAGGCCTCAAAGCAAGAATCCCTCCTAAAAACTCAACACAATTCAGAAAGCCAAAAAACATTGTAATATTCATCCCAGAATAAATGTTTCAAATCCAATAGAATTCTGCTTCAAATCTGAAGGAGCTGGAAAAGTCATCATATATATATATATAATGAAGGAAGAACAAGTGGAATGGATAGTGACGGTGCCCAGAGCAAACGGCAAAGGGAGTGTTATTGGTAGTGGAGGAAAGATACAGATATAAATAGATGTTAATAGTACATGTTAATAGCAGATAATAGTTCAGATCTGCTGAGGGCAAACAAGATATGCAGGGAGAGGC
This sequence comes from Chiloscyllium punctatum, assembly GCF_047496795.1. Classification (NCBI taxonomy): domain Eukaryota; kingdom Metazoa; phylum Chordata; class Chondrichthyes; order Orectolobiformes; family Hemiscylliidae; genus Chiloscyllium; species Chiloscyllium punctatum. The sequence goes on from NC_092783.1 coordinate 50,218,153, forward strand.
AGAAATGGTTATAATCATAAATGGAGTGCAGTGTTCATGGTCTGAAGCTGTTGAATTCAACATTAAGTACTGAAGGCTGGAAAGTGCTTCAAGTGCTGTTCCTCCAGCTTTTGTTGGGCTTCACTGGAACACTGTAGCAGGTCTAGGATAGAAATGTTAGCATGTGAGCATCCCAAACTACAATGTTTATTGAAGCAGCAGGTAGGCAATTTAATTATCATTGTTCCATCCATAACCTGACATTCCAGACTCTTTGCTTTTTTCTTTCCTGTTTGCGCTAGATATTCTTAGACTCTGCATTAAACAAATGAAGTCAATTACAAAGGAATTCAAACTTAATTCACAAACCAATGTCTCTAGTATATCATGTCACAAATCTGATACCATCGATGTGCTCATGCAATGCAGCAAGATATCTCTAAAGTACTTCACAAAATACTCCATTAGAAAATGCCTGTGATAGTTGAAGCAAATATTGGAATCAGCAACACAGAAAGGATTTATTGCATGCAGTAATCTGTAAAATTCGAGTGGCCAAGTACTGTTTAAGAAATAAAATTGTTAATTTTTTACTTTAAAGTAGAACAGAGAATAATTAACTAACAACTATTTACAACTTCTTCCTCTAACCTATCTTTTAGCTACCCTTCTATAATACTAGTCCGATAAAACTCCCACTTAAGATTTACAGGAAAATTCAGTTTAAAACCAGCCAGCAGTTAAATCTTCTCTTTATCTTAGTCGGTAGACTGGCTCTCCAGGTCAGCGTCGAGGTTTTTCTCTGTGCAAACTCCTTCTCTAGACAGGTATCTGAGAGCTTGACCAGCAGTCTACAGCTATTGATCTGGTGGTAGTTCTCCTCCCAACTGTTCAATTTTCCCTAGTCTTACTCCCCAAAGCATCAGTTTGTGTTATTGGCTTTTAAGATTGTCAATATACTAAATTCAAACTTGATTGGAATTTGGTATTTTTCAGGATATAATTTAAACTGATTGGCCAAATTTTAATCTGTTTTGTCGTTTCCAGGCAACTAGCTACCCCAGTAGCTGCAGCACATGTCACGTTGTGTCTTATTGAGAACACTTGGTGCTGTCACTGCTAGCTTTTACTTGCTGAAAGATATAGTACACCAACATCTTCATAACAACAGTATTAAACAACTGTTCTTTTTAAATAAATATGTGCAATTCTCAAGCAAATTTTAACTTATGTAAATTGGTAACACAAGGCTACTGTATTTGCATGTTACTTAGGCTTGCGTTGAATGGACTTATTGCACAATCTTCACTCATTCACAGAAACAAGTTATTTGAATTCAATAAATGCCCGGAATCAAGAATCTAATGATGACCATGAATCCTTGCCAATTGTCAGGAAAAGCTCATCTGGTTCACTCATACCCTTTAGGGAAGGAAACTGCCATCCTTACCTGGTCTAACCTAGATGTGACTCCAGACCCACAGCAATGTGGTTGACTCTTAACTGCCCTCTGGACAATTAGGGATGGGTGATAAATGCTGCCTAACCAGTGACGCCCTCATCCCATAAATGGATAACGAAAAGCAGCACAGAAAAAGGCTATTCAGACCATCCTAGCAGATCCAGCTTTATGAGCTGTTCGAGGTGGCTTAGGAATGAAAATGGCTCATTAGGGGTTCATCTGCAGCTACCGAACTTGAATAATTGAACTTATTATTTCCTCATTATCATGGTCTCATCAGATATCATTATCTAAATGCATTTGTAATTTAAAAATATCAGGCATCTAAAAAAATCTTCTCGACAATGAGCAGCTGAGAAGGTAACAAGACTTGTGAAATATTTAATCGTCAAAACATGAAATTCATCCAAACAAGCTTTGAAAGGAAAGTTCATAACAACTTAGAGATATTATTTAGCCAAGCAAAATGTGACATTATATAGGCGTCATGTTAATGGCTCATGTATCGCCTAGTGATGCTTGCAGGTATACACATATGCATAAATAAAGGAATCAACTGCAATATACGTTTTAGGCTGTTTTATTAAAATAATTTTAACTTTTTCCATAAATTGCTTCAAAATGGCAGCAGAGTAGCAGCGCAAGGTGCAGGCTCCTCAACCCAGGAGCCCAGAGCTCATCTACACTGTTCGCTTTTACATTTTTTTTCCTTTTCTCTGCTTTATTAAAGTTTCCAATTATTTATAGCTACTATCAAGATTCATCTTAGCTTGTTCTAAAGGGCTTCAGCCAAAGGCTTGTCCTGACCCAGCAACGAGGTGGTGTCCAGCAGCCTGGAGTGGCAGTCTTTTCTTGCCACACTGGTCTCGGCTCAGCAGGGCTGTCTCCTGGTTTGGCCATTTTGTCCCCAAATGGGGGATCTTCTTCAGCGTGTTCCGGCGGCCTGGTATGGCGGTTTCGTCCATGGTGGAGATCTGGGCCTAGCATGGCAGTTTTATTCAGCGGAAGCTTCAGGACCAGTTTTCCAGTGGCCCGGCCTAGTGTTCTCATCAGAGAATGACGGTCTCATTCTGGCTGTGTATTCCAGTTATTTCATCATTTCTTAATCGGCTTCCTCCAAACTCAGGTGTCGTTAACTGAACTCTGATGAACTTTTGTCTTCATTTTACTTTTCTATTAGTAACCATGACTGCTGTCATTAATATAGGGCCTTGGTAGGGCGACTTGTAAAATTTTTTCATTGCACTTTTCATGAAAATGTACGCAATAATAAATCTCTTTTAACAAGTTTCTAAACAGAAGTTTTTAGCATTAGTAATGTTATCCAATATATTAAAGCTGCCTTTTTTTTAAAACCGAATAGCATTTGAATAAACTTAAATGCCAGTAAAGATGCATTATATCTATTGATATCAATGCCTTATTTGTTCATTATTATTGAGGCTCATATTGCGCTTCTGCCTAAATTTTAAAAATGCCCCTTAGTTATTAAGGTTTGGCTAACCCTGTACTCAATTAGACCACATTCCCGCAACTTTTACCTGTTCAAACATAAATGCAACTTTCTTCTGAAAGTTACTGAATCTGTTTCTACCATCCTTCAGGCAGTACATTCTAAAACATATCCATGCGTAAAAATATTTCTCCTCTCCCATCCGTTCCTTTGCTATTTAAACTTAAAATGTGTCCAATTGTATTTGTTGCTTATGCTGATAATTGGTGCTGTAATCACAGTCCAGATTGAGTATTGTTATGACTCTTATCAGCGGTCTTTTAAAGGTCACTCACACCACCTCTGTACATCTATTGTTCTGAGGGATAGGGCCTATGCTGACTACCTGTACTTTTGACCCCAGGCCACACATAGATAGGACTTTATGGAGTAGCGGGGGTGGTTGCATGGGTTTGAACCACAGGAGTATAATTGCCTTCTTGAACATATCTTGAATGTATATCTAGCCACTAATTTATCTTCTTCCATGTGCTTTTATGTTTTCACATTAAACTCCTGTGGGCAATGCTCTGACTAATTAAAGTAGCAGGTAGGAATGTGAAGCCAACACTGCTAACAGCTTATTCTCGAGCGTACATTTTGCCAATTTATTCAGAACTCTACTTGACACTCAATAGGAATATTCTTTCCCATTGTATCTGTCAAGCTGGTTAGTTCATCAGCTCTTTAAAAATAACAGGAATCTTAAAAGCTTTAATTAGCATTTTGTAATTCCTGTCAGGTACTGCCACAAGCGCAGTAACACATTTGAAACTTTACAGTATTATACTTAGAAACTCACAAGACAATCTTTTCCCAGCTTTTGGTTAACCCTACATTATAAAACCAAACTCATGTAAAATCCCTAGAGGTGTTGTTCACTATTTCATAAATGCCACTGTTTCTCCCCTCCACCTCCACTCTCAACAGAAGCAGCAGGAGGCCATTCAGCCCATTGGACTTGCTCCAATATTCAATAGGATTATGGCTGATCTTGTATCGCACCACCAGACTCTTGGGTTCTCCCTATATGCCTTGACATCTTTAATGTATTGAAAGCCATCTTTTTAAAAATATATTCAGTGACTTGGCCTCCACAAACTCATGTGATAGAGAATTCCACAGGTTAACCACCCTGTGTGTGAAGAGATTTCTCCTCATCTCAGTCCTAAACAGCCTACTCCGTATCTAAGATTTTGTTCTAGATCCCCCAAGCAGAGAAAATATTATTCAGTCTGTCCAGCCTTGTCAGAATTCAATACATTTCAATAAGATGCCCTCTCATTCATCCAAACTCCAGTTTATACAGGCCTAGTTGACTCAGTGTCTCCTCACGTAACGATCTTGCCAACCCAGGAATCAGCCTGTTGCACTCCATCTGTAGCAAGTATATTCTTTCTTGGTAAGGCAACAGTATGCAGGTGAGGGCTCACCCATGACCCGTACAATCTACTTGCTGCAACTGCGTGCTTGCTTTCAGTAACTGGTGTACAAAAATATTCAGATTTTTTTTACATCTGTAACTTATCCTGTCACTCTCAAAGATTTGTGCGCAAGTACCTTAGATTCTCTTTCCTCATGCTGCTCCCTTAAAATTGTACAATTTAGCATACTGCCACCTGGCAATTTACTGCATTGAATTGCCATTAGCACACACATGGGTTCCACCAGGGGGACTTGGCTCCAGATCTCTAGCTTGTTCCAAACATGGACAACACAGCCAAACTCTGGAGGTGAAGCAAGTGTGACTGAACCTCATTTACCCAAAGTCTCAAGAGCTTGGCTGAAAAGTAGCAATTGCTAAGGCTTAGGACTCCCAGCAGTATACTACGCAATGTGAACTGAACCTGCAGCCTATTCTGTACAGAGCCTCATGACCAACTGGGGCTACTGTTCTCTTCCAGGACATTGTTGTGTCAAATTATCTGAGGCAAAGGGTATGACTTTAAGCTTTAGTCACAGGTCCACCGTTGCAGGTCTCATTATTAATGAAAGGTATCAGTGGAATCATTGGCATCATAGACCTCGTGACATCCGTCAACTTGTACCAGGGAAGCTGGACTCATATCCAATCAGCTACTTGTTGCCAAGTTCAGAATCCAACAAATTAAATAAAGAAACCCTCAAATGCTGCAAATCTAAAGTAAAACAGCATATTACAGGTGTCTCTGAAAATGTTTTAAATGCTAAACACTGCAGATTATTGTTATATACAAATTTACAAATCCAGGGAGTGGATTACTAAATTATGCTTGGGCTGCTCATATTGTTAGAAGAGTACCAACCTGCGTTTCACTAACAACGTTTCACACATTGATTGTCAAATTAAAATATTTCGTATTCAGTTCTCCTATCCCTCTCTTGTAAGCATCCGATTCCCTCATTGGACTCTAATTAATTGCATAGTGGTTGTTCCTGGTGCTTTTCAAGAAAAAAAACAACTCAACAAATATCTACTTCACATCTAACATTCCACATAATATTCACCCAGGAACTTTAATCAACTTCACAATTCTAATCCAAACCTTGCAACAATTGTTATGTCCTTACTGAGATTACTGAGGCGAGTTTTGGATTTTAAAAAGGCAACAAAATACTATTTATAGCAAATCCATGGTAAGGACATGTGATTAGCTCCAAACTACTGCAAGTAAACACAATGAGACAAATGTCCCATCCCATGTGCATTAAAGGGAATAAACAAACTCCACACAGCGCCAGAGACCCGGGTTCAATTCCCTCCTCAGGCAACTGACTGAGTTTGCACGTTCTCCCCGTGTCTGCGTGGGTTTCCTCCGGGTGCTCCGGTTTCCTCTCACAGTCCAAAAGATGTGCAGGTCAGGTGAATTGGCTATGCTAAATTTCCCATAGTGTTAGGTAAGGGGTAGACGTAGGGGGTATGGGTGGGTTGCGCTTCGGCGGGTCGGTGTGGACTTGTTGGGCCGAAGGGCCTGTTTCCACACTGTAATCTAATCTAATCTAATAATTGTAAAATGTAATGAACTCTTTGGATGTGTATTTTAATATCTTCATTGGGATGATGCATTTGGCTTATGATTTCTGGATGAAAATGTGCTCTTTTAATACCACAAAAATGGATACAAGAGCACTCGTCCACCATATTAACTTACAGAAACTAGGTGCAAGCTTAGGCCATTCAGCCTTTCGAGCCAGCGTTGCTGGGTAATATGATCATGGCTGACCCTGTATCCCAGTGCAACATTCCAACTTTCTCCCCATGCAATTATACACCTCTTCCGACATGTTTCCCTGCCTCATTGATACTCTGTCACTACAAAGCTGGGAAATAAATCCTTTCATTAAGAACTTGCATCCCACTGACCAAGTTTCAGGCCAATCCACATCCAACAACCAGCTCTGAAAACCCTGCTCACATTTTGACAGCTGTGACTGCAGCGAAGCAGTTGAGAGAATTTGCAAACATCTTAAACTTTAAAAATCATCAACTTTTTATTTTCCAAATAATCAACTTTCCCCTCTCCCAGTGTTAACGGATGCTTTAAAACATTTCTACAACCAAAAATGAATACTTTCTTCATTGGGCCACAACTCAGAAGTTTTAATAATAACCGTCTGACAATTTTTAAGATATTGTCCATATGAACTGCCTGGATGGATACAGCTCAAACAAGGCTCAAGAAGCTTGGCACCATCCAGGACAAAGCAGCCGCTTGATCTGTACCACATCCACAAGCATCCACATACCCTGTCCCCCATCATTGATGACCAGTAGCAGCAATGTGTAGTATCTACAAGATGCGGAATTTTACTAAAGTTCCTGAGCACCTTCCAAACCTACAACTATTTCCATCTAGGAGGACAAGGGCCGCCCCCTACAAAGTTTCCCTCCAAGCCACTCACCGTCCTGACTTGGAAATATATCACTGTTTCTTCACTGTCACTGGGTTAAAATCCTGGAATTCCTGCCCTCAGAACATTGTGATTCAACCTACAGTACATGGACTGCAGTCGTTTAAGAAGGCTGCCCACCACCATCTTCTCAAGGGCAACTAGGGATGAGCAATAGAAAACTGCTAGCCAGCCAGCATTGCCCAGTCCCACAAGTGAATACTAAAAAAAACAATGGTCATTTGGGCTAGATACCAGAGTGTCTACAAACAAGTAATTCCAAGATGTTTCACAAGAGCTTTAGAAAACAAAGTCTGATAACCATAAGGAATATATACTTTTTTTTTTTAAAACTCCCTCTTTTAAACTAAAATAAATGAGCAAGGCAAAAGGAATGAGTGCAAAATAAATCATTATTCATAAGTGATGTGTCACAGATAAATAATGATTTGTTCCCTTGACCTAGTGAGAGCTCAACATTAGACAGAAAACAAAAGCCAATCATCCGGTCAATCAATCTCCCTTCACTTCCAGGTATTTATTCACTCGGGAGCACATAATCAATAAGAACCAAGACACCAAATATCACTCCACTGCCATTCCCACTTCCACATCCCTCGACTTAGAGTTGACCAGTTCACGTCGGATCTCGGGTGAAATCTGCGCATGGCAGTGGATCCGCAGCAGTTCCAGCAAGGACTCTTTCTGCTCAGAGGACAAGTCCTCTTTATACCGCTGAGCAAAGGTAAGCAGACACTGGTGCCACAGTACAGGTAGGATTCGCTGATCACTCCTGAACTGCAGGAAGTGGAACACTAAAGCGTCGATTACCCGGAAGGGAAGTGCATACTTCTTGTCAATCATCAGTCGGAGGAAGATGCTGTTTGCTCCATTATATTCCATTTCCGCAACCTTCAGCATTGCAGCACTATTAACAGAAAACAGAATGTACTACAGAGACGGAGATAACAATTTCACAAAACTGCAGTCTATTAAAAACAACTCAAGCACCATAGAAACCATTGGAATAATCACTCAAATTTATAAGGAGTGATTAATTAACTTAGAAAAGAATTTTGAACTTCTACTATTAAACATGCATCATCTTGGAAGCAAAATACACCTTTCGTTCCATTGATTACTTTTCTCCATCCACAAATGTATCATTGAAAAGTGGAATTTATTAATTTTAAAACAGTTAGGCAAAGTCGAGGAAGAACTGCTCTCATCACTATGGAGAGCAACGACTTTCATTTGAATAGTATCTTTAACAGAAATGTTCCGAAGTGCTTCAAAGAGATTACCTCAAAAGCAGGATGGCAATGAGCCAAAGAGGTTGTATGAGAAAGTACGTTTGTGCGTTTGGGGGAGTGGAGAGGTTGGGTCACCAAAAGTGCAAAACATTACATCCCCAGTAAGTGTCACAATTTCATAAAGGAGTATCAGCCTACATTTAAATAACACCTTTAGCAGAAACAAAATGCCCAGAAGTGGTTCACACATGAATTACCAAATAAACAGTTTGATGTGGAAATTTTCCTTCCCTCCCATCCACTTATAAAAGTACAACATGCAAACCAACAATTACCTGGTGTGCAGAACTGGAATAGAGCATTTTGTCAGAATGCTCCCAATAATGATAGCTTCTCTTAATGTGCATGTGCCAGATTCACACAAGGGAAGTAGAATACCTGGGGAATGCGGAGGGGGAAAAACGTTAATTAAAAAATTGCAACCAAGCATGTATTCTTGCCTTCTTACAAATTAGGCATCGTTCCCCAGTCTCTCTCACACAAATTAACATGTTCAATATTCACTGAAATAAAACAAAAAAATGCTTGAAATATGCAGGATTAATGATCTTTCACCAGAACAGTAACAAAACACAAATGATAAACCTGCTATATTAACTCTGTTTCTCTCTCCACAGATGCTGCCAGAGAAATGCAACTTCCATTTTCAATTCAGATTCCCAGGATCTGCAGTATTTTTGGTTTTGTAACAAAAATCCACTTATTGCTAGGAATGAAAAGACACAATATATCCAGAGAACACACATGGAACACTTCTCATTAGTATTCCTAAACATTTTCTCCAAATGTTTTAGTGCTCTCAGTAAATACCAGGATCAGACTTTCCAAGTACATGTCCTCATTATCGTTGCCTTAAGCTGCAACTTTTCATTGATATTTAATTAGAATAACTGGGACCATAAAAAATAAGCATAGCTGTGTCAACAATCAGCGTGGAGGGGAATGCATTTATGTGAATACCTCGTGGTCTTAACTGATTGATTTGTAAAGTAAATCCCTTCACAGATCATGGGCATACTGGCTAGGCAAGCATTTATTACACACCCCAACTGTCCTCCACATAGTGGCGGTGATAAACAACCTTCTTGAATAGTTACAGCTGGACAGAAATTAAAATGGGATGTCCCTCAAAGTCGTCTGCCAGCCTTCACTCAGATGATGACAAAGTCCACCAAAGCAACAGTAAGTCCTTTCAGCACAGGAGAGGAAAATAGGTCTGCATTTAAATATCAATAGTACTGTTTTATTGTGAACACCAGTTACTGGCCTGGAGTTACCAGCACCTCATCCTTACATTTTTAAAGCTGTTTTCATTTTGTGGAATGTGGATGTTGCTGGCTGGTCAACATTTATTGCCCACCCATAGTTGCCCCTTGAGAAGGTGGTGGTGAGCTTGCCTTCTTGAACCGCTGCAGTCCACCTGCTGTGGGTTGATCCACAATGCCCTTAGGGAGGGGATTCTGCATTCTACAGTTCAAAATCTCTTCAAGCAGAATCCAAGTGCAGTTTGGGTTTATTTATTACTACTTGATCAACACAATTAGTGTAAAGAAATGTGACCTTGTCATGTTCCAGTTCCATTTTCGAGTCCCAGTAACACACGCAGCCATACATTACATAAACAGGCCCTTCGGTCCAACTCATCAGTGCCAGCCAGACATCCCAATCCAACCTAGCCCCATTTGTCAATATCCCATATCCCTCTAAACTCTTTCTATTCATATGCCCTCCAGATACCTTTTAAATGTTATAATTGTACCAGCCTCCACTACTTCCTCTGGCAGCTCGTTCTATACATGTACCACTCCCTGTGTGAAAAACCCCTTAAGTCCTTTTTAAATCTTTCCCCTCTCACCTTAAGCCTATGCCCTCTAGTTTTGGACTCCCCCACACTAGGAAAACGACCTTAGCTATTTAGCATATCCATACTGGTCAAGATGGATACTGACCTACAGGTAAATCCAGCAATTAAAGCAGCTATGGCTGGGAAACACCAGCAAACATAAGGAGGGGGGATGGGTTTTGGGTTAGGGAGGCTGAGGGATTTACACACAAATCCTGTCACTGGAAAAAGGAAGTTGACAAAAACTACAAATCAACCGAAATCTGCGAAGGTGCAACCTTCCAGATAGAATGTACCCGTTCTTACAATCATGGATCTCGAATGGGTAGGAAAACGATTACAGGGTTAGTTCATGTTAAAGCAGAACTTGTCCATTTCCCTACCCCTACATTCGCACACTTTATTGCCTTTACCACAGGAAAGCCATCTTACCTTTAAACCAAGCTCCAGGTTTGAATAGTGCTTTTTTTAAGGCTGAATAAAGATGAAAGTTTAGGCGTTTGTATTCTGCAATATCATCTCTGATTCGAGGCAAAAGTACCAAGTTATAGAATCTCTGCGCCATCTTTGCCTTCAGATTGGCAGTAAAAATCCTGAAGGAGTTTGAAGGGGAACAAGTTAGACAAGCATCAAAATGTTACTGATATTTCTGTTTCAAACCAAAGTTGGTCAAATCTCACAAACATTTTCCTGTTCTATATCTACTTATTAAGATATATATGATTGAAGTATATTTAATATATACCTGAGCGTCAGCGGCTGAGGGGTGACCTTATAGAGATTTACAAAATTTGTGTAAATAGACAAAGTCTTTTCCCTGGGGGAGTCCAGAACTAGAGGGCATACGTTTAGGGTGAGAGGGATAAGATATAAAAGAGATCTAAGGGGCAACGTTTTCACACAAAGGGTGGTACATGTATTTAACAGGCAGTTGGATGGGCATATGAATAGGAAGGGTTTGGAGGGATATGGGCTGGGTGCTGGCAGGTGGGACTAGATTGGGTTGGGATATCTGGTCGGCATGGATGGTTGGACTGAAGGATCTGTTTCCGTGCTGTACATCTCCAGCATCCGCAGTCCTCACTTTCTCCCTGTACATCTCCATGACTCTATACACACACACACGCTCGCGCGCGCACACACATTAAATGACTAAATTTTCATTCAGTTTAAGAATGGGTCTAAGACTAGCAGTTTAAATTTAATCAAGGGTCACTGTGAGAGAACGAAAGTACAGCTCGCCAAACTAAGCTGACAACTTAGGTTAAAAGTTAAGTCAATAGAGATGCTGTGGTAGATATTTAAGAGGGTAATTCAAAATATACAGAATAGATTCCTTCTAAGAGAAAGAAAAATTCCTCGGGGAGGATGCACCATCTATGGTTAAAAGGAGAAAGAAAAGATAAAGAAAAATTAAAGGCAGTTTCAAAGTTAACGAAAACAGATAACTACACCAACACAGGAGACAGAATATAAAAAACAGCAAGGAATGACTAACTAATAGATAAAGTAGGTAGGTAGAAAGAGCAAAGAGGTTCTCTTGCGGGCATATGAGCGAAGGGCTAAATGAAAAAGCAGAGCCATAAAAGGTAATAATCTCTGGATTACGATCTGAGCCACGAGCAAATTGACATAGGGCTAACAAGATTAAAGAGGTAGATTCAAGACTCAAACAATTGTGAGGGTGAAATGGCTTTCGTTAGAAATGAATTCAAGCAAACAAATTCATGGGACATTGGCACCAGTACTGGAGAAGGACGGAACTGTTCCAATGGGATGGGCTCCACCTAAACTGTCCTGGGACCAGCAAATTGCTTAGTTGGGGCGATGGATAGGACTGTAAACTAAATAGTGGGGGAGGTGAATCAATTTCAGCTAGAAAATTATGGAAAAGCTTGAAGCGGGACAGGGATCAGCAGCGGTTATTGAAGTTTCCAGAACAAGTGGTTGGATACAGAGTATGGAACAGGTGAGGTAAAACTTCAGGCACAGCAGATAAGGGGGCAACTAAGAGAAAGGGGTCAGTCAGCACAGGACTGAGGGCTTTGTACTTAAATGCACACAGTACACGAAACAAGGTAGGTGAGATTGTCGCGCAGATTGAAATTGGCATGTAGGTATTGTGAATATCATGGAGGTGTGGCTGCAGGGAACAAAACAGAGAGTAATAGTGGAGGGTCGCTTTTCTGACTGGAGGCCTGTGACCAGTGGTGTTCTACAGGGATCAGTTCTAGGTCATCATTTGTTTGTCATTTATATAAACAATTTGGATGAGAATATCGAAGATATGCTGAGCATGTTTTCACCAAAATTGGTGGCTTTGTAGACAGAGAAGAAGGATTACAGGGAGATCTTGAACAAATGGATCAATGGACTGAAAAACGGCAGACGGAGTTCAGGATGTAAGTTTGCTCATTGAGCTGGATGGTTCTCACTCAACAAGCAAACTTACATCCAGAACCTCAACCTGAGTTACAGATCTTCTCAAAACCCAGATGGAATTCAATCTAGATAGATGCAAAATGTTGCATTTTGGTTCAACAAACAAGAGTAGGGTTTGTACAATAAATGGTAGGGCCTTGGGTAGTGTTGTAGAATAGTGGGACTGAGGGGTGCAGGTACATAATGCTTTGAAGTTTGTGTCACATACAGACAGGGTGGTTAAAAAGGCATTTGGCATGTTTGCCTTCATTGCTCAGTCTTTTGAATAGAGGAGTTGGGATGGTATGTGGAGGTTGTACAGGACATTGGTGAGGCCTCTTCTGGAGTACTGTGTCCAGTTCTAGTCACCCAGTTATTAAGCTGAAGAGGGCTCAGAAGAGATTTACAAGGATGCTGCCAGGTATGGAAGGTTTCAGTTATAAAGAAAGGCTGGATCAGCTGAGACTTTTTCAGTGCATCGTGGAAGGTTGAGAGGCAACCTGATCGAAGATTATAAAATAATGAGGTGCACAGATAGAGTAATGGTAGTTTTGTTTTTCCTAGGATGGAGGATTTCAAGAGTGGGTACACATTATTTAAGGTGAGAGGAGAAATATTTTAAAAAGACATAAAACGCAAACCTTTTTACACAGAGGGTGGTTTGCGTGTGGAATGAACTTCCTGAGGAAGTGATGAATGCAGGTACAATTACAACTTTAAAAGACATTTGGATAAGTACATAAATAGGAAAGGTTTGGCGGGATATGGGTTAGGAGCAGGCAGGTGGGAATAGTTTAGTTTGGGATTATGTTCGGCATGGACAGATTGGACTGAAGGGTCTGTTTCTGTGCTGTATGATTCTATAACCAAGGATACACACCCCATTGAAAAAGTAGGTAGAGGGGGCGGGGTTAGTAAGAAATGAAATTAAATCTGTAGTAATAAGTGAAGTAGAGTCAGAAAGCTTAGTATGGGTAGAATTGAGGAACCGCAAAAGGAAAAACAGACCCCGAAAGGGGTCATTTAGAGGCTTCCTATTAGTTGTCAGCATGTGGATAAAAAAAACATCAGGAGTTAGAAAGAGCCTGTAGGAAATGTACTATTGCAATAATCATGAGGGACTTATAAGCAAGTAACCTGGGAAACTCAGGTTAGTAACGGATTTCAAGAAAAAAGAACTAGTGGAATATCCGAGAGATTTTTTTTGGAGCAGCTTGTGGTAAAGCCCACTAGGGAACAAGCAATTTTGGATTTGGTGATGTGTAATGAGGCAGATCTGATTCAGGTGAAGGGTAAGTTTATGGTAAAAAAAACCCTAGATGGTAGTGACCATAACACAACAGGAGTTACCCTGCAGTTTGAGAGGGAGAAGCTAGAATGTATTGATATTACAGTTGAGTAAAACGAAGTACAAATGTACAAGGGAGGAGCTAGCCAGAGTACATTGGAAGGGGATTCCAGCAGGGAAGACACTGGAGCAGCACTGGCAGGAGTTTCTGGGGGAATTCAGGAGGCACAGCAGAAATTCATCTTACAGAAGAAGAAACATACTAAGGTAGGATAAAGCAAAGAGATGGCTGTCAAGGGAAGCCAGGGACAACATAAAAGCAAAAGCATACAATGTCATACAGTGCAGAAAAAGCCCTTCAGCTCATCATGTCTGTACCAACAATAGTTACTACTAAATGTGCACTAATCCCAATTTCCTGGATTTATTCCATATCCTTGAATGTTATATTTCAAGTGCTCATCCAAATTTTTTTTTAAACATTGTAAGGTTTCCAGCCCCTGCAACCTTCTCAGACAGTGCATTTCAGATTTCCACCACCCTCAGAGTGTTTTTTTTCCTCAAATCCTCTCTGAATCTCCTGCCCCTTACCCTAAATCCATACCCCCTCATAACTGATCTCTCAACCAAGGGAATTGCTGCTCTCTATGCAAGCTGTCCATACCACTCATAATCCTATAGACTTCAATCATGTCCACCTTCAGGCTTTGCTGATCAAAAGTAAACAATCCAAGCCTATCTAATCTCTCCTTATAGATCAATTTCTCCATCTCAGACAATATCCCGGTGAATCTGCTCTGTAGGAGAAAGCGAGGACTGCAGATGCTGGAGATCAGAGTCGAAGAGTGTGGTGCTGGAAAAGCACAGCCGGTCAGGCAGCACCTGAGGAGCAGGAGAGTCGATGTTTCAGGTATAAGCCCTTCATCAGGGCTTGATGTTAATGCTGCCTGACCAGCTGTGCTTTTCCAGCACCACACTCTTCGACTCGAACCTCCTCTATAGCTCTTGCACTGCGATCACATCCTTATTGTAGTGAGGTGACCGGAACCACACACTGTACCCCAGCTGTGGCCCAACCAACGCTCTGTACAACTCCAACATTACTTCCTTACTCTTGTATTCTATGCAATGACAGATGAAAACAAGTGTCCCACACGCCTTCTTAACTCTCCTATTCACATGCTCTGCCGGCTTCAGGGATCTCTGAATAATTACGCCCACAGTATCCTGTCAATCATTAAATAGCCCCTCATCTTGTTTCTTCTTCCAAAGTTCATCACCTCACACTTATCGCTGTTCATGTGAGAATGTGGTGACGATTAGGGGGAAGCCAGAGGATCAGGAAGCCTTAAAAAATAACCAAAAAAGCAATAAAGGGGGCAGAAGATGAAATATGAGTTAGTAATATAAGAGAAAATTGCAAGAGGATTTTTTTGAACATATCCGAAAGACAAAAGAGAAGCAAGCGTGGACACTGGACCACTGGAAAATGAGACTGGAGAAGTAGTAATGAGGAACAAAGAAATGGCACAGGTTAACCTTACACCAGCAGCATACCAGAACTTCAACAGGGTCAGGGGGTAGAGGTGAAGGTGCTGGGGAAGTTGATTGGTCTGAATCACCCAGACCAGATAGACTACATCCCAGCGTTCTGAAGGTAATAGCTGAGGAGTTTGTAGAGGCATTGACGCTAACCTTTCAGAATCACTGGAGTCAGGGAGGATTGGAAAATGACTAATGTAACACCCCTATTTAAGAAGGGAGGGAGACAGAAGACACGAAACAATAGGCCAGTTAGCTTGACTCGGTTGTTGATAAGATGTTAAAAGTCCATTATTAAGGATGAGATTGTGAGTACTTGCAAGTGTATAGTAAAATAGGGTGGAGTCAGCATGACTTCATCAAGGGGAGGTCATGCCTAACAAATCTGTTAGAATTCTTTGAGTAGGTAACAAGCAAGTCAAACAAAGGAGAGCCAGTGGACATGATCTTTTTGGATTTTCTGAAGGCTTCTGACAAGGTGCCACACAGGAGCATATATAGGATAAGACACCATGGTGTTAGGGGCAAGATATTGGCAATGGATAGAGGATTGGCTGACTGGCAGAAGACAGAGTGGGGACAAAGGGGTATTTTTCTGGATGGTAGCAGGTGGCTCGTGGAGGTCCACGGGGTCCGTGTTTGGAACACAATGATTCACGTTGTATATTAACGATCTGGACAAAGGAATTGAGGGCATTGTTGCTAAGCTTGCAGATGACACAAAGATAGGTGGAGGGACAGGTAGTGTTGAGGAAGGGGGAGGCTGCAGAAGGACTTGGACTGGCTAGAAGACTAGGCAAAAGAAGTAACAGATGGAATATGATGTACGAATGTGTGAAATAATGCACTTTGGTAGGAAGAATAGAGATAAACAATTTTCTAAAGGAAGAAAGGCTTTGGAAATCTGAAGCACAAAGGGACTTGGAGTCCTAGTTCAGGATTCTCTTTAAGCTTAACATGCAGTTTCAATGGGCAATTTGGAAGGCAAATGCAATGTCAGCATTCATTTCAATAGAGCCAGAATACAAGAGTAGAAATATACTGCTGAAGCTATAAAAGACTCTGGTCAGACCATATTTGGAATATTGTGATCAGCTCTGGGCCCCATATCTAAGAAAAGATGCATCGGTGTTGGGCTGGGTCCAGGGGAGGTTTACAGAACCGATGCTAGGGATGAAGGGTTTGTCATATGAGAAGAGGTTGAGGTCTCTGGGTCTGTATCTGATGGAGATTTGAAGGATGAGTGGGGATCTGCTGAAACTTACAAAATATAAGGGCGGATTGGGTGAACACAGTAGATGTTTCCACTAGTAAGGGAGTCTAGGACTCGAGGGCACAGCTCTCAGAATTAAGGGACGACCTTTAGAACTGGGAGAAGAAGGGATTCTTCAGCCAGAGAGTAGCTAATCTGTGGAATTTATTGCTGCAAAGTCTATGAGGGGGCCAAGTCATTGAGTGTATTTAAGACAAAGATAGATAGGTACTTACTTGATAAGGGAATCAAGGGTTACAGGAAGGCGGCAGGAGAATGGGGTTGAGAAAATATATTAGTCATGATCAAAGGCAGAGCAGACTCAATGAGCCGAACGGCCTAATTCAGCTTCTTTGTCTTATTGTTACAGTCTTTGTCTATGGCTACAGGCCATAGGGCTTTGAAGTGGGAGATGGCACGGGGCAGGGTGACACCAGGCATATGGACACACAAGATGGCCACTGAGCCATTATTTGGCCACTTGACACATAAGATGGCTGCCAGACCACAAAATGGAGAGAGACAGCAGAGCAAATACAGACACTGCCTGGGGCCACCAGAATGCCAGCACAATGCACTCACAACCTGGTTGATTAGTTTAAGGCGGGTGGGGGAGAGAATACACAAGTAATGTACACTGCCTGCTGAAGTGTCTAGGTCCAGCCAACACTTTTGATAGAAATGCTAACAGCTTGATACAGACTCGATACAGAGTGCTAATAAGGTAAAAACAATGACTACAGATGCTGAAAACCAAATACTGGATTAGTGGTGCTGGAAGAGCACAGCAGTTCAGGCAGCATCCAACGAGCAGCGAAATCAACGCTTCGGGCAAAAGCCCTTCATCAGGAATAAAGGCTGTGAGCCTGAAGCATGGAGAGATAAGCTAGAGGAGGGTGGGGGTGGGGAGAGAGTAGCATAGAGTACAATGGGTGAGTGGGGGAGGAGATGAAGGTGATAGTTCAAGGAGGAGAGGGTGGAGTGGATAGGTGGAAAAGAAGATAGGCAGGTCGGACAAGTCAAGGAGACAGTAACTGAGCTGGAAGTTTGAAACTAGGATGAGGTGGGGGAAGGGGAAATGAGGAAGCTGTTGAAGTCCACATTGATGCCCTGGGGTTGAAGTGTTCCGAGGCGGAAGATGAGGCGTTCTTCCTCCAGGCGTCTGGTGGTGAGGGAGCGGCGGTGAAGGAGGCCCAGGACCTCCATGTCCTCGGCAGAGTGGGAAGGGGAGTTGAAATGTTGGGCCACGGGGCGGTTTGGTTGATTGGTGCGGGTGTCTCGGAGATGTTCCCTAAAGCGCTCTGCTAGGAGGCGCCCAGTCTCCCCAATGTAGAGGAGACCACATCGGGAGCAACGGATACAATAAATGATATTGGTGGATGTGCAGGTGAAACTTTGATGGATGTGGAAGGCTCCTTTAGGGCCTTGGATAGAGGTGAGGGAGGAGGTGTGGGCACAGGTTTTACAGTTCCTGCGGTGGCAGGGGAAAGTGCCAGAATGGGAGGGTGGGCCGTAGGGGGGTGTGGACCTGACCAGGTAGTCACGGAGGGAACAGTCTTTGCGGAAGGCGGAAAGGGGTGGGGAGGGAAATATATCCCTGGTGGTGGGGTCTTTTTGGAGGTGGCGGAAATGTCGGTGGATGATTTGGTTGATGCGAAGGTTTGTAGGGTGGAAGGTGAGCACCAGGGGCGTTCTGTCCTTGTTACGGTTGGAGGGGTGGGGTCTGAGGGCGGAGGTGCGGGATGTGGATGAGATGCGTTGAAGGGCATCTTTAACCACGTGGGAAGGGAAATTGCGGTCTCTAAAGAAGGAGGCCATCTGGTGTGTCCTATGGTGGAACTGGTCCTCCTGGGAGCAGATACAGCGGAGGCGGAGAAATTGGGAATATGGGATGGCATTTTTGCAAGAGATAGGGTGGGAAGAGGTGTAAATCCAGGTAGCTACGGGAGTCAGTGGGTTTGTAAAAAATGTCAGTGTCAAGTCGGTCGTCACTAATGGAGATGCGAGAGGTCCAGGAAGGGGAGGGAAGTGTCAGAGATAGTCCAGGTAAATTTAAGGTCAGGGTGGAATGTGTTGGTGAAGTTGATGAATTGCTCAACCTCCTCGCGGGAGCACGAGGTGGCGCCAATGCAGTCATCAATGTAGCGGAGGAAGAGGTGGGGAGTGGTGCCGGTGTAATTACG